>NC_137460.1:41035638-42235638 GCF_964235325.1 Thermobia domestica
CGTCCCTTAGAAGTAATTATAACTTTATAGCCAGTTTCAATTACTATTATAGTTCAAACATAAAGATGTTTTCTGACACACCATATGACTTCACCATATTTTAAATAAATTATCACGAATCTATCCTTTTGTTGCTACCATTAGATAGATGAGAATTCATTAGCTCTTCCAGAAAGATCATTTGCCTTCTGCAGATAATAGCTTAATGGAGACGGTAGTATAATTATTATCATCATCACTATGATCATAGTATTACATTTAGCACCTATTAGCAGAATGCTGCAGTGTATAAATTTCTCTAAAGTATGATGCACCAAGAAGCTAACACAACATTTTAGAATAAAAATCACATTTTAGAAGTAATAAAAGCACGCTAAATTTTGGGCATAACCCAAGAAAAAAATTAAACAGCTTATGTATGGCCTATCAAAATTTGCCTAGAAAACGATTTGTTTATATCTATAATAATTATATTCTAGTAAAGTAAACCTGCTTTTAGGAATGCAACGTCAACTATAAAATACTATGTTTGAAAGTAGTAAGAATGCAGTGTCGCCTATAAAATACTAATTTTGAAAGTAGTAATAGTCGATTTTATGCAAGAGGGCGAAAGAGCAACACACAAACGAAGTCGCAAATGTAAACAAACTGATACACGTATAATAATTATTAACGCACACTACGTAACTTTATTAACTACAATAAATATTAGGAATTCGATTTCTGGGCTTTCGGCATCTATATCCATGTTAACCCGTCACGTATGAGGATGATGTTCCTCGGCGATCACACTATCCGAGGAAAGGGAAAGAAGGAAGCGGCCTGGGACCTGTATGCTAGGTGCCATCCCAGCATTTACCTAGTGTGAATGAGGAAAATCCGGGAAAACCTTACTCAGAATGGCTGGGCCTGTAAAGGCTTTTAAACTTTTTTCGAGTGTCCACACCGGGATACAGTAAATATATTGAATACCGTACTGTAGTGGGTGAGTAAGCAAATATGTTTCGACATGTATTTCGAAAATCCAGAGGGAGACAATTGTAACCACTGTGGGATCCCATAGATATACATTGTTTTGTATTGGTACACCTATTCTTAATCTGTACCTAGTTCCCGGCATTCGAGAAAAATTCTAAACAACCTATGGTATTTTCCTTAGAGTTAACTAAGTAGAGAAGTATAGCAAAGCCAACGCTGTAAATTTGTATAAAAGAGAAACACACGAACATTCAGCTTTGGCAGACAGTGAGGAAATATTTAGAGGAAGGTCTAAACACACTGCAACAAGTACTTAGCAGGAAATTCGACATGAAGATTAACAGAGCAAAACAAAAGTTTTGAGAAAAGAAACAACGAGAAAAATTATGATCACCTGGTGGAAAAGGTGTAGGAAGTATGTTAATGAGGAAGAATAGTAAAAATAACAAGCGATGATAGGCGCAAACAAGTTGTAAAATTCAGAATATAGCTCAGGTGGAGAAAGTATTCAAGGAAAATAAAAATTTCAACCTGAAACATCGACATAAAACTGAAGAAAAGTTTAATAAAAGCATATCTGTAGAATGTGTCGTTGTGTGGATGAGAGACATGGACTTTAAGAGAAGCGGAAACACGGAAAATAGAAACCTTCGAAATGTAGTGCTATAGGAGTTGAAAATTAGATGAGTAGATAAAGTATCAAATGAACCTGATTAGCTATGCAGGAAATGGCTGAAGGAAGAGTGCCTAAAGGAAGGCCGCTATTGAAATATACTGACCAAATAACACAAAACGTAAGAAAGAAAAAGTAGAAATAAACGACAAGTCTGACATAGGATAGGGAATAATGGATAGCTGCTTCAAACCAATGGAAAAATTGCTGACCTGAGAATAAAGTAAGGTTCTTATAATAACACAAGACATAACGAAGAAAAAGTAGAGATAAACGAAAAGTCTGACATAGGATAGAGAAGAATGAAAGATTGCTGACCTGAAAATAAAGTAAGGTTCTTATAATAACACAAGACGTAACGAAGAAAAAGTAGAGATAAACGACAAGTCTGACATAGGATAGGAAAGAATTGATAGCTGCGTCAAACCAATGAAAGACTGCTGACCTGAGAATAAAGTAAGGTTCTTATAATAACACAAGACATAACGAAGAAAAAGTAGAGATAAACGAAAAGTCTGACATAGGATAGAGAAGAATGAAAGATTGCTGACCTGAAAATAAAGTAAGGTTCTTATAATAACACAAGACGTAAGGAAGAAAAAGTAGAGATAAATGAAAAGTCTAACATAGGATAGGGAAGAATGAATAGTTGCGTCAAACCAAAGGAAAGATTGGTGACCTGAGAATAAGGTAATTTATGTCGAAGAAATATTAATTACCGTATACAATACCTTGTAATTCAGCTGTAATTACTAAATATTGTATACGTGATGTTCCTAAATCTTAATCTAGTTGCTCATATCAGCTTTCTTAATATCTTTTCGCATGGTATTATGAACCTGAGGGGTAAAGAGATGGCCGGCTACTTTACATCTGCCCTACTGGTTTATGGGTTCCGTCTAGCTATCATAGGTAAGTAGGTTAGAAAGATCTCAGGCAAAATACACATCTAATGTCGTATACATTTTTCACAGACTAAGCATATCCATCTTTGGATCATACATTATGAACACCTAATTTTATTTCATCACGAGCCGCCACTGAATAAAGGTCATGAATTAAAAAAAAAAAAACTTTTGTTAATAACTTTATAGGAAGAAAGAAGAACAAATCTACCATAACATCAATCAATATGAAATTTCCTTCCCCGTACAACCTGAAAATTGGTAAGGCGTGCTTCTTTTCTTTTAATTCCTGTTTCTTTCATGTAAAGACTTCCTTCGAAACGCACGTGCATGGAATAGTAATAACATATAAAAGAACAAAAACAGTGTAAGAGGGTGTCAAGTGCTCATAATGTACTGGCCTGATTAAAAAGTCAAAAGAACTACCGGTCACGACTGAAAACACAATGCAGAAAGCTAATACTTGTTTTTCTCAAAACTTCCACCAAGTCACGTGAGGCGATACTTAATGTTAGGGTCTTCCTTACATTAGATTAAGTTCGGTTGCATGTGTGTTGTTTCCATTTGTATTTCTCTTTTTTTTTTTTAACGTTCTTTTACCTCATATATATATACATAAGACAAGAATGAGACTTGCTAACATAGTGATTTAACACGGTTGCTACTTTAGTGCACGGAAGGTCAGAACTTGCTCATCTGATTTAATTTCTACCTCACCCTATCCCTTATTTCCCTACTTCTTGTAATTGTAACGTTATGCAGCTCCTCCTTTATCATCATTTTCTTTCATTTCCTTTTCTCTGTTGTTATTACTGCATAAGAAGTCATATATTTATCTATTTTACGTGACCTCAGAAATTGATTTGAAAGAGAAGCTACTACACACGTATAAGGTATAATACATTGTCCGTGATAGCTACTTTATCATGTAAACTTCTTCCGAAACAGGCAGTTAAGACAACAACAGACAATTCCAGTTATTCACCAATTATAGGTGTTATATTAGGTCGTGGATATTGACCTATATTGCCTATGCCATTTAGAGATTTTACAATTGAATAGTTTTTGTTTTCTAAAACAACACGTCAAAAAAAAAATGAGAAAAATTAGAAAAACTACACTACACACTATAGTTTATCCAAAATCGTCTATTTATTTATAATACACCAAGCGTAGGCAACAGCTTGACGAAACAGGTGTAGGCAGATATCTCATAAAGTGTGTATGTATGCGTAGCAAACATAATAGTGTTGTTTACTTCGTGTCTGACAAAACTTGACATGTGTCGTTTTACAAAAAAAAAAAAAAAAAAAAAAAAAAAAAAAATTGTAAATTAAACTGTTACTTAACGACATAAAGGGCTCATGGTTATACCCATTAGGCAAAATGAGCTCTTAGGATGAACGAAAGGGGAATGATTTTTGCGAAAGATTTGGCGTAAGATGAATGTGGGAGAACCCCGAGAAATCCCACGGATACGATATTGTCCACCACATCGAATAAGGGACTCGTAGCATGAAAGGTGAGCGCTCTACCATTGATTCACCATAACCCCTTTTTAATAGGTATAAAAACAATGTTCAAATAAACTCTGCCAAGAGACAGTAAAGAACTCTGTGCCTGAAACAGACGATGAGAATTGGTGTGCTAACCAAACATCGTCAACAACTGAAAGCCGCATGGGGGGATGCGGTGGCTCAGTGGTAGAGTGTTCACCTCCGGTGCTTGCAGTCCCTGGTTCGATCCCAGCTCGCGCCGTGTGGAGTTTGTGGTGGACAAACACCGCGCTCGTGGGTTTTCTCGGGGTTCTCCCGTTTCCTCCCACTTTCTTCATTTCACTCATTTTTCATAATCACCATCTCCTTTAGCCTAACCGACATAACCGTGGGACGTAAAACTTAAAGATTTCATTTCATTTCATTTTTTCAAAAGCCGTATGCCCAACCGTAGCTCTTGGCAAACTGTAACGTCAGGGTGTGTAGTAGTTTGGTATAGTAACTGTTAGTTCAAAGTTTAGAGTATATTGTAAGTTATTGACTTGGGTGCTCTCAGGCACGAGTGTAGGACAGAATCCAAGAGGACAAAATCCAAGCTAAATTCTGGCAAGGCGGACAAAATCCAAGGAACAGTATCATCTGCGTAGCTGTGGTGTGTGCCTGTGAATATCTTCATTAAATTGTATGTTTGTTTCTTTCATCAATTGTCATGCATTTTAAAGTTTTATCTGTCATTCTTCAATTTATTGAAATAACATTTCATTTACAGTACTTTTAAATAACTGAAAATCCAGTAAAACATGTAAGATTGTTACAGTAAGCGTGCCAATGAGCTTTAATTACTCATAAAATATTCTGACTACTGCTGGATATGTCCAGATGGATCCAATTTAGGGTGATCAGAAGTATTTTGACTAAAAAAGTATATTCACATAAATCAACCAGAGAATGAAAGCACTGACTTGCAAAATCAGAGATAACAAATAACAGCAAAGCAGCCCAGTCTTTAAAAAAGTATACTTAATTCTATTCTATTCATAGAGAATTAAAGTAGAAATAAAATTAATAAGATATAATTTAAATAAAAACAAATTTACTTCTCTACCCTCAAAGGAAAACTCAGGATTCTACCATTACCATATTCACATTTTGATCTTGATAGGTACATCTATATTTTACTTATTTAGAATATATACGCGAAACATGAGAACTACTAAAAACTCACCATTCTACAACTATTGTACATATTTCACATTTTGATCATCTCTGACCAAAATTTGATGAGTATATCAGAATTGTTATTTTTTAAAATATTCATAAAACACTACCAGCAAACAAATCACGACTTCTGTACGCCACCTCATCAGGATGAAATTAAAATGCTCCAATAAATGGTCTTTTACAACAATATGCTGAATGTCTTAAATGTATTATATATAATAAAATTGAGATGAAAATACATACTTTCATATGTATGTGACAAGTAATTTAAGCTCATCTGCACTCTTACTGTGACAATCTTACATATTTCATTGGATTTTCAGATATTTAAAAGTAAATTAAATGTTATTTCAATAAAAGTTCTATCTATAGAACTTTAGAATGCATGACAATTGAAGAAAGAAACAAACATACAATTTAATTAAGGTATTCACAGGCACACACCACAGCTACGCATATGATACTGTTCCTTTGATTTTGTCCGCCTTGCCAGAATTTAGCTTGGATTTTGTCGTCTTGGATCTTGTCCGCTTGGATTTTGTCTGCTTAGATTTTGTCGTCTTGGATCTTATCCGCTTGGATTTTATCCGCGCCCCTTCTGGGGAAGGGGGTCCAATACGTCTAGGTAGTATTATACCTGTGTTATTTTGTATCCGAAAAGACGATAAGAAAATGATAATTAGTGCCACCTATATTCTCAGAAAATCTGATAAAACTAAATTATTTTTATAAGGAAAGGAAGAATATAGATGAGGTGTAGAATCAAATCTTTAGACTACATCAATTATTTCCCTGTTAAACAAGTACAGTTATGTTAAGAAAAAAGGAAATGAAGTCAATGAGTTTTACGTCGCACGTTTACGCCCGGTAGGTTAAAGGAGAGGTTATGATGATGGGAAATGAATAAAATGGTGAAATGAAGAATGTAGGAAGAAACGGGAGAACCCCGAAGAAACCCACGTGAACGGTGTTTGTCCATCATAAAGTTCACTTGGCGCGAGCTGGGATCGAACCAGGGACCCCATGCACCAGAGATGAACGCTCTATTACTGAGCCACTGCTGCCCCTATGTTAATAAAGCGTACAAATGTAAGTCGAATTAGGAAGTTTTTTTTAAAAAGTCAGTGCTTACTTTAATGCCTATATACGTGAGTTTTTTGGCCTTCTGTCTTGGAGCTCCCTGTGGCAGAGCCTCAAGGTAAGTTCTGTGCAGTCATTATATGGATATGGATATACATTACATTCCGTATACGTAATGCATATGTTCTGTGTATGTACACATACACATTTCACAATTCGTGTTTCCATGTGCGGATGAGTAAACCAAGTCGATGATCATACATATTGGAGGTCGAGCTACTGCCCGCGGCGGAACACTAGAAGCAATTTCCACGCTTATTCAACAAGTACATACATTGCACACACACACGAATATACATATCGAATATAGCTACCGCCAGTGATGGGATTTTTTATTATTATTATTACTGGCGAAAATGCTGACCCGTGCCATGGGTCACACTTTTCTTCTTTTGCTAACGGTTATTAAGATCTGCCGAAGGCGAATTTCTTGCAGCCAAACAGAAGAACTGGTAAACAGGTATTGCTGGCAGCAATATCTACTACAGAAGTGGGTCGTCGTTCAGAGAAATATCCTTGTAATATCACCTGAGGAGACGGTGGTAAGTGTGATGACGGGCGTTGATGATGGACCAGGATTTGGTTGAGGTAATTGCTATTTTCAGGTGAAACAATGTAAAAATGACTACATGTCTTTTTTATTGTATCATGGAAGAAATACGTACACGAACAAAAAGGTAAAAGGTCGTTTAAGGTTCAGAATATTAAATTTCATTCTTTTACAATCCATCTGACTGCAATAAGAATTTTTTTTGGTACTTAAATATTAGTAAATTTCAAGTATGTTTGTAAATATAAAACTAATTTAGGTCATGGTGCGACTAAGAGAACATATACACGCGAGATCGTGAGACAGACCAGTGTGCGAATTGAAACATTTTTCGCAGAAAAGAATTAATTTCACCCACATATGCATCTATACTGAGAAAAATCTGTTATCCGAACTGAGGTATATTGAAACAAATATACGGCATCCTTATATTTACTACGGAAATCTGTAAGACTACATTTTTACTGCCTTTTTCCCGCTCAGATGTTACATCATACCGCTGCAAGATGTCTGACATCTAACAGTCTTCTGTATATTATATACGTATACGCATGTTACCTACGTCAACTATATGCTATATACGTCCATCTGTATATGAGATCCGTACCGCCTATATACAGTCATACGGAAAGTACGTATAGATGGAACACTTATACGGAAAGTATTATAAAACATACGTTTTTTGTTATGCGTTTGCTGCACAATGTTACATGTAATCGTACGTTAAGAGTCTTCATCCCGTCGAAATTAAAAAACCGCTAATTTTACAGTAAGTATGTGATATCTTCAAATAGATAAAAGATAATTGAAATATGGAACAAGAGCGCCCTAGACAAATTTATTTTGCGTGAGGTACTGTTATCACAAGTCACCTAGTGACATTCCGCTTTCAGCTGTTTAAAAACGCGAAAATAAATGCCGATTTTCAAAATGGCTCGAAATCGAAAGCAGATAAGTGAGTCGTGATAATGGTTTCTCATGTAAAATAATATTGTCTAGGGCGCTCTTGTTCCACATTTCGATTATCTTTTATCTATTTGAAGATATAACATAATTACTGTAAAATTAGCGGTATTTTAATTTTGCAGGGATGAAGACTCTTAAGTCCAAAAACTACAGGATTTACGCATGTGACCTACGTTTTAACGTACGCCACATTTGTTTCTCTCTCTCTCTCTCTCTCTCTCTGAGCAACTATCACACATAGTACAATTTAGCCCTTTCGGAATGGGAAAATTTTTAACATCTTTATAAATCCCCACCAAACTTCAACCGCAAACAAAAGAAGTACAACGCACGCTCGTATGAGATTGACACATCTGTACGACTCATGTAACACATAAATTGTAGCGAGCCGCCCTTGGCCGATGAAATAAAATGCAATGCCAAAATGTATGATTATTAGTGATTGTGGTTGATATCTGCACAATAGTGCGGGTATATTCCGAAAGGGATATATTGCTATACTATTATTATTCTCTTCGTATTACAAATATATACATGTTTCTAGGTAAAACTAGATTATCACCTGCTTGAATGTTGTATTGAGACAACTAGAAAGGCATCTTTCCAGGAATTGCAAGCCTAAACAGGAATTGCAACTCGAGCCTCTAGCTTGCTCACGGAAAAAACGCTCTCTTTCCCGAATGAATAGGTAAATATTAAAAAAGAAAGAAAAAAAGAAAAAGTATGGATTCTAAATGACTACAAAACGGTTGAGAACCTAGGTGTTTCATAAACTATTTAACTCGAAAGTACTATTTAAATCTGGCTACTCAAAATAAAAGTTGTTTTCTGATTCTATCTTCGTGACCATTGGAAAAAAATCTAGAAATGAAAATTTTTGTCAGGGGAAAATTCCTGGCATTCCCCTGTCAATTCGCATACTGAGACAGATTACCATAGAGTTTCCTTAGAATTGTTGCTGCTTCTCGTGGTCCTGTACAGCCTACGGACGACTATGACCCCCACCAAATGGCGCATAATCAACTACTTTACGCGACGTTAGTTCATCAAGTCTCACAACGTCATTATTTTTGTCTTTTCAGGTCGGAGTTCACTGCTTCTTAGTTCAGGTAACTTCTCAATTGCCTCAATTCTGTGACAGCATTGGAAATCGAATTTAGGACCATGAATATCAAAGCTAAGTGAGATGCCTTTTCAATTATACGGGAGTTCAAAACAATCAATATACGGACTTTAATTAGCCAAAATGATATGATAAATGTGTATACTATATGCAGCGCAGTGACTATCTACAAAGATGTTTACTGAAAAAAAGAGAAGAAAAAAGAAAAGCCTAATACCACCTTTCAGGAAAAGGTTACCTCCTTTTGGGATCAGCCATGAAGGATCAAGGGTTATGTTTGCAGCTAAGGGTCCGCACTTCCTTAATTTCGGCATTCATGGAGGAGATATTTTGTTAGCGTAATTCTCCTGCCTTCTTTGCTTCCCTAGGTTTCACCAGGTAAACATTTTAAAGAGCTCGAGTGAACTTCAGCTCAGAGCCGCAATGAAACGAGAGTACAACGAGATTCACCGGAGATCAAACCCAGAGTGCTTAGTTGGCAGGTTGTCCGTATCCCTGATACTACCTTTAGCAAGTGGAAATAATAATCAGTAGTTATTTTTCCAAAACTATCAGCACAAAGGGATTATAGCCACTTTTCCATCACATGTATCATATAATTTTGGTAGTTAAACAATATGATAATGCCAAGTTCATACGGACATGATTGTCTCTGAGTGCCATTTCGTGTCATAATACATAGTTGCATACACTTTACAGACGACAGAAATAGACTAGAATAAATTGGTCTTCATGATTCTGTGGAGAAGAAAAATTATACCAAATATTACCGTTTGAAAACCTCACTTTCTCTGGTGAGGTTTCAAAAGGCTTTAAAAGCAGAGAAGAATGATGAATATAAGATAAAATTGTTCTTTAAGATCCAGTCCAAGATAATTAGAATGATCTCATTCGGGCCTACTCTTATAGTAGTGTCGCTAAAGACAATTTTATGAGTGAATGATAATATAATGGAAGTAGATTATCTTTTTTTAAAAAAATAAGCTCAGGTTGGTGTTTTATATCGTCAGAGTCTAACTAAGATATTGCCTGGGTCTATATCTCATTTCGACAGTATTATCACAGCAACGGCAGTTATTACAACACTAGCTGGGTTTCCAGGAATGTTTGTGTTTGGAAGTGGTAGTTTTAATCGATTTGGAGTTTAGCGTCCCGTTCACCACTGAGGCTATATGAGACGTGAACCTACAGCTTAACGTGAGCTCCGAACTACGAGCTCCCATGGGGAGACGAACTCATTTTTTCCGCGCCCAAGTCGCTTTCACTGCCCATATATTCACGACGAAGTTTTGGTAGTCTTGAGTTTGGCTATCCGTAGGCATTAGGTGAGACCAGAGTTCGATTCCCGGTGGGAGCTCATGTGGTGCTGAACGGGGTGTCAAACTCCAAATTAACCAACCGAAATTAAATAAATAAATAAACAGAACTCGGTTTATTTGTTTGGAGTTTAAACGTCCTTTTGACTTGATTTGATTTGATTTTTAGTTTAGTATCCCTTTGAGCAGATTGGCTTTATGAGACATGGAACTACAATTTAACGTGGAATCCGAACCACATGAGCTCCAGCCGGGAATCGAATCCAGGTCTCCCACGTCAAAGACGTGTAAGCTAACCACTTAGCCACGAGGGAGCTCTAAACGTCCTTTTCTCACTGATGCTATATGATACAGTATTTGAACCTTTAATTCAAGTTGCAATTTCAACCGTTGCACGAAAGTCAACAGACTAAATATCAACCATTGAAGCCACAATGAAACAAATAAAACATATGAGCAGAATACTGTAAAATATCTTTTAGAGGGCTTATCACTGCAAAATTAAAATACCGCTAATTTTACAGCAATTATGTGATATCTTCAAATAGATAAAAGATAATCAAAATGTAAAACAATATCACTCTAGAGAATATTATTTTGCATGAGGCACCGTTATCACGAGTCACCTAGTAGCTTTCCGTTTGCAGCCCTTTACGTAGAAACGTGAAAATAAATGCCGGTTTTCTAAATGCCTGGAAATCGAAAGCAGATAAGTGAATTGTGATAAACGGTAACTCATGTAAAATAATATTGTCTAGGGAGCTCTTGTTTCACTTGTCGATTATATTTTATCTATTTGAAGATATCACATAATTACTGTAAAAGTAAAATTAACGGTACTTTAATTTCGCAGTGATAAGGCCTCTTAATCACTCAAGTCTATGCTTCTTCTTCATTAATTCACGCAAAACAGATTCAGAATAAATTATAGGTCTTTTTTTAAAGTCTTGTTTAAAGAAAAAAAATGTTTCGTTTTACTTTCTAATCCTACGAAAAATTAATCCAAGATGTTTCCTATAAGACAAAAAAGGGTTTTAATTATTGTATTTTCAAAGAACGTCGTATTCCTGCAGGAGCGCATCCATAGGGAATTGGACCCCCCTCCACAAAATACTTGGCCCTCTCCCAACAAAATTTCTGGGTGCGCGCATGTACTCCTGTAACTTTATAGTACAACATATGCTTCTTTCTGACGTTAGACTGTATTAGCAACAACTTTCAGAAATTGTAGCAAAATTAAGGAGAGAAAAGAAGACATACTTTTCTAATGTATGCTTTTAAGCTGTAGTTAATCATGTTGTACACGAAAAGTGCAAAAATTGAAATATTAGAGAACGTTAATGAATTGCACTATCATTCGGTTACCACATAACATGGCCGCTTTCATTATGGAAAA
The DNA here is from genome assembly GCF_964235325.1 of Thermobia domestica. Classification (NCBI taxonomy): domain Eukaryota; kingdom Metazoa; phylum Arthropoda; class Insecta; order Zygentoma; family Lepismatidae; genus Thermobia; species Thermobia domestica. The sequence goes on from NC_137460.1 coordinate 41,047,403, forward strand.
GTTGCATACTACAATCATCTCCCCTGTACACTGTAGTTAAGTTAGCCACCTAACCGGTTGTTGTAAACTCGTCAAGAAATAATATAAAAAAGAAAAAAAAAGATTTTTTTTAAAAAAAGAAACCTCACTACTAGTAGAATGGCAATGTCTGTTCAAGCTAGCCAGCAAGCGTATTGGTTTCTACTTCATTTTTGCCTTTTTCAAGGTCATTGTTAGTTGTGCAAGTTTATTTTGTGTTGTAGTAGCAACAGTAGTCAAGCATATCAGCTGGAAGAATGCGCAGCCCCTTATTACGTGTGACGGTGATGGAGATGTGATTAAAGATAAACAAGCATAGAAGATATATGATCAAACGCGATCAAACGTGCCTGTTACAGGATATTCTCACCTAATCAAGGAGTTACGGATTCGTACACAGTCTCGGTAATATCTTTATTCAATTGCGATAGGGTTTTCCTAGTTGATGAACGTTATAGAGAATAAGTAGCCTAAGGCCGGTTGCTTATAGACCAGAAGAAGGTCAGTCAAACCTAGGCACAGAGAGAGGCAGGAGAGGATGTAGAGAGTGGTCTGAGTGCATTGACTATGTGTTTTAGTCACAACATTGCAGAGAACTTTGTCGAGTGAATATGCAATACGAAGCGTTGTTGCTTGATCGTCCTTGCTTGTGACCAATATATGGTCGGCCTAACTTTTAGATGGTGCAATCACAGGCTTCGATCTCGATGGATGTAGATCCAGTATCGTCAAGCAATTTGTAAACTTTCTAATAGCATAGGCAGTAAGTCCAACAATGGGGAACGGTAGGCCTGCGAACTGCCAACGTTGGGCCCTCTGCCAACCAACTCAATTCGCAAAGTAGCTCGCACGAAAGAAGTAAAGTAGCAATACGGAGTATTGGATAAATGACACAAATCTGATCCTCTAACACAGTCCTTTGTGGGTTGTAGCGTGTGTTGACGGTACATATTCTTTTGTAGCTATCGGTAAAGCAGCGTAAGGCTGCCCATAAGGCCAGCCGTATATTGAACAGAGGACAAGATAGCTGAGTTGAGGTTCAGTACTGTGAGCAATGCAACAAAGGCCTCTCCGACGTTGTGACTGAGGCACAGTCAATGTACTCAAACCTCTTTCTCTCTCTCTCTCTCTCTCTCTCTCTGTGTCTCTCTCTTTCTCTCTCTGCTTTCTCTCCCAACTCTCCTCGCCTTGGCTGGCCTTTCTCTGGTTAATTTGAGGCCGGCCTAAGAGAGGTAAAACTACTAGGGCTAAGCTTGAAGCAGGATTTGATGGAATCTCTTGTTGGATTGGGATTATCAAGTTCACTCACCTTCACGTCAGAAACTCATCCAACATAGAGCGAAAAGATATTTCTTTAAGAATTTATATAGTTTAGGCGTTGTCATATTAGGATAGTATCCGTGCTTTTTTTTCTTTTTTACTGCAAATAATGTTAATGGAAAGCAGACATTTCCCTACTTAGAAACTGCAATAAACCAAACTTATAAACGAGGTCTTGACTTCACTTTATAAATCAAGTGCAACTAAATGACAAGCTGCTAATTTTCCTCAATAAAATAGTTGAAAAACGCCGAATAATTCATTGTGTAGTAAGCAAGAAGTGAAGAAAATTTTCAAAAAAAAAAAAAGGTTCGGTTTTCCACCGAAACCGGTTTCGGTTTTCTTCAAAACCGGTTCGGTTTTTCAACGGATTCGGTTTCGCTTTTCTTCAAGACCGGTTCTTTTTTTTTCAAAATTTGTTCTATTTCTGACCAGAATAGTGTTTCGTTGTACTCCGGAAACCGAATCCGTTTCCAAAGAAGTAGTTTTATGTGTTTTCCAGAAGTTTTCACCGAAACCAGTTTCAGTGAAAATCGAACCGGTTTTGAAGAAAACCGAAACCGGTTTTGGAGAAAACCGAAATGTCGGTTTTTCGGGTTTCGGTTTTTCTAGAAACCGGTTTCCGGTTTTATAGAAAAAACCGGTTTTGCCCATCCTTATGCTTAATACGGTTCTTAACAATAAGAAATCGTTGGCAATGTTCATTGATCACATACTTGGGTTCAATTTGCTTGGGTTAAACTCGATGTACTTGCTACATATGGAGCTTAGCAATGGTTTTGACGTGACCTATGGACAATAAATAATAATTTTAAAATGTACCTTTTGTCTAAAGTTCCGAAACACGAAACTTCAAATAAATACCATGCGGCCCCTAATGTCTATAGGAGTTATTAGACTCTTGTTTGATTACCACAGTAGGTACTGCACTTGAGTAGAGCAGTAGTTTGTAGTCTCATAATTCAATTGTCACTATCAGTCATAGAGTAAGGATATGCACCAATGCAGTCAGTGATGAGACCTCTCGTATGAGATGAAATTTTATCTGTGTGATTTCTGTTATTATTAGTACTAATTAGTTGAGAACCAATATGTTACTTTTAAGTTAAATATGCAATTTCACCAACTGATTCACGGGCTACCATGTAGATCAAAAGTAAAGGAACATATTGTATGAAAGTAAAGTGAAACATTACAGCTTTACCTAGCAGCTATACTATTTAGAACCGAAATCGACTCTTCGAACCTTGAACCTTTGTTGTCACCAGTAATGACATAATTATTTCACTCATTTATTGGGTGTAGAACTGTTATCTATAATGACTACTTTATAATTTATCCAGAACCATAATTCGTTGATGCATTATCACTATAAATTCTATAGTAAATATACAGGGTGTCCGGAATGAGACTGACGAGTTTAAAAAGTGTCTTTTAATATGGTCAGAGATACAGAAGAAAAAAAGACATGCTTTTTAAAGGAGAACTCAAGTTTATTTGATCTTACTTTCAAATCATTCTAATTCAGTGTAATTCCGCGTGAGTTCCATTTGTAACTCTTACAATATCTAGCCTGAACTCAATCTCTCTCCACGTATTCTGTAACATCTGAGGTATTACTGAAGCAATCGCATTTCTAATACGGTTCTTCAGTTCATCAAGGTTCGCACCTTTTCACCAGAATACACAAGGTCTTTCACATACCCCCCACAGGATGAAGTCCAGGGGGTAACACCAGGAGAGCGTGGAGGCCACCTAATTGGCCTATCATGGTCTATCCAATGGCCAGGAAATTCAGTATCAAAGTACTCTCTCACTTGTAGGCTCCAATGTGGCGGAGCACCATCCGCTTGTGGTTGCAAATGTTGTAGTGGGGAACAGCAAAGTTTTGAAGCATGTCTAAGAACACATTTCCTGTTATAGTTTGTTTTATGACAAAGAAGGGGCCTATAACTGCATTATGTGTTAAAGCACGCCAAACTTTCAATCTAAGACTGTCTCTAGAATGTTCTATGTACGCATGCGGATTCTCAGATCCCCATATCCTAACATTGTGTCTGTTAATACAGCCAGACAAGTGAAAAGTTGCCTCATCAGAGAAAACAATGTTCAATAGGAAATTATGGTCATAATCAATCCTGTCCAAAATTTCAGTAGCAAATGCTGCTCTCCGTGGCTTATCGTTGGGCTTAATTTCTTGCAACAGCAAACGTAATCGTTTATGTATCACATCGTGCACTATTGACTTTGGAATTGCCTGCTCGCTGAGCGAATTGACTTCCTCGGGCTACGTGAGAAACACTCTCTTATTGCTTCCACATTTTCCTATGACACACGCGACTTACCACCGCTGTGTTGTTTCACTACACTCCCCGTTGATAAAAAAAAATATCCTTCCACGCCTGGATACTGTTGAGTGTTGGTGTATCCTTGTTGTAAATACGTCGAAAGTTTCGTTGAACTTGAACAACACTTTTTGTCTCTGCAAACCACCACACGCATTGCGCCTTTTCGGCTGCCGACGTCATTTCTGATGATCGGCAATACTAGCACCGTCATCGGTAGTTGTTAGAGTATGAAAATGTGCTGAACAAAACTTCTTGAGTTTTCCTTCAATATGAAGTTTTTTTTTTTCTTCTGTATCTCTGACCATATTAAAACTATACACTTTTAAAAACCGACAGTCCCATTCCGGACACCTTGTATAATGTAGTAGATTTCCACAAGTGAATCAATATGTATATTTTGATTAACAGTTCTGTGACATGTTTCACCTTCACATTTTGTATTTCCGTTTTAGTTAGGATTGTCATGATGCTATATGTGTGTTTAGACAAGTTTTCTTTTCTTTCTTTCACAGAAAGCAAAAGAAAGAAAGAAAGAAAGAAAGAAAACTAGAAGTCTGTCACGTCATTGGTTGTCACTTAATACACAAAATAAATGTTACATTACGTATGTAGGTATACGTAATTTATAATCCTCGCCATTTCAATTGCACGATTTGCATAGCTAAAGCATAAAGGAGTTCACATTCTTCTCATGAACATGCATGATTCACATATTGGAATGTTAAATGTTATATACAAATATTTATGAGTATCTATAATAATGCATTATCTTAAAGCAACTAAAAGACTCAAAAACACTTAAAATAATTACAAAATAGATATCTCCCCTGGGATATACATGTATTGATCAAGATCCATCCACATTTACCGAAAGATCGATTTTATACACTTCAAGGTCAGGAATGAGTAATCAGATGTAAAATTTGAAAAGAAAATCGTTATAAAGTTTTTTTTTTTTCACATTCATATATACAATAATTATTGTCCCATCATTTTGTTAGAAATTTCTTTATTCCTTCAGGCTTTAAAAGAGTGGGCAGTAGTGATCAGGAAAAAAAGGCTAATATTATTAAAAAGGAATAAAAAGTTTACATCATTGCCACAACCTCTAGGATGGTCTTAGGCGCTATAATTTTCCTATACGTAATCAAAGAACAATTTTCAGTTCTCACTTTTGCCCTTTGCTTATACGCACGTATGTTTGTAGCAAACATATTGATTGCATTGTTAGAAAAAGAATATTACGTTATATTAGAATTTTCTCTAATTTCTCATATTTTTTTTTTTAAAGAAATGAATACGATTAAACAAATTACATAATGTATCATACTTTGCTTCATATGTACAATTTTCTTTTTGATATCCCATTCCCCACTGGCGATACGATACCTAAAATAGAACTTTCTTTGTTAGATTCACAAACTATTATTATTATTATTATTATTATTATTATTATTATTATTATTATTATTATTATTATTATTATTATTATTATTATTAGTTTGTGGCACAAAATTCCGAACGCAGAATACAATTAGCGGTTTTCGGCTCTGAACGGATCTGGTTCTAAAAGAGCCAGTTCCGGAACCGGTTCCGCCGGAAGCGGAACTTTGTGGCCATCCCTACGCTAAACCCGAGCTGCTGGCAGGCTGTGAACAGTGTACTAGATGAAATAGTGGAAGCGACAGGCAGGCGGGCTAAACAAACTGGATAACTGGCAAACTTATTGGCTAAACAGGCAAACTCATTTGACTAAACATCCACTGATGGACCAAAATTTTTTTCTGGGGGCACAAGCGGGTCTGGGCGGGGAGGGCACAAGCGCGTGGTCCTCTTTGCAGTGTTTTGAAGGTAAACTTTGTGCCTCCTTTTCGGGTCTTTGGGGCTTTCGTATCCAGGTCTAGAACCGGTTTCTAAGATCCGGTTCTGGAACCGGGTTTTTGGATCCAGGTCTGGAACCGGTTCCTAAGATCCGATTCTGGAACCAAGTTTTCGGATCCAGGTCTGGTCGGATCTCCAGGAATGGGTTCCTCCCGGAACCGGAACTTAGTCGTCATTCCTAAAATAAACATATCTCTCTCTTTCTCTTTCTGTGTGTATCTATTCACTGCACTTTACTGTAATTATTGAAACTGATTAATATGCAACAATTTAATACTTTGAACTTTAGCAACAACTCGTAGCCTAAATCATTAGCGGAAAACCATTTTTGGTGCAATCTAATTGGCTAATCACTTTGAAATTTTGATTTTAAAATTTTGAAATGTTGTAAATACTTTTTGTAAAATAATATTTTGTTTAGTTTTAAAATTTTAATTTGAAAATTTATTGAACCTTAGAGTTATAGTTACGAGTTGTAGTCTAAGGTTATTAAAAAAGAAAAAAAAAACTTGAAACCTGATAGGCAATTATTAACACCTTTTAATACGTAACAACAACGATTTCACATTTGAGCTTTAGTCACAATTACCGGTAATAGTATAAGATCATTAATGGCAAGCTATTCTTGATTCAGTTTGATTAGTTGAGCATTTTAAAAGTTTTTGTTTTGTTTAAAATTTTCAAGTTAAAAAATTTTTTGTACTCATTAAAACCTTTAGAAATAAAATTGAATAAATTTTCTATTTTAGAATATTCTTTTTGCACTCATTTAAAAGTTTTTTTTAAAAAAAAAACTTTTAATTGTCATTTTTAAATTTTAATTTAAAATTTGAAAACCTTCGTTTACATTTTTAGGGTACTGTTTTTAAATTTTGTTTCAATTTTTTTTGTTTACACTTTTTCAAGTTTGAAACTTGTTAGCATTTGTTTAAAATATTTAAAATTTTTAGTTTGAAAATATTGTTAATTTTTCTCACTATCTGAAAATTTGTAACGAAGTGAAAAATTTTACATGTCGAAGAAAAGAATCGCGCCAAAAAAATTTAGAAAAATACATTAATGTACCCATGTTTTATAAAGGACTCGCCCCAGGCAGCGAAGGAGGAAGCTTCAACGTCTCATCAGTTACATAAGCCATTCTATTTAGTTGGAGAATTTACATTACATAAGCTTGCCGGTATCTTTGCGATCCCATAGTAGAAAATAAATAAATAAACGTTAAGCGCTTCCTTTAATGGTGACAAATGGAAGAAGAAAATTTAGAAGGATTTTCTTTGACGATAGATCTCCGCTCCCTATACATGAATAATAATATGACCCGGACCCCACGCTAAGCTGAAGGTCTAATGTCTCATGTAGTCTCTATGCTCAATGGGACACTGAACTCCAAATTAACAAACAAACGAAGAAGAACAGAACATATGACTATAACATGTGATTTACAATTACGAATCTTTCTAAATTCATATTGCTTAGGTCCGTTACGTATCGCACAATTTCTCATTGCCATTCCATTTCGTCTTTCATAGTCTCAATTGATCTAGGTGCAGACTTACATCCCAGTCACCTTACATCACTAAGTAGTATTATTAAAAATTATTTTATATCATAGTAAATTCAGAAAATGATGAGTGATGATTAAAGATGGCCGATGCATTTCACTTCAGTAGTTGTACTTATTTGTAGATATTGCTTCTTTAGACGTTGCCGGAAAAATCGACACAAGAATCTTCGTTGCACAAGTACGCATGTCGTATCCTTGTGTTTGGTGGATTTTCCTGCTTGCATATTTCATTAACTCACATTTTCCTCCTGTCCGATGAATTGCACCAATTTTTCCAGCAATCTTACGCAGGACAATTAAGCAAACACGAGTATTCACTGAACCCTTTGTTTCGTACTCTTGAATTAGCCGTCGGAAGAGAATTTGAATAAGTTCGAGGAAGAAAGAGCAATTTACAAACAAATGAACATCATAATCATTCGAGCGGGTGGGTAATTACTTAAGGTTCTTATAATGTAGTTTCATTTTTACTGATTGAATATCTTATCTGTTCTTAAGAAATTAATTTATTTTATATTTTGTTGTTAAAGAATTAAACTTTTTAAACATACAAGGACATTATCTGAATAAAACATGTGTTCATTCTTTTTTTATTATTATTATTATTACCATTATTTTCAGTAACCAAATAGTAATATATCAGAAAGTCTGAGCTGTTTGACTAGAAAACCAAGGACTAGTTAGCTCCACACAAACACACACAATGTAATCGCTAAGTTTTCAACGCCTTTAAAACAGCTTCTGTAATTTCAAGGTAAATTATAAGAACCCACATTTTGCCTCCACACTTCTACGCAAAAACGATATAAGTGGGGAGAAACGTTAAGAAAAAAAAAGTATACTTTTTGTAACATAAATTATACCCATAATGAATAATGACATTTAATTAAGTTAACAATCATGGTTCTGTTTGTATTTGCTATGCAAGTAGTTTGGGTCTTTTTTCATTTTATTTTTTTTTTTTTAACTCTCAGAAATCTTTTTGTATGTGTGTGTTTGTATATTTGTAAGCTAAAAAGATCCACACCGTTGAACCGTGTTAAGTTAATTTTTTTTTGACATGGTGACTACCTCCAAATATTTTTTTTTTAAAAATAATATCACTTTGATTAACCCTAGAAAGCCCATGGGGAAGGGGATCAATTTTGCCTGCGAGTTTTTTTTTTATTTAGTTTATATGGATTAAAATGTACTCAGAATTCTGTGTTATTTTTGTTATTGTTCTTTTAGATGAAATGTTCATTTTCGCTTTTTTTTTCAACTGGAATATACTGATTTTTTTGTAAAAAAAATCCATGTTGCGTGGGCCGATTTGGGCCCCTCCCCCCTGATCATAGCTGGTACCCATCTTTGTTTTCCCCAAAAATCCTTTCATTTGTTTTTTTTAAATATCTAAAACGTGTATTACTTTTTAAAAATGTTACTTTTCTCGTTTATATAAACACTTAGGCTTTCACAGAACTTGTCGACTGTTATAATACTGGTTTTCTGCATAATACTGTAAGAAATTTGGTATAATATATAAGCAGTTTTACGAACTGTATTTAGCCCGTCTTTTTACAAATACAGTAAAAAGCACAATTTCTTGAAAGAGTTTCTTTTTCTTTCTTTCTTTTTAATTTAGTTAAACACATAAACTCAAATTGAACAAATATACTCTGAAAGCTACTTAAAACCAAGGAGGGAAAATTTGACTCCCCCTTGGTTCTCCACGTAGCAGTTGCAAGCACGGACTTTCTAAGGTTAAAATGTGTAGCCCTAAATGGATGTTAAAATTTATGCTAATGGATGTTAAAGGGAGGAAAAGGGAGGGAGTAATTGATACATTTTAATTTCCCATTTTGTATTCATATAATGTTAAAAAATAAGAACACAGTTCAACAGTTTATTTTATTTATTTATTTTTTAATATTACTTGGGTCAACCTAAGTTATCATCCTTACACTTTCAAATGAGCAGGGTCAATTTTACTATATGTGCAACACGTGCGTTTCCACAGGGCGGCAAAATCTGTCATAACTATATTATTTAAAATATTTCTTGTTGGAAACAGACTTCATGATGATGGTATGTAAATTTACTACGCTGACCTTCTATTTGAATACTAGATTCATAAATTATGTTTAGGTCGCATTAGTTTACGGTCACATGAACAGTGCTGAAGAAAATGGTCTAACAAATCCCAGCATAAATTGCTTGATTGCTGCCAAATACAAGAATTCAATTCTCGAACAGTAGTGAACACCTGTCCTATTTAGTTAGTTATCATAGTTTTGATATGAAAACTAGTCTTGTCTTTGTCACTTCCTTATCATTGATAAAGGAAACAAGTTTTTTTTAAAAAAAAAAAAATTAACAGATGTAGAAGGAAAATCAAGAAATAAAGATAAAAGAGCAAGTTGCACTGGAATTGCAAACTGATGTATTGAGATTGAAACTCGATATTGAATTCTATAAAAAGGATTATCATCTTTCCTCTGCAGGTATATTTGCTTTATCTTTCACTAACATAAAAGATTTTATTATTTACAGAAAATAAAAAACGAAATTATATTAGTAGTGTTTAGGACTTTCTGACTGCGAGTGCATTTTACAATCCCCTTCGTTGTTCATGATAGGGCATCATACTTAAAATAGTGGCTTTTTAAGATTAGTTCTTTCTGAAGAAAGGAGGGGGGGGGGGGAATTGCCTAGGGCTGGCCCTGGAAATGAGTATCCTAAGGGGCAAGAGGAGTTATTTATTTATTTAATATATTACAAAGAAATGAATCACCATCTGAAATGAATTTTTGGATATATTTAGCACTTGGTTGGAGTTGGGCTTTTATCATCTCATTTCAACTTAAAAACGAATTCTAAAGAAGATAAGAGACTCAAATATTTTAGTTAAGCGGGTAAACAAATGTTAGGCGATGATTGGACCTTAGATCCGGTGATATTTGCGTTATAGCACAAAAGCTAAGACCTGGAGCTTGAGCGTTAACTACGCACATAACGAAGCCCCGAAGCACTTAGTTCGACTGGCTCGATGTTCTACTATTTTTTTTTCTTTCTTTAAATAACACGCCCTGTGATATATGCTTCATTTATCTTTATGGAGTTGTTTCCTTGGCCAGCTACTTCTGTTGTAATTTAGCTATATTTCAGATGACAAATCCTACGGGTACCGGTTTCCTTAAATGTCCCGACAGGTAAAAAAGCCTCGAAGGCGTGAACATGGCTGCGCCGTGGGACTTGGCGATCTCATACCAAAAAAAAAAAAAAAAAAAATCTCTTTCTAGTCATCCTACAATTCGTTGAAGCATTTAATACAACTCTAGTCATCCTCATTCAACCAATAATACCACTTCGTAAACCGATATGGGTTTTTGATTCAGAACTTTTTATTAATCTTGAGTCGAAGAGGAACTAACATTTTAATTAATTAGTTGTTTTTGTCATAAAATTAATGAATAATATAAACAATTGTAGATTCCAGTTGTTACAAACTGTATAACAGCTAATTATGGAGTCATCTGTTGAGGACGTGAAGATGAGCGGACGTCTAGTGTTATTACTTTAAGGCACGTGATTTTGTTTGTTTACTTTTGTACAACAGTATGTCTGGCGATTCTTCATTTCATAACGTTAATCTGAGTGTAACAATCATATGATCAATTGTCGCAGACAAAAAAACAACTGAATGAAGTTACTGAGCTAAGCTGAGGATTCTGAGTCATGATTCTGGTAAAGGTAAAGGGCATTATCTTTACTGTATATCCACTATTCAGAGACAAAGTAGAACATCTCTATCTCCGATGAATACTCTCTCTTTACTGTTCGAACATAAAACTCCCCTTCTCCAGTATCCTTGTTACGTACACTTCTACGGAAAACTCGCAACGCAAAGTATTGTTTAAGAAGCATGATAACAAGTCTGTGTGAAACAGTAGCGTCATTTCAGATTTGGCTTGGAGGGGGGAAGGGGTGCAAGACCCCTTGATATAAGTAAAATTTCCCAAAAGTAGATATACAGTACTGTACTGATCAGCTCATGGTATTTTATGTAATTTCTTATTGTTATCTATCAAGTAGACTTACAGTAGTTGCTTTATTATTTGTTCTTAATATCTTTTTTCTTATACCTTAATCTCGGAACAGTCGAAGCAAATAAATCAATGAACTAAAACATTATACTTGATCAATGCAGGGGTGTATACCTACTTTTGGTCCGCCCTGTATATAAAGTACGGTTATGTAAATTGTTCAAAACAGAATAGTAAAACAATGTATTTAAAAGAGAAAGAAGGATTAATAATGTATACAATTCACTGATACAGTTTTGTTCCAATCCCTTTATTTTATGGAATTATCTTTCATGTTATTTATGTGTTTCTTTAATATAAAGTTTTGGTGTATCAACAAAATTAAGTGCTTTTAAATAAAAACACGTTTCAATCATTGTAATATTAAAATATAAACTATGACTAAATTTCAATATTGTAAGGAAAATGTAAGGGGGAAAACTATCTGAAAAATAAATAAATAAAATAAATAAATTCCCAATTCTAAGAAGAAATTCAATTGATATAACGTTTTTTCAATTAATTTAACTTCATTAAGTAGGATTTCTTCCCTTAGTTTGTTGTAATAAAATTTTAAAACGCTTATCTATGCGACTTCCCTGAACAGTCGCTACTCTTCGATACTACTAATTATTTTTTCTTAGATGCGAGAGAATGTGGTGGTGGTGGTGGGGTAACGATGTAAGAGTTGATCTTGTATGATGATCAGTAAGTACACTTGCCAACTGCACAAGATTCGCAAGCTCTTGGTTGTGATTCGGAGCCCAGATTAATAGTGGATCCCCCTTCATAACCTCGATATTGGATAAGAACGCAAAACGAAAACTCGACTCAACTACTAACTGGTTATAGTGAAAGCTAGGAAGTTTTTTTTTCCCCTTCCTTTCCCTGATATTTGATTTAAATAATTCGTTTAATAGATTATCGACTACAGTTTGTATTAGCATAATCCGGTTTGGTTCTGGTTTTAGGTTTTCAAAAACAACAAAACGTGTCCTTCAAATAACAATATGAAATCATACAGCTAGCACGAATTGTTAAAACTCAGACCCTCCCCTCTTCCCACTCTCCTCAAGAACACTTCGTTAACTCATTCTTTATTATTTTTTTTTCTTTCTTCTAATTTGGACCTCGTTGCGCTTTTAGGAGCTAAATTAGTTATGCTGGATCACGCAAGAGGGTGTGTCAAGGGGCTGGTAACTGAGACCTTTTAATATACAGAAGCTGACCGAACTGCTTTTTCAGCTGCTGGTTATGACCTGACCTCCTCCCTCCCTTAAAGCTTTATCTTTTTCCTTCTCCTTCTCTGCAACGCAAAGAAGAAATTGATACTTAGGAAGCAAAAGGTATCAAGTTTTAAGAACTACTTTTAGAACTTAATTTCGCCTTAGTTAGTAGCCAGCTGGTACCTTTTTCCTTTCTTTTTTCAAAGCATTTTTTATTATACACTTTGTGATCCTTTTAACAGAGCAGCTAATCACCTTAAATTAAAACAAAGCACTTTATTTATTTTCACCACTTTTATTATAACCACGCTTGTGAGGTCTTTTTATAAGATTGTACTGTTAGTCCGTCCGTAGTCCGTTACTCCACACAACTCTCGAACGAAATGTTTTTTTTTTTTTTTTTTTTTTTTTTTTGCAATATAATATAGCTAGAGCGATTACCTCAGTCCACAGTGTAAACAATTTCGGTCACATTTACTGATCGATTACAGTCAGTTCTGGCTGAGAACTGATTATCTTAAAAATTTACGATACTAGTGTTAAAGTTATGGCAATAGAGCATAAATACGGCCTTTTTATGACCTATAACCATAAATTTTACAGTAATACCGTAAATTTTAGAGTAATCGGTTGGCAATCAGAATTGACGATAATCGATCAGTAAATGTGACCTATAACTTTTTTACAGTGTAGTTCCTTAATGAAATCAATTCGTTGTTCACGGGTACCTTTAACGGTGGCTATTCATATCCCTTTTTCTACAGTTAAAAGAAAGAAGTATAATTGTAAAATGCTAGAAGTTATACATCGCACCATTAGATGGCAGCAAACATCCTCCAGCGACTGTCATCTACCGGACGAATTGAAACTTCTAAAAATAGAAATAAATATACGTTTCGGGTGGCTCTCTGTACTCATTAAATATTTCGTGTGGGTTTATTGCAGTGGCGTAGCGTCCATGGAAGTTATGGAAGCGCCGCTTCTCCTGAGGAGACTGAATATCATTAATATAAATAATGGAATAATGATTTCACAATAATGCACAGTATTAAAATAATCCATTAAAAAGTTAACAGTTTTTCCTCTAAATTGAAAACCACGCTACGCCACTGGATTATTGTACTGCAAAGTGCAAAGACTACAGTGGACTTACGAAAAAATGACACAAATATAGTGTGAGAGTTCGAAATGCGAGTATAAATAAGAACGGAGAAAATTCATTAGGTAGAAAAACAATTGAGCGAAAATTGGAAAAAGAATAGCAATACTGAACACTAAAAAAAAAAAAAAAGAAAAAAAGATTGGAAACATCGTGTGAAAAGAAATTTCTATTTCGATTATGACAGAAGATGAACGAGAGAAGGGAATAATGAAATTACGATACATGACGGTATTATAAAAGCAAATCTCCGACAAAATGAAGAGATTAACGGAGGACTGTAAGTAAAGAAGCACCAGAATAAAGAGATTAACGGAGGACTATAAGTAAAGATGTGTCAAAATGAAGAGATTAACGGAGGACTGTAAGTAAAGAAGCGTCAGAATGAAGAGATTAACGGAGGACTATAAGTAAAGAAGCGTCAGAATGAAAAGATTAACGGAAGGCTGTAAGTAAAAAAGCATCAGAGTGAAGAGATTAACGGAAGGCTGCAAGTAAAGAAGCGTCAAATTAAAAGATTAACAGACAACTGTAAGTAAAGAAGCGTCAAATTAAAAGATTAACAGACAACTGTAAGTAAAGAAGCGTCAGAGTGGAGAGATTAATGGAGGACTGCAAATAAAGAAGTGGCAAAATTGGCAGTAAAGGACTTACCCTTGATGGAAGAATATGTGATACGGATTTGATCTTTCTACTTAGACATGTTTTGATTTTTTACTTTTTTACGTTTATGTGGATCAATGGATAGAAAATTATCCTGTGTCTTCATCTACGACACAAAATGATTTTTATAAACGTTAACAACGGAAACGACGGTCCAGTAGCAAATATCTCATTTGTAGTGTGTAACATCTCTGATCCGCTTCCAGAACTACGTATCTGTAACTTTTCTCGAGTTTTTCATTCCACTAAATCGTCCCTCATCATTCAGTTATATTCATCCCTCGTCTCTTTCAATCTACAGCTCCCTTGTGACTATGATTACCATACGCAGGGCAGGAAACTTTCTTATTTTATATATAAATAAAAGCCATCCCAGAGTTTGGAGCTCTTAAAAGTAGCTCTAAGTAGCAGTATTACAACCCACCGCGCCCCTCAGAAGTCCGTCCTGGATTCGCCCTTGACCATACGTCCGTTCACTGTGAGAAATCCGGGTTCAATTTCCAGTAGGAACTGATGTATTTCGAATCTTACTTGAAGTTGTAAGTTCACGTCACATATAACCTAGAGACTGAACTAAAATCCAGCCAACAATCTTTGAGCCTACAGGACTAAATAACCGTTTCCTACTGAGTGCATAGAAGTGTCAGTGTTGCCTCATTGTCATGTTCAGATATATGGGAGTCTACTTGAATTAAAGGCAACAAACTCTAGTTTGAAAAACCAGAAATTACAACGGTAGAGGTAAATGTGTATATCACACTAAAACCTGCCTGGTTTAATATACCACTGTGCTGGTTTTAACCAGATCTTAGTTCATTCCGAAAGTAGTGGTGATATATGAAAAATCACATAACTACAGTTCGAGACATAGTTAGCCTTGTCATCAACTGTTTAGTGCAGTGTCAAAAGGGTTTGTCATTTTTCGGCAGTTTGCAATTTGTGATAGATTATTTTTTGAAGAAACATTATCTTTCGTTTGGTATTATGGACGTATGTGTGGATGCAATAACCAATGTGCCTTAAGCTATATTTCATAACTTTTTGCGGTTTTAAAGGCTTATGTCGACATATATTGAAGTTTGTTTAGACTCATCTGAAAAAGTGATTTTTTGACTTAAGATCTTTTGACTGTGTAGCAAAAAATTAAGCCTAGAAACTGAATAGTTAAGTTTGCTTATACAACACTGAGATAACAAAAGACAATATCTATTATTTAGAAAGACCACAAATCACGTAGGACTTGAATCTGGTGCAGTAGAAGGATACACACACTCTCATGCAAAACCATCTCCCATAAAACAATTCTTACACAAACTATTTCATCTTCAAAAGAGCCAGATTACAAGACAACCCCACAGGTACCAGCTCCCAGTGAAGGATAACCTAAGGCTAAATTATCGTATTTAAAATACAAATATATTGCTCTCGCATGCTTACTGTATGTGAATTTCGTTTGTTCTTCTTTCTTGCAAAGCGAATTTTAACTTGAGCACTTAATTGGTCTTCGGAATGTCTGTAATTATCCTTAAACAAGAGTGACCATTTAGACGGTTTGTCCCACACCATATATATCTAAATTAGCGCAAAGTAATGTTTTCTTTAAAAAAGACACAATAACCAAATTTCTTCACGACACGTTAAAATTCTTCGAAGATTACAAGGCAAGACTTCCAGAAGACTAAGAGAGCTCTCAAGAGAAAATTTGTGGAGTAAGCACTGAAGTTTTTTGCCTGATGGCGGTCTCATTGGAGGTCAAGTGGAACCGTGCTCATTACGCCTGATTGCCTGATCTGGATTTCTGACGGGAAGGTCACTCACTTACTTTTCGGTGCTGCGGGGGAGTTAGTTGGAAACGCTGAAAGGTATGCGTTGCGGTTCACTTGTTACAACTACAGTACAAAGCACGAATTGTTATTGAAATACAAAGTTGATATGAACGAAATTATAACAAGTTTTCTAAAAAAAAAAAAAAAAAGTATAAGTTTATTACAAGAAATGTATAGTTAAAACTTGTTTAAATATTGGGACTATAACAAAGATGTCCAAATTCACGAGCCTGACTCTCGGATTCTATCGGACTCGGGGTCAATAATTAAGAGTCTTCATCCCGGCGAAATTAAAATACCGCTAATTTTACAGTAATTATGTGATATCTTCAAATAGATAAAAGATAATCGAAATGTGGAACAAGAGCGCCCTAGACAATATTATTTTACATGAGAAACCGTTATCACGACTCACTTATCTGCTTTCGATTTCGAGCCATTTTGAAAAGCGGCATTTATTTTCGCGTTTCTAAACAGCTGAAAATGGAAAGCCACTAGGTGACTTGTGATAACGGTACCTCATGCAAAATAATATTGTCTAGGGCGCTCTTGTTCCATATTTCAATTATCTTTTATCTATTTGAAGATATCACATAATTAGGGGAAGGTCGGGTAGTATCGGACACTTAAGGAACATGTGATGTAACAACTATATGATAATCAGAAATCAAATAAAAACCTCATATGTACAATCCTCATACATATCTTTATAACACTATATAAACCATATTTAACTTTTACTACAAAATTTAGAGAAACTGAAAAAAATGTAAAAGTCTAATTTTTCAAGATATAAAAAATTAGACTTTTATATATTAGGCGGGTTATATCGGACAGATCTGTTATTATCTTCTTAGATTCCTTACATGTCTTCTTACATACCTTACAAACTGCAGATTGTTATGTTGTATTGCAAATATCACATTTATAATAAAATGCATCTCTCTCAAGACTTGCACAGTTTTCATGTGCCCAACCTTTGCACGAATTACACTGTATCCAGTTCTCATCAAAGATTTCCCCACAAATTACGCAATCAGTCTTTGTTTCAACGTCGAATTTCAGAGACTTTCTTGCTGATCCAACTGCTTGGTTGAGCATCAAATACGGCTTCCTTCGGGAGCATCTTTCGTAAGTTCTTTGTCCATTCTTACTCTTGGGAACCCAAATAATGGAGGGATAAATTGATCACCTGACACGTTTATGTACGAAAGAATTGTCACGTTTTTGCCTTATTCTCCAGATGTTAATTTACCTACCTGCTTTTTCCCTTTTATAGACAAAACTTTTAACTGATTTTCGTGAAATACTGACACACCAGTTTCATCAGCTTAAAAATTCTCGATGGTTTAAAAGAATATTTATTCATAAGTTCAAAGAGTTTGTCAAAAAAATATACCAACTTTCTCCTTGTTGAATTCTATAGCCCGCTGCGAACTTGTGAACTCCGCGCACCTCAAACTTAAATCGGGATGTCTCTTCATGAAAGAATAATAAAAATCTTTCCCGGCTAGTTCTTTATTTCTGTTGAATTTATGGTTCAGTTTCAAGTGTTCAGCGAACTGAAATCCTAGTTTCAAAAATTCTTTCTTGTTGAGACTCATGAGCTGGCTGTCCAGATCTTTGACAAGATTATACAGTAACTTATCTTGTTCATCCGTAAAAGTTTTTTGAAGTTTACCCATTGGGGGTTTTACTTGAATTTCTTTTCCCAAGAAAAGAAATCATACCCTGTCACCTAAAGTGATTTTCAGGACGGAAGACTGCTTACTTGCTTCTCTTGTATTCATCCCACCAGCTATCACTTTTTCAATTGCTGTTTTCATATTTTCATCTGACCATTTACCTCTCTTTTTGTCCATTTTTATCTGAAAAACATGAGAGAACTATAAGATTTCGCACTGAAACTTCGAATATTGCTGTCCGATATTGCCCGCCAACACCCTGTCCGATACCACCCGACCAACATGCATGATAATAAAGAGTCTTGAAATAATTTGTCTTGCAATGTAGGCAGTGATATAATGCCAATTAGGATACAAAACTACAACAAAAGTGTACAACTACTTAAATTCATATTTCACTTACCTTTGTTTCTGTAATTAGCCGACAAAATTAAGTACGTGCAACCACAAACTGCACAAAAACTACAAATCGTCGCACCACATGTAAACCTTTCAACGTACTATCTCAGAATGTTGGCACCGCGCCTCCCTCACAAAGAACTACTAATACGCGGCTAAAGAGTGTCGCCATCCTGTACCGAAAATAGTGAACTATACACTGTCCGATACTATACGCTGTCCGATACTATCCGACTTTCCCATACTGTAAAATTAGCGGTATTTTAATTTCGCCGGGATGAAGACTCTTAAGCGTGAGCACTACTATAACTCCGCGTCACCAGAATTGGCGTATGGATGGAATCAGCCAATAAGCTCGCAGTGCGCTATTACACCCTTAAAAATTTCCTTGCTCAGAAATGAGAAAAATGCATGTTCAAAACAAAATAAGTAATTTTTACTCATATTTGAGGGAAAATGTCTCATTATTTCCAAATGTGTTTTCATTTGTGAGTTCAAGGCAAATTTTCAGATTCCCATTTATGAGATTTTCTCATTTCTTAAAAATGAGAATGGAATAGTGCGTGATTTGCAAATATCAAAAATGATTAAAAAGTAACGGTAACAATCTTACCGAAATAATAGTACTGCGTTTTACTATGGAGTAATATTGCTAGGGTTTAATTACTATACAGGAAACGAGATAAGGATTTCAGTTGTAGCAGAGTGCGAATGGATATGACTACGCAGTACGGTGATGCGGCGGAGGTAGCGTATGGGTACACATCATGTGACAGTGGCGTAACAAACATAGACCTACAAGCAGGGCCGGATTTAGCATTTGGCGCCCCTAGGCCCATTAATTTTTTCCGCCCCCTAGTCTGGTTAAAGTTACTTTCCTAAAAACCTTTATTAAAAAATTATATCAGGCCTATATGTTAATTGCTTAAACACCACTCCACGATGCAATTTTATCATTGCAAGTTTTTTGAGGAATTTACTTGGTTCTGGGCTTAACAAAATACCATTAATGTATTAACAAAAGATTGGTGAACTATTTTTATTTCTAGATATTTTTTTTTTTACTTTTTTCTCTCGGCCATGCGCCCCCTGGGAGCTTGCGCCCATAGGTCCGGGCCTACCGGGCCTATTGGGAAATCCGGCCTGCCTACAAGCATATAACTTCGAACGTAAGTAAGAATTTGAAAATTTATCCCTACCAGGGATATTTTTTTTTCTCCTGGGGGATAACTTTTTCTCAGAGAGGGAAATCTCTGGCACCCCCGTCAATTTGCACACTGCATATAGTACTGTACGCATTTGTTCTTAATTTAACGTAGAGGTCACAGTAGCTCAGTGGTAGAGCGTTCACCTCTGGTGCGTAAGGCCCTTGGTTCGATCCCAGCTCCCGGCAAGTGGCCTTTGTGGTGAACAAACACAGTGTGCGTGGATTTTCTTGGGGTTCTCTAATTTCTTTCTACTTTTTTCATTCCACTATCTCATTCATTCTCATCATCGTCGTCTTCTTTAGCCTACCCGACACAACCGTGGGACGTAAACTCAAAGATTTCATTTCATTTTTTTTTTTAATTTAACGTCCCAAGATTATGCTCCAAGGCTAAGGGAGACAGTAATAGAGATGGATAATAATGGTGTAATGAAAATGTGGACGTACGTTTCTTGGCAGCTTTTGCTTGAATATTGGTTTGTGTCCTTGTTTTCTGTCTGAATTGTGTCCTTAGCAGTGAAGTTTCATCGTATTTAGAAGGGGCAGAAACTGTCGCATGCCTTGTCGTAATGAAGAAGGTGCAAGGTAGAGGGCGAGTCCTGGGTCTTGTGTCGCTTAACTATAAAACACATATATAATTATTCTCTATAATATATATAGTAGATAATATATTACATATATACTTTCAAGTGAAAATTTCGCTCCTTCCCGGTCTCATCCGGGGAAAAAAGAATTAAAAAAAAAATCCTAACGGTTTCCTTGAATTGAGCTACACAAGTAACAAGAAAAATATAGAGACTATTCAATAACTTGTGAAGAATATTTTATATTTGCGAAAATTAAACAAAAAATAATTATCTTGGTTTTAATTCTTTAATTTGTTCCCTTAAATACTTTACAAATTTTTGTACATTTTTTATACAATATTAATATTCGTGATCTATCAAATTCTATTCTTCGACCTACTATCTTTTAGGCCGTCAGTTCATTTAGCCGAGCGGCCAATATCCATTCCGGAAGAGGACTCATTCGATCCCCGACCGAAGCAAACCTAGTATTATATTTGTCGCCAGCTTACTCGACTAGACGACTGTTAAAAAATGGGACCTAGTAGAAGACTCACTCGATCTTTTACAGGTTAAAAAAGAAATTACTCTTTCAGCTTTAATTCAGCTGTTCCTACTTAAAATTTCTTAAATAATAGAAAAAATCCGCAGCTATTCATCACTCAGATAGCTGGGTTAAAAAAAATCAGAAATGTCCCCTCATTTAAGAGACAATCAAAAATGTTTATCTAAATGCCCCCTCATTCAAGAGACAATTAAAAAATTAAAACTCTAAATGCCTCCTCATTCCAAAGGCAATAACAACTCAGTGAATGCCCCCTCATTCAAGAGACAACCACAATATTCTAAAAAAAAATCCGCAGCCGACATCATTCAGGCGACTGGGTACTAAAAAGCAAAAAAAGAACAGCGCCTCCTCATTCCGAAAGCGGTTCCAAAAAAAAAAACCTTTATCTGGTTCGCCGTATAACGACCGCCATCACCTATTA
Organism: Thermobia domestica; assembly: GCF_964235325.1. NCBI lineage: Eukaryota > Metazoa > Arthropoda > Insecta > Zygentoma > Lepismatidae > Thermobia > Thermobia domestica. The sequence continues at coordinate 41,068,318 of NC_137460.1, forward strand.
AAAAAAATAGCTAAATTTTATCTCTATCAAACCCTCTTCCAGGCTCACTTATCCCGAAAGAAGAGTTATCATTATTAACTTAAAATGAACAGTCTCTATCATTCAAGAGAGCTGCCCAAATAAAATTAAGCAAAATATTTTAAAAATACTACATCAAAAAATAAAAGGTAGACTCCCTTATAATAGGAATCTAACTAAAAATCCTTAATTCATCCTATCTAAAAATATCCTAATTTCCTAAGATTTAAAAAGAAATGATAGGGTATATCTCAGAGCCGACTACTCATTGTGTAAGTCCGGTTGAGTGGTAGAAAACTTCATCCCTGCGTCCCTTCACTATTGGAGGCGCAGAGGGGTAAGGATCTCAGGGAGATGTGAAGAAGTTAGTGGTTGAGAAGAGAGTCCCTCCCCCACACAACATGGACCGTATTTATACGATCAGCCTCCCAGCTCACCAAGCATCCATATGTTTATAAAAAAAAATCTTTTCCCACGGCTACTTCTTCTAAGGAGAACAGTAACTAAAGTGCAAAATACTGTATGTGAAAAATCTTAAAAAACAATTAAAAAAATTCATGACAATTAATATAATCAATATACTATAATTATTTATGTAAATTATACAAAAATTAATGTGTAGATTTTTAAATCAACACATAATAACCTTTCCTAAAAGAAAAAAGAAAAAACTTAAAAAAAAGAAAAAAAGACTGTTTTACCCTCTGAATTTCCAAAAAAGTCCTTTATGCAAAAGTTTTCATTTGTTCCTGTGTTATTAAAAAAGTCACAGTTTATAAATATTCTTATAACACTATATACACTCTGTCACTCACAAAACACTTCACTTTGAAAAGTTCACTCACTCCCCACTGAGTTTTGACTCTATTAGTTCTTCCCAGTCAATATCTCTCCCGGGGGTTGGGGGTGTCCCGATGCTCTCAGTATAGATGGATAAATAGTCATCCTCTTCTTCTATAGGAAGCTCTTGCTCCATCTTTTGCCTTTTTCCTTCTGGTTCATCCTTTTTTTCTTCTTCCCTTTCCTCTTTTCTCTTTTCTTCTTGTCCCCTTAATTTTTCAATTTGCTGAACTAGACTAAGGGGAAGGTCCCAGTCTTTTGTTTCTGCACTCGTCGATTCTGGACCTCTGGGCTGGTTTTCTTCCCTCCTCTTTCTTTTGTTTCTATTCTTTGCTCTGTCCACCTGGAACAAGAGCTCGACATCCAGACTCGGGAAGGCTTTCGGTCTGGCCGATACATATACGTTTCGGTGATTCATTGGTAGTTTAAAGGACATGTTGACAAACTAAGCGAACCAACAACAACAAAAAGAAAAAACTGCGGTCTTCTCAACTCCAGAATTAGTACTGAATGAGGAATTTTAGAATTCTCGTTCTTATAATCACTTGGATCTGCCCAGTTCCCATAGAAAGATATTCAATAAATCCATCTTAATACTTTGTGAACTGTTTCCACTAAAAATATACGAGAGAAGCCTGTGAGTAGTCTCCAATTTCATTTTCACAGTTCACTTGTCGAAGGGTAAGAACCCACCCCTTCGTCTCTTATTTCCATGACCTCTGGTTCTGTCTTCAGAGAAGGTTTCCCTCTAAATTTTATTACGGTTCAAAGTTCTTTTTCTCTGGTCAGAAGTCTCACATTTGTTCCCTCAATTCTTCGGCTATTTCTCTGTTTCCATAATTATGATTAACTCTCTTCTTTTCAGAAAATAGGGGTCACAGAGGATTTTGGGAAGGAAAGAAAAAAAAGTAAGAAAGTCTGTTTCAAAAAAAATTACCTTAAAGTACTCTAACTTGTACATTTATACTCTTACTTGTATCGAAAATTGTACGACATTCTAGGCAAACGTTTTGGAGTAGCAATTTCTTTTTCTGTTTCCTTATTTACAAAGTCTGGTTTGTCATAATACTTTTTAAGCTGATCACAGTTAACCTTCAACACTGTTTTTCGAACTAAGTCTTCAATTTCATAACTATTAGGAGCGATTTTGTTCTTAATAACATAAGGCCCCGTCCACTTTGCTAATAAACCTGCTGTCTCCCTCTTTGCGGCGCACGACACTCTTATAGCTTTTAACCAAACTTTATCTCCGACATTATACGGATTCTCTTTCCTTTTAACATTATATTTTCTTTCTTGTTCTTTGTGAGTCCTTTCTTGTACTTTTAACGCTAATTCTCTGGCTTCAGATATTCGTTTAGCCGTGTCTCTCACATAATTCAATACATTATTTTCGTTCTCCTTTACTCGCATCTCATTAGATACTAATTCAAAAGGATCCCTCATTTCTCTACCAAAATGTAAAAAACTCGGCGAGAATGAGGTGCTAGAACAAATCTGATTGTTTATAGCGAATTCAATTTCTTTAATATTATTAGGCCACTGCGTATGTGATTTACAGTACATAGCTAAAAGCTGTTTAACTTTCTTGCAATATACTTCGCTTTTATTACCACAGGGTCTATATCTAACAGTGTGCACCTCTTTAGCTTTCAATAGCTTCAGGGTATCAGACCAAAGCTTATTTTTAAATATTGAATGATTATCAGAAACCAGAACTTCATAAAATTCGCTTTGACAAAATACTGTCATTATGCAGTCGCACACAGCTCTGGCGGAAATCTTTCTTAATGGAAATATTCTAGTAAACCTTGAGAACGCATCCGTTGCTATAAAAGCATACATAAAACCTCCTGTCCCCTTGACTATTTGACCCAGTATATCTACATATAGCGTATGTCCAGGTTTGGTTACTAGAGTACTGCTCATAAACCCCGTATTCTTACTTGTAGACGATTTAAACTTCGCACATGTCTCACAAGCTAAACAATAGCGTGTTATGTCTTGACTCATTCCTATCCAACTAAACTTCGTCTGAGTTTTCAAAATGGTTCCTTTTATTCCAGGGTGTCCGGAATAAACAGAACTATGCAAAGCTTTCAATACAAGATCCCTTAATTTACTAGGAACCCATATAACAAATCTAGCATCATTGGTTACCTTATCCGTAACTATTCTCTTTAGTAGGCCATCGACATCAATAATTGATATTTCAGCTAATCGTTTAATCCGGCTATACTGCTTTCCCTCTAAAACTATTTCTTTCCCACTAAAAAGCTTTATTATTTTTCCCAGTTCGTCATCTTCTCTCTGAGCTTTCTTAAATTCTTCAATGTTAACAATTTTATCCACGGTTTTTTCTTCTCCGTGTGAATCTTCATCTTTTTCAAGGAAAGGTAATTCTTCAAATCCTCTTTTTATTTCCTCCGAACCAAAGTTATGTAAAATACATCTCGGTATACTACTAATACCTTTCTTCTTTTTTCTTTCTTCTTTCAAACTGCCGCTATTATAAAAAGCAGTTATATTGACTTCTTCTCTAGGTAACTCCTGAAAATCAATCAATTTTCCATCACTCATTTCTAGTTTCAAGAACCCGTTGTCTCCGACGTCCTCTAAGGGATAATATTCATTCATTAAATCATTTCCCTCATATTCCTCCGGGATTGTGTAATCATCCTGTATGCGACTCAAATAGTCTACATACAGGGCCTTTCCCTTTAAATGTCTCAAAACAACAGGATATTTACTAATTCTATTTATCCATCTGCAAACAACAGCAGGTACTTTGGTAGCTTTCAAAAGAGGTAATAAAGAAATGTGATCAGTATATACGAATACTGTGGGTGCATTTAGCAAATATTTCTCAAATCTCTCTATAGAGATTAATATCCCAAGAAGTTCCTTCATTGTAGTATTGTATTTCCGCTGAGAATCTGTCAGTTTCTTAGATCCATACGCGATTACTCTGAGCTTCTTTCCATCTATCTTTTGAGAAATCACAAACCCCGTCGCTATATCCGATGTATCCACGAATAGGTAAAATTCCTTATTTAAATCTGGCAAAAGCAACTTCGGATCGCTTTCAAGGATTTGTTGCAGTTTCTTAATAGCATCTTCACATTCAGTTGTCCATTTGAACTTTTCATTTCTACGCAAAAGTTGGGAAAGAGGAGCAGTAATTTTCGCCATGTTCGGTATAGCTGATCTGAAATAATTATAAAACCCCAGGACTCTTTGTAGGTCTTTGATACCCCTAGGTCTCTTTATCTGTCTGGCCATCCTAACCTTTTCTCGATCACACGATACACTCCCGTTTTCTATATGAAAACCAAGAAAATCGAAAGATTTCACAAATAACTGTACTTTGTTAAAATTGAGCGCTATATTCGCTTTTCTCAATTTCTCAAATACTATTCGCAAATCTTCTAAGTGCTGTTCTTCACTCTCACTTGCGACCACTACATCATCATAGTACACAATTGCGGTCTTAAAATAACATTCTGCAAGTACTATTTGCATCATTCTATTCAACGTATAAGGTAATGTACATAATCCGTAACACCCACGGGCATATTGATATATCCCTTGACATGTAAGCATGCCTGTGTATTTTTGAGAATCTTCTGCTATAGGTATATGTCCATAAGCATTACAAATATCAAAAATTGAGTATATCTTCTTCCCCCCAAGGTGAGCTATAGCTTCCTGTATGTCAGGTAATTGACTCTTTTCAGTTTTCGTAACCCTATTAATATTTCTCGCATCTAATATAATTTTGAAAGATCCCGATTTCTTTTTGTGTAATAATGGGCTACTGAGATATTTAGTAGGCTTTTTAACTATGATTCCTTGAGACTCCATCTCATCTAGTAACTGGCACATAATTCTTCTTTTTTCTTCTGACAAGGGTCTTAATTTAGCTGTAATTGGCTTATCTTCCTTTAGTTCTATATGATGTTCTATAACATTAGTTACCTTAGGTTCTTCTGAGAAAACTTCTCTATTTTCTATGAGCATTTCAATAACTCTCTGTCTAAATTCTCCACCTATGTCTAATTTATCTACTATCGGTTGTAAATTTCCCTCTATTTTTCTATCAAAATCTAAAATTAAATTCTCTGGGAAATCACTATCAAATAAACAAATCGGCTGTTCTATGTCCTCGCAATACCATCCTCCTCTAGAAAGATTTATTACAATCCCCACCTTCGAAATGAAATCTCTTCCTGCCAGAATTTCTCGCAAAAGTTTTTCGAGAATGATAAATTTGTGTTTAACAGTGAAATCATAAAATTTTACTGTCGCTGTAATTTCTCCACACGCAACAGTGGTCCCATCGGCTACTCTTAGGGTCAAGGAATTTTCTTTTACTTGCCCCCCATTTTTTACCCATTTATCTGCGAGTTCTTTAGAACAAACCGAAACAGAAGCCCCAGTATCCAGTAACATTTTAGACTTTACGCCAAAGACAGTACAGTTGATATCAGGTGCTCTAGTCTTGCTAAAGACACTTTTTTTCTCCTTTCCCCGGCTACCCTCGCCGGCATCAAAAATCCGTTTTTTGGGATCACGGAATTAATGTTTCCTATTTCTCTATGTTGGGATAAGTGTCTTACTCTGTATCCCCTAAAATGTTTTCTCTCTCTCAAATTTTCTGTCATTTTTTCCACTTGGAAATTCCTATCCGATACGCTAATTCTATCTTCTTTTCTCTGGACTCGACCCACACTTTTTCTATCAACCGGCCGTATCATTCCGGTGAACTTCAGTGGCTTTGTTGATTTCTCAAAAGGAAATTTTCGCTTTCCGTCTTCAAATGTCCACGAATTCTGCGAAATTAATAAAATCAATTTCATTTCACTTATTAAATCTCTACCGCCGATCAAGTCATGAGCGAGGTCTCTTAAAACATGCAATTTTACACGTGCTTTCCTTCCTTTCATGTAAATGTTAACATACATGACACCTACAGTTTCTGTTTCTCCCTCAGCCAACTGTAATTTTATTTTTTCTTTCTTCATCTTTGCACCTTTCGTTATAAGTTTCTCCGCTAGGGATAAATTTATTAATGAAATTTCACTTCCGCTGTCAGCATATAATTCAATACTTTCCCCCCAAATCTTACAGAGAATAAGCGGTTCTTTTACTGGATTATTCACTTTCTGGGCTTTATTTTCAGAAGGATGTGTTTTCGTATGAACCACAGAGCTCTCCTTCTTATTTTCTTTTTTCTTTCTACAAAACTTACTAACATGCCCCCGTTTGTGACAAAAATCACAAGAAAAAGTCTTGTTTTCACAGCGAGAATTCGTCACGGTTTCCTTGCGGTCATTCTGTCCACGCTTAAAATAAGCAGGATCAAGAGCCGAGGGTAATAAATTACTTCCCCGCCCCATTTCTGCTCTTTCTAGCGCTGCAATAGGATTGCATGCCTTGGGTGCCTCTCGTTCGGGTAGATATAATAATTCACTCAAAAGAAGATGCTGGATCTTCAAACTTTCGCTTTCTAGCTGTTTCAGAGTTACAATTTCCTTGTTATATAACAGCTGTCTGAATCTTGGGTGAGAACGCTCCATAATGAAATCGACCTGAGATTTCTCATCCGGGGGATCTTCTAATCTGCTGAACATAAGCGCTACATGTCTCGTGTACGAAGCTAAAGATTCGTCAGCCTTTTGAAAACTATTTTGCAATTGCTGTTTAATCTCTTGTTCGTAATTGAAACTAAAATATTCTTTCAAGAAAGAATTTTTGAATTCCTTGTAACTAGAAAAGGGTTGTTTAAAAGCAAACCAAACTTTCCCGCTTTTCTTCAATGTTCGAGGGACAACTAATTCCAATAGCTGTTCATCGTTTAACTTCTTAGCTTGCTTAAATTCTTCTAATTCGTCTAGATACGCAAATGGATCCTCCCTAGGAATATCTCCTGTAAATTCAGGTAGGTTAAGCCTAATTTCTTCCACCCATTTACTTTGACTAATATTTGACTCCATTTCTTCATTATCTCCAGCAGAATTACTTCCTTCTTCGCGCCTGTTCTCTTCCCTTCTTAATTCCTGTATCTTAGAAATTATTTCTTCTGAGCTAACTCCCTCTCTATATTCTAGTCCAAGTGCTTCGCAAATAGTTCTTATATCTAGTCCCGTTGCCATGTTTAAAAACTTTCCCGAACGTAATTTCATAAATTGATGCTTCCCTTAAAAATTAGAAACTTCCTCTCACTTAGTCTCTATACAAAAATAATTTTCACTTTGTCTCTGGTTTCGGGCGCCAATAATATGTGTCGCTTAACTATAAAACACATATATAATTATTCTCTATAATATATATAGTAGATAATATATTACATATATACTTTCAAGTGAAAATTTCGCTCCTTCCCGGTCTCATCCGGGGAAAAAAGAATTAAAAAAAAAAATCCTAACGGTTTCCTTGAATTGAGCTACACAAGTAACAAGAAAAATATAGAGACTATTCAATAACTTGTGAAGAATATTTTATATTTGCGAAAATTAAACAAAAAATAATTATCTTGGTTTTAATTCTTTAATTTGTTCCCTTAAATACTTTACAAATTTTTGTACATTTTTTATACAATATTAATATTCGTGATCTATCAAATTCTATTCTTCGACCTACTATCTTTTAGGCCGTCAGTTCATTTAGCCGAGCGGCCAATATCCATTCCGGAAGAGGACTCATTCGATCCCCGACCGAAGCAAACCTAGTATTATATTTGTCGCCAGCTTACTCGACTAGACGACTGTTAAAAAATGGGACCTAGTAGAAGACTCACTCGATCTTTTACAGGTTAAAAAAGAAATTACTCTTTCAGCTTTAATTCAGCTGTTCCTACTTAAAATTTCTTAAATAATAGAAAAAATCCGCAGCTATTCATCACTCAGATAGCTGGGTTAAAAAAAATCAGAAATGTCCCCTCATTTAAGAGACAATCAAAAATGTTTATCTAAATGCCCCCTCATTCAAGAGACAATTAAAAAATTAAAACTCTAAATGCCTCCTCATTCCAAAGGCAATAACAACTCAGTGAATGCCCCCTCATTCAAGAGACAACCACAATATTCTAAAAAAAAATCCGCAGCCGACATCATTCAGGCGACTGGGTACTAAAAAGCAAAAAAAGAACAGCGCCTCCTCATTCCGAAAGCGGTTCCAAAAAAAAAAACCTTTATCTGGTTCGCCGTATAACGACCGCCATCACCTATTAAAAAAAATAGCTAAATTTTATCTCTATCAAACCCTCTTCCAGGCTCACTTATCCCGAAAGAAGAGTTATCATTATTAACTTAAAATGAACAGTCTCTATCATTCAAGAGAGCTGCCCAAATAAAATTAAGCAAAATATTTTAAAAATACTACATCAAAAAATAAAAGGTAGACTCCCTTATAATAGGAATCTAACTAAAAATCCTTAATTCATCCTATCTAAAAATATCCTAATTTCCTAAGATTTAAAAAGAAATGATAGGGTATATCTCAGAGCCGACTACTCATTGTGTAAGTCCGGTTGAGTGGTAGAAAACTTCATCCCTGCGTCCCTTCACTATTGGAGGCGCAGAGGGGTAAGGATCTCAGGGAGATGTGAAGAAGTTAGTGGTTGAGAAGAGAGTCCCTCCCCCACACAACATGGACCGTATTTATACGATCAGCCTCCCAGCTCACCAAGCATCCATATGTTTATAAAAAAAAATCTTTTCCCACGGCTACTTCTTCTAAGGAGAACAGTAACTAAAGTGCAAAATACTGTATGTGAAAAATCTTAAAAAACAATTAAAAAAATTCATGACAATTAATATAATCAATATACTATAATTATTTATGTAAATTATACAAAAATTAATGTGTAGATTTTTAAATCAACACAGTCTCTGGACCCCCCCCCCCCCGAAATCGCTACTTTTACTTATATGTAAATTTTATCAGGGACGGACCCAGGCAAAATTTTCACCCGGCCAAAGTAACTTTTTGACACCCCCTTTGTCCTAGCCTATATTTTACATTTTATTACAGCGATTTTAATATTTTAAACTCATTTTTCAAAAAGAAAAATTAATACTCAAATACATGATATAGGAAAATTTAGTACTTAAAAATATGCATATGATATCAATTACATTGTGTTTTTGTATTATTATTATTATTTATGTATCGATATGTATAAACAAAGCAATATCCAACAGCATTGACATGATTACTACTATATTGTCAATTGTTTTGTTATATCAATAACATTGTTTTCTCTCCACTACCTCTTTAAAAGAGTAACATAAATAAAATCCAATGACATTCATTGCCTGGGAAAAGTTCACAAAGAACATGGCCCACTATAAACAATACCAACTCCACCTCCACACTATCTTCTACATGCCGTATCTCCATTTGTCGATGCATCTTCCCCCCCCCCCGCCCCCCGTAGTACTATAACACTCTCTTCTTCCATGGTGGAATGTAAAAAGATGATATATTCTAATTGATTCTACTTTATAAGAATATAAAACAAAAAGTCAGTAGAAAACAGGTTAAAAAATTTACTTTTTGAGGCACGTTTCGGAGTGGTTTCCCGGGCAGTCACCAGGGTTGCCCGGCCCTAGGTCCGCCCCTAAATTTTATATATAATTTTAGGGCCAATTTTTCAAATTTTAACACAATTTGTCCTCGTATTGAACTTGGGCACCCTCCGAAAAAATTCCTGCTGCGAGGGAACTTGGAGAATCCTAGAAAAGCCAATACACACGGTGTTTTCTCATGTAGGCAACTTGTTTATGGCAGAGAAGTAGGCATATTGGACCGCGGTAACTCAGTGGTAGAACTCGCCTCTGATCCATGGGGGCTCTGGTTTGATTCCAGCTCTGCCAAGTGGACTGTGTGAGTAAACACCGTATGTGTGTTTTCTCGGGATTCTCTCACTCTCTTCGTTACACCGTTTTCGTTCATTATCGTCATAAAGTTTTCCTGAGCTTCGTAGCATAATCGTGAAACGTTACACTCCAACAGAAATTGTAGCCGTTAGGCTGAAGTAGACGGATAATTCTTGAATCTGAATTATCAAGAAGTTGGTATAATGTTGGAGGAAACGGGATAATCTTGAGTAAACACACGTCAATGAAAAGGAAAACTCGAGAAAGCGGGCAGTGATAAAAAGGAAAATGTTTGACTGATGCACTAGGAATAAATAACACACTTAAAATACAAGTCTTCGTGGTTTTCGTGGAACTTTCTTGCGTTAAAATGAAAGTTTAAATGTGTTATATTTTAAACAATATAACTGTAGACTATATGTTTATTTAATATAAGTTCTGTATGTACTAATAGTTTGGTTTTTTATGTTTATATTTTCTTCATTTTTTTCCCGTATTTGAGAGCTCCGTTTCTGTGCACCGTTTCTCGCTTTTGAGAAAGATATTTCTCAACTTCTTGAGAAACGTGTTTCTCAAAAAAGAGTTATATGTCTAATTTCCTCAAATGTTACTTTCTCAATTAAAAAAGAATAAATTTTTTCTCAAATTTTAGAAAGCATTTGTACCCTCAGAAATGAGACATAATTCCTCGTATTTGAGTCATTATTTTTCAAAATGATATGAGAAAATCGAAATATCACTTTTAAGAATGTATTACTCGGTGCACAGGTAAGAAACAGATGTTCTCAAATACGAGGATTTTTTTTTCTCGAATTTAAGAAACTATTTTAACAGTGTACTAAACCTTTAGGGAGGAATATAATCATTCATAATTGATTTAGTTCGTATTTGTGGATAATTATGAATGATTAGATTTCTCCCTGAAGGTTTGGTAACAGCGTACTGAGAGCTTATTGGCTAACTCCATACGCCAATTTGAGGGGCCATGATGGCTCATTGATAGAGCGTTAAAATGAAAGTTCGGGGTCCCGGGTTCGATTCCAGCCGGGACGTAAAACTCATAAAGATTTCATTTCATTTTCCATACGCCAATTTGAGTGACGCGAAGATAAGTGAATAAGCGAGGCAGAGCCTAAATCCTAACAAGCTAGATTCACGCTATCCTCACCATCCTCAAAGAGGTGCTCATTAATCTCAATGACACTCACGCTATGCTAAGGGACAGCATTTATACCGTTTAAAGGCGGCGCTCTGAGTCCCCTCTATGCGCTGTTAGCAAATGAGAAGACTCCAGGCGTTGCCCCGTCTTTGCATACTCTGTTAAAGCAGAGGACGAAATGCATCTGTCATCTGTTCACGTCCTTGCGCCACAATGCGTCTGCTTATAAACATCCCTTTACTATACATCAACGTCGTGTCACAGCCGTTTTGTTCTCGTAGCCTACACCATAGAATGTGTTCCACGCTTTAGTTTAGACTTCCACACGCTCGAGCTTGGCCTTGATATCCTCGAAGCGTTTGATCTTGCTCTCATTGAGTTCTTGGGCTCGCTTACGATTCGGGCTCGACATCCTCAATGAAACAAGACGAGGCAATGTTTTCGTGACAAGATACGAAACAAGGTAACTCTTCGAATAGAAACAGAAACACCTTCTAAGACGAGACAGCCTCAACTCTATCTTATAGGCAACCTGACGAACGGAAAGGCAACCTGACTGCTGAAAGAAACGCTAAACTCATATCCACACCAATTATAAATACGGTTTAAATGCTGTTATATCACACAATTCGTGGACCTCTCGCGACGCAGAACGATTCTGACAACTTCTAGGTAAAATTAAGGGGGGGAAATCATAAATAATAAAGGGAAAATCATAAATAATAAATAAAAATCATAAATAATAAGGGGAAAATAAAATCATAAATTTTGTACATAAATTTACAAAATGAGACGACGGTGGAAGACCTTATTTCTCGTCTCGTCTCGTCTCGTCTCTAATACTAGGTATTGCCATTTTAAGTGGGTTATTCAGAGCATAAGATGTTCAAAGTCAATTAACAAAATTGTGTGTGAGAAGGGGTGTCAAGTAGAGATCTTAAATGTGAAATATTATGCCCAAACTAACCAAAAGTGGACTTGAATCCTTTGAAGCTGTGACTAAACTGCGCTCACTAAAAGCTTAAGTTCACTATCCTTAATAGAGCTTACACTTCTTCATAGTTGCGCTCGCAAATCATATTGGAACTCTAGCTCCATACGATTCCCGGTGGTGTCACTCGGTCGAAAAATAGTGTAACACGAGTGTAACACGCTTTTTCAGGCCAGCCACCTTGAATGAGGTTTTCCTGGGTTTTCGTCATTTACACCATGCAAATGCCGGAGTGGTACCTAACTCATAGGTCCCAGGCCCCTTCCTTCCTTCCCCAATCCTTTCTTCCTTCCCTTTCCCCGGATAGTGTGCTCGCCGAGGGACGTCATCCCTCAAATCGTGACGGGCTAAATGGCCATAGATGCCGAAAGCCCAGAAATCCAAAATCCTAAATCCTAAATCTAGCTCAATTTTGATATACGAATAAAATTGTTACTCGCAAGACAATGTCAATCCAGTCAGTGAAGCTTTCACAGACAATGAATATTTACTTGTATTACGTCTCACAAAGTTCAAGGTACCATTATGTATGCACAATACCAGCCTTAATTTAACTCCTCATCTTACTTTTCAAAATAACTACTCTTAGTTTAATGCAACTTTACTTGACTCCTTAAATCCATCATTCATACATTACATCAAGCCATCCAACGATAACTGTATCAATATACCATAATTATAGATGCTCATCATCATAATAGAATTCATTACTAAAAGATCACTAACAACAAACATCCATATCATAACATCTAAAAATATCATTTCCTTTCTCTTCTCCCATTTCTGGCATCTTGCTTATCCAATAACGACAATCACTTACCTACAGATATCGTCTTATAGGATTTGTGCTCACTAGACTCAGGTTCGCTGTTCTTAAGAGTCCTCATCCCGGCGAAATTAGAATACCGCTAATTTTACAGTAATTATGTGATATCTTCAAATAGATAAAAGATAATTGAAATATGGAACAAGGGCGCCCTAGACAATATTATTTTGCGTGAGGTATCATTATTAGAAGTCACCTAGCGGCTTTCCGTTTTTATCTGTTTAGAAACGCGAAAATAAATGCCGATTTTCAAAATGGCTCGAAATCGAAAGCAGATAAGTGAGTCCTGATAACGGTATCTCATGTAAAATAATATTGTCTAGGGAGCTCTTGTTCCACATTTCGATTATCTTTTATCTATTTGAAGATATCACATAATTACTGTAAAATTAGCAGTATTTTAATTTCGCCAGGATGAAGACTCTTAATGGAGTTTGCACTTCACATTTGCTGATGGTTGTGCTCGCTAATCATATCGGAACTCCAGTTTGAGATCAACTTGCAGGGTTTGAACTCACTAGGCTCAAGTGCGTTATCTTTACAGTTGTTCATGGTTGCGCTCGCTAGCCATATAGAGGCTCCAATTCGCTCGGACTCGGGCTGTGGATCCAAGGTGCGTATGTGTAGATCGTTATCAATTTACAGCGCTCGCACTCACACTTTTTTTTTTTTTTTTTTGTGCTTGTCCGTTTAGTTTGGAGATCTATGTCCACACAAACCCCTACCTTACTTGCTTACGTACGAAGATAAATATAATTATTCTTTGTGTACGGGTGAATAAGTAATCCTACATATCCTTTTAAGTGTAGAATTTAGGATACTTTGTAGTAAGCCTTGTTATTATTCTTTCTGTCAATTTACCTTTAACACTACTTAATTTACTAAGAAGGTAATAAAAGAATGCACAAGGACGGATAAAATGATATACGACAAAAGGGAGAGGGGAGAAATCATGAAGATCTGTGGCTGGATGTTTGGCTATGCATGCTAGGCCAAGTTCTCTCCAACACGCACGACAAGTATGCGTGTGAGTGCGTTCCTCAGGGCATATACACTGCGGCTCGCACAATTACGCACACGTAAACTTCTGATCATATAAATGGACACACGTCATAATTATACATATTATTTTCTTTAAAAAAAAAAGTAGTAGTTTTGCTTCCTACTTTTAAAAAGAGAAAATATTTGTGTCCATACGAAATGGATTCGAAAGATATAAGAAAGACATCATCTCACGATACAAAATATTAAGGCTTTTTCGGAGGAGGGGGAAAGGAGGGGATAAATAATGATTACAATACAAAATTAAACTAAAGAAATTAATAGCGATTAAATTGTTACTACTTATTGATTGTCTTTTTTAATCGTCACCCCTTTTATCTTTTGAAAAAAATAAAAAAATAGGTACAATTCGAAATGTCGTAATTCATTTGAAAAAAAGATAGTGCTACATAAATAGTGCGTCTCCTATATTGGTATATAATATAGTATATCTTGGTACAGCTAGTTGGTTCGATTTCCGGTTGGAGTACAGGTCAAACTGTACACCCATGCATGCGCCTTTGGCTTGGGAGACCCGAATTGGATTCCTGGCGAGAGCTCATGTGATTCGAATTCCACGTTAAACAGCAGGTCCCGTCTCATATAGCCTCGCTGCTGAAAGGGACGTTAAACTCAAAATCAACTCAAACTCAACTCAACATGTACACCCATGTTTTCGTGTAGTATCTGGGCTATAAAGCAACATTAAACTTCTCAAACCAACAAAGAGTATGAAAAGAAAAATAAATGAAATGTAATTTCTTTCAAGATTTCTAATACGTAAAATATATAGGAAATACTCACATATCCCATTTCTGTCTGACCTTTTCCTTATTTATCATTGTGATAGAAAAAACCCTGTGTTTATATATATATATATATATATATATATATATATATATATATATATATATATATATATATATATATATATATACTACAAGCACCTATTATTAAATATGTCCTTTTGGTTCACACATAAACGCGCGCAAAAAAAAAAGAAAGAAAAGAAAAAAGAAAAAGTAAAAATGCTCTTCAGATGGAAAATGGTATACATAATACGAGGCGTTTTGTACTTTGCCACAAGACAGCACACAGATTGCTATTGTATTGGGATCCAAAAAACCAGTATACTGCGTAATATATATGAGAGTGGGGTTGCAGAAAGATCCGAGACGCCCTACTAGGAACAGAGAGAGAGAAAAACACACACATACATATATATATTTATAGAATAGAATAGAAACGAGGGGATTTTTTTTTTAAAGTACAAAAAACCCTACAAAGTCAAATAAGGACTTGTGTATTAAATTGAGTTCCGTTACGTAGCTACGAACGAAAAGCTGGAGTTATTAATTTGTATGTTCAAAATCAAACAAAATCAGATGTAGTAGTAGTTAATTATAAAGTCTGTAGGCTTCGTTGAGTTTTCAGTTCGTCTCCCCCTCTCTCTCTCTTCAGTTCTAGCTAGCTACAGAGACTGCCATAGGCGTCTAGTTGCCAAATTTCTGATTTATTAAAAAGTAACCCCGAAGCGCTAAAAACATACACATACCAGCACAGAACAGTATATTTCGCTTCGGCGCTCCAAGTATTACATTATGCAGGCAAGCTCTCTCTAGTTTTGCTTGGAGTGCTGGAGCAAGCAAGCAAGAGAGCGCGCGAGCGAGGAATAGAAAAGAGGAATGGAAATACCCAGGCATATTCTGAATTGCCCGCCATTGCCCTGGAGGCAAGACCTAAACCAAAAGAGATTCTCATTTGTTTTTTCTCCCTATGTGTATGTGTGTGTGTTTTCCTCAGCCTTTTACCCATTTTCTACTCGTAGTTATTTGTTTCTTCTCTCTCTCTCTCTCTCTCTCTATATATATATATATATATATATATATATATATATATATATATATATATATATATATATGTGTGTGTGTGTGTGTGTGTGTGTGTGTGTGTTATATAGATTCAATGAATGCTTTACAATTTCAGCCCGTGTCACGGAACAGAAGAGAACCTACGTAAACAAAAGTGTTATGTCTATGTATATATATACGATTACAGCCCCCACTCTACATAGGTATACACATAATTTCTTGTATGTGTATGTATGTTTGAATGTATGTGACTATATGTACGCATATTGTACCAGACACACGCACATACGCACACAGGAAAACTTATGCACACACATGAACACATACATATAATACAAGATTTATGATTATAGGATACACTGTAGTTCCGCTTGCCAAAAGTATACGTATATATTTATCTTTTTACATAAGATTTAGTACAATATATATATTTTAAAATTTATGACTTATTTTCTTAGCTAGTGATAAAATACCTGCATTGATTATCGTATTGGTTTGGAGAGGATATGAAACATAGTGGAAAGAAAAGGAAAAATGAACCGCATGTTAGAAAATTTAAAATTCTGAGATGAAAATAAAAAACCTAAAGTGATGGTAATTAGAACAATATGAAATGTCAGATATACAAAATAAAAAGAAAAAACAGATGACCACATTTAGGAGCGTATAACTACACTAGTACCGTAGGTAAGTATTTAGGTAATGAGCGGAAGTATGGAAAGAAGACATGCAAATCAAAAGTAGGAGCAGAGGTGAAACCTTCAAAAGTATGGAGGGAATTCCCCACTAATAAGTCACTGGTGAATGAAGAAATAAAATTGCACTATTGTTACAAGTTTGCAAATTAATTACAGTAATTCATACGTAATTAACATGTATTTCATACGTAATTAATGGATAAACAAGTGTAAGGAAAAGCACAAAAAAAAAGCAGAGTTTGAATTCTTTACGTTGAAACATTCCAGTACGAATAGTTAGAAGTGCCGAAAGAAGCAGACAGGAAAAAATAAAGCATAATCTACGGCAGAACTGCCTCTAATGATGGGTTATGATGTAAATAGCGTCGACGAAAGTCGGTTTTAAAACATTTTGAATCATTTAAACTACAAACGGTAGCATATAACTATGTATGGTGTTTGACTGACTGTAATATTCGTAATTCTAGACAAAAAGTTTCGATATGGCAACACTGTGTAGCCTGAGAGTGGGGATAACGGTCACTGGACTTAGAACCGTTAATGTACCTAGGTATGCCAGTGCGAGAATGGCTGAACGAAACATTCCCGAACCGTTGAATCGGTCAACGTGGGTCTGTGGAGTGGCCAGCTTGATCTCCCGATTTGTCACCACTTGACTTTTTTCTTATAGGGTGTTTTAAAGGACACTTTGTATCAACACCACATACGCAATTTGACCGAACTACAAGAAGCTATCACAGAAGCGTACTGCAGGATACCAGTACGGGTCTGTCAAGCTGATTATGACTACGTTGCTCTTTGATTTAGATGTTGCATTGGTGGACCATGTCATGGGGAACAGAGATTAAAATTCTTGTAAGTGAAGGTATGAGACTAATGTGTTTATGCCCAAGTTATGTTGCTAGTTTCTTTACCACAGTCTTTCAAAAATCATATTCAGAATTATGGGCCATCCTGTACTTAAGAGCTATAACTGTATAAAATTGTATAACTTATTCAAGGAAAAAAGTTTTAATCAAGGCTGTAGCTCAGAGGCGGTGTATTGAGGGCAGAACCATTAAATTTAGAAATGGTAATCCTTTTGGGGAGAAGTCAGTAGGTGAATTAGGAAGTGGTCATGGATACGGAGGAATTCGTACTCCTGTTCTATGGGACATCAAAAAGAGTTGAGATAAACTGTAGTGATTTTTTTTAAAAAAAGTTCTTCGTCCCACAATTCTACCCATTACACAAAAAGAGACAACGAAAAACGACTTTTTACATTATTGAAAGGACAATACACACGCCCTGAGCGGGATTTGAACTAGCAAGAGATAGATCTTGTGATTTTGCCTTAGAGTACTCGACCACATCAGTCAGCTAGTTGCGGAGTGTAAAAAGTAGATGAAGCAAGCACTGTACAGAGTAGATACGTAACCATGGCAAAATAGCGATAAAACGGATGGCTGTAAGCGTATGAAATACGGGTATGAAGGAGAATGAAGAAAATTAGGTGCAATGAAGTTAAAGACCACGAAGGGAGTGTTGGAATTAGTAAAAGACAAAAAGAACAATATTGTAAATATTTAAAGAAAATAAAGACGTAAAGAATCTGATAAACTATATGTAAAAAAAAAACATTTTTTGGGACATAATAGAAGGTGCAGTAGAAGGTAAAATAGCAAAAGGGAGAATTATACTACAATTATGGTGTGCTAGTAAAGGATGTAAAGCTAAGAAGATAACTTTTAAAAAAACTGGAAGCTTTAACGACGAAATATTTGTTATATTAATGACGACTCATAATCAAAAGCGGTGAGGAAAATACGACATAACAAGTAATAATAATAATAATAATTCAGACACTGAAGGCAGAAATTCCATGCCGATATGATTCGCTATATCTCAAAACACAAAACAAACACTCGCACAAATAAGCATAAACAGAAAGATTTCTTATATTTCGCATTTGTCCTTCCGGTACATAGATCGCGAATCATCGTGTCTCTTCGGCTCCTTTCGGTATTTCAGTGCCGGAGGGGCGCACAGGACAAATCGGGCGCTCGCATCGCATGTGAAACTGGCCAGCACGTGCTCAAGGAGCGGCTCGTTTCTCCTTTTTCTCTCTTTATTTTCATCTCTGGTTCTCTTTCGCTCTCTGCTTCTGTGTATGTGTGAGAGCGAGAGAGAGAGAGAGAGAGATTCCTTGAAATCTTCCCGCCCCCGCTTTGTCAAGAACTGTAGGCACCTGCCTGCTGCAGGCTAAATAAGGCGCCATTTTGATTCTGGTATTACTAAATAATGTGATATTTAAGAAAAAAAAGTTACTTGAATTATTTCCTCCTATAGGAACAAATCTTTTTCTAAAACCTTGTGCCATACGTGTAATTGAACCTTGTGGGTACATTTTTGTTTTGTAATATATGATTTGTGATGAGGACACAAGACAAACGGTGTAATTCATTAATTTAGAAAGAAGCAACTCTGTACAGTCATGTAACCAGAGGGAAGAAAAAGCATCTCAGATTTATTTATTTTTTTCAGAACACGCTGAAAAAAAAACGAATTACAGAATACGCGAAGTGGTCTGTCTGTCTTGCGAAGTGATCTGTCTGACAGAATACGCGAAGTGGAAGCGTGTGAGGTTATGCATGGTCAACACATTCCTTTATATTCCCGCTATTTCCAGCTTTCGAGACCAGAATTCGCGATACCTTAATTTAGGAAGCTCCTAAAATATCTCCAGGTGTTGACATATGTCAACACCAAAAAGTTTAGTACCATTTGGAGATCAAGCACGGACAGACATCTTAGATTATGAATTTACGAGTTCAGTTATCCTGAAAGATTATACGTCCGCTTAGTACATTGATGTCGTTTCGGTTGCCTAGCACCCAGGCTCTAAATATCAACTGCACTACTTATCAGACAACACAACTATGTACAGTCTTTTCCTTATCGTTCCGTCTAGTTAATATTCTCCAGTTTTTCATGTTTTACTTACTAATACTTTTACATATCGAAAATATCTAATGGTTTTCTTTGTTGTCGTTCCTTTTGCTCACGTCTAACACAATATTTGATGATTTATATCTCGTTTCTTCGACACTACCAACTTCCACTTTGTCTTTGAGATAAATGATCAATTGAGTTTTCATCAATTTTTCCTTTCCCGCTAACTCTCAGCGCCTAATACAGCCATACGTGTTTTAATTACGGTCTGGGCATTATATAATTAAATACTATTTGTATTTTTGTGATAGACAACAATTCTGTCAAACTTACCTTCAGATTTTACTTTCTCCTACAACTTTTATTTTATGTTTGCTCTTTGACTTCTCTGTCATGTGAGGAAAACGAAAGTGTAATTGTGTATAAATCAAGGAGGTCTCTTGTGACTCATCGTAACATTCATATTCCTTCATATCTCAAAAACGAAACTTTTCCCAATGTAGGTTCTAAAAGCCGTTTTATTACCTTTGACGAACACACTCCCGAATCTATGTCACCTGTCTTGGGGACATGACGATTATCCTAAATACATATACAAAATTATTTGTATTAATACGAATATTTGTCTTAATATTTACAAAACAATAATAAAATAAAAATATACGTAAAATTATGTTCACATAATATATTCTCTCTGTTAAATGAGATTTGCTTCTAGCGGTTGACGTTTTTAGCTGGGACAGTGTCCTATAAAATGCACTACAGCTGATACTTTAATTATTTTTCCCGCCAGGTTTGATAGAATTTTTGTTGTCTGTAGATGGAAAAATTTCTTTGCAATAGTTAGTAAGGCGATATATTGTTCACTACAATTTCACAAGGCTTAGTATCGAACCAGAAACCTGTTGCAGCACAGGTGGTCAGTCTACTATTCCACTTTATCAAAATAATTATATTAATAAAATTTAATTATGACTAAATAATAATAATAATAATAATAATAATAATAATAATAATAATAATAATAATATTTATTATTATTATTATTATTATTATTATTAACAACCAAATATCCATAAAATAAACTCTGCTTAAAACAGTAAAGAGTATCACGCGAATGAATGAATAAATGGATATGCGTTTAAAATAAGGATTTAGAATACCTAAATACTTTGACTAGATGTTTATGCAACCCGTCACTCTTAAATAATTTGAGGGTTGCATATTAGTTATGAGAAATATACAGTATTTATGAGTAAATGGCGTATGGATGAATACCATTATCCGTAAATATTTTACCGGATTGGCTATATTAAAGTGCACGACCGAAATAATCATAATTTAAAAAATCCTTTTCATTCAAGTTGTCGTGTGGAGTAACGGACGGGTATACTTACATTACAGTTTTATGATCCCCCCCACTAGCGTGATCTTAACAAAAGCAAATTAACATACCTACGGAACGACTGTAGATTTCCCTCATGGCCTTAATTTGTTGGTGATCGTATTTCCGTACGGGAAATTTGTGTTCGATTTCCATCTCATGTAGTTCGAATTTCACGTTAAGTTTAAGCTTCGCATGTTCTCTTTGCTGTATAATTGAGTGCGAGTATGTGTGAGTACGATACGAATGGAAAGCGAGCCAGAGCCTGAGTCCAAGTGAGCATGAGCATGAGTGAGAACGAACCACCGAGCTTGTGTACACCCCGCAACTCGTCAGGATATTCACACTTGGCTTTTCAGCCGTTTATAATGGAGCTATCGTTTGGCGCTACCGCAAAGTGTGAAGTTCGATCACAATTGTTCGGTTTTTGAATGCAAAAGGCGTTAAACCGATTGAAATTCATCACCAATTGACGAAAGTGTATGGCAAGTCCTGTATGGATGTCAAAAACTTTCGCAAGTGGTGTAAAGGGACCTTTGCAGCAGCTCATGCTAGAATTCACGACGAAGAAAGGAGCGGAAGACATCAATTTACGACGAGACAGTCCTGAAGGTTGAGCAAATAAGTGACTAGCATCTGTTTCCTAAACTGAGAAAACATTTGGTAGGAACGCGCTTCCGCAACGACGAGAGGTGAAAGGTGAGGTACAACGCTTTCTCAAACACATGACAGCAAGGTTGTACGACATGGGGATACAAAAACTGCCACAACACGCACAAAAATATATCGACCGAAATGGCGATTATATAGAAAAATATATAACTATGTAAACTAACTAACTAACTCCATGGCCTATGGAACACGGAGATTCAATGCCGCGTTCATAAAAGTTCTCCACTGACTTCTGTCCGTAGCCAACTGGATCCAGTTTCTACCTTTGCATTTCAATTTCTGCGAGATCCATCTTAATGCTGTCCTGCCATCTGCGCCTACGTCTTTGTAATGGTTGTTTTCTGATTGAACTTCCAGTTAAAAAATTTGAAAGCGTTCCTACTTTCTTCCATTCTGGCTACATGACCTGCCCACCTGAGCCTCCTAGATTTGAGGACCTTTACAATATTTGGTTCAAGTTTTAAAATGATGTAAACGTTATTGAAAATAAACGTTTCTTTGTATTTCTAAAAAAAATGAAACCTTATTTTTGGGATGACCCTCGTAGAAAGCCCGAGCTGGAACAGATACCTTAGCCTAAGTTAGCTGAGCCTAAGTTAGCATAAGGCCTTCTGCCCCATTGAGATACCAACGCTAAGCCCAGGTAAACCCCGAATACACGGTCATCTGTTCCCTATACGGTAGTTAATGTTTGAAAATAAGAAGTTTAACTGTTTATCGATACGAAAACTAGAAATCCTGTGAAAACGAAATATCCTCAAGCAATGTGACATCTTTACCAGCGATTGTCCCTTCTCTTCAGCTGTTTCTCCAAGAGCAAGGACTATGAAGAAGTAAGTAGAATACATTTCTTTTGCTTTCGGGTATTGAACACGAAGAGCCATCCAGAAGAAAGTGTTTATCTCTTGTTTTTGAAGGACATTCCTTCAGTTTTTTTCTTCTTATTATTAGTATTACTATCATTCTTTATTTCACGTGACTTCTGTAATAACTATGTTTCTTGCTTCAACCTTCAAATACAGTGACCTACTAACCAACCAAAAATAATACATGATTTATGATAAAAGGCTTAAGAAGGGACTGAAAAATCGTAAGCTAGCATTACTTTAGCTGAGAGATCGTTTGAAGTAAAGTGTGTTTCAGGATCAAATGATGAATATATTTTGCTTGGCTACTTGTATATTATAATATCGTATTTAGAAAGGTGGAGTAGAGATTGTCGCTTCGTATCGAACACTCTGTTGTCGCTTGCAGTAAAATTGTATTTGTTGTCCTACAACTTCCACCTCGTCAACATGTGAGAGGAGTTGGAAATCACTGAATGTTATTGATGAATGAATGAAAGATGAATTGAATATATCTTCTCCACTATAGGCAATTGGCTAGCTTCTCACCTCGTAATTGGGAGACCCCGAATTAGAGTCCCCGACTGAGTTTTATATATATACTATTTTTAATATATTGGGCAGTGTCTTCATTATTCGATTAAAAAAGAAGCAGTATTTTTTCTAAAGCTTTTTACTTCGTTTTTTTTTCAAACATGAAGGAATTGTAGAACACGTTACGTATGGTTTCACGCCTTTCTGCGTCGAGACATAGGAGGTGATAACGTCATAACTTACAAAAAATGTTTTTTTGTTAGGCCTATTTTTATAGGTTTTGGCGGGCTTATTTTTGCACCTAGAAGATTGAAATTTTGTACACCATTGAGTGCACCCCTTAGAATTTTTCAGGTTGTTTTCAGATCTATGTTAACACAGGGGAATCCAGAGAGGAAAAAGTAAAAAAAAAAAAAAAGTTTTTCTAAATAAAAATCCTTTTTTTTCGCTATTTTCCAAAGATTCACACCACGAATCGATCCCAGGGTCACAAGCAGATAAAGTACACATATTCGTAAAGAAAGCTCAAGTGTTGATGGGGTCATCGGCGTAGATCTGTCTTCAACATTGGGGGGACTGGTAAGACTTTTTTTTTTTTTTTAAAGCGATGTTCAAAATATTAATGAAGTTGGGGAAATCAAGGAAGCAGAGTTGTCTTCAAGATTGGAAGGCGGGCAGATTTGAGGCTTATTCTGGGGGTGGGAAGGAGGGGAGACTCATATTACGGTAGATGAATCTGATTACTGAGGTGAACCTGTTGTATATTATACAGCAAGGGACATCAATTTCATCTTACTTTCCTTTGTGGCAGTTGGATACAAATCATCAGATTTCTCCCCCACATTTCAAATCGGACTATTAAGAGGGGCATGTCCCCCCGGGATTTGCGCCAGTGGATGGGGTTACGATTACTTATATTATTTGTTTATAATAATAATTATTATTATTTTGCCGTAAGAGCAACGGCGTTCATTAATCTTAACGACATTTTGATGCTGATATTAACTGTATGATATTCAACAAGAATACATGTTGGGATATTCCCAATTAGCAATGATCAAATTATATACACATTTTTAAAACTGAAAATTAAATTTTAAAAAGAAGAAAATAACATGTAGTATATAAAACTTCAAAATATCATCGGCAGTGTTCATCCTTGGATAGGAAATAGAAAATTCCTGAAGTGAATATGTCGGATTGGCTTAATTCTTTTATTTTCTAATTCATGTTAACTCTTGTTTCCATTATATATATATATATAAGAAACTCGCCACGGACTTTCTTCCCGTGTGGCTCGTGGGCACAAAGAGTTGTGTGTTGGGAGGTTAGAATTTTTCAGAGCGTTCCCATGACGACGCCTCACGTTTCTGCTATTGGTTAGAGCGCCGGCGGACACCTTTGCGTATGGCATCATGTCTAAGCCATTCTCTTCTCGCTGGAACCTTTCTCCCTCCCTCATACCCATTTTATTTATTTTTTCCTTCTTCAATCTCTTTCTCTCAGGAATGGTAAGACACTTTTTTTTTTAAGTTTACCAGAAGGTCAGAAATTAGGAAATAAATGAAATGGCCTTAGGGTCATCAAGGATTGGAAGTTTTTTTTTTTGTGTGTGTGGAATGGGGTTGAAAGAACAAGGGTTATTGGAAATGTGAAACAATAATTTATATAATGGTACACAAACGCAGTACGGTTTGTGGAAATAGTTGTTTTATTTCATTGCTATAAGATGTAAGACTTCTTACATATAACTGAATTGCTTGAGGGGGTGCGTAAGTATCCAGGTTTCGATGTCCGGTAAGTTTTGGGAGTTGACAAAAGCAGGGGTGCCCACAAAGGGGGGATATGACGCAAACTGCATCATTGAAATATTTGGGGGGCTAAAAATCTATATAAATATGTTTGAGGGGGTGTAAAAATTAATCGAAAAGATCTTTTTTTCATGGAAGAATACCTACGGATAGACAATTGAGGGGGGTGCGTCATGGACATGAGGGGGGCATCACTGACAAAAGTAATTGGGAATTTACTTGAATTACGAGGCAAAACTGCAGGTTAGAAAGCCAGAAAAGGTGGCCTTGGTAGCCGATATTGAGTGACTAGACTACTCATCCCGTCCGCTGATTAAAAATGTAGCAAAACATATCTCCAATCATATGATTACTACGGTTAGGGCTTTTAGGTGAGCATCTTTTCTTCTTCTTCTTTCAAAGCAAAAAGAAGAACTCTGAAAATAGCCGAGGTGTCAAATGTTGCTTCAATTGGGAACAGAGATAACTTTTCAGCATCTTTTTCCTCTTTTGGACTCTTTATCTTTTTTCTTATTCCTTTAATTGGTCTTGCACTTTCTTCTATTTTTACTGCTACTTTTCAACATTTTATTCCATATTTAAAAGTTATCATGGATTTGACTGTGCTATTCCTTGTACGACAATTTTGGCAAGATTAACCCCTTTGTGGTCTCTCTGAACCCAAATGACACAGGTGTGCAACTCCCAAAACGCACCAACTTCTTGAGCCAGAGGAGATTCATGATTTGCAAACAGAATTGTTTCGTACCTACGGTTACAAATATGTGACGTTTACCTTTAAGAATTTGGAATAACGCTTAGAAAAAAGAAAAGTGAGCTATCTATTTCCGTGAGGTGACAGTTAAATTATTTTGCAAAATTAAAATAAATAGGGGTAGTTTTCAGAAGAATCCAAATATTGTCAAATTTGAAACATGTGTGAAGTTGCCATTTCAAGCGAATACGAAGTCTCTCTAACTGATTTCTGTGGATGTGGAAAGCTTTTAGCATCTGCAAAGATGTTTCGTCCCGAACTTCTGCATTTAACAGCTTCAGGATGATTAATGCTGTTAAGTGCGTGTTATAAAAATATACGCGTCTGTAGTTTATAGTATTGTTTTCAATCAGATAAAAGAGTAGTTGTCGAAACAGTAAAAGAAAGTAGCAAATTTTTAGAATTATTTTAGGAACTTTTTTTCGTATGAAATCTACCTCTAAAACTCCTAACTTTGGTTATTATTTACATAAAGTAACCGTTATTTACGAGGATAATCCCATAAATAAGGTCTCCTATTATTTTCTTGTATGAAATCTGCCTCTAAAAAATATAACCTTGATTATCACTTACATAAAGTAACAGCTATTTACGAGGATAATTCCAAAAGTAGGGTCTTCTTACTTTTTTGAATGAAATCTGCCTCTAAAAAATCCTAACTTTGGTTATTATTTACATAAAGTAAGGTCCCAAAAGTAAGGTCTCCGAATTGTTTTGTATGAAATCTGTCTCTAAAAATTATAACCTTGATTATTACTTACATAAAGTAACAGCTATTTACGAGGATAATCCCAAAAGTAGGGGCTCCTAATTTTCTTTGTGAAATCTGCCTCTAAATTGTCCTAACATTGGTTATTATTTACATAAAGTAATCTAAATTTAGGAGGATAATCTAGTAAGTAAGTTAATCTTTTAAAAATAAAAAGAAACGTTTACTTTCAATAATGTTTACATACATCATTTTAAAGCCTGTACATTTCTATATTTTTGTGCATAATCGATGCGTTCTTATAGGCACTGTGGCGTTTTTTTATAATGTTCATATCATACCAGCTCGTCACGATGTGTTTCGGGAAGCACTGAAGATTGTCTTTCACCTCGACGTCGTTGTTGAATTATTATTATTATTATTATTATTATTATTATTATTATTATTATTATTATTATTATTATTATTATTATTATTATTATTATTATTATTATTTTCTAATTTTATGAAACGAAGTAGAGTTTTAATAATGGAAGTTTACTGATTTCTTCTTCAAGCTCTATTACATGTTCCCTACTTCTTCAAAATGAATTTTACGAATTATTTAAATTAAAATTTGAATATTGAATATTAAAATTGTACGTATATCGTATAGAAAAACTTAAGGTACTGGTGTAGTTTAGGCGCATCACATTTTGGAAGATTTACAAGTAAAATTGAATACCTTGCATAAAAAAAAAAAAAAAAAACATATTTATAAGGAACAATTTTCTGCAGGCGACAGAATTAAATACAAAGTAATTAATATACCTGTATTTTAGGTTTACAAGTGTAGGGTTACGAGTGTAAAATCATTACAAGTGCTTTACAACAGATAAAATAAGTGAGTGCATATGAAAGATGACTCTATTAGATGCTGTTTTCCACCGTCAATATATTTCTGAGCAGTGTATAGAAGCTGTATTTTATGTTTACAAGTGCAGCGTTACTAGTATGAAACCATGACAAGTACTATTGCAACTCGTATCATTGCCAAAACCCTCTTATTTTCACTACCCTCGCTTATACGTATACCCACCATCACTGAAATACGTATGCGTGCTCACTTCGTATGCACCCTTGCATTGTCGCACAAGCCCATCAGCTTCGCTCTGCGCTGACTCGGTTAGATAGCATTCATGCTCTTTATTGGACACCTAGCACAGGCTGGTTTTTGTTTTTTTGCCCTGTAGTTTTCTATGCCATGCATTCGGAAGCCGTATTTATAAGCAAATCGTAAAATAATTGTATTTTTTTCCACAAATACTTATGGTCGCACCCCAGAATGTTATCTATGCGAAATGAGATATTTTCATGTTCCCCATCGTAAATCTTCTAGGGGACAATACGAAGGAAATTAGTGAGAGAATTATATTTTTTCAACAAGTATTTCGAGTGGTGCGCCAAAAGTAAAACCTGCACGAATCTTAATTTCACAAAGTGAGGCTTGAAATAAATTTGAAGAATAAATCGATAAAAATCAAACTTTTTAAATTGTAGATCATTTCAAAGAAAATAACATAATAATAATAATAATAATAATAATAATAATAATAATAATAATAATAATAATAATTCCTCGTATAAATCAATGGATTACAAAACAAGAATGGCACTAAGTATTCAACATCGTTAAAATTTGAATAAAACAAGGAAAGAAATTAAAAAAGACTATCTCCATATAAATCAATGGACCAAGAAATCATAATAGCGGAAACTATTCAGTAGCTTTTTAATGTTCTATACGAACTCGGTGAATTTCCGCATCTAAATGACATGCTACTTTGTGATGTGTGTTATTGTTGGTCGCATTTTAATTGCGTCTCTTGGAAGTCCTGGAGGAAATTATGACATACCCTCAATAGCTTAACACGCCATTTCAATAAATCGGGTTTCCATCATATTAACCATATAAATTCTTCACGGAGGAGAGAAATCACGTCAAGAAGAATGGCCCAGGAACTTAATAAAGAAAAACAACAAAAGAAATGAGAATAATAAAAAAAAGAACTATTAAATTACAAAAAAGAGAGCAGCCTTTAAGCGTACGCTACATTGTGTCGTGGTCACACACTATTCACCTGTTGTTTTGAGTATCTATAAAATTTTTGATTTTTTTTTTTTCAAAGGATCTTTTGTCATAACAATACTTTGCAACTACGACCAGAGTTGAACACGGAAGAAAGACATAAAATGAATTCAGAATAACTCAAAGAAAAAAAAAATAATAAAAAGTGTCGCTTATTACTTTTGGCCACGATTCACTTCAGGGGAATCTTTGTTGTTCCTTCAAGGTTGTTTGGTGGGGAGTAAAATATGCCAAGTATGTCCTTCAAACCAACAAAAATCATAATGAGATATACATACATACTTATTCTGTGAATAGCTTATTCCCAAATTTTGACTTCTTATAAGTGAAGGAAAGTTATACCACACACATAATGAAGGGAAAAAAAAAAAAGGATTTTCTATTTTAAAATGGCATTTAATTATAACACAGCATACATTTATACACTCTATTGACACGATAATCTGAATAAGATTAAGTACTGTACATGGTAGTATGTTAAATGACCCATTCTGTTAGACATTTTAAAACACATTTATTAAATATTCTGTTTCTTTTTATAGAAATAACTTTCACAAGTATTTTTTTTCTTTTTAAGTTCAGTGATACATTCAGCTGAGAAGAGTTTCAGACGGGGTGATGATATTGAGAGAGGAATATGATGTCTTGCTGTAGAGACGTTAAAGTTGGCTTCAAACTACGACCGAGACTTGAACCCAATGTAGTTGGATGGTGCACAGATCGCTACGTAAGATCAACTCCCAAAGTATAGGATGATCAGCACTGAACCTCCAAGATTCGTAAAATTCTAATTTAAAATTCGAATTCAAATTTGACACACTACTGAACCCATTGAATATAGTTCTTATCATGCATATGTGCTTTCTCATCACCAATTTTAATTAATGAATTGTCTGACTTTCGACAATTAATAGGCCTATATGTATGTGTTGTCTTTGGATTATTTGACTTACTATAAGAGTATAACGATTTTAACCACAAAAATGAATTATTATTATTATTATTATTATTATTATTATTATTATTATTATTATTATTATTATTATTATTATTATTATTATTATTATTATTATTATTATTATTATATGCGTTGTCATTTCAAACCCACTATATTCAACACAAACGCACCTTCTCAGATCACTGTAATCCAAAAATAATAAAAATACATGCTGATGACATGGACCCATAATGTGTTGTGAGATATCGTGTTGATCTGGAAGAAAACATGTTTCTTTAACGTTTTCTTTTTCTTTTTTTGTAAAATTTCCTGAAATTAATTAGACTTGCCATTTTTAAAAACAGGTCTCATATCGTCGCATGAGAACCAGAGCAACGTAACTCCATTTTCGTAGGTTTACAGGCGAGAGGACCAAAATATTGTTTTCTTAGAAAGATGTGTTTTTAATAAGATAGTAATTGAGCTACATTACAACAGATAATCGACAAGGAGAACAGATGGCGTTCTGTTCCAGTTACACCAAGTGAGGCTTTCAAAATTATGTCCAAACATGAAGAACACGAAAACCGCATATTTGGAGTTAGGTTCTTCTGGTTCTCAAGCGACAATATAATCCAAGCATTTCACTGATGAGACAGAAGAATAAATGGTAGAAACTTCTCTCAGTAGTGATGTCAACCGACTCGGTTCAACTGAGCCAACAACTCGAACCGACTCGATTGGAATGAGGCGTTGCGTTGACTCGATTCACTTCGGCTTAAGTGAGCCATCGGCTTGACTCAGGTGAGCCATGGGCTCAGCTCAATTGAGCTGAAAGCTCAAGCCGGATCGTTTGGGTAAGCTGCTGGCTCGGCTCACTTCTCGGTTCGGCTCGGTGGTGACTGAGCCGTGAGCCGAGACGCTCGAACTGTTGGCAACATTATCTCACAGGGTAGCCGGCAGTAAACTTCGAATCTTTCACACTATAATTGCAAGAGAGAAGGATAACTAGGTCTCTTAATAAGAATCAGTTTCTGAAATGAAATTTCAGTATCTTTTTCTCAAATATAAAGCATCTACACAGCTTTGGTGTTTCAATTTCTTTCTGTAATACAAGTATTGACATCATTTAGTTCGGAAGGAACGCTCTAATTACGCACGTATATAGAAACCTATTCACGTTCTCTGTGCCATGCATGGGTTAATTCATATGCGTCAAGCATTGTTGCGGCAAAGACGAATAATGATGGACTTATTCCTGTTCCGATGATCTTTCAAGGATGTTCCTGTTTCGGAGATAAACAGGATTTTTTTCTTCTTTTTTTCTACTCTTTCTTTCTTTTACCTTTCGCTGAGAGAGGCATGTTGTATCTCCAAGGTTCTTTTATTTAGCACAAATTCTTGGTTCTTATACTCCCTCCGCCGTTGCTGCCTTGCCTCGCTCTCTCCAGGCTGTGCATGTCAACACACAAGAAGAATAAGATAAACAAGCATGTTCTTCCCGTTTCAATAAATGAGAATATGCCGTGCTTACTAAACCATTTGTTCAAAAACACTCTTTTCAATTATCACATCCTTGTTGAGCAAGGTTTACCAAATCTTTCTTTACCAAAGCTTATTTAATACGAGAACTCTTTCGCCTATGGACTACATTTCTGATTTGTTAATCTACCTTGAAACTATCTTGATGTGGCTTAGAATTCGGTTCTTCCTAATTTTTAAAGATAGTTCTCCACTATATTCAGTGTCAGTGGTTCTACTGTTTTACTGGTGTTCTTATAAGAAAACATGTACTTGTCAGCGTTATCATAATGACGATATGTGCAAATAGTGCGTCTCTCGTGGTTCGATTTTCGGGTGGGCTACTTTCCTCGAATACAGAAGAAAAAAGGAGTTCCCTTGTGTCTATATGATTATTGTACGAACCTCCGCTGTGGGTAACTCAGTTCGATTCCTTGTAGATATCCACATCATTCGGATCCCACATTAAGTTGTAGTTTCATGTCTCATATAGCCCCGCTGTTGATGAGGGATGTTAAATTTTCAATCAATCAACCAACCACCATGATATATAACTTCGCAAACGAAAACGTCATATAGGCATTATTTAGAGTTCACTAATAGCACTTTGAGAAGTTTCCACTCATACATTCACCGTTTCGAGTTAACGTAAGAATTGTTATCTTTAACGCTATAAGAGCAAATGCAATATTTCTCTTCCTTTTTTTTTCACAATAACATCAAAATACAATTTCTTCTCAAAAATTGTTCAAAATAATTTCTTGTCCTGTTTTAAGTCTCAAATACTAGGTTTTCTTTGTTCCATTGAAGCGCTTTATTTTCATATACAATAAAATGTCAGAAGTGCATATGGTATCCGTCATCAATTCTACGGCAAGTCTCCATTTATATGATGTGTGGTCCGTAGTGGATTTATTCGTTACTGAAAACCAAGAGGAAAATGTCAGGTTTTCGAGGGTGAACTTCAATTGTTTGTGATATGGGAAAACAGGTTGATGGATCTGTTCATTGGTTGGTTGGGTGGTTAGAGTTTCATGCCTTTTCAGCACCTAGGCTATATGATACGTGTACCTGGGATCGGAATCACATGGTCTCCAACCGAATTCACTTACCATTCTAAAAGTTGGCGTGTAAGTACTGGAGCATTCTTAAACATGGATATTTGAATAGTTCACATACCAGTTCCTCAGTGATGTATTGACCTGACTACGATAGGTCCCATAATATTGGAGCTATGAACTTCTAAATTTCACCTGTTTCACGTTTTCGGCACCCTATAACTCCGAAATTATCCACTTTTGAGCATAGGTCCATATGAACTTTTTTTCTTATTTTGAAGGGAAGAATCTCTTCCCAAAATATTGTAACATATTTTTGTAACACCCTGTATATATATATTTTAATCAATCGGGTTCTAATATCAATGCAAAACATGAAAACCTCTTTACATCGGGTGATCTGCTCTCCCTCCTTTTAAGAGTCTTCATTCCGGCGAAATTAAAATACCGCTAATTTTACAGTAATTATGTGATATCTTCAAATAGATAAAAGATAATTGAAATATGGAACAAGAGCGCCCTAGACAATATTATTTTGCGTGAGGTACCGTTATCACAAGTCACCTAGTGACTTTCCGTTTTCAGCTGTTTAGAAACGCGAAAATAAATGCCGATTTTCAAAATGGCTCGAAATCGAAAGCAGATAAGTGAGTCGTGATAACAGTTTCTCATGTAAAATAATATTGTCTAGGGCGCTCTTGTTCCACATTTCGATTATCTTTTATCTATTTGAAGATATCACATAATTACTGTAAAATTAGCGGTATTTTAATTTCGCCGGGATGAAGACTCTTAAGCTAACCAAAATCTGAAATGGCGTTGCTGCTTCCACGTTGACCAATACAAAGAAAAATAAGTAGATTTCGTAAAAGTATATACTTTCTTACTATAATATGTTAATTTCAGAGTTGCAGATCCAGAGAAAATTAATACGAAGTAGTTTTTTCCTACTGATCTATAGACATAGATAGCAACGACCAATGACAACTGGTAAGTGATATTCTAATGTTTAAAACATGAGAGAAACAGTTTCTTAGTCGGTCAAACATTATTTATTCATTCACAATGTAATCAATACTTTTTTTTTTTTTAATTTTTCTTTATCTCCATTTTAATCTTAACGGTTTGTCGTTATTTGTATATTTCCCATAGGGCATACGATTTCACAATACTTTTACCAAAAATCAATGAAATAAGATACGCACATATCCTACGCAAGTAAGCTATACACATTTAGGTCTTGTAAAAAAAAAAAATCAAAACTACGCATTAGCAGAAACTGTTTTAGTGTTCTGTTTTTCATACTATTTTCTTGTTAAGCAGCAAGGAAGTTAAATGACGTCCTTCTTAAACTATTTTCAAGGATAACACTGGCCTAAATCATATATATGATTTAGGCCATTTGCCTAAGAGACGAGCCGACCTAAAGCCGACCACATATATTTTTGGTGGTGAATTTTGAAGTTTTGTAGAACAAAATTTTCCAGTCTATACTTATTTTTGTACACATAAAAAAAAATCGTGACCCAAAAACTAAATTTTGTGAATTTTTCTTGACTTTCATGACCGTTTTCTGATTTCGTGACTTTTTCATGACTTTCGTGATCGATAGACACCCTATAATGCTAACTCTCAAAAATTAAAATTACTGGCACCCGCTGTAAATAAATTAATTGCATTTTAAAGTTTATAATATATAGTTGAGAACGACAAAAATACCGATTAGCCGGTAAAATACAAGTCAATTGACAGACCTAAACACATTCTAGGAATATGTTCCATTTTGCATTCATACGTTCCCGCAGACCTCAGTATAAAGGATCTAAAATTATGAAATGTATTCCATATTCCTCTCGAGGAGTTACGTGCCAAAATAAAGGACAAAATTATTATCTCAGTTTAGCTTGTTAGACTTCCAATCTATGCTATGCATAAATGTCGGAAATCATAGAACGGCTTTGTCTGTTCGTCTATCAACAGTATCCGAATAAAAACGGTATGATATATCGAGTGCAATCGATTCAGCGTCCAAAGAATATGTTCTTTCTCCTCTGGTAATTCTCTATTCAAACCAGAAGTGGTTCTAATTAGCCATTTCCGGTTTCAACGTTTATAATCACAGAACAAAAGCGGCAACAGACAGCGGAAAGCTGCTTTTTTGCAAAGAACTTACCGTTTCCAGACAACATAACATGACTATCTACAACACTCTGCCTAAACAGGAAGTGGTTCAAATTAAATAGTATTTCTGGCTTCAATACTGATTTCCACAGAGCAAAAAACAGTAAGAAATATCGAGATATGGTCTTTTGTAATCGATTCAGCTTCACAGGAATAGGTTCTATTTTCTCCATAACCTTCTATTCAAATCAGTAGTGTTTCAAATCAACCATTTCCGGTTTCAACATTTATCGTCATAGAGCAAAGATGGTAAATAGCTGGCGACAAACAATTTTCTGCAATCGATTCAGAGTCTCAAGAGAACATATCACCATAACCTCCAACACTGTAGCAAAATCGGAAATGGTTGGATTTTACTACTACATCCGGTTTTAATATTCATATTCATAGACCAGAAACGGTAAGAAGTATCAAAATGCGATTTCTTGGAATCGACTTCGCTTGCCAAGAACAGGTTCCATCTTTTCCATTAATCCTCTGTTTAAACCGGAAGTGGTTTAAATTAACCATTTCCGGTTTTAAAATGTGTCGTCATAGAACAGAAATGGTAACAGATAACAACACAAGTTTTTGCAATCAATTCAGCGATATATATATATATATACCATCACAACATTCAACAACACTATATTAAAACCGGAAGTGGTTCAATCTACTAGTACTTCTGGTTTGAGATTTTTATTGAGCAAAATCTGTAAGAGAGAACGGGATTTTTTTTTCAATCGATTTGGTATCCTAAGAATAGGTTTTATCTCCTTCTTTAACCCTCTATTTAAACAGAAAATGGTTGAAATAAACGATTTTTGGTTTCAACCTTGATCTCCATAGAACAAAAACAATAAAAAAGTAGTGAGTGTTGGCTTTCTGATATGAATTCAGCGTCCGAGGAACAGGTTTTATCATTGATCTTATTACTCTATTTGCAACCAGTATTTATAGATGTATTCTTTCGAGTTTTCGTATTGAATTCCCGTAGTTTGGAAGTCTTAGTGTCACACTGGAAAACGATACTCACTTGTCTATTTTGTGGCATGTGTACTCACTCATTCAATTATCGTAGAGTTTAGTTATTTTTTGCAGTATCTTTTGATATTTTTGCTAACATCCTAGCATTTAGTACGGCTGGGACAATTGAGTATTATTAGCGTTTTACTAACAATATCGATTTTCGAGGTTTAAAAAAGGCAGAACGAAGAAGTTGGAAAGAATATAATGATCAGTCATAGTGTCTTTTTATTTTAGGAGGAGTGTTCAAGGGGCTAAAGTAGTACAGGTATGTCGAATAAATATTGTTTTATGTTTACAGATGTATTATTATTATTATTATTATTATTATTATTATTATTATTATTATTATTATTATTGATGTATCTCGGTTTAAATCGGTTTCAGCTGAGTAATCTGACTGCCGTCTCTGGCAAGTGCTGATTATTTGAAGAGTTCTTCTCCAAAGAACTTTTTGACCATATGACAGGCGTCTAAACGGCGTGACAAACATCTTGGCATTTGAAGGCGGCGCTCCAAGTTCCCTTTAAATGCTGCTAGCAAATGAGAGGCCAGCGGTATTGCCACGTTTATTTTGCACACATCCACGTCTATCCCCTGTCACCTGATCGGGCTGTAGTTTGCCTGCTTATCCATAGCTACACCCCTTTACCACTTGGCAACGTCACGCCAGAGCTTGCGTTTTATTCGTTTAGCTAAAATGCCAAGATGTTTGTCATAGGCCTTAGTATTTCTGATGTTTGTAGATTTGTTAGATGTATTGCGTTTATCTCTTCAAGTTGTGTGACAATACTTTTTGGGACAACTGCTGTATTTGAAATAATGATTGGTCTTACTGTGACTTTCTGACATTTCCATAACTTTTTGATTTCGTCATCCAGGTCTTTATATTTGTTTATTTTCGTACTGAATGTCGTACGTATGTTATGAGTCAATGGTACTACTACATCTATGTGGGTCACTTCTTGGTGCATTTTATTGATAATAGTGATGTCAGGTCTGTTTGCAGGTACCGTCACATCTGTTCTGATTTATCGATCAAAGTAGAATTTGTATTTATCGTTTTCAAGTACTAGACTTGGCTCGTATTTGTAGTATGGATTGGTACCGGTAATTAGTTCAATGTTATGTGCCTAAAATTAGTGATTGTTTTTATTATTATTATTATTATTATTATTATTATTATTATTATTATTATTATTATTATTATTATTATTATTATTATTATTATCTGGGAGTCCATTAACTGATCGCGATGTTTCTTTTCTTTAGTTTTTCTAAGTGAAAGCTACGAGCAAAGGATGTTGACATAACAGGAGAAAAAAAATAATAATAGCTTAGGTGTTGGTGGAAGAGGACTCAATGCAGGAATTACTCACCAGAGATGGAAGAGAGAGAAAATAAATAATGATAAATTAAATGTTTGTCAAATTAAAAAGGTCAAGATTGTAAACTATGACAGTTAAACTAATTAATTATATGTACCTTCTCTCTTTTTCCTTGCTCCTACCGCTCTCAACAACTCTGTCTTTTTTATTCGTCTTTTAACATAGTTACTGCTAAGAAGTTTTATTTTTTTAATTGTATTGTAGACAATGACGGTTCTTGAGGGAAATCACATCGGTTAAAAAAACTTTATCGCTACAACTAAGCGAATACTACTTAACCTAATATCCTAACTTTTCTATAAATAACTAGCAGGATTCCCAATCTTTCGCATAGAATGAATAAGGGTTATGCACTGGAAATATCTTATGAAAACGGAAGCTTTTAAAGCGTGAAATTTACAAGTAGATACTGCTAGAAGAATATAATCAACAACAAAATATATAACCTGACAAATATACAACCCTCTATGCAAATTATTTGAAAGCTATATGTTTGAATCGAACAATTTCAATATTCAATTCGTTTTCAACACTCGAACAATTATTCGTTATCCCAATATCTTTTCGATATTCAAACTGGCTCAACTGTTGAGTTGAATAACATGGCGTGAGCTCTATTGTGGATAGCAAGCAAGTCAGTACCCGTGCATCGATGCAAAATGACTATTTCGGGTAAGAACGCCCGATTTATGACACCACCGCAGAAAACGTCACTTATGTTGAGGCCGACCCTAATTATGTAGGACTCTTCAGCAGCGATGCTGCTTCAAAATATTGATTAATAAATCACTAAGGTTATTAATGTAATTGATTCATCACTGAAATGGATTAACGAAACAATAGGAACCTTAATCTAAATTTTAAATTACTGTAACTCTATCAATACTATTATTTGTAAAGAAAACAATAAAACTCATTGTATCAATACACGTCGAGCAAGATTTTATTCTTTCTTTTATTTAGAGCCGTTAAGTTCTCTCTATTCAAAAGGCGGCTCAGTATACTGAAAAGTATATCTTTGATACTCTGAAGATCCGCTTCGAAAAATTCGCTTCCTTGTGTTGTTATAATTATAGAGGGGTCAGTTATCATTTCAAAACTCCAGATAACAACACAGAGGTGCTTATTCCAATTATTCCATATGTATTTGTGTGTGTGTGTGTAAAATGTTACACATAAGTGAACATGTAGTACATATGTTCCTTTTTTTAAAAAAAAATGTATACTATTATTGCTCGCACGATCTTAAAAAGCGGGCGGCTACGTGTACGTAGCAGGTAGTTTGTATTGTGTTTGGCGGTGCGGAACGCATCAAGAAATAGAGCCGAGTTGAATACGTGTGGTTTGGTTTGTTAGCAAGCTACTCCTGACTTGAAACGGTTGTCTTCCGAAATAACCCTGAATTTATCAGTCCCAAAAGCAAGACTCCTGATTACAATCTACTGTGTGTATTTCTTGTTGTTCATTAGGTATACACTACAACTCACGATTGTAACACATGTCTTGTTTCATGAAATAAGATACCACAGTCTCTTATATTCTACTATAATTTATAATATATATCATACCATATACGTTACTTTTTTTTTCCTTTTCGTTACGCAGGTGTCACAATTTCAATTATATTTCGAACTCGTTAACAGTGTAACTTCTGTATTTTAAAAAGAACATGCTGATGTATCTAGAACAAGCGTTGGATACAGGTGCGTCAGAACAAGGTTTTGAGTACGGGAAGTTCACTACCTTACACTATATATCCTTATACGGTATAATGAAACTTGAATGTTCATATTTTACCCATTACAATGCAATGTTTCCTTAAAACCATGATTTCTCTTGACAGCTTGTAGTTCCCATGCACGTAGTTGCACGCTTAGATTTTTTTTTCCTGGAAAGGGGGCAAAATTGAAAATGTGAGAGAATGACACAGGGACATTATTTGCTAAAAGTTGTGCCCTACACAAAAGTAATATGTAGTATAATAGTGCGTCCAATAAAAGAACGTCTCTGACAGCTCGCAGTGACATTGCCACTACTCGCGTGTCAATTTTTTTTTCGGTGCAACTGTAGTGGCAATTTAATTAATGGTATAAGACAGAGTGGTCGTGGTTGGTAACACTGGTATCAAAGTAGGGGCTGAAATGTCCCACCGCATGTGGTAAGAAACGTCAGAGACCATCTCTTGTTGGCCGTGCTATAGCAATTTAAATTCTCTTAGTTCTGGGAGGGGACAGTCGGGCAACTCCGAGAGGGTTTGACCCCGCTGGTAATGTGTCTGGAAGGAACATTGCATAGCAGGTTACTTGCCGCAAAGTTAAGAAGCTTCCAAACATTACAACGGTTCCTTAATTATTGAGCCATTAAAATACATCAATTTATCCTTTTACATACGTGGTTTAATTATTATAATTATAATAATTATATAAGAGATGCGTACAGATTACTTACAACACACCTTTTCAAGATGTCTGTTTTATCAATTGAATAATTCTATTTATTATATGTTGTCATGACGACGACCTCGAGATTAGATTACATAACAACATTTGAATATCTTTATATATTAACATTATAACCATATTATTTCGTTTTCTTTCTCTTCTTCTAATAACAGAATCAGCCTAGTACATATTTAAAATACATCTTGGCCCAAAATTACAAGCAAATAATAATTTACAAGTGAAATAACAAGTAAAAATATACAACATACTGTTGTAACATCACGGTTTTCAGCTAACCTCTTTGTCTTCACTTAGTTTTTTTTTTTTTTTTTTGTTTGTTTGTTTTAATACTGCCCATCAACTGTAGTAATTTTCACATTTCTCTCTTTTTCCTGCCACCGTACTTTCTATCATATATCTCAGGATATAGTTCCTTTTCAAACTATGTTCCAACCAGTTTCTCCCCTTCTTTTAATTCCAATTAATGGAGTCCTCTCTCCTACTGTTCTTAACACTCCTTCAATGGTTTTCTGTTAGACCCGCTGCTAACGTCATCATTAAGGCCCGGATTTTTATGTTTTTACATATTTTTTCCTTTGTATGTACGCTGGTGAAAATATGAAATGTTCGCAAAATACGAAGTAAGGAGCCATATAAACCAAAATTACGTTACATATTTTTACATATTTTGAAGTCTGTTACATATTTTCCGTCTACTGTACATATTTTTAAATAAATTCAGTTTTCTGGCTCCTTTTCGCTAATTTTCTTTAAATAATACGCAAATAAAAATAGACCTATATATGTAAAAATAACTCAAAAAGTACTTTATTTAATTATCTGTATTTTTTCTCTCACTTTGTTCAACCGATTTGCATTGAGGAAAAGCTGGGTTAAACCAAATCGTACACTCTACAATATGCAAAAAAAAAAAAAAAAAAAAAAACGTCGTCAGTTATCGCTTCCAATCTTGAAAAAAATATGTTTTCTTATATATAAATAAAGAAAACAATATAAGGATTTTTGTGCTTATCGTCTTTGCAAGCAGACGTCACTCGGATGTGTGCCGACAAAACAAACTAAAACGAATACAGTTGGCTGGCTTTCTCACCTTTTTTTGTATGTGCAACCTCTACGGAAACACAAGAAACTCAACATTGTGCAGGAAGAAACAGGTGCGAAAATTGCCCGAAAGTTCCAGTCAGTTTTGAAGAGGAATCCAGGATACTTAACATTGAGGACTGCATGCAGGATATTGGATGGAGAAGAAACGGAGGCCCCTGAGGAAATCAGTCCTGGAAAATGTCATTTGCTGAAGTTCGCGCCTGTCACTTCCTGCGACGTGGAGAGGTCTTTCTCAGCCTATAAAAGGATCCTGACTGACCAACGACTCTCTTTAGCTCCTGAACAATTGGAAAAGTATGTAGTGGTTCATTGAGCATCAGCAAAGTAAGCGTTTTTTTTTTTCTAAGATTTTTTCATCATATACAATAATGCGGTTTGCATTTTTTCTGAGACAATTTCATTTGTTACTAGTAAAAGCTTGAAGTATCTGTGGCAAGTTAGAGAATTTTTCGAATACCATCATGTAAAATACTTAGTGGTTCATGGTGCTCTCCGAAAGTAAGCGCTCGTTATTTAATTTTTTTTTTCTATTTCGATATTCAATAATGTGATTTTCGTTTCCCTACTAGACAATTTCATTCCTTTTTTTTTTTTTTTTTTTAAATTGAACGTATTTGTGTCAAGTTAGTAACACTAAGTGTTTGAATACGCAATTCATTATATAAAATATTTAGTGGTTTATTTTTCGTCTGGAAAGTAAGCGCTTTTTGTTTTGAAGATTTTTTTCTATTTTGATATACAATAATGTGTTTTTAATAATGTGTTTACAAAGTCTATTTGTTCCTTGTTAAAGCTTGAACGTATCTATCGAAAGTTAGTGAAGTTTTCAAACGCGCAGTTATAAATTTGAAAGTTCCAAAGGTAAGCGTTCTTTCTTTTAAATATTTTTTTCTCTTTTGATATTCAATAATGTGATTTTCATTTCTCCACGAGACAATTTTATTTGTTCTTAGTGAAAATTTGAACGTATCAGTGACAAGTTAGTGACAAAGTTTTTCCATTGCGTAAAATTATTTAGTGGTTCATTGTTCGTCTCAAAAGTAAGTGCCTTTTGTTTAAGTATTTTTTTTTTTTGTGTTTATATGTTCAATAATGTGACTTTTTAAATTTCTTTTTACATATTTTCATTTGTTTCTTCTGAAAATTTGTACGTATCTGTAGGAAGTTATTTACACTTGTTAAGCTTATATTGCATAAATATGTTACAGTATATTAATTAGCTAAGAAAATAGCACAGACACAAAATTAACACTAAAAAATATTTTTACATATTTCCATATTTTTAACATATTTCTTACATATTTCGTTGATTTTTGCTACATATTTATGTACATATTTCGGTACTTTGGACTACATAAAAATCCGGGCCTTAGTCATCATTAAATATCCACCAATCAATCAATCAATCAATCTCACCTAACTAATTTTATCTATTCTTCTCCATACCCACATTTCGAGATTTCTCTACCCCAAACATATTCCCCAATGTATCTCTTCATTTCAATTACCTAAACTCCAGTTTCCCATATTCATTTTTATCTATATTCGCAAAAAAAAAAATCCACTTTATTCCAGTTCTGTTCTATTGGCTTAGTAGCTTCACGTAAGTATCTTACGATAAGTAAGTTCAAACCTACATTTAGATAGAACACTTAAACAAAAGAAATTTTGTCAGAAGAAAGAGTCAACATGTATTGCCTGTGATTTGCGTGGTCTCAAGTTTGATTCCTGGTTGAGGTGCACAGGGATATGTCAGACCTGTGACGCATCCTATAATCTCTTGTTAGAGGCGAAATGGTATGATGTGAAATGATCTGCTCTCAGTTAGGTGACCTTGAGATGTTGATCAGATCCAACGTTAATAGCAGATATACTCCTTCTTAACCTTAATATGTTGCAAGAGAATATAAAGAGAATTAGGCGTGTCTTAGGTACGCGTATTCTCAGGTTCACGACCACAATATTTTCACTGTTGACAGACAAACACCATCATAAGTCAAAGGGGAAAAATATACGAAAATTTAACGTCCCTTGGTTATGTTTTTAAGTTAAGACATGTATTTATTTATTTATTTAAGCACATTTCTGGGCATTGCCGGTATCTATGGACTTAAGAGTCTTCATCCCGGCGAAATTAAAATACCGCAAATTTTACAGTAATTATGTGATATCTTCAAATAGATAAAAGATAATCGAAATGTGGAACAAGAGCGCCCTAGACAATATTATTTTACATGAGAAACTGTTATCACGACTCACTTATCTGCTTTCGATTTCGAGCCATTTTGAAAATCGTCATTTATTTTCGCGTTTCTAAACAGCTGAAAACGGAAAGCCACTAGGTGACTTATGATAACGGTACCTCACGCAAAATAATATTGTCTAGGGCGCTCTTGTTCCATATTTCAATTATCTTTTATCTATTTGAAGATATCACATAAATACTGTAAAATTAGCGGTATTTTAGTTTCGCCGGGATGAAGACTCTTAAGCCTGTCACGTAGGAGAGGGATGACATCCTTCGGCGAGCACACTGTACAGGGAAGGGGAAGGCAGGAAATGGCTTAGGGCCTGTATGTTAGATACCATCCCGGTATTTGTCTAGTATGAATGAGGAAAACCTAGGAAAAACCTCACAAGATGGTTGGCCTGAAAAAGCTGTTACACCTTTTCGACTGAGTGTCCCAACCAGGAATCGAATCTGGGACTGCTCGCACCAAAGGCAAGAGGGTTTCCGACTATGCTACGTGTGGCCATATTTCAGTCTAAGAGAAACGGATGATTAGTGATTATGAGATAATTGACGAAATAAAATAATGTGACACAAAACAGTAGAGCCTTGAGAAAAACCCATGGTCACGACGATATTGTTCACATCAAACTTACAAGACCTGGGGTCGAGCCAGGTCATGTTTCCCGCAATACCAGATGAGAAATAAGTTTTCTCGTCGTATGAGCAACACTGGAACCAGGGACTCCTCACATCATAGGGAAGGGTTCTACCATTGAGCCACGGTACACCCTGGCAAATGGGAAGTTACTTAAACCAAAGAAGAAAAAAAGTATCCTGGTAAATATTTCACTGTTTCGATCGATCGATATTTTCAAATATCGAAAATATACTGATCAATATATCGATATGTTTCAACATTGATACTACTTTCGATATTTGGATATATCAATTAATTTTCGATATCCAAGTTAGGATATCGCACAACCCTATATCCTGGTCTAAAAGCTCAGTATAATGGCAATAGAGCCTTCTGTGCTGAGTGGCTGACCACATATTACCCAACTGAAAAAAAAAAAACTGATCTGCCATAATCTTTCGTTTGTTGTAATGCTATGAAACCTTTTTGTTTTTTCATAGCTAAATTTATATCATGACGATAGATGCAACTAACACACGAAAGTGCGTACAAATTTGTTGACTCTTTCCTACGAAAGGATGTGTGTGTATGTCCAATGCATAACACCTAGAGGCTGACGAAATCTACCGGTTGTTTTTCGCGGGAAAAGATTGCAGCAGAGCGAAAAGGATAAAAGTACGAAAATATACATATATTGGGTTCCGCTTTCATAAATGTCCAAAACTGCTTAGAGCATATTTTTGAATGTTTCTTTTCGTGGACTACCAGAGGCATTCCAAGAACTTAGGAGACGTGACTATTTCACAATCCATAATGAAGGAAGGAAGGATATTTTGTTCCTTGTCCACCACAAATTTTCTTCTTTTGGCCCCTTCAGGGGAAGAGATACCAAACCACCGTCGCCTCTTTACGTTTGTGTCCTTAGGGAAACTCTCAGATTATTAACCATCATTAAGATTTCAGAACTGGGCCATTCTTGTTTGTTTTTGCTTTGAAGCAAACCATTTTAAGCTTTTGTCTTGTTTGTTAAATCGAATTCCATTTTACAGACATCTACAAAAGCGGGTATATTCAGATTTTGCACTTCTTTTGTCAATAATTTGCTAACGAATTCATCATTTTATAGTGTTCTTAACGTACCGATTTGGGCAGGATTAAAAAGGGCTCTTCGTCTTGTCCAGGAGGAATTGTCTTGTATGCTTCAAATCCCGGAATTAATCTTCCATTTGTTGAATAATGAATATGTGGTACGTTAGTTACAAAAATAAATAATTAATTAAATAAATGCAAGTTTGCAATAAGTCTTAAGAAAAAATATCGATTTAAAAATTCAGCCGAGATGACGATGATTGATCTCCCCAGCAGCAGTGGTTGTAAGAAAAACAATTTGTAGCATATTCCTGTCTTTTCCATGCTTGTTCATCAACCTTCTTTTCTTTTTGCACTGAAAATTTTTTAAAAATAAGACATTTTAAAGAAATATTTGATATTTTGAGCAGAACCATTTTTTTTTTCAGTACTAGTAAGCACAACCCTGAATATTTAAAAAAAAAAAATTGAGTGGAGTATC
The DNA here is from genome assembly GCF_964235325.1 of Thermobia domestica. NCBI lineage: Eukaryota > Metazoa > Arthropoda > Insecta > Zygentoma > Lepismatidae > Thermobia > Thermobia domestica. The sequence goes on from NC_137460.1 coordinate 41,112,508, forward strand.
GGTATGTCATAACTAAAAGTATTTTTCTTTCTGCTTGTGATGTTGATAATGATACTTTTTTAAAATTTAAATTTTCACAATAGTATGTGCCTCATGCAGTTATATGCTGTAAAAATGGAAATCACAATCCTGGGAGTTAGAAAAATATATGTCAACACCAATACAACTAATTAGATAGGCCTAATGTTTGGAAATTTAGCTTTAGAATTTTAAGTTCTCTCTGGTAAAAAGTGTTTCTCGGGGTCTATATGTTGATATTTGTCCCGAAATTGGTCAGTCTATAGTTGGGAATCAAACACTTGAAGTCAGTGGCGGCTCCAGAGTTTTATATATATATATATATAAAAGGAAGTAACATCAGAAATGGCAGCGAAATCGTTTTTCTACATCTACGAGGAACACCAAAATATATGAATGAAGAGAAAGTCTACTGAGGACCGAGTTTGCTGAACCTCCTTGAGTGTTCCTCATCTTAAACCTCCCTTATGTGACAATTGACCCAAATTCTCGATAATTCTGATCCACAGGCAAGTAATGACAATACAAATTCATGTTTATGTAGACTATTTCTTTATAAAGTTTGAAGTTTTGTATTATATTCTCTATTTATTGTATTTAACAGCTATTTGTTTGAATTACACGTGTAAAACCTATATATTTGTTTGTGGCTTTCCATGCGTGGTTTCACTTCAACATTTCAAACTAAATCAGTTTAAAATGTTCTCCAAGAGCATTTATTCATTCGTTATATGCTTGCAATAAAAGTTACACATACGTTAGAAATTCTAAAGTGCATTAAGTAACTGTTTAAGTTTTCCTTTGTAATAATTTATATATGAGCATGTATATCAAACAGATTCTTAATCGAAAACCTGCTGTGGAGCTCTCTCGCTCTTGAAGTAAAAAGTCAACATGTCTCCTGCGAGAAGCATTAAAAAATCTCACATCTGAATCCCTTTCTTCCTTCCATTTAGCGCGCGATCAACACACAGAGCTTACTATTTCCTCCCCTCTCGCTGGCCGCAAGAACATAGAAAACGAAATGCTTCGCAATCACAGAAAATGTGTGATTATATTGTACGTAAGGCCAGGTGTTTAAAGGGCTGTTTTGTGACACCAGCGTATGCTAGTAAAAGCCAAGCTAGAACAGTCAACATTTTAAATCTTGCTACCACCACTACAACAAGTGGTGGGCTTGTTATAGCTACGAGGTTTGCAAGTATCTTTACGTCCATTCCTTTCAGACAACACGTTTTAGCAGCACCATCGAAATGTTTGAAATCATCTACTCGTTTAAATTTTGGAAATGGTGTAGATGTGTGTTAAGGAGGGAAAACTCGTTCCACTTAAGCTAATGATGATCAACCCGAAAGTAATGATGCCTCTTGCCTCTTATATTCTTTGTAGCATACAATTTAGCGAAGATTTTGGTGGTAAGAAGTGGTTGCCGTGCGTACAGTGTTTCGAGTGGTGCCACTAAATATGCACTGTACTAGATATTGTTGAGCATTAAGTTTGTGACTTGTGTAAGGAGTAGATACCATATGCACAGCTCGGGATAGCTAAATAGTGTTCAAACGATTCTGTACAGTAAAATGCTAATTCCTAGGTGCTCTCACATGAAAGTGAAATTTATCAACGTTTCATTTTTATTTTAGTTGTTGTTAATCTATTTTTATTATTAATGTTTTCATATAACAATCACGGTGATAAATGTGATTTTTTGTGCTTATGTATCAGGAGGAAATGAAACAATACATGACCTTTTGGTAGTAGTTGAATTTGCGAGGCTAAAGTAGACCCAGAGTCCATTTTATCCGACCATTTTGCAAACGGGCAAAATTCACCATTTCTCAATTAATAAGGAATAACTGAAAAAAATAATATGTGATTTTTTTGTGTTGAAAGGTTCTACAAACAAACAAACGAATTGTTTTTAAATAAAAATGTTCAATAAATTTGTATATTGACAAATTTATGTTTGAAAATGAAAAAAAAAATATATATATATAGGAATCCAAATTAGCCGCACTTCCTCTATTACCCAGTTGACAGATTTTTATTTCTTTGAAAAGCAATGGTCGTTTGTGAGTTTGACAAAATTTCTATAACTTTCTCTTTTGTTTGTTTTCTTTCTTAGAAATATTGCTAACGCCAAATACTTGCATAATGTATATGTTACATCACATATTGGCATCTATTTACCTCCACATACGGTACTTTTTTTCCCAAAATAACAACGAAATCTTCTTTTCAAAAGTTTAAACCGTAATAAGTTATATTATTCCAAGAAGTGCTGCTATATTTTCTTTCCTAGAATGTATTACAGTAATCTCGTTATTTTTCAAATATGTATTTTTTTTAAAAAAAAAAGTGTGTTGAGAAGGTTTATTATTTAAATTTTTCGCAAGTAGTTATACCGTTCATTCAGTAGGGATTTTCTGCCAATCTAAATATTTTTATTGTATCATTTGGTATTATCGTATATCATCTAATGGCAACAGAGGCCTTAATGTGTCGTAATAGTAACTGAAACCAAACTTCTCTTTACTCGACTTATAGGGATGCGCACGAGACGAGTCGAGACAGGATTTTCCTGACAAAATTCGAGTCGAGACACAGCTTTTCCAATTGAGAAATATACATTTTTTCGAGTCGAGACATCACTTTTACAGCACATTTTCGAGACGAGACAGCCACAAATCTTGTCTCGTGCGCATCCCTATCGACTTACGCGTTCCTTTATCTGTATACTCCTCCAAGACTCCGGAACTGTTCTTAACTAAATTTGACTTGATGATTCAAGGAGTGCGCAAGGGCGCCGATCCTGGAGGGCGGGGCCCCCCAAAGCTCATGTGAGCCCACTTATTGAATTTATGAATATACAATATTTGGCATAATTTGAATGCAATTTGTCTTTAAATCCTCATATATATATATACCTTCTGCATCTGAATGCCCCCCCCCCCCAAATTTACAGAGAAATCAGCACCCTTGGGAGTGCATTCTGCGTTTCGTAACGGTATCATGTCCCGATTGGGCATACCATTGAAGAAAAATCATCGAAAAACGAGATGCCCATAGACTTTACATTGCAAAAGCATTAGTGCGCAAATTATCATTGTAAACAATGAAAAATAGAATTTGTAGCATCAGAAATAGGGCGATTGTATTCACATCGTTTCGTTCTGTGAAACACAATTTTTCAAGCCCATACTATGTTTTTCGCTGATATGCCAAATTCAACTATTTGCAAGTCGTATTCGTTCACGAAAATAATTTATGTTCTAAAAAATTCTATGAATATCAATAAAGGTCGATCGCCTTCGCAGCAAATTTGCAATTATTGTATTTCCTAGTAAATTTAATTTCCAACAGTTGAAATGCCCGTTCTCTGAACGGGGAGAATATGGTTTAAGCAAAATATCTGAAAGTAAAGGAATAAAGTAGATGAAATAAGTAAATAATGAAGAGCAATACCTTTATCCTCTCATGTTATGTAATCCCGCATAACAAAATGTACTGTATATTATTGGCAAGGGCACAGATTTCTCTGTAAGTTTCGGGGGCCCATTCAGATGCAGAAGGTATATATATGAGGATTTTAAGACAAATTGAATTCAAATTATGCCAAATATTGTATATTCTAAATACAATAGGGGGCCCACATAAGCTTTGGGGGGCACAGGCTCCTCGGGTGCCCAGGATTGGCGCCCTTGATTATTGGTTACATGAAGATAAGACGCTCTTAGAAACAACCACAAATTTTCATAAATTTTAAACCTTCTGCGAATCCTCCCTCGAGCTGAAAAAAGCTTCGTACGTAGTTAGATCTAACTCTAGGCAGAGGTGAAAGTGAGGGGGAACGCGGGGGAATGCCGTCCCCTACCTCCAAGAAATATGTACGGCGTCCCCCTAGTTCCTAATTTACAATGGGCGAAGATAGGCAAGGGGACGGTGTGACGTCATGACTACTTACCGTCCTCCTACAATTTTCAGATCCACTTTTACCCTGGCTCTAGGGGACTAATTTCTACGCAAACAGCTGATTCTAGACACATTTTATTTACTAGCGGTAAGCACTCATCGTTACCGGCTCTTAATTCAGAATTAGAATAGAAATACAGGAAAGAGGAACGCTCTTAAATGAACTCCACAACAATTTCATAAACCGGCTATTTTATCCTAAGTTGTTATGTAAGCCCGCACAACACAGAAGAAATTAGAGTTACATACATACAGGATGTTCTTAGAAATGACCAGAGAAGAAACTAGCATTAAGTTTTATCTCCCAAGATCTGCACCCCCCACCCTGAGGCAAAAATCGAAATAACGGCTTAATACGCGATTAGGCCTGGCTAAGACCTATCTGTGTATGAAATTAGATACTACAGGTAAATCTTTCCTATGCGAAGAGCTGATGACACGCACACATACATTATTATTATTATTATTATTATTATTATTATTATTATTATTATTATTATTATTATTATTATTATTATTATTATTAGAGATTAGTGTACAGTAGATATAGATAAAGGATTTTCTCCTATATTAGTTTCAGATGGCGATATTTTGAGCCGTTTAATGCTTTTCGTACACGTCTAGTGATACTGTACTTCCATAGTACAATTCGTTTTCCAGACACGAGTCGTTGACACATTGGCATTTTGATCGACCATATTGGGTTCAATACGTCAACGTCCCGCGAAATTTCAAACCAATAGATGTGGAATGTTCATACATATATCAATGTGCAAAACATTAAGTCAGTCTGCCCATGGGAAGTGGATGAGAGGTTGCTTGCAGAAGTCGATTGGCATGACGTTCGGGCGGCCATATTGGTTTTATCCTTTGTTGTCGGCCCGGGATATTTCAGCAGTATTCCTTCGTGCCCTCCTTTATCTAAATATATGCGCAGTTTCCGGATCCCCGATTCTTAGGAGAGAACCTTACTTGTAAGTATTGGAGTGAATTCAAGCTAAGCAGATCCAAAAAATTATAAAACCAATCATTACACACACACACACACCATACGCACGCGTTTACATACAGGAGGAGGTTTTAACACGGAACATACCATTTTATTTTCCTCGTTTCCCCATCCCCCAAAAATGACAGCACCCATTTTGTGCAAAATTTACAAGACGAGACGAATACATAAAAGCTTTTCGAAAATCGAGACGAGACAAAAATCTTATTTCTTGTCTCATCTCATCTCGTGGGCAGTACTACCCATGAGACGAGGGAGACGAGACAGAAATTTCGAGACAAGAAACGGGAGAGGTAGAGTGAAAGAAATATAATCTGATTCAAGCAGATACACTTTCCAGGAGGAGACACCAATTTAAGGGTATTCACTACAGCGAAATTAAACTACCGCTATTTTTAGAGTTTTTCTGTAATATATTCAAGACGAATAAAAATATTCGAAAAGCAGAAATGTAGTGCACTAGACAATACGATTTTGCATGTGATACCTATACCACAATTCACCTATCTGCTTTTGGCGTGCCGCTATTTATAGAACCCGCAAAAAATGCTAAATCTATGGACAGTTGCAAATCGAAAGCAGATAGATGAGTTGTGATAACGATATCACATGCAAAATAATATTGTCTAGTTCACTACGTTTTTAGTCTTCGAATATTGTTATTTGTTTTCAAGATATTACAGAAAAACTCTAAAATTAGCGGTAGTTTACTTTCGCTGTAGTGAAGACACTTAACGACATTTCTTCGAGGGAGACAGCCTTTATCATTATCTGGACGGTAACCCTAGATCTAAGCTCCGTGGAGATCGAAGACTATGGCAAATTAAATAAGCCTTCTGTGAAAATTTTTAGTTTTGCGTACCACGCCTACGTCCTTTAGGCTAAAGGAGACGGGTTATTAATGAAAGTGAGTAAAAGTATGAGACAATTTGGAATTCGAACCAGGATCCCTCGCTTCACGGATAAGCGCTCTACCACTGAGCCAACCTGCTCTGAGTACTATTTTACTTGCACATGTTTTATTGTATTGTGAGATAAATTTGTAAAGAATTAAAAACTATTAAAACCTTTCCAAATCATTTTTGGCCATTGACAAATTTAACTTTTAGCAAAACATCTGCAACTAGCGTAATAGTTCTAATTTCATAGTCGAAAAGAATCTTATTTTTTCCGTCTGTCCTGTTGTTCCTTCCAGGTAACTTACCATATAGTTGTTGTTTCTCTCCCTTCTTCTTTACGAGAGCAAATAAAACCGTAAATGTTATCGAATCTCTGTTTAATTAAATCAACATCTGATTGTGACGACGTCTCGTATACATTAAAACTAAACATTATACTGCATTTCCTTTTTTTATTATTATTTTATTTTCTATTTTTAATTAAATTATTTTATTTCTGTCACGGGAAAAAGAAAGGCAAGATACAATAAAATGCTGTCTTGTTAAAACAAGAGCTATTTAATTAGTTTTAACAAGTTTCACAACACGATTCGTAATTACAGTCGACTTTTCCTTTAGCGCCTCCCTTTTCCCCACCCAAACAATTGCATGCCTACAACTTTGGGAGTAAGAACGACAAATGACATGCGTGACAATTTCACATGCCACTGGCGCGCATGCGAGCTTCATAATTGGTCGTAGCTTGTGTTGTGTTATATCTATATCTATATATTTAGACACGTTTAAATATATATATATATAAGAAACACTAATTTCATTATGGTGGAATGCCTGCCTACACTCTTAAAAATATTTTAAAAATTTGCTTTATATTTGTATGTGTGTATGTGTGGCGGTTACTTTGAAATAGCATTCTCTACTGTATCTATCATTTAACGCCCTTCTCTCTCAGGATTAGACATAAAATACTTAACATTAATTACACTCTCAGGGTGTAGCTTTTTTTTCTTTTTTTTCTTTTTTTTTTAGAGGCATGTAGTCGGTAAGGTTACTATATACCTCCGGTTCTTTCCCCGGTAGGGGTAAGAATTGTTTTCTTGTTTTACCCTAGTTCCAATACGGACCGAAAATTTACTCAGGTTCTGTAAAATAAAGTAACTGAGAAGTAATGGCGGTCCAAGTGTTGTGTAAAGTGTGTAGCGAAATAAAGTGAATTGAGTTTATTTGGAGTTCAACGTCCCTTTCAGCAGCGATGCTATATGAGACGGGAACTACTGATTAACGTGGAATCCGAACGACATGAGCTCCTGCCGGGAATCGAACTCGCTGTTTTCCACACCAAAGGCGCGTATGCCAACCGTTCCGAAATGAAATCAAACTTTTAGTTTTTCGTCCCCACACTTATGCTCTTTACGCTAAAGGAGGCGAATTAATTATAGTTATTATGTGGATGATTGTGTAATAATTGGTGGAATGATCATGTGGAAGGAAATGGGACAGCCGATGGACACGATATTGTGCGCCACAAATCCACTTGGTCAGGAATTGAATCAAGATACTCCTTGCACTAGAGGTAAGCCTTCAATCACAGAGCCATGGAGACCCTCTCCTCCATCCTACCTCACTCCGGCTTTGTCTCTTGCGTCTTGCCACATTAAAAAAAATCAAATCAAAATTTCTTTCCCCAACTTTCCCATATCAATTCATCGTACATTCCAACTTATGTCGGAGTAGTGCATTTTTTTTATAATACGAAATACCATATCATAGGTCACGAAGCGTCCTAGTAGGCCCCGACGTAGGGTTGCCCGGGAGACGAAACAGAATTCTTTCAAAAAAGAACAGACACATTTACCAAGACAAGACATCACTTTCATATCAGGGGGGTACAGTTGCCAACGGTAGAGCGCTTATTTCTGGTACGTGGGGTCCTTGGTTCAATTCTCGGCCAAATAAGTTTGTAGTGGACAATATCGAGTTCGTGGGTTTTCTAGGGATACTCCCGTTTCCTCCCACATTCTCATTCCATGATCATTCACTTGCTTTAATCATCCGTCTCCCTAAGCCCAAAGGACATAATCGTGGGACGTTAAACTGGAAGATTTCATTTTCACGTCACTTGTCTATTTTGTAGACAACCCAAGCTATAAGAATTGATGAAATGGAAATGTAGGAGAAAATGGGAGAATCCAGAGAATACACAGAAACGATGTTGTAAATCACAAGCAGACATGGCCTAGTATCGAACCAGGGACTAATTGCACCAGAAGGAGCGCTCTACCACTGAACCACCAAGTTCTGTTTGGTAGAAATGGGAACGTGTTTGTGTTTGCCATTGCCAAACATTGAATCATTTTTTTTTTTTACCCATTTAATCAAATTTGATTTTCTTTTGTAATAAAAGAAAAAATTATGACATTTTAGCTGATAAAAAAAGGTTTATTCATATTATGTTGGTTCTCTGTTACATACATGATTTTTTTCATTTTTTTTAATCACCAATGTTTAGAGGGATTAGTTTAAACGGTAGGTAATTGGTCGGTCGACACAGCATCATCACATATGACGATAGGAGTGTGAGGGACGAAAGAAAACAGAGAGGGGATGAATTCGAGATATCAAGGGGGGAGAAAAGCGAGAGAGAGAGAGAGAGAAAAGGTAGGGGGGACAGTTGGTTTTCCACACGACACACCGCACAACCTAACCGGCTAGTTGACACATGTGCGAACTTTTGTCACCTCTGTATCACAAAAAGTGCCGAAAGCGACACAGACGTTCCGGGGCGAGAGGGGTCAGTCAGTATGTTGAAGCGTGCGTATTTGTGGCTTTGTCATTGGGGGTGGGGGGAAACGGGGAGAGGAAAATAAAATGGTATGTTCCGTGTAAAAACCTCCTCCGTATGTAAACGCGTGCGTATGTATGTGTGGTGTGTAATGATTGGTTTTATTAATTTTTTTGATCTGCTTAGCTTGAATACTTAATAAGAACTTTATTGGATCATTTATTTATTAACAAAGCTTCACTCATAAATTTGAAGCTATTATATTGAAAATACGTACCTAGGGAAAGAATTGTTCGATTAGCTTATATTTATGTCTTTTGTTAGCAGTACGGTTATCTATATAGCAGTAGCGGCTCGTAGCCTGTACAAGCACCGGTTGCAATGTTGCAATATCAAAGGTATGTAGGTACGCGCAAGTGTTCCCCTCCCCCAGCATTCTTGAGTCCTATCCAAGAAATATTCAGGAAATATGAAGAGGAAAGTCTTTTAAGCTCTAATTGTATATTATTGATTAAATTATTTCTCGAATATTAATTTAATATATAAGCTATTTCCTTTTTTTCAAACAACCACTATCAATGTACGTTTATACACTATTTATATACAAAACCTCTACACTCATGTTATTGGACACGAGATAAATCGAATATATAGTATGTGCTGTAAGCCATGAATGATGGCGTTAATCCGAAAAGAAGAAAAAAAGCAAGAAAATTGCATGCACGCAGTTAAACAAAATTATTTAATTATATAAACTATGCATTATTTTAGAATGGAAGGTCTTTCTTCGATCTTTCGGGCTTCAAATTTTTCTATGACTTTATTGAAATCTGAAATGCTGCTCGCCAAGTTTCTCTGAATAGAAAGCATCGCTACCGCAAATATTTTCCGCTTTATTTTCTTTGGGGTCCAGAAACACCTCTCTCCTCCGACAATACGCATTTTGTTAGCATTTCTTTGTATAAATATATGGAACAAAAAGTCCATTTTCAGGAACCACGTATTTTTTTTTGTCTGTAAAGAAGCATGAAATCTAAGATGTTTTCCTTTGAAAATTAAAAAAAAAAAAAAATAGTTTAACATTCCAGCAAATTAGGCTAAAGAAGACAGATGAGTATTGGAAGTGAATGATTTTATATTAATTTATGCTCTCTGCCGGAAATCGAACACGGAATCATGTGCACGAAGGACACAGAGCTAGGAATTAGACCCGTAGTAAGACATTTTCTTCTTGGATACTCGATTGACCCCCCTTCCCCCCCAGAATAGGATTTTTTTAAAAAATAAATCTTATCCCAAGAATTTTCACCTTTGTATTATAAATGTTAAATAAAATCTATTGACTTCGAACGACCGCCCCCCAAACTTTCAGCCTGGATCCGTCCCTGCTACCACCAGACTTATATTTGTTCTTTGCGAGTTTATGTTTTGTGAATAACTTCTTTCTTCCACGCGTCTGTATCTTCCTCACCCTATCAACTGAGTCAAGCGCTGCTAAGCGGAGGAATTCGTAACTATTACAGAAGCTGACCAGTTGCGGAAAAAATGCAACCGTAAGGGACCAATACGGGAAGATAGGAGCGTTGCAAGAATAAATCCACTTCCCCATGTTAAGAGATAGGAGCTCGCTGCCATATGCTCAATGTTACTGCTTCCAGTGGCAACGTTCGCTGCCACTGGAAAGGTAAATCTCTCTCTTTCTTTTCGTTTTTTAATTGACTTTTTTCAGAAATGCATCAATACTGTTTTGCGCTCAAGAGCAAAGGTTTATTTTTTACTGATATACTACTTTAACACTTAAAAATATTTTTAGTATTTAAAAAAATATCCGGTTGCACAACCATGCAACATATAGTACCAGCCGCCACTGCTATATAGTACTAAAGCTAGGTTGCCATTCTGCAAGAATCTTGTAGCTCTCATTATAAAATCTTGCAACCCTCATCTTTCTATTTACTCTTTACACAGTTACAACCTTCTGAAAGCAAGCAAGATATCTCCACCCATGTAGCAGTGTACTCTAGCGGACAAATAGTGAACCTCTTCATTAAAAACGTGTATTTTCGCGTTTCCTTTCCCCGTCCAAAAGAATCTGTCGTTTCGGAAGAAATAAAACTGTTTTTTGTTTCTTTATGTCAGTGGGAGGGCGATAACAGGTAGCAAGCAAAACGACCCAGAAAGCAGGGTTTGATTGCTTGCAAGATGCAAAAATTGTTGCATGTCCCTTTGAAGACTATGTTTACATGGAGAAATATTGTAGGGTTGCAAGATTTTTTTTTTTTTTTTATGACAGCTACAAGATTTTTGCAGCAAGGCAGCCTAGCTTAACAATAAGTGTAATAGTTTTTTTTTTCGGTCACCCATCCTACGTGACTTTTTCCTGGTTTTTCCTCCAAGCAAATGTCGAGATGGTACCTAACATATGGTCCTACGCCGCTTCGTTCCTTCCTCGTTCTTTATCTCCAATTCCCCGGACAGTGTCGTCGAGGGACATCTCTCATACGTGACGGGCTAACACGGGCCATAGCTGACGAAGGCCCAGAAATCTAATTCCTGATAATAATCCTAGATCTGTAGACGGTGGACCCGCAGGAAAAAATCCCATTTAGTGGGATCTTAACACTAATTTTTCTCAAACACATAAAGGGAATTTTCGTCGAAGTTGGCCACATGTTTGGGATTTTTTCATATATAAGATATCACTTCCTCAGTAACACGAACCTTCCTAACTTAAAAAAAAAAAGGTATTTCGTGTTAAGATTTGACAATTAACACCGATTTCACGCTACTAATGACTCGTTATGTCTATTTTTCGCCTCTACTGAATTTTATTGACATGGGTTTTATATATATGAAAAAATCAGTGTTAATTGTCAAATTTTAACAAGAAGCCTTTTTTTAAGTCGGGAAGGTTCATGTTACTGAGGAAATGATTTCTTGAGTGTGTGATCCTTATTAATCAACGAAAATAATGAACGCGTGAATGAAAGGTGTTGCTATTGAAACTATTGAATGATATTGAAACAAATGTGTGTACTTGCAGAATACTAGAAGTTCCACATCACATTGTCAGATGGGAGCAAACATCCTTCAACGATTGACACCTACCGGACGAAATTGAAAATTCTGGGCGAGATCCTCTTTACTGTCTCTACCACTGTTGATTTATTTATTTCTACGCAAATTTTAGTTATTAGATATTTTTCACGAAAATGGTACCAATGTCTTGACTGGAATTTGTTAGTCTTTATAGTTGTCGAGCAGGTAGTCATTCAGTTTGGTTTTATCATTGTATTGCTAATATTTTGTATCCTGGCCATTGCACTATCCACTAATCTCAACAACACTGCGGGTAGTCTATCAATCAAGGATGATATCCATAATTACTTCCATAGGAATACATGGGGAATAGATTTTTGATTGTCTATATCTTGGAATCGATTGGATGGATCACCTCCATGAGCGAACTCGTTTCTTAACTTTGGATCCTCTATGACATAGCCAAAATTGATTGAGATCCATTAAGTAGTTCCCAGGTTTCCCGGACGGACACACATACAGACAGAGTAAATATAGAAAGAAGCTTTTGGTAAACGTAATTTCTTAAAAATAAATGATAACCAATTTAGATTCGTTTTATTCTTTCGGATATCAAATAATTTTGATAGAATTGCATCATTACCCACCGATATGTGATGTCCCCCAATGTGTTCGTGTGAGAAAAAAAGTGATATACTAAGTAGCTGCGATGCGACATATTCTAGCTTGTTTCTTTTCACTGTTTTTTTTTTTTTTTTTTTAAATAAAAGTCACTTGAGTTGTTGGATAAATATAAAATTTCTTTGTAAGGTATCGTTTGTTGAGAAATCATAATTGTTTTTTGGGATGGTGCCTGTTTGTAATAACTTCTCTGTGTTTATGGTTCGTAGCAGGCATGTGCACAGAAATCTATTTCGGAAGGGATCCAAAGCTTTTCGGAGATCCAAATTATATTAACATTTGTCAAATAATCACCCTTAAAATTACTCTAAATTTACAGAAAAGTCGGGATTTGGGGGAGAGGGGTACGAACCACCAGGACTCATCTCTGCGTACGTCATGGGTCCATAGATAAAAGGCATAGCTGAAGGGTTTATTTACGCTGACCAGTCAGCATATTGACTGGTTTTCTAGGCCAGAGTAGCTACCTCTACGATGAGTTAATACCATACTGCCATCTGGTGGGAGATGGGATTTCCCATCTAAAAACTGACTAAACCTAGAATTGCTTTATATTCTCTGACAGGAACACATTTGACTAGTTTTGATTGTCTAACTAGACTAACGTGGATCCATACAGTCATTAATTAGTCAATTCTTATACTTACTTTTACATTACAAGAATGTAATACGTATGTGTCTGCCATCATCTTTTCGCATAGAAATGAGCCACTAAAAGTGACCAAATATTGTACACATATAGATTTTTATCAGATCTAATCGCGCACGAAGCCTTTTTCGATTTTTCTGCTCAAAGGAGGATTAGGGAGATCACAATTTATGCGCGCTTTTTTGGTGGAAAATTTAAGAATTTAACAGGTTCTCAATCGTCTTACCATTATGCAACCCACACGACATTTGTATTTGCGGGGTTACATAACAGGATAGGATAAAGGAGTTAATCTTCGTTATTCATAATGATACAGATTTACATAAAACGATGTGATGAATACCCGGGCAATGGAATGATTATGAAGACATTCTTCTTGTTTTTTAAATCCAGGTTCTGAATTAAGACTAGGCAACGATTGGTGCTTATTGCTAGTAATTAAAAGAATAACTATTCGTTCATTGCTTTACTTAAACTTTTGTTTACTTCGTTTGGATACTAATGTCCTTCTTCAATGAAGTTGAACTTCAATTTTTATGTTTTATGTATTTATTCACTATCGAGGATATAAAGGACAGGGTCTACTATTAACATGAGCTCCTAATTACGATCGGGCCCTGGTCCCAATGCAGTTTACGGGTGCACAGACAATCATGCAAGATAAACTCCCACAACAGGCTATAGGGCGTTCCCCATAAGATTATTTCACCTTCAAGAGAGCTGGATTATACGTCATTGGTTCAGGCATCCCTCTTGAGCACCGTTACTGTAATCCAAAACACATAATTTCGTCCAGAGATCGAACTCGGTTCACATGCACCAGGGGCATCATTTCAGACTTCGCTTGAGGAGGGTAAAAACACCACCGACATAAGACTTCCACGTTTTGTACTAGTATATTAGTAGACAATCGATTAAAATATATGTATTCCTCAAACTCTTGGGGGGGTCATTGCCCCTCTTGCTCCCTCTAAATGACATCCATGTCATGCACAAAAAAAAAAAATCAACCAATTAAACACAAAGAAGTTTGCTTAAACTTTAGGATACAATAGAAAACTCCCATGGATTCTATATTAAAATGCAGATACGTAAAAAAGCGAAGACCCTGGCTAATAACGTGAAAGTGGTTTGTGATCAGACGAATTGCAATTCAATGACATCATTATTTTTTGTCTTTTAGATCTGAGTTCAATAGAACCGAATTCAAGCATTATACCAATAGCCTTGCGAAGCAGGGTCAACACCAAAAACATAATTTTTTTCCACACACACACACAAATAATAATCCGTGACCATGAACGCTCAAGATTAGAACGAGAACAACTTCGCTACATGCATCCCTCAGTATAATAATAATAATAATAATAATAATAATAATAATAATAATAATAATAATAATAATAATAATAATAATAATAATAATAATAATAATAATAATTTGATTGTATGCCGAAAATGGCTCAATAAAATTGGAGCAAAGGCATAATTGAATAATTGCAATTTTACGAAGAGATGCGGTCAACTTTTCTTCACAAAAAATTGCTTAAAACGTTATTTTATTAAAATACAGTGGTAAGCACATTCAGATGACACTTTTTTTCTTGAATTTTTTCACGTATGTTGGAATGTGCTAGTAGAGAAACTTGACCCTCACGCCGTTATCCTTTCTCCATCAAATAGCATAGAAAAATTTTGTGTTGCTCTTTTGTAGTGGAGGTTACGATAACTTTCCGTACCAATAGAATAAAGGTTTAAAATCAGGGGTGGCTTTAAGATTTTAATTTTGGATAGGCCCATTCCCTCGCGTATGAATACACATTGATATTTGATTGATTAATAACAGTAGGAAATTACTTTTACAGTACTGATTGATGCTTTTACTCTATTTTATTTTTTAGCGTTTATATATTTTTCAAAATTTTTGGATAGGCCCATGTGTAATTGTTCCAAGCTAAAGTATGGTGATAAAAGCCAATTGGGCGAGGATAGGGAATATCTTGTTCACACCTTCCTTCTGTTATTATTCGCTAACCGTAGTTTATTTCTCCTTGACACTAAGATCTTATCTGCTAAACAGTTATAGATTCACACTCAGGGGCGTAAATAAGGGCTCCGCAGATCCCGCAATGCGGGAGGGGCCTCAAGCCATCAGGGCCCCCCAAAAATCATGTAATGGGACGTAGAGAAGGGGCCCCATCTCACGCTGTCTGCGGGACGCCACTGCTCACAGTCGCTTTTGTTAAATACACCACGCGTACACATAGTAGATAATATAAGATAATTATTTACGCATATAGGCTTATTAACTAGTGTAAATAAAATATCATACTATACTATTTAACAGAACTGGGTTCGATTTCCGGCGGGAGCTCATGTGGTTCGGATTCCACGTTAATCGGTAGGTCCACTTCTCATATAGCCTCGCTGCTGAACGGGACGTTAAACTCAAAATCAACTCAACTCAACTATACTATTTAACATAAATATATTAAGTACTGTAGTATGTGAGAGCAAATCAGTATATTTTGGCGTGTATTTCCAAGAACTGAACATCTTTCGAAAATCCGAGAGGAGGGGCCATGGGCGTGGTGTGGCCAGTTTTCAAGCTGATTTGCATTTATTTTTATGAATAATATGTAGTGTTGCTCATAAGACGAGGGTCATGACGACTAAATTCGAGACGAGAGGAGAAATGTCTCGAGCCTCGTGACCAAGTTCACTCAAATTTTAGATCTATATTGCTTAAATGTTGCATGATTCATAGTATAAAAACTATACATTGATAAAGTGATGGTATGAAAAAAATGAAGAGCATTTATCAACATTTAACGATACTCAGGTAATTACACAATATATTCCAGTAATAAATATAGTATAAACTGTTACATCACAGTTTTCATAGACCTCTCATAGCGCGAATAATTCTGATAACTTCTTAATGAAATTAACAACAACAACAACAACAAAATCAGGGCGCCAATTTTATACACAAATATACAAAACGAGACGAGAAATAATGTTGTCTCGTCTCGTTTCGTCTCGTGGACAACACTAAAAATATGTGTAGAGCTTCTGAAGAAAGAAGTGGATTTTCTAACGTTTCTAAACACGACTGTGGCGTGATCCTAAGTTGTCAGAAGATAACGTCCTCAGTCATTTGGGACATCGAAACGCACCGCACTTTCTATTCACTTAAGGTACCGTATACGCGCTTAAGGTATATAGCTATACACACAATGCTATAATGCTTATCCCCCTTCTATCCTTCCATTCTTTTAAGAAGCGATGTGTACCAAATGCAGCCCTTGGTTGCGATGGTATACGAATAACTTTATCAAGGTTTGGGAAAGTGGGGTCCATGCATTCAATCTCGTCCTTTCAGGACAAGCATAATTTCTATGTATATACCTTAACCTAGGAATTTGTTTATTTTTACACAATATGTTGCTCAAGGAAAGGGTTTCCACGCCCGTTGCGTACGGCTCTGCTTAATTGTGGGTTTATAAATATTGTACAACCAGCCCACTATAGAGGGTTGAATTGAAAGCAGTACTCTAAGACAAGGTCATTAATATTATATCTATAAGAGATTATGAAAACGTCGAATCTCGCTTCTAAAGAACCAATATGTTAAAATCTATTCAAAAATCTATTCCGACATTAATCTAGGCATGAATGAATCTTAAGAAGAAGAAGAAAAAACAGGAAACCTAATCGAGAATCGAAGTCAGACCGCATCACCTTTTAAATATAGTGGAGACATAAAAGTTACGTTTAATATGATAGGGAAATAATACACAAAAATAATCTAATAGTTTCTCGCCGCTCATTACATTCCGCTTAATTTAAAGTCCTTAATTCGATTCTCGGCAAAGCACAAAAGTAGAAATGTTAATCTAACGCCGTGAGACAATTGAGAACCCAGTTCAATTAAGATGCAGTGAACTCCAGTCAGAAACCCAAGAATACCGGGATAGGATTTGAGTTGCTTGTCCATACATCAGCATCCAATTACCATGCCATCCGACCGGTTACAGCCTCGTGAACCGTAGAAATATAAATGTGATTTCTAACGCTTAGTTTCCCCCCTTCCCCTCTTCTAAACCTTCGAAATTATGTTACGCATTGGTTTACTGTTCTCATCACGAAAACAAACACCGGGAATCGAACGTCGGCTATTTCAAAAGGAAGACAAGAGCGGCTATATGGTCCGCTATTAATGTATCGATCTCTCGAACTACCAATAAACCCATTTTTAAAAAAGAAGACCTTCTTGATCTGAACCAAAATTAGAAAATAAAGTCAAGATGATTTCAAAGTTTTTATGCTCTTTTTCCACTTTATTTTTAATGTCATCAAAGGGAACAAATGCAATAAAAGACATTTTTTTTTTGTTGAAAACACAATACAGTAGTAGTAGTAGTAGGCATGCCGCAGGAATTTACTTCGGGGGTGGGTCCAAAAATTTTGGGGGGTCCAAATTCAATATGAGGGTAAATTATATTAATATATGTAAAATTACTCATAAAAGTTGACTAAATTTACTTTAAAATCGGGATCTCGGGGGGGGGGGGGGGGAGTGTCCGAACTCCCAGGACCTACTTGTTGCGTTCATCATTTATTATTATTATTATTATTATTATTATTATTATTATTATTATTATAGCGTTGCTATGCATTAATGGTGGCTAAGTAGTTGATTACGCTATACCAGTTGACCGCTTTGAGGGTAGATAATATGCTTAAAATAAATTAAGTATTACAGAATGGAACTGGAGTAATTTAAATGTGAAAAAAAAAACAACCATGATATTGTTCTCTGTCACAATCTGACATGGATTGGTGTTGAACCTGCGACCTCCTTGTAGTGAGCGCTCTATTTACTATGCAAGACTTGTCATATTTTAACAAGTACATTTAGGGTTTCAAGTTGTGCTTAAAATAAGAATCACAAAAAAAAAAAAAAAAAAAAATACTGCAGTCCTGTGTAGTTGAATAGTCCTGGATTCGAATCCCGGCACGTAAATTATTTTCGGTGTTGCCTCAGTATTGGTGTATAATCGGAGAACAACTTGGTACCGGGAAAGCCAGAAATAATTTCGACTGGAGAACGGTGTGCTAATAATACATTATGCAACCAACAAACACCCTTTGGCTAGCCATAGCCCTTTTGTGTAAGTTTTCTCATCATCGGAACTAAATTTCAATAGTTGATTTGACAGTTTATTGTTGCTTACATCATCATCACACTAGTGTAAACGACAATTGCTTGATAATAGTATGATAAGAAAAAAAAATACTCACCTTTTGTTACACGTGGGATCCAGGGTGGCTGGTATGTTGAAATCTTCTTAATAAAAACAAAATCCAAAAAAAATAAAATTTATAAAAAACGGAATGTTTTTTAAAGCTAAGTTTACTTGGTTGATCAAGTCTTCTGAATATGTGTCAGTTTATAACGACACGAAGAGAACAAAAATGGGAAAAAATTGCAACAACTTTTTTTTGGTTAAAAAAAATGACAAAATCACCACTTAACTAACAACAATCACACACCCACTTCAAAGGAAAAAAAACGTTAAAAAAATTACGAACAAAAAAAAGAAAGTTCGCGAAACAAAAATTACAAGGGCGAAATGTGTGTCCTCGTTTTTCTTTCTCTCTCTTTCTGTATATATGTATATAATAAATTCACAGTTTCTTCCGCCTTGTTTTTGTTCCGGTTCCTCGCGTATTTTTGTCTTGTTCCTTCTTTGCGTTTTCTTCACGCTACCATCTTCGCGGACGGCCCAACTCGAACTAGAATACCAGATGAACACGCAGCTATCCCGTACCGCGTTTAGTTGCAGGCAAAGTTGGGTTAATAATGCCTTGAGGTGAATCCAGCATTCTCCGTCATAGAAGTTAGTTCGGACGGGAGGAAGAGGGGAGAAAAGCAGAACTTGGTTGGCCATGTTCGTGTCGACTCGGTTTTTCTCTCGTCAGTTAACTCGTGTCGGCACGGCTAGGCTTTGCCTGAGGGACCTGCCGCCAAGCAAGCAAGGCAGGCTTCCAGTCCTCTCTCTCTCCCTCCTCCTCGTCCTCATGCCGTACTTCGCTTCTCTATACTCGCTCACATTGAGATCTGCATTAGCTAGCTTTGGCCTAAGGCGTACCTCAAACCATCTATATACTACGGATTCGTTCGTTTCTCCAGTGCGCGCCTCGGCACGGCTCAACACGGTACTGTCCTCAACAGGATTGCCAGTGTATGCTTATTATTACTATATACTTCTGTCGTTTTAACAGATCTTCGGAAATTGTTTCTTAGCGGAGAAGCGATATGAGCGGAAAGAAAATCTTTAGGTTTTATGTTGCCTTGTTATGCCGGCTAGATTAAAGGAGAGGGTGATGATAAGAAATGAATGTAATGGTGGAATGAATAAAGAGGGAGGAAACGGCAGAACCCCAAGAAAACGCACGAACACGGTATTTGTCCACCACAAAGCCCACTTGGCGCGAGCTGGGATCGAATCAGGGACCCCACGCACCAGAGGTGAACGCTCTACCACTGAGCTACCGTGGCCCAGGCGAAAAAAAGAAAAAAAATGGATTTATTTGGGCAGATATTAAAAAAAAAATGCCAAGAAGTCAAGTTGCACTTCTTGGTACTGTATAGGGGAACATTAGGGCTAATTCATGGCTAAGTGATAACGTTGCCACCTCCTTAGCAAGAGACTGAGTTCCATTCTCGATGCATCATTAAAGCCTTGGGGATGAAATGAGACAATAAGCAGAGAAAAAGCATCATTTTCAATAACTGTCCTCCCTACTGGCAAACGAGCAAGCCTTTGTTGTATGAGAGCCCGGGTCATTGACGATGTCAGCTTTCATTTCTTGGGGGGGGGGAGAAATAAGAGGAGAGGGGTAGCTATTTCTTGGAGGACTGAATAGTTCTATATGATTTGACCTATATTACAATACAACATGTCTGGGTGCCTGCTCCCTCTAGCGACATCACTGCTGAGTTCGATGACCGATGGAGGAGCATTGGAACATATTACAATGCTCATATTCCACCTTAAACCATGAGTCCACATCTCAAATAGCCTCGGTGCTGAGAAGGGCAGTGGCGGATCTAGAAGGTAAAATCTGAGGGGGACAGCCAGAACCCAGACTGTGATAGGTATATCATGAGTTTACTATAAACTTTCAAAAATACGGTATATAAATAATAGCTTAAATTATTTTTGTCACTCAAAAAAACTGGGAGGCCTAGACCCTTTTGCCCCGGGCTAGATCCGCCACTAGATAGAAAAATTTAAACTTCAACGAACATACAAACATGTTCAATACCTAAAATACAAAGTGAACCTACAACATGCACAGTCAAATATAGGTGCTAATATTGCTAAGAGATTGTTATCTTCGTCGTTCCGAAAAAGATTTGTTCCGATCCTCCTTCAGAGTAAACATGTCCATTTTAAAAAATCGAGGCTAGTGTGAGGATAGGCTTACTAATCTCACTGGATCGCGAGCCCGAGAGTCAGTTTTGCTTGATTGATTGACTTTAGCTTCCTTTCAACAGCGAGGTTGTATGAGATAGCTCCTATAGACCTACAGTTTAACGGGGATGTGAGCCACATGAATTTCCGCCGGGAATCGAATCCGATCTGTACGCTGACAATGTCAATACGAGGGAGCTTTTCAAGATTAGGTTCGTGAGTTTAGGCATCTCTGCTACTGCAGATGGGATCGTTGACAATTGTGACTAACTAGACAGATGTTGTACTCGAAAAATATCCCTGGTGTTACAACATATGAAGGGTAATAGTCTGCAAAATGACGCACGTTTAACTAGGAAGAGTGTGATCAGAGCATTGGCTACCATCTGACTACTTCGGCTGGAATTCGATACTTCTTAACCCAAGTAGTATCCCAATCACCTCACGATGCTCGATTAAAAAAATAAATAAAATAAAATGTGCCTCCTCTGGGAATGACGTGCAAACAAGGGAAGGATTTGGAACTAAAGCCTGTGACAAACATCTTGGCATTTCAGCTAAACGAATAAAACGCAAGCTCTGACGCGACGTTGCCGAGTACTAAGGGGTGTGGCTATGACTAAGCAGACGAACTACAGCGCGATCAGGTGGCAGAGGATAGACGTGGATATGTACAAAATAAACGTGGCAATATCGCTGGCCTCTCATTTGCTAGCAGTCTTTAAAGGGAACTTGGAGCGCCGCCTTCAAATGCCAAGATGTTTGTCACGCCGTTTATATTTCTGAGCTTTTGGTATCTATGGCCACTGTAACCTAACGCGTGTGGGGGATGACGTCCCTCAGCGAACACACTATTCGAAGAACTTGGAAAGAAAGAATGCGACCTGCGATCATATGATAAGTATTATCTCGGTATTTGCCTGGAGTGAATGATGAAGAATTTCATTCAGTAAGGTTATGGCTGACCTGGAAAAGCTTTTACACTTTTTCGACCGAGCGTTTCCAACGGGAATCGAACCCGGGACCGCTCCCACCAAAGACAAGAGCGTTATCGATTATGCTTAGAGGGACCACACAACCAAGACATATTGGCTAAAAGTTATGCTTTTGAATATTATATATATGTTTCTCTCTCTCTCTCTCTCTCTCTCTCTGTGTGTGTGTGTGTGTGTGTGTGTGTGTGTCAAACACACATGGGTATTACGAAAAAGACAATGAAAATGTGACAATAAACATAAAATGAAAAAAAGTAATTGAGTGGTAGAAAACGTAATGGTTTTATTAAAAATATAGAACATAAAAAAGTAGTAGTGCTACAATAAAGAGAAAAGAAGTGAAAGAAGGCAGAATTAACTGCATCGTTTGAAGAGAAATGATTCTTAGGAACGTGAGGGAAGGCATGATAGGAAGGAAGAAAAGAGAGATGAGAACAAAAGTTTCACTCAATAATTCTTGAGTCAAAAGAAAGGCATTAACAAAAGATTATAATGCATAGTAGGTTGGTTGGTGATAAGTAGAACTAGGAATTTTAGGTGCAAGACTTTGGTTTAAAAGAAAACCAAACTTTGGTGGAAAAAGGTGCCAAATTTTAGAGGAAAAAGTGTTGCAAATTCCAAATATAAATATTAATTTTATATATATATATATATATATATATATATATATATATATATATATATATATATATATATATATATATATATATATATATATATATATAAACAACACCGACCGAACTATGTCAGGTATACGAAGTGTGATCAAAAAGTATGGTGGATAATTTTATTAGAAACAAAGTAATAAGTTTACATGTAATTTGATTTAATCTTCTTCAGGTGAATCATTTTATTAGAAACAAAGTAATAAGCTTGGAATTTGATTTAATCTCCTTCAGGTGAATCATTTTATTAGAAACAAAGTAATAAGCTTACATGGAATTTGATTTAATCTCCTTCAGGTGAATCATTTTATTAGAAACAAAGTAATAAGTTTACATGGAATTTGATTTAATCTCCTTCAGGTGAATCATTTTATTAGAAACAAAGTAATAAGTTTACATGGAATTTGATTTAATCTCCTTCAGGTGAATCATTTTATTAGAAACAAAGTAATAAGCTTACATGGAATTTGATTTAATCTCCTTCAAAGTACTGTCCTTGGATAGCAATGCACTTATCCCAACGTTGAATCCATGATTGGATGCATTTCTGGAAGGCTTCTTTTGGAAGAGCGTTCAGCTGCTCTGTCGTGGTGTCAAAACATTTTCCTTTAAGCGCGGTTTTCATCTTTGGGAAAAGCCAGAAGTCACATGGTGCTAAATCTTGTGAGTAAGACGGCTATGAACAGACAGGGGTCTTATACTTTTTCCGGCCAAAAACTCGCGGATCGAAAGCAAGGTGTGTCATGGCGCGTTTTTGTGGTGAAGAAGGAAGCCATTTGTCCGTTTAATCGGCGGTTAAAATGATTTTCACAGGCCCATACGAAATGTTCAGTTCTTCGGAAAGCTTTCGACTAGTCATTCGCCTGTTTGAACATGTCATTTGTGCCACTTTTTTGCACGTTTTCATCTGTATTTGACGTCGAAGGACGTCACGATTGTTGCTCGTTTTCAACCGAGTCTTTGCCGCTTTTGAATCGCTCACACTACTTCAAGACAATCTTCAATGCCACTGCTTCATCGCCATACACTGATTTTGACACTTTGTGAGCTTCTTTAGCACTTTTTTTTTAAAAAAGTTTAGAAGAAACTTAATGTTGGAGCACAACAGACACGCTTAACACGTCCTCAAGAACAAAGAAAAAATTATATTGGTCAATTAGTTAGCGCAAGAATTTCCCTAGATTTTCACGCTTTATTGAAAAAATCCCTTTTTTCCTTTTTTGCTAAATTTACCTACGAAATTTTCCTAGATTAGGGAAATTTTCCTCAAACTACGAATTCTGCCCCCGCCAAGTCTACGATTCCTCTATTAACAATATCTAAATACAGGGTGAGCCAAAAGTCATAGAACAGTCAAATAAAATAAAATCTACGCGACAGACGAGAATTAAATGTTTCTATGAGGGGACAAATATCACACATAATACCGCATTTCCGATAGCTTACCACCTGGCGCTACAGCTCAGGCTGAGCTCTGGTCTCCTTCACCACATATCTCCAAGCTTCTCGATCTTCAACCATTTCTTTCCAGTCTCTTATCTTCATCATCTTCAGATCTTGCTACACATTTTCTTTCCATCTTATTTTCGGACGTCCTCTTTTTTTGTTAGAATATATCCTTCATTAAATCTCTTTTAGGCATTCTATTACCTTCCATTCTTTCTAGGTGTCCGAACCATCTGAGCTTCTGTGATTTAATAAATTGTACAATATCTTGTCTGTCTAGTATATTGTCTTTTTCCACATTATTTCTTATCATCCATTGATTTCCTCTTCTTACTGGGCCATATATCTTCCGTACTATTTTCCTTTCAAATTTCGTTAGTGTATCTTCTTCTTCCTGCCTTAGAACCCAAGTTTCACTTCCATATGTAACAATTGGTCTAATCAGTGTTTTGTATAGCCTACCTTAATTTTCATTCTTCTATCTATCCCTCTGCTTTTCAGTAACTGTAAGTTTGCATAGTATGTTCTATTTTCTGCTTGTATACGATCATTTATCACCATGCTCAGTATTTTCGATGGCCATCTTAAAATTCATCATCTCGGGTTCAACTTTAAACTTTCAAATGGGAACGAGTGTTTGTGACACATCACGTAGCACTAAAATTCGCTGAATTCATATCTGTGTGTGTTTTTAAAGCTAGCTTTTACGGTGTCCGAGATTTTTAATAGTGTTTTAGTTTTTTCGTTTCAGGTTCACCAACTGAAGATGATCCTCGCGAAAACTAACTCATAAAGATTGTCCTGATCGCATAAAGATCGTGTCCTGATTAAAAAAAAAAAGACAAATTTTGAACATAAATTTACAAAAGGAAACAAAAATGTTTGAGACAAGACTTCTACAAAATTCACGAGGCGAGACGAGAAAACTGTATTGAATATTATTCAATATAATTCGCACTCGGGCCCAAACCCTCAATTGGGTTCGCGCTGAATTATTGAGCTCATCAATCGCACTCAATAATCAAGTCATCATCAGAAAATAGGAATAATGAATAGAAACCGAGCCTTGATGGAAGGATCACCGAATCCTGAAGACAATTGAGGCAAAGAACAGTAGAGCTAATACGGTATGACTGAGTACAGAACTCAAAACAGCAACTCGAACTAGTGATGGGTAATTCTGGAACGATTCGTTCGAAAAGAACTAATTCTTCAGTGACATGAAAGGATTGAAATTTTGAAAGGAACTAGATTAACTTTGGCGAAGTCAAATGACAGATTCACTACGAGGAATAAAAAAAGATGGATTCAGCTGGTGTAGTTGACTGAGTCAGTGGATTCGGTTGATGGAACTAAATGATGACACTGAACAAGAGACGAGTGATCTCAGTTGATGGATTGATACGGACACAAGCGGACAAAAACAATACTTCACAACAGGGAGACATTTTATGACGAAGACGCATATTATGAACACACTGCGCGCGTCTACAAACAACCAAAGGTCTTCCTTTCTGTGACCTTTGTTTGCATAAAAGAAGCTTCAGACATGGTAATTCCTCCTTGTACACTTCTATTCATTTCTTCCTCCCCTACCAAAACCAACTTTGCATTAACTTTTTAGTTGATGAAACTAATTTTGACCAGTGTTGCTAAAAGGAGGTATCATAATGGAGAACCATATGGAACTCAGAATTGTTCAATTCATCGGAACGAGAGGATTCGTTCCAGAGTAATGATCAAATCCTTGATTCGAGGAGTGAAATTGGAAAACCAAAGAAGTCCGAGGAATTATAAAACTCACTGGAGTCAAAGGATTCGATTCTTTGCAAAGAATTAAAATGAACCGATTCTGGAAAAAGAACCAACCTTTTCCTGCTCATCACTAACTGAAACGATCTGTTTTTAGGTTCTACGTAGTCCGACGAGGGCTGCATAACCTTAACATTTGCAATTGGGTTGCGATTTCGAAACCTCTTATCACCGCTCCCTATGGTGAAGTGGAACTCGCACACCGCTCCCTATGTGTGTCGATAATTAGAAAAAAGTAAAATTGGTCGATTAATGATCTGTTTTCTTATTTTCAACCTAGGCCTGTGTTAGGCTAAAGGACAGGACAACCAAGATGAGTCAGAAGAGGAAAGCATTGACCGTATGTCAGAATCACTACGTTGGAAAGTTGTGTCAAGCACGTGTTCGGGTGAGTATGTGATACGAGGTTTTGTTCCATTGTTCACAGTTACCTGCCTGTACTGCGCCTCACCTTAGCTGTCCTATCCTCTGATCAATGTGCGGCTAAATCTATAAATGTGTTGCGAACGTCCAAAGAGGCAGACACTACTTACCATCTACTTCCTACCGTTGAACATAGCGGCTGTTTCTTTGCTGGTGATGGCCACAATTCTGTAGTATTTCGTTGATCCTTTCATTACTGTAAAAGTGTAAATTACTGTCAATGGTTACGCATTTAGGTGCATTCTATATTACATATATTGTTCCCTCACAGGTACAACACAGTTTTTCCAACATGATAATGCGCCAATGCACAAGCCAGGGGGTTGATTGAATGAAACATATCAGAATAGGCTTCAACTCCTCCCGTGGCCCTCTCAATCACCCGATTTCATATCTATAGTCTTTTGCAGAGCAGCAAGTGCAGTGCAGATTTCATTCATTATCACTGAAGCAACTGAGTCCAGCACAGCATGAAGAATGGTCCATTATTAAACTGAAAACTATCCACGATTTCTGCCTGAAATCCACAATAATACAACAGCTTAAAGATGGTTAAAGCCGTTTAATAATGGTAGATTGCGTTCTGTTAATGTGTTCCCATTAGTGTTGCCAACGAGGCGAGTAATGACTTGTTTCGTCTCGAACACAATGCGAGAAATACCTTTCTAAACTCGAGGCAAGATTTAAAAAATCAGACATTTCAAGAGCCTCATGAGCAACACTAGTTCACCCAAATCTTAGATCTCAAACACTACTTTAGTGTTGCATGATTCATAGTAAAACCTATAAAGTGATAAAGTAATTGTATGAACACAGTGAAGAGCATTTATGTACGTTTAAAGTGATCACACAATATACTCCAATAATAAACATGGTTTAAAAGTTGTTGTATCATATACTTCGTGGAGTTCTCGTTACGTCGAAGGTTTATGGTCACCTCTAGACGAAATTAAAAATAAAATCAGGGCAGAAATTTTACGCATAAATTTACAAAACTAGACGAGAAATATTTCAAGTCCAGACTAAAAAAGCTTTTCAAGATTCGAGATTGGGACGAAAAAGACTTATTTCTCGTCTCGTAGTCAAAGTCTCCATTTTTAATAACTATCTATATGTTACTACTGATGTATACAATATAAAGTATTTTATCTATTTTAGTACATTTTCATCAAAGAACTGTAACTTTACTTTAAACCATCATTTATATACCTAATATACGAGGATAAGTCAAGAAGTAAAGGCCATTTGAGAAAAGCTGTACTTTTTCTAATGATAGAAAACTGAAACATACCTTATTTTTCTACGTAACCTCTCTGGACTTCAATGCACTTTTCCCAACTTTTCACAAGTTTTTTGATTCCGTCAGAAAAAAAAGTTTTTCGGTTGCATCTGTAACCAATTTTGCACTGCATCAATGACTAGCTGATGGTTGACGTTTAAATTTCTTAACTTCTGGCGATGATGGGTGTTTCCAAACCATGCTCGCAGCCTTATTTTCCGGTTCGGGATGATGTACCCAAGTTCCTCAGTCGTTGAGGTCGATGGCCTGCCGGATCTTTCATCTTCCCTGTTTGAAATGCTCTATCTATACTTAGATCTTTCTTCGCGATAAGCAGTTGTCACCATACTGTGCTTGCATTCGACGAATAATGTCCGCAGGTTTCACACCTTCCACATACAAAAAGCGAATCACTGCTCTCATTTCCTCCTTGGTGCAGATTGCCAATGGAGCTGCCATGCTTAACGGCCTGCTACACTTCATGACTAATACAGGAATACGATCGATACGTTGTCTCGAAGTGTTGCCAACTACACTCATTCAGCGCTGGTTACTAGCACTGTTGCCTATCTCTGGAAAGAGAAATTGCAAATGTGCTTTTACCTTTTGAATTCTCCTCGTATATATATATCACTCGTTGCCTTGACCTCCTCTACTACAAGCCTCTATTTATCTCTATATCTTTCTACTGTTCTCCATCTTCATATTTTCTAGCTTTACGTTCTTATTTTCCAACCATTTATTTCAAGGCCTTCCTTTTCTTCTTACGGAGTAGAGCCTTCTCTTCACAATCATTTTCTACATTGCATCATCCGGCATTTTTTCCATGTTCCAACCATTGTAATCATTGGGATTCTTTTATGCATATAATATTTTCCCCTTACATTATTTCATCCAACTCATGGTTATATCGCTTTCTCTACGTTCCATCTTCTACTTTTCGTCCATATATTTTCCTAAAGGTCTTCCTTTCGAAGATTCTACGTTCATTTTCTTCTTTTCACAACACCAACCCATACTAAATTAAACAACAGTAGACTAACAAAATTCCTTGTCTTATCACCAATGTAGTAGATTTTTTAAGAAATTCTACTATTCGTTTTTATACTATGAATTACATTTCTTAATTTACTACTCATTTTTCTATTTCTGACATTGCTGCATGTTTCTTCTTTTTCTAAAACTGTATCAAGTGCTTTTGTTACGTCTATGGAACAGAGATGGATTGCTTTATATTAACTTAATCCTTCTATAATTTGTTGTAACATAAATATTTGCTCTTGCATGGTTTTCTATTAGTTCTAAAGCTACTTTGAGAATCTTCTAACTGTGGTTCTACTTCTTCCCTTTCATCATGAATTCTTGCAAAAAGTTTAGCTATTGTGCTAAGAACTGAAATTTCTTTCTGGTTGTTACAAATCTTTATTTTACCTTTCTTGTGAGTATAAATCACTGCAAATCCCAAACTTTTGATATTTACTCTTTTCCAAATCAAAGTAGTTTTAACACATATGTATTTCGTAAGTATTTAAGTGTTTGATCAGTCCTGGAACAATTTCATCGTACTCAGACACTTTTCTTATTTTCATTTTTCTTATTGTTCCCTTTGTCATTTCCATTTCTCTTTTTTCATATCCATTTCTTTTTTCTTACTTGCTTTCCTTCTTCATTTGTCAGTTGTTCTTTTCCTCTATATCTAAATTTCCTTAATCTTTCCCTTTCATTACAGTTTTAATTCTATTTTTTTATATGTAAAAACTTTTCCCTCAGTTTTTCTTCGAAGTATTATCTCATTATATACACACACGTCCTTTCAATTATAACTAACGAGGAAGGCCCATAAACCGTGAGAGTTGAATTTTGATGAAAATTTGTGACAAGATTCAGTTCGAGTTGCTAAATAACGTAGTAATAGTCACTCGATGCGCAAATGCTTCGTTGAGCTGCTACACCGACGCCATCTTGAAATCCTGTAGGCAATGTCCAAGAATACCCTTTTAGCACAAAAATGAAAAAGCTTTTGATATATCTGACTTCAGTATTGTAAACCAAGGTAAATCATCTATATGTGAGAGTACTTCCAGTGCATGACCACCATCTTGAAAGGCGCCATATTGAATCGCCGTCAAATGATAAATGGCAAGGGGGTCATGTAGGGTATCAAATAGCACTGGAATTTACTCCTGAATTCATTTCCGTAACCAAAATTTAGATATATGTTTTCACTTCAGAGTTAAGAGCTCTCTTACCCACAGGAACATATAAAAACTGTGCGAGTTAAACTTGCGTCATGAAACACGGTCATGCGAGCAGTTGCATGATTTTAACTAATGCAGTAGTTAATGCAGTACAATAGCAACTATACCAATCAGATCTTGAGACTAGTAAGACTAGTAAGACTAGAAATTGTTAATTAAATTGAAATTTCTGTAGTGAAAAATGGAATATCAGCATGCTACAAGTTATACCTATTTCAAAGTGAGATGGAATACACTGTTGGTCGATGAAACAACACATGCCTAATAGTACTGACAAGCAGAGAATACCAAAGGGTTGTTCGGATATATATTAGAAAAATTATATAAACTGGTACATATTAGTTGAACGACCAAAATGGTTCGGATTCCACTATAATCAGTAGGTCCACTTCTCCTTTAGCGTAGCAGGCGTGTGGGACGTTGATTTGTATCAAACCAAAAATCTCTTTTAGGCAATTTTACGTGGTCTATTATAGTGTGTTAAGTTTTATTCTCCAATCTAGAAACCTTACGCAAAGACCATCATTGTTGCAGAATATTGCGTTCCTTTTCAATACTCATATTTGACGACCTATAATTTACCGTGCATATTACGAAGTTAAAATACTTTAATGTATTTATTGACAGTTTCTCTAAATACAATCGATTTATTGCTGCCACATTGAACAATGAAAGAGATTTAAATTATCAGTTCACAGCTAATTCTTAGAAGATACACCTGGAAACTTAGAACTCACTTTTCTTGTGTCTGTTCTGCTATTAGTGATAAGAGAATGCATGCACAACTGCTAAGAACATGTGGCAGTAAAGATTATTACAAGATTCAACTCCAAGTTGCAATCCATAAAACAAGCCTCTTTCTTCCTTTTCCCTTCAATATAAAATAATTAAATATCTGCATCTTTCCACCTTTAACGATAAAACACTTGCTTATAATAAGGGCAAGACTAGTTTTCATATCAAAACTGTGATAAATAACTGATTGTAGCAGGTGTTCACTTGTTCGGTGTACAAGTTATATGGCAGAATTTTCATAAAGAAAATGCATTCTGTTGTGTATCATCAATTTTGTGCACCAGTCCTAAAGGACATGCTTGCATATGCATGGCAGAAATGAGAGTACGTAACAGGAGCAATAGTTGGTTCACTTACAAATGTTCTGAAGACTAGTAGAAAATAGTGTCTGTGGTCATGAAGATTGTGACGAAAGTGCATTTGTTAAGTGTTTGCACTGCTCCATGATGCTGTGTGCTAATCACTACGTTTTGGATCTCCATCATCACAATTGAAGAGTAAAAGGTTAGTAGGTTAATATTTGCTTATGTGCAATAGTTTATATTATTTTTCTATTTTTTTCTATTAATTTTCTAATAGCTTGAAGACAGATTCTTTAAAACCATATGTGCCGTTCTACCTAACTTATATTACAGCATTTAAATGCTATGCATAATCGCAACACACACAGACTCATATATATAGCGATTTTGAAATAGGTATAATTTGTTACAGTGCTGCTATTCCATTTTTCACTACAGGCATTTCAATTAAATTAACGATATCTCTAACTAGTCTCAAGATCAGATTGGTATAGTGGCTATTGTAGATCAAATAACTACTATTGCATTAGTTAAAATCATGCAAGTGTTTGCACGACCGCATTTCATATCACAAATTTTACTTGCTTAGTTTTTGTATGTTCCTGTGAGCGAGAGAGCGCTTAACTCTGAAGTGAAAACAGATATCTAAATTTTGGTTACGGAAATGAATTCAGAAGTAAATTCCAGTGCTATTTGATACCCCACATGACCCCCTTGCCATTTATCATATTTGACGACGATTCAATATGGCGCCTTTCAAGATGGTGGTCATGCACTGGAAGTACTCTCACATATAGATGATTTACCTTGGTTTACAATACTGAAGTCAGATATATCAAAAGCTTTTTCATTTTTGTGCTAAAAGGGTATTCTTGGACATTGCCTACAGGATTTCAAGATGGCGTCGGTGTAGCAGCTCAACGAAGAATTTGCGCATCGAGTGACTATTACTACGTTACTTAGCAACTCGAACTGAATCTTGTCACAAATTTTCATCAAAATTCAACTCTCACGGTTTATGGACCTTCCTCGTAAGTTATTTTCTAATATTTTAATTTAAACGTAGAATAAATTTATATTTCCTCGATAATTCTCTTGTATCTTTTTCCCTAAATCTTCCCAACCTTAATTTTTAAAAAAAAATCCTTAATACTTTGACTTCTTCTATTCTTTACATCACTCATAGTCCTCCTGCTTCTTTCTTGTTAGAAAGTGTTTTATTCCGTTTTGTTCTCTGCAACTTCTTGGATTTCTAAATTCTACCACATTGCTCTTTGACTTCACTCATGTCTGCTCCGCTATCTATTATTACAGTTCTACTCTAATTGTTTCACCTTAATTTTTTCTTCGTGAAGAAATATTTCAAACATTTCTTGTGATTTTTTTCATATATATATATATATATATATATATATATATATATATATATATATATATATATATATATATATATATATATATATATATATATATATATATATATATATATATTCAATCATATCGCTTTGATATTTTCATAATGAAAAGATCACTTCTCTACGTTGACTGTGTCAGAGAGCAGTGAAGCATTTTTCAGACAGCTGACGATAGGTTTCTGTTGGGTGCATCAATATTACCCTGAAATAAAGATCATAAACATGGAGTGAACTTACACATCACCTCCAAAATCAAGTATAGCTGCAACTGTGGAGTAAATCTAACTTCTTTACTCTATGGTGTAATCCTCAGGTGGAAATGTGGTAGTCTAATGTTCTTAGGTTAGTTGATATTTATATCCTTTTTCAGCCCTCAACGAATTGAACCCGGAACTTTGTGCACCAAACACATGCGTGTTAGCTATTAAACCAGCGAGGGGCATTAGTCTTCTGGGTCTGTAAATGGGTTATCCTGATAAAATAGCCAAAATCTGGCTATGCAAGTCGCTGAAACAGAAAAGGCAGGATTAAAACAAAAGGATGCTTCTTAGAGCCTGTCTATTCCACCTGCGCCCTCAGAAAATATGCGAACTATACTTCGGCCCCAGCCCCGCCACCCTCTGGCGGATGAAACTCTCCCTTTGCTTAGGGGAAAGAAGTGAATGACCTCAGCTGTGTTGCCAATATGTCATTCAGTCACTTGGTTTTGACGAGTAGAGATCATAGGCTACTTAGTCTGTGGCTATTTGAGAATGCGTTTTTCGAAGCGTTACCCCCTAGAGCGAATACGACCAAGGTGGCCAGGTGGTATTACTTTACTTTCATCAGAGTTATAAATCATACTGTGAGCCAGTTAGGGTTTTCAGGTCTTTTTTGCCAAGTCCAGGTCTATAATAGCAGAGTTCCAGTACTCTGCACAAAGCATCTTCAAAACAGCCGTTTCTTGCTAAAAAATCCCCTTGCCTGGCAACACGTCTTTCCTTTTTCCCTTCCTTTTGACATCTTTTAAACAGCAAGCGGTTTATTGTTCCGAAACACACCAAATACGCTCGAGCTGACGTTTTCTCCGCGTTTTTATTGCTTTCGCGTTTGTGATTAGCCATCCACATTTAAATACATGGTCAGCGTATTCCAAGCGTATGCATAAGCAACAAAAACGCTTTGCAAACGCTACAAATAGCCGGAGACTTAGAGTGTCTAATAAGACAGAGCACAGCGAAATCCATGTAATAATTCATTGTGGCGACCCTTCGCATCCAACAATTGAAAGATGTCGGCTGCAGCAAATTGTCCCTCCTCGTTCGAGGGAGATATGGGAAATCACATATCGACGACAGCTCCAGAAGAGGCACAGTTGAAATAGAAAGACTAGCTGTCAATTCTCCAGCACACAAAACAACGGAGACAGCTGAACTAACAAGCAGTTACGCTCAGCAGTGACATTCACCTTACTCGCCTTGTTTGGCACCTTCACCCTTCTTCCAAGAACAAAATATACTTTTAAAAAGTTTGGTATTATTGTTTCTTTTTGTAACATGAAAATTTTGAAATTTTCACTCTGAGGAGCATGTGAATTATAATACAAAGGCAAGTTTGAGGTTCTTAAAACTGTATAAACTGTATAAAACTATATATAAGATGGCCATACATGAATATCTGCAATGTAACCTCAAGGCATGGAGAACTTCATTTGAAAGAGTACTTTGGTTCAAAAATTGACGATTTGTACTGTATTCTGCATATGTAGATAATGAGTGGGTATTATGGATAAATGTATGTACGTAAAAAAGAACATAAAGAAGTATTTTTTCTTTTTCTAAATAAGAAATCCTAAGGGAATGAGAGGGCCTGCCGTGGGACCTAATAATGAGAAAGAAAGATAAAAGAAATAACAAAATCATGCTCTGAGAGTGGTGCGCATGCGTGGGTGGGTAAAATAAAAGGTGGGCTAATGCCCGTTCCTTCTTTTTGGCCTCGCGGGCATGTTATGAGAGAAATAAAGTACGTACCAGGGCTACAAGCGATGGATGGTTTTTTATTTCAAGAGCGAAAGAGCGGAGCTCCGGGTAACAAAAGGTGAACGAGAGATGAGACGGGATGAATGTTACAAAAACTAGAAAAAAAGATCACAAGGCGTGTCTGATGGCGCAGATAAAAAAAAAATCTTCTATAACAACGGTTGAAGAAAGCCTTTGTTTTAATTTCAGTCCCACTCTGATAGGTGTATATGTATATATATATATAAAGCTCGACGTGTCGAAAGCGTAACTCTATTTGCATAATATGGCTCGTTTTTTTAATACTCCTAATTCTTGTTCTTTCTATAAAAGAAACGATATGGCTTAAGGGTACCTTGTTTGTAATGACATTGATGAGTTGACCTGGTGGGAGGTAATGCGTTCTATGCCCCTTTGCCTTTTCTTTACGCTTTGGCGAGACGACGACGAGATGTGGGTTTAATTCACCAAGCCAAAAAAAATTCAGGGGGGAGGACGAGGACGAAGAGTGCGACAGCTAGAGGGCGTTAGTGAAGGTACGCTCCTCTTTCTATCTTCCTGTATTCTCTTAATCTATGACTTTTTTTTTTCTGTCTAAACACGGCATTCTCTCTTTCTATTCTTTTTTTTTAAT
Organism: Thermobia domestica; assembly: GCF_964235325.1. Classification (NCBI taxonomy): domain Eukaryota; kingdom Metazoa; phylum Arthropoda; class Insecta; order Zygentoma; family Lepismatidae; genus Thermobia; species Thermobia domestica. The sequence continues at coordinate 41,147,062 of NC_137460.1, forward strand.
GTGCAGGGAGGGAGGGACATTTGCAAAATAGCTCTTTCGGATCTCTTCTTATGCCCTTTATTCTAAATACACACAGGTTCACTCATCTACATTTTCTACTTCGGACACGAAACTGAAAAGTAGGAGGAAGTAAATGGAACTTTATGCCTGATGACTTGGGAACTTTATGCCTGATGACCATTTCGAAATGGAATGATATGACATATTTTATTGTCATGATTATAGAGAAAGTGAATGTTAAAATGAAATGTTAGAATAATTTTTAAGGGAGTTTAATTTAGCAAAACTACATTGTACATTTACTCTCTCCATGTGTCCGTCCATTTTCAAAAGACCAAAAAAAAAAAAAAAAAAAAACCCTCCGAAACTACTTGGATGACCATCAATTTTGGCCAGGATGTAACAAGTCAAAAGTTTGAAATCAGGTACGTTCACGGAAGTGATCCATCGAACAGATGGAGCAGAAATCAACCATTTCCAGTTTTAACATTGAGCGCTATAGAGTAAAAACGGTGATAGATAGGAAAAAGCGATTTCCTGTAATGATTAAAACGTCCCATCTTTAACTCTTTAGTGAAACCAGAAGCAAGGGGGATCAAGGTGGTAGAGCGCTTATCTCTGGTGCGTGGAGTCTCTGGTTCGTTCCGCGGCTAAGTAAGTTTATGGTGGACAGCATCATGTCCGTAGGTTTTCTCGGGATACTCCCGTTTCCTCCCACGTTCTCATTGCACAAATTGTTCGATTATCATTCACTTCTCTTAATCATCTCTCTCCCTTAGCCTAAAGGGCATAATCGTTGGACGTTAAGCTGAAAGATTGTATTTCCTTTCCCTTCCTTTAAACTCAAAATATGTCCTTCCGGTTTTAGTACCTCATAGAGAAAAAAAAATAAACTGTAGTTTGACGTCTATTGTACAAGGTAGCCCATGATTATGTACAGGGTGGCCGAAAAGAAGCTATACAGTCAACTCATTGCTTTTTATATCATTTCTTATTGTTATCCGTCACCAGTGGCATATTTACGATTTTGTTTCGGGTAGGACTTTGCTAACTTTCGGGGGGGGGGCTTTGCCTGAAAATGTGAAAATTCTGCAAGATATTTCATATACTTTACTATAGTAAGTAAGATTTCGGGGGGGGGGGCTTAAGCCCGGAAGCCCCACCCCTAAATACGCCACTGTCCATCACATAGACTTAGTTTCTTCATTACTTGTTATTGTCTTTTTACTTATATCTGAATCGATCTCATTCGGCTGAACAAAGCAATCCTGGTTGAGTGTAAATTCTTATGCGTAGTTCGCGGGACAAACATTTTTGTAACGCTAAACACTGATGTTATACAATAAACACAAAACCTATTAAACTCTCCGTTTACCAAGTTAAAGTAGTTATGTTGTTTAACTGGAGGGATGTAAATGCACTCTACCACAGAAACTGTGCTTTTCTATAAAATAATTAGGATTAGGAAGTAGATTTCTGGGGTTTTGGCATCTATGGCCATTTTACCCTGTCACGTGTGAGGAATGATGTTTCTTGGCGATTACACTACTCAGGGAAGTGCAGAAGGAAAGGGAGGAAGCGGGCTTCATGTTGACATAAAGTAGCTCTTCCCGCTAAAACTGTGGAGACTGTAGCGCCGCCACTCAAGGAAGTTGGGTACTACGAACTACTAAAAGCAAGAACGAATCAAATCATTCAGAACGTGTGAGTCTGATAGAATTAGCCAATGACACACTTAGCTACTACCAATAGCAGACGATGCAGTTAGTTACAACTCTACCCGGCAGTGTCGCAGAGTCACTTTTGTTGCATTGTGGGAACGCTTTTAATTTCCATTAGGAATATAGCGAGTGGTTCATCAGGGTAATCAAGTGGATGTTAGGTACCATCCCGACATTTGCCTGATGTAAATGAAGAAAATCTAGGAAAAACCTCAATCAGGATGGGTGACCTGAAAAGGTTTCTACACCTTTCCGACCGAATATCCGTACTGAGAATCGAACCCAGAACCACTCTTCCATAAAAGTAAAGAATTATTTATATACCAGTCCTTTCCTCAGATAGAACTAGAACCATCGGAGTCTCTGAATATTCTAAAAACATATTAATACCAAAAAAGTATAGAAATAAAGTATAGGTCCTATACATACATACATATACATATACATATTAAATAGTAAACAGAAAGAAATAGAATGCCCACATAATTGTACATTTAATACGCTGACATATTTGTTCATAATAGTTGTTTAATAGCGCTAATACTTAGAAAGAAGACAGTAATATTATTAGTGATCTAGGTATAATTCAATCAAATCTTTCTTGATTTAGATCATATTTATTTATGAAGTGGACTGTACACACACACAGCTCTAATTTAACTTCAAATTTCCACAAGATAATTTAATAAGTAATGTTGCTTTTTTGGTAGATGTTTAATTGAAAGAAATAATAGAAGTCAACGAATACTATACCTGAATAAATGTTATTACTTAAGCAATAACAAAATAAATAGCACTGGGAAGTGCACACAGACTCCACTTGATAAACAGAGAATTTTAAGACATAACCGGTACGACACTAACAGAACGACAGCACGTAGTATTGTTAAGAGGCCCCATCACAGCGAAATTAAAATACCGCTAATTTTACAGTAAGTACATGATATCTTCAAATACATAAAACATAATCGAAAAGTGGAACAAGAGCTCCCTAGACAATATATTATTTTACATGAGATACCGTTATCACGACTCACATATCTGTTTCCGATTGCCAGCCATTTAGAAAATCGGCGTTTTTATTTCGCGAATACCAAATGGAAAGCTACTAGGTGACTCGTGATAACAGTTTCTCATGTAAAATGATATTGTCTAGCGCGTTCTTGTTCCACTTTTCGATTATCTTTTATCTGTTTGAAGATATCACATAAGTACTGTAAAATTAGCGGTATTTTAATTTCGCAGTGATTAGGCCCCTTAATGAGATATAGCACAAAGTTATGTTTAAGTCTTAAACTCTATTTTTTCGTTTAACTAGGCCTATAATATTGTCTAAAGATAAGCCATATATGAAAAGATAAATCACATTGAGCTGAACAAAATGCCATGCTTGAGCGTAAATCTTTATATAGTGGAACGTCGATAACTCGAAGCTCAAGGGAATAGATAAAAATTCGAGTTGTCGAGTTTTTCGAGTACTCAAAATTCGAGCTATCGAAGTGGCCACAACAAAAATTCAAGATACCGAGGTTCCGCGTTCTTCATGAAAAGTGACTACATAACCTCTATAACTTGAAGTTTTATAAATTCAACCTCTATAACTCGATGTTTTATTCATTCAACCTCTATAACTCGAAGTTTTATTCATTCAACCTCTAAAAGTCGAAGGTTTATTCATTCAACCTGTATAATTCGAAGTTGTGAAAGTTTCTTAAATTAAATAAGATGACTAGTAAAAAAATAAAATACTAGACATGAGTAAAATACAATTACAGTACACATTAGCAACAATACAATTATGTAAAAGCATAGAGCTAGCTTCAAGTTATCGAAGTCATCATCACACCACATTCGACTTATAGTGGTAAACTTCGACTTGTAGAGGTTTGCAGATACAAAAGTTCGAGTCACCGTGGTTTTTAAATATCATTGTGAAATCTTTAAAATTAGACTTACCTGAGGTTGTAATTCTTAAACATTTGAGTTATAGGAGTTATTTAATATTTAGTGTTAGGTATAGTGCAAGGGAATGTAAAAAAAACTTCGAGTTATAAAGGAATTCGAGTTATCGTGGTCCATCTGTATATAGTTGTCAAGAATATGGAGAAAAACGAATCGTCTTGTAAATTTAAAATTAATGTCATATCATTCACCCATCATTAATCATCTGTCTCGTTTAGTCAAAAGGGCATAACCGTGAAGGGGGGGGGCGTAAAACTATAAAGTTCATTTTATTTCAAGATCATCAGTTCCAGGAATTATTCAAAGATAAATACTGTCTTATCTCTTTAAGTAGCGAAATATTAGAAGTAACATTGTCGTGCATTTCGCAAACATATACTTTCAAAAGGCATGTCGTACCTTTTATTTTAACTGCGGCATGAATTAGATTGTCTTGTGTATTATCTTTCTTGCAAGCTTCAAGCATTAAAATATATGACGAAAACGTAGTATGCACTAAACTACCCAAATGTCTTGCTATATAAAATATTAATTGTAAGGCCCGTAGTTGCCAAACTTGGTTCAGAACCTACATAAATGAGATGAAAAAAATTTCCATAACCAATCTATTACCTAGATATGTATCCTTTGCTATTAGTAAACCCGCAACACAGAAGTGTATTGCTGGTTGCGTATAGACCAGGCGTTCTTAGAAAAAACAATAATATGGATACATTTTTCACTTCCACCAGAAAATCACCTCCCCCACTTCCAAGCCGAAACGCTAACAAAAAGAGCTTGTTAGCGATTAGATCTTGTGAAGAACTATCTGTGTATCAACTTTGGTGGCTCTTGACAGGGGCTCAACCACGTCCGAACCTCCCAAAACTTCCAAACTCAACGTATATAATACACTTTGTCAACAAAACTAACTTGTTTAGCAGAGAAATGATTTATGTAGCATGAAAATTTGATCTTACACTTCATCTGTACTCTTTCTCTTATAAAAACAATCTAGTTCTGTCTTTTTTCTGAAAATATACGTGGAAGTACTTTGCAATTATTTATCGTCTTTACGGCTGCAGAATAATAATACCCGTTCAATACTACATAGACGTAATGGCTAATAGTATTGTACCCTCCCATAGCTTGGATTACTTCCAATAAAAATTTCTGGGTGCGTACTGGCTCTAGCACAGCCCTTTCTATGCAAAAGGTGATGAAGAAACAGACACACATTATCTTATTATTATTACTACAGCCCGGATTTGTATGCAAAATGCACGTTTATAATAAGATACAGAAACCTATGGAAAATATTTTTTTCCTTTCCGACGGACTTGTAAGGATTCGTTTGAGACTCAAATGTTAGCACATATAAGTGCATATTTTGAGTGAATTTCGATGTGCATGCATATTTCGTAAACTTTGCAGGATACTGCATATTTCTGAATTTTATTGCTGCATACTAGCAAGTAAGTTATATTTAAAGTGAACTGAATTACTTTGTAAACGCAGATGTAGAATAAAACGTTGTATAGAATAATAGAATAAAATATTGTATCCAAATGTAGTCCACCTGACTTGTCTTGCACACGGTCTTCATCGTGCAGCAGAAACAATCAGATGGCAATATCTGGAAGTAGACGCGCTTGTTTCAAATATAAAGAAAGTATTTGTCAAAGCTCTATTGCGCGTACGTATCTTTCGCGAAGTTTACTTATATGTGTAAATACTACTTGGTGGGAAAAATGTTTCCCTACCTCTGCAACCAGTTTAAAACCGATGGGGATCGTGGGTAGAAGCTGTGTTGTATTATACAGTAAACTTAACCCTTTTGGGATCTTGTGTTTATGGGCTATTTTTTAGACTTTCAGTCAAGCAGCTACTGCATCGTCTCTATTTATGCTAGGATCATGGTTCATACCTCATTCTCTTCAGAATAGAGCTGGCTTTCAAATGGTACCACTTGCATGCTCATACCATATAACAGAAGCGAGAAAATATGTCAAAGTGAAAATTTCGGAGGGAAAATTTTTTTCTCGAACTTTGGCCCCCCTGGACCCCCCCCTGTGTGAACGTAGCCATCTAAAAAAATCTTAGAAATAGTACTTGGTATACTGAATGTGCGTGCCAAATTTCAAGTTTCTATCTTGAATACCAAGGACGAGAGAAATTTTATCAGGAATTCCCACCATGCCCCAAATTACCGTAAAACACCATGATCTCAGGTAAAAAATTTCCTGAGACATCCCTAATTAACCTAGGGTCATGTTTCGCCCATCATTCTCTTCAGCTTAGAACTGCCTTTCAGGCGGTATGACTCACGTGTCTCCATCATGTATCTAAGGCGGGAAAATGAGGAAAAACGTGATTTTTTGGGTCTAAATATCCTTTTTTCAATTTTTAGCCTCCCCTGGACCCCCTGTTTTAACACAGAGATCTGAAAAAAAAATCTGGTAAGTACTACTTGGTGGGCTGAATGTTTATGCACAATTCCAATTTTCCAGGTGCAAAAGTAAGCCCGCCAAAAAAAAAATATACTGACAATGTCCGATATTCCCGTATACAGAGGGAAATTTTTAAACATTCCCTGAGACATCCCTAATTACTCTAGGGTCATGTCTCGCCCATCATTCTCTTCAGAATAGAACTGCCTTTAAGGCAATACCATTCACATGTCCCCATCATGTCTCTATGGCGGGAAAATCCCGTGAAAGGTTTTTTTGGTAAAAATTTCCCTTTTTCAAGGTTTAGCCCCTCTGTACCCCCTGTTTTAACGCAGAAATCTGATAAAAAAAATCTGGTAGATACTACTCGGTGGACTGAATGTTTGTACACAATTTCAATCTTCTACGTGCAAAAATAAGCCCGCAAAAAAATAATACCGAAAATGTCTAAAATTCCCCTATACAGAAGTATATATTGGTAAAAATTCCCTGACACTTCCCTAATTACCCTAGGGCCATGTGTCGCATATCATTCTCTTCAGAATAGAACTGCCTTTCAGGCGGTACCATTCACTTGTCTCCATCATGTATTTAAGGCGGGAAAATGAGGAGAAACGGGATTTTTGGGTAAAAATATCCCTTTTTTCAACTTTTTGACCCTCTGGATCCCCCCCTGTTTTAACGCAGAAAATTGAAAAAAAATCTGGTAAATACTACTCGGTGGACTGCATGTTTGTGCAAAATTTCAATCTTCTACGTGCAAAAATAAGCCCGCCAAAATACTTTACATAAACCCCCCCAAAAAGTATTACACGAAAATATAAATTTTAGACTTATGACGTCATTACCTCCTATGTCTCGACGCAGGAAGGTGTGAAACCATACGTAATGTCTTCTACAATGCCTCTGGACTTGAAAAAAAACGGACGAAAAAGCTCAAATAGGAGAGTAATAACGCAATGTACCATGAAAGACTCCGTATGGTACAAAAGTTACCATAAGATCCCCAAAGGGTTAAATCAAGTGAAGACAGTTGTAAACTCACTAAATCCCGATGATGCAGCCGCTATTTATATGTTACAAAAATGTTCCTCTATAAGTAGCATTAAGAACAAAACTAAGTACATACACAATCGCACTTCTCGAGAATACTTCAAGTTGGAATACCTCAGAGTTGGAATGCCGTAACAATGCGTTGCTGCACTCACTCTCTTTGTTGGGCGAATTATCACAGACTGTCCATTGAAACTCACGGTAGGCAAAAATTCCGGGTACAAAACAATCTGTGACATTGCAAATATACTTAATGCTAAAAACATGGAATTGGAAGAGGACTTAACACAGAAAGACATTTGGTGTTTTTCACATGCATCAGTGACTTCTGCTGATATTTTCGATCTACAAAACCTTTCTTACTCATAAACGGCGGAAACGCAGAGGGTTTACGGAAGAAAACCTAAGGAAGACCATAATAGTTCAAACAACAGAGGCCATTAAGATGAAATATGCTTATAAAAAAATTGAAATTTTATTTTCTTAGTGTATATTCCAGTGCATATGTTAAAATTTTTAATGCATATTTTAGTGCATATTTTTTTAAAAAATATTTTTCGTGCATATTTGCATCCATATCTCGGGGTTTGTTTGTGCATAGAAATCCGGACTCTAATTATTACAGATAAATGAGAAAGCTCAATCACAGCAACAACCTATTCTGTACCAAACTGCGATAAACATAAAAGTAACAAACAATATTACCACCTCTTGTATTTTTTTTGAAGAAGTTACTTTTAAGGAACATTTCTCTTTTCAGCCTCTTTGATTTATTGACTACCGAAATATTCAATAATAAAAGATATTCTGAAAGTTTTAAAAAATTATATCACATAGGTACCCACCACAGAGAGGTGAATTTATCATTAACAACATAGGGAAAAAAGTTTCTGCCATGCAACCAAGTTCCCTAACAGACAGATGGCAAACTTACAGAGCAATAATGGGAGCCTAATAGAAAAATATAGATTTAACAAAAATGAGGCCGAGTTAGATAGGCGGCAAAATTTCAGATTTTACTGTAAATACACTCATGAGCAACTGAATTAGAGATAACTGCTATTCTGGGGGAAATGACAATGCTCGGACCGGTGAATGTAGTAGGAGGGCGTGTAACAGCGAGAATGTCATTTTGTGCGGGCTATAAGAATAACAGTTGACTACAGGATGTGAAAAATACAAGCTCTCAGCGCATATGGTCGAGTCCAGATTGTCGGGACCAGTGTATGGACCTCTCTATCTCTAAATCTTGTAGGCACTGTATTTCCAAGGGCAAGTGTATCAAGAGTGTACCCACAAGAGTACATGGATTCGAGCCACCGCCCGCTGGATTCACTCATCTAGCTCGAGAGAGCGAGCGAGAAGAGTGACTCCAGCGGGCGGTGATTCGAGCAAAATAAGGCCTCCAGGGTCAACTATGGTGCACGATACGTTGATGAAAGGGGTCACCGTCGGCTAGCTCGTGTGGCAAAAGTGTATAGACCAGCAGACCACTCATGAATGCAATGCTGGACAACAATGACGTGTGAGGAGCCATACTAGCCAGAACCATCTCCTTGCTTTGGAGTACAGAAGCAAGCATCCCATGAGGTTACATATGCTAAATACCCGTCACAAGACCGGCCCTGTCCCCCGAAAAGAGCTGGATTAATCCATCTGGATGCCCGGGGCTAGACTGTATATGTGGCTCCTTTTAACTTCACGTAATACATTTCTGTGAAAGTGCAGTAGGAAGGCTAAGGGAATATGTTTCATATTTTTGGTCATATTTTATTTTATTATGATGATTGTATCTTCATGATTCTTTTAAGATAGCCAGATGAGATTTTGTTCAGAGTGGAGACCCCTGTCTACCTGGAGACCCGGGGCTAGAGCCTCCCTAAGACCCCTCCTTAATTCGGCCCTGCCCTCGAAGACAGTCCATTTCCACCATAATCTCTCTACTGAAACCGGAAATAATATAAATCTACTACCACTTCCATTTTCAATATTAATTAAGAAATACCACACCATATAAACCAAACTCCTTCACGTGGTGTACATACGAGACTGCTATTTGCTTAGGAGTCTTCATCCCGGCGAAATTAAAATACCGTTAATTTTACAGCAATTATGGGATATCTTCAAATAGATAAGAGATCATTGAAATATGGAACAAGAGCACCCTAGACAATATTATTTTGCGTGAGGTACCGTTATCACAAGTCAACTAGTGGCTTTCCGTTTTCAGCTGTTTAGAAACGCGAAAATAAATGCCGATTTTCAAAATGGCTCGGAATCGAAAGCAGATAAGTGAGTCGTGATAACGGTTTCTCATGTAAAATAATATTGTCTAGGGCGCTCTTGTTCCCCATTTCGATTATCTTTTATCTATTTGAAGATGTCACATAATTACTGTAAAATTAGCGGTATTTTAATTTCGCCGGGATGAAGACTCTTAATATTAATTTTGATTTTTTTTTAAATACTCCCAATACTCACTGTGTAGAAACGTACTTTCAATTTGGCCGTTTAGTCTCACATCAGTCCGGCCCTTTAGTCACCACATATAGTTTGACTGAGTCAGTCAAGTCAGAGTATGGACGTTGTCATAGCAACCGACAGGACGCTTGGCGTATGGCAGTCTACTTCCAAACTGCCCCACATACTAGGGAGACCTCTGTAGTTGCCTTCCATTAATCGTGATCGCCACTTCATATATCTCGTCCACAAAGGATTCGATCGTCTTTTTCCGTGTCATTAGAAAGACCCTTTATAATCAAGAAAACATTACCGTTACTGACAAAAGACTTTATAAACATTCTGTACTATTTAACATTGGTTTAGGTGCCTTGCCTATTTGTGTTTCCAGAACAAAATTTAGAAGATTTTTTCTCTTCTGTTTTTTAGAGTGTCTGATATTTTTCCTAGGTTTAACTTGCAGCAAAATTGCATTATTTTACGAAAGTGTTAGAGTGGATAAAATTGAACGGTGATAACACACACACACATATACATAGGCATACACGTATTGTACTATACATTTAGAGGGAGGGGCGTGAGAGAGAGAGAGAGAGAAGGGGTTAATATTGAGGCTGTCAATGCGAAAGGCAACCAACCATCGAGCGATCATCATATAAGCTCCCCTTCCAAGCTCTTTCCATATCCTCATCCCCCTCCGAAACCGACTGTTTCTCTACCACACAGCCTCCGATTTCTGTTCTGAGAGAGCGAGCTTTTGTCCCGACCAGCTTTTTTACCCCCGCGGAGACTTGGTCCCCAGAGGGGCTTGAAATACCAGTTGTTGGAGAGGCCTTTGCTTCGGCTGCTATCTGGATGGCCCTAAGCGCCCATAGCAGAAGCATCATTCCAAGCTGAGATGCCTTGAGGGCCGAAAACCTAGCCTGCATACGTAAACACTGATGATGGAACTAGAAGGGAAGTGAGAGGGGGGGAGACAACGCCACCATCAACCCCCTCTCCCTTTGCCCTCTCCCCGGACCAGCATCTGCAAAGGATCCAATCCTCCACAACGAGAGCAGTCTCTTGCTCAAGAAATAAAAAAAATCCTTCTTTTTTTATCTTTGAAAAGTAAAGTGTAATTTCTTTTATGTCAAGAACAAATAATGAAATCATTACTTCACCATATATTGTTAATTAACACATTTTACGAGTTAACAAACTTCAAAGTTTATCAACACAGAAACAAAAGAAAAAACTCAGTGCCAAATTATCCCAGGCATAATAGCGGTTAGCCATCTTTCGAACCTCCAACTTTGTGTTATCCTCCCACCTGTCACCTTCGCTCACCCAAAAGTCTCATTCCTAAACAAATGTAAACTAGTACTGTTAAAATTATTTGAGTAATGATATTCGAAAATTTTATTTTTCAATATTCGAATCGTTACCCTAGCAATTATTTGGATGCTTATTCCAACAATTACTCGATTTTAAAACATTCAAAGATTTTATTGTTCAAATATTCGAATTTTAACAGTACTAATGTCAACTAAGCTCATATTGTGAAATTCTGCTTGTGCACGTATAGGTAGAGCAGTAGTTCTCAAAGTGGGGTCCGCGATTCTTAAAACTTGAAATGTGTTGTAATAAAATAAAACACAGCTGTTATGCAAGAAGTTCTTTTTAGTTACTAAAAGGAAAGCAATTAGAAATTATGCCTACGTTTGTAAATTTAAATGTTTTCCTATTTTACTAAATTTCTGTCCTGTGTGTGTGAAGAGTTGTCTACAAATGCATTGCAACATTTGATGCCTTTCCCTACAACTTACTTATGTGAGCAGACCTTTTCTGCTCTTTGCAGTGTTAAAACCTTAAAGAAAGATCGTCTTAATGTGGAATCGGACCTAAGGTTGATAGTGGCAAAACTTATTCCTGATTCCAATGCAATTATGGAAAAACACAAAGAATTTCATTCCTCACATTAGTGACCCCACATTTGAGAACGCTGTTTATCAAGTGGATTTCCTTTTAAATTTTTTTTTAAAAATCAGCTTGGAAAGTTACTGTATTTTCAATTGAAATTTCGGTCACTAGGAAACAATCATGCATCTTTAGAATAAATTACTTATTGCATTATATTTCTTGATCTTTTTCTTGTCAGTGGTAATTCTAATTTGTATATATTTTTTAAATACTATGTGAAATTTCAGATAGTATTGCAGGGGGCTCCGCAGATTACTTTTCGAATGAACAGGGGGTCCGCGTTACCGGAAAATTTGAGAACCACTGAGGTAGAGCATATAGGTAGAATAAATTGTAGTGTGGAATCATTTCTCCCACTACCAAATTTTACTATAAAATTCCATTCTAAAACAGTATGATACAAATAAGTACAAATTTCTAATGTTTGGATTAAAGTACGTAGGTGTGCTCTCGACCTGTCGGTCTCGGGAAGGATTCCTCACGAAGCAAGCTACGTGAGGAGGAGTAGAACACTCAATGCTCCTCTGCAAGCAGAGGGGTTAGAGACTTGATAAAGCTTCACTGCAAGCTAGGCGAGTATTGTGATAAGGAATCTTTCAATGCTCCACTGCAATCAGAGGGAGAGGTAAAAGTCTTAACAAGGCTCCACTGCAAGCCAGGAGAGAAAGGAGGCCTAGAACTCCACTGCAAGCTAAAGGCTTGGATTGGGCAAGGTACAGTACTTCCGTAGATCCACTGCAAGCCAGGAGAGAAAGGAGGCCAAGAACTCCACTGCAAGCTAAAGGCTTGGGTTGGGTAAGGTACAGTACTTCCGAAGATTCACGGCAAACCAGGAGAGAAAGGAGGCCTAAAACTCCACTGCAAGCTAAAGGCTTGGGTTGGGTAAGGTACAGTACTTCCGTAGATCCACTGCAAGCCAGGAGAGAAAGGAGGCCTAGAACTCCACTGCAAGCTAAAGGCTTGGGTTGGGTAAGGTACAGTACTTCCGTAGATCCACTGCAATCCAGGAGAGAAAGGAGGCCTAGAACTCCACTGCAAGCTAAAGGCTTGGGTTGGATAAGGTACAGTACTTCCGTAGATCCACTGCAAGCCAGGAGAGAAAGGAGGCCTAGAACTCCACTGCAAGCTAAAGGCTTGGGTTGGGTAAGGCACAGTACTTCCGAAGATTCACTGCAAGCGAGGAGAGAAAGGAGGCCTAGAACTCCACTGCAAGCTAAAGGCTTGGGTTGGGTAAGGTACAGTACTTCCGAAGATTCACGGCAAGCCAGGAGAGAAAGGAGGCCTAGAACTCCACTGCAAGCTAAAGGCTTGGGTTGGGTAAGGTACAGTACTTCCGTAGATCCACTGCAATGCAGGAGAGAAAGGAGGCCTAGAACTCCACTGCAAGCTAAAGGCTTGGGTTGGGTAAGGTACAGTACTTCCGTAGATCCACTGCAAGCCAGGAGAGAAAGGAGGCCTAGAACTCCACTGCAAGCTAAAGACTTGGGTTGGGTAAGGTACAGTACTTCCGTAGATCCACTGCAATGCAGGAGAGAAAGGAGGCCTAGAACTCCACTGCAAGCTAAAGGCTTGGGTTGGGTAAGGTACAGTACTTCCGTAGATCCACTGCAACCCAGGAGAGAAAGGAGGCCTAGAACTCCACTGCAAGCTAAAGGCTTGGGTTGGATAAGGTACAGTACTTCCGTAGATCCACTGCAAGCCAGGAGAGAAAGGAGGCCTAGAACTCCACTGCAAGCTAAAGGCTTGGGTTGGGTAAGGTACAGTACTTTCGAAGATTCACTGCAAGCCAGGAGAGAAAGGAGGCCTAGAACTCCACTGCAAGCTAAAGGCTTGGGTTGGGTAAGGTACAATACTTCCGTAGATCCACTGCAAGCCAGGAGAGAAAGGAGGCCTAGAACTCCACTGCAAGCTAAAGGCTTGGGTTGGGTAAGGTACAGTACTTCCGTAGATCCACTGCAACCCAGGAGAGAAAGGAGGACTAGAACTCCACTGCATGCTAAAGGCTTGAGTTGGGTAAGGTCAGTGGCGTAGGGAAGGGGGGGCCCGGAGGGGCCGGGCTTCCCCCAAAGAGGTCCGACAATGTACTTTGGTACTTTGATGTTTGTAATTTTTTATATATTTTTATGTTTATATATTTTTTTGTTTGTAATTTTTCTATATGTACACCTTGTCTCAAAAAGGTTGAGCGCATTCTTTATTGGTGTTTTGAGGCAAAAATTTTCTAAGTCCAGCTTCGGGTATCTTCGGGAAAAAGTAAACCAGGTTCGAACCTCCAAGCCAGCCTTTGCAATCGGGAAAAAGTTTGCAGATGTGTTTTTCTTCTTTTAAATATAATAAGACCTGTTACCAAGTGTTTAAAAAAGCAACATTGATTGAAATACTTAATGATACAATATTTCGAAACCTTGCACATGCTTGTTTGTCATTTAGCTCTCTATACGTAATGGAGCATTTAAATACGTTAAAGAATCTTTCCATATGTAAAAGAATGCTCAAAGTTAAGAAATAGAACATAATTATCGCCTGAGTCTAAAATAAAAGTCAAAGTAGAACAGAAACAGCGTTTGTAATGGATATGAATGTCATAATTATCTTGAGATCCGTTATACATCGCTAGAAGCTTAGTTCTAGAAGTCCTTGTGTTAGCTCATTGGTAAGCTGTCGGATTTCAAATCATAAGGTTGTGAGTTCGAATCTCATCTGGGTCAATACTTTTTTAAAATTATATTTTCCGCAATGCATGAAAAATTATATAAAATAATTACATTAAAATACATAAGTTGTTTATATATAACATAATAATTGCAGAACATAGTAATTATTATGTTTAAAATATAACATCTGAGATAATTTTCACAGTAGGTCGTTATTATATATGAGAATGTTAAATACAAGTTAGGAAAATCGTTTAATAGCAATAAATAAGTTATGTAGTGTATTTATTTGCAGCTATTTGTCATACAGATTTAACTTCTCAATATTCTCATTACAGTATGTTATTTATATTCGTGAAATACAGTATATTCCTACGGACATAGAAAGTGTATGAACAGAATATCCAAAGTCGTATCCTGCTTCAAGACACATAGCTTTTCCCGATCCCCTTAACGTCACGGGAAGAAACACAAATTCTCTTTAGAACGGAATGTCGTTACTTAGAGTCTCATTCGAATACGTTGAATATGCTTTTGTGTATTCATCTCTCTCTCTCTTTCTCTCTCTCTCTCTCTCTCTTTCGCTTTGTTTATGTGTGTGTGTGTGTTGCAGAATATCCCAAGTTGAATACAACATTTGCAAAGTATATGAGCATTATTGTCATCGAATACCAGAAATTGAAAGTCGTGTTTCTTCAGGTTAGGTTTGCGTGTTCATGTTAGCTCACTGGTAGAATACGGACTTGCCACTGAAGAGGTCTTGAGTTCAAAGCCTACAGCTAATTATCATTCTTTTGTTAGTAGGATTGCACAGAAATCGGATACAAGGAGTGGTTTACTTCTAGAAATATTTTCAGAAGCGTTTAGGTAGCCCTGGAAAGGGCTGTTTTCGGGAGTTAAGGCGGGGTCATTAATATTGTGTCCAAGACCCTTCTGAATTTATTACACGCTCCATTCTTCTGGGCATGGAATCTATTACATGGGTGACAAATCTATCTCCTTCCCCTACCTCCAGCCATGCTTCGGAAACAAAATGCCACAGGTCATCCTGAGTTCTTGGTGGATCTGCCTCAGGCCAACTTTCCCTTAGAGTACGCTTCACTTCTGCTCACGTATTTTCCATGAGATTGAGGTCTGCTCCACGAGGCGGCCAGTCGATTAAATCAATCTCAGGGTGCCCTGCGAACCATTCCTGAACCACACGGGAATTATGTATTGGCGACTGGTATTGCTGGAACTGAATTACACCATCAGGCTGAAACAGATGGCACCATGATATTACTGATAATGTCTAAGTACTGAGCATTGTCCAGATGTCCTTCAATTCTATGAAGCTGTCCTGCTCCGCGACTGGAAATCCAACCCCAACATAAAATAGATACATGGCCACTGCGATTGCAAGCAGCCACATATCCATGGTCATATCGGGTGCCTCTCGGACGATACAGAAAACGGCGTCCCTCCTTTGATGTTGTGAATAAGGATTCATCTGAGAAAACTACGTTTTCCCAATTGAGACCCACATTCGCCTGTGCAAACGCGAGACGGTAAATTTTGTGGTCGTGTGAGAGTTGTTCCTTCACGGCAGCAACACGGCCACGTAACCCAGCATGACGAAGCCTTCGCAGAGCTGTATGCTTACTACCAGGAAAGAGAGAAGCTTCCCTTATCTGTCTAGACGTCCTTAGTGGGTCTAACCGGGCTTCGTTTACTAATCTCGCATCTTGGGCTTCGGTTGACACATGCGGACGACCAGGAGATCGTAAATTACCAGTCTTACCTGTAGCACCATATTTCCGAATCCATTGCCTTCCTGTAGAGGCCGGGACACTTACTCGTCTGCTAGCTGCAGTTGCAGAATAACCTTCCAACTCCCATAAAGTAATTACTGCTGTACGTCTATCCATAGTTACCAATGTTCTGAGCTGTGAGAAGAAAGCAATAGGTAAAAGCTAGTACCTGACGTGTGATTGGTTACTTGCACGACACGCCTATTGTGGGGAACAGCGTTGCCAGATCTAGCATAATGATGCTAGATCTAGCATAATTTGCATGTCTCTAGCACCTAGCATCTTGCTTTTAGCATCTTGCCCAAATCTAGCACAATTTCAGCAAGTTATCAAAAAGCCGTAAAACCTGGAGAAGTTGGTCGTGGGAAGAAAAAGAACGGCAGAAATGTATCCTCTTCCATTGATTCATACAGTCGGTAAACCATACAGGCAGTCTTATTTTCCTAAGTAAGTTCGGAACGGCTTTGGGCTTTTTTTTGTGGCCCCACCCAGGGTTTTCTAATCCTTTAACTCCGAGGCATGGGCGAAACTATGGGGGCCATTCTCCCCCCAACTTTTTGACAACTTCACCATCTTTACTTCTGACTTCATGATCATATTTATTCCTGAAATGACAGCTCCGAGACCGACCAAAAATCTGCCCCCTCCCCCAGCAGACGATTCCCAACTCCGCTTATGCTGCGAAGTAATTTTCTTTCAAAATATGTAAACAAAAACTTTGCATTCATTTATACGATATATACGCCATTGAGTTTGGCAACGACTGCAGTAATTTAGTTGAGTTAAAATTTTGGTGCGTGAAGTATTGAGTTCTATCCATGCATTCTTGCTCTCTGTGTATTTTAAGTTACGTTATCGTATCTCAACTTTGTTTTTTTTAGACTCCTGAATTAGTATTATGAGGATCTAGCATAATTTGACCGAATCTAGCATAAGTTCGATCAGGTTTTGGAATAATTCCGAGCTGTGAGTCTGGCAACGCTGGTGGCGAACGACTTGGTCAACGACTCGCGAAAGAAATCTGAAAATGGTGCACCGTAATAATAATAATAAAAACAGTTTTTATAAAGGAATATTAATACATACGAAAAGCTGTTTAAAGAATGAATTGTTATACTGACTTTACACGTATAAAAACATATACCATATACCAAACAGATTGAGCGATATGATTATAGCTGTTTTGAGACGAAAACTTTCGAAGTCCAACTTCGGGTGTCTTCGGAAAACAGTAAACTAAAGCTGCTGGTTCGAACCTCCAAAGCCAACCTTAGTAATCGGGAAAAAATGTACAGATATGTTTTTCCTTCTGTTAAATATAATAAGACATGTTGAAATGGTATTAAGTGTAGAAAAAAGGAACATTGATTGAAATACTTAATGATACAATATTTCGAGACTATGTATTCACACTCTCGTTTCGTCATTGTGATTTCCATACGGAAAACAGCATTTACGTATGAGCTCAGTTATATTTCAGAAGCAGCTTCCGAAAAGCGGTCATGTTAGCTCAGTGGTACAGCACCGAGCGTTCGTGAGTTCGATACCCGTTCAGGTGAGATTCCTTTATGATATTCTACTTTCCTCAATGCATGAAAATTATGTAAAATAGTTACATTACAATTCATCAGTTGTATATATATTTTCATATCATCAGTTGTATATATGAGTTGAATATATATATTCATATCATTTCACGACATAAGTAATTCTTATCTTTAAAATATAACATCTGAGGTATTCACAGAACGCCGGTGTGTTATGTGTGAATATTGAATACAAATTTAAAAAATCGTGTAATAGCAATAAATAAGTTATGTAATATATTTATTTGCAGCTACTTTCATCGCAGATAACTTCTCAATATTCGCATTACAGCATTTAGGTAGAGCATATCGAAAATCGGATCGTGGTTCAAGACAAAAAACTAGCTAGCCCCAAACTGTCACGTAAGAAATTCACGAATCGCAAAAGTAAAGGGAAGAGATTGAGAGCGGTAATTCCTTAATCGCTCTCTCTCAACTCTCTCTTATCTGCATTTATACATATAAAAGTGTATGTATGTATGTTCCATCATAACTCATGTAGAATATGCCTAGAGCAGGGTTTCTCAACCTGGGAGTCGCGGCCCCTAGGGGATCGCGAAGATAGGCGGAAGAGATAAATATAGTTAGAATCTAATACCAGAAATTATTTTTAAATATTATTTTTAATTTTGTTCTGATAGGCATACTTTTATTTTTTATACACACTGTAAAGAACAATAAAAAATAAGTCTACTGAACATTTTCAAAGGGTGTAGAATTCGTGTTACTATTCGGTTCAAAGTCTCTTGTCGTCGCAAATTCTGTCGAGAAATTTGAAGCTTAAAATATACAAAACGATAATCATGCCTGTTGTTCTGTATGGTTGCGAAACATGGTCGCTTACTCTGAGGGAAGAACATAGACTGAAAGTATTTGAGAACAAGATCCTTAGACGAATATTCGGACCCAAGAGGAACGGGAATGGGGAATGGCGGAAACTTCATAACGAGGAACTACATAATTTATACGGTTACCCAACATCGTTAGGGTCGTCAAGTCTAGGAGGCTTAGGTGGGCAGGTCAGGTAGCTAGAATGGAAGAAAGTAGAAACGCTTTGAAAGTCTTGACTGGAAGACCAAACGGAAAACGACCATTAGGAAGACCTAGGGGCAGATGGGAGGACAATATTAAGATGGATCTCGCAGAGATAAGAATACAAAGTAGAAACTGGATCCAATTGGCTAAGGATAGAAGTCAGTGTAGAGCTTTTGTGAACGCGGCATTGAACCTCCGGGTTCCATAGGCCATAGAGTTAGTTAGTTAGTTAGTAGAGTTGTTTAAAAATGAATTTAAATCAAAGAGGTATGATATAAAACTAATGAGAACTGTATATAGAAATACTAGAAAAATACACATGAAACAAAACCTGCACATTGAAATACAATTAAAATTAAAACCTAATGAGATACCTAAGCATGGTGTAATTTCACTAGTGCAGCAATGCCCGGTTCAATCTTCATGACGAATATTATCAAGCCGTTTTCAACTGATAAGCGATTTCTTATCTTTGTTTTAATGTTTACCATAAAAAAACACTTTCGCACAAGTACGATATAGCAAATGGAATTATTACTTTCAAAGCAGCAATCACCAGACCAGGATATTCTCTCCTCATCAGGCAGAACTTGTCCAAGTCTTCGTTACAGAAAACCAGTTGCAAAGACTTGTCGCATGATCATTCTATTATTTGGTCAAGAAGTTGTGGGCTTAGATCGGATACGTTAATGGCCTCTTCAATGAAGGAGTTTAACATCCATCTTGAACCAGCACCTTCGTCGTTGGGAATATAGATATTACAGTTACTGTATCCACTGTCAGTGCCGGGCGCCGAAAAGAGGGGCCACACATTTCGGAGGAAGTGTGTTACTCAAGTTAGGAAAGTGCATGTGCACATGTGTAAAATAGAAGGAAAAACGTAATAAAATGTGCTCAAAATTAAGGAAAGGTAGGGTTTATTTTGAAAATGTTATTGAGCTTCGTGCCAACCATGGTGGCGCTTCGTAGCTAGTCTGTCGACGTCACTCATATATACGGTGACATCGTACTATACTCTCGCCCCGGGCAATGATTTTCCATGGCACTGTTCACTATAAACAAAAAAATGGATTCTACTATTATAGAAATAGGTATGTTAAAAATCCCACACAAGCTTATTATAAAACAAATTATAAAAGGGTCGCTGGCAAGAGCGTGTGATAAAAGGGGATCGTGATAGGAATTAGATTGAGAACCACTGGCCTAGAGTAATTTTAACCACATTTCTTATAGTTTCAAAAAGAGTGCTGTCGGGTTACCTATGGTGAATGGGAGGGGGATACATATAAAAGATTGCTAGAAAATGATCGATATTAGATTCATAGTTTTCGGGGTCGCTTAGATAAATAGTGAGACTTTCAATTTCGCTTAACTCCGATTAAGCTCTCATTAGTAGGGATGTTCACGAACGACTTATCTTTGAAACTCGACTCGACTCGAAACAGACATCTTTGAGGTCTACTCTTGGACTCGGTGCGAAAAATATCTTCCAACTCGACTCGGATTAGAGTCAAGTCGAACCAAAACGAGCCAAATCCTGTGTGTAGTCCTACCTAGACAATCCATAGACAATAATTATTCTATCATCAATTATACTACTGTTACTACAAATAATAATAATAATAATAATAATAATAATAATAATAATAATAATAATTATTATTATTATTATTATTATTATTATTATTATTATTATTATTATTATTATTATTATTATTATTGTTATTATTATGACAACACCGTGTACAAACATGAACGATAGATGGTTAGTAAAGGAATACTAAAAGCTAGTTGACTGCCGACGTCGGTAGTCATGAAGTCTACAAGGCAAGGACATCGTTCATTACCCTAAGCTGTAAGCGTCGGTGGACTACAGATGGTCAACTATTAACCTCTCGCCAGAAATTGGTGGCCCCGCAGCGACGATCGGTGATGGCCCAAGTTCCATATTGAAAACTTTACTACCAGCGGCAGAGACGCGATGAAACGCCAACGAACCACAAAATTACTCTCCCAAAATATGTTAAAATGCCTATATGTGTGATTTGTTTATATTTAGGTGAAACAAAAAAACACAAAACAAATACCCCGGGGTGGACGCGAACTATCAATATTACGATTACTAGGCACGTGTTCTTCTGACTTCCCCACGGAAACGATCATAAAAAGCTTGGTTGTTGAAGGATAAATCATTGACGTCTTAATTTAGCCAATCAGATAAACCCCTACATCTCGAGTTCTAGGAGGTCATACCGTGAACCGTTTCAGATTTATTGCTTTCTGGTGGAGTACTATCCATGCGCAAAATTTGAGCATAATAGCTGACATGCATCTTCGGTGCCTCTTATCTTTAGTACAATTTTAACCAGAGATGGTGTGGGTCAATGAAAATTTGATCCACGACCCACCATGACCCACTATGACCCACCACCCAAATGACCCATTGGCCCACTCTGACCCATCAACCATCGTGATCCACTCTGACCCACCACCAACTATGAACCACTCTGAACCATTGCAACCAACTTCGACCCACCAAAACCCATCGACATCAACTCTGACCGATGACCCACGTCCTCCTCTCCATTGACTAAAGAGATTACACTTGTAATAAAACAAGACTGTGAAATTATCACTTATCGGAGTTTGAATTTCTACCGTCATTGGCTCAAGCACCTCTTTGTTACAATACTGGTGGGTCTGACCTTTATGATATATAATGGCAAAGTGTTTCTCATCTTCCGAATTAAAATGAATTTAAATTTATCATATGTAATTATTTCTTTGTTGCCTTACAGACACATTTCAGTAGAAAATAGGGTGAAATTTAAAAGTTTCGAATCAAGGAAAAGTAGACCAACGTAAAAAAAAAAAAAAAAAAATAGAGAGAGAGAGAGAGAGAAACTAATTTTCTATATAATTAAGCATGCCGTACTAATTGGAAATGCCCATGTAATTAAATTTAGAATACAAATTTTATGGCCATTTTTCTCTAACTTTATGGCTTGATTGCCTTATGCTCGGAACGCTCCATATATTAAACACCAGCTTCAGCAATTATAAATAGAAAGCAGTGGGTATAAAATTCAAAAAGAACTTTAGTTTGCATTACTCAATTTTTTTCTCAACTAATATCAATCGTTTTCGATTATTTTTACAAATCAACCCACTACCAATTTCCAATATATAGAAAATGCACCCCCGTCCCCCCGCTCATAAAAGACAATTTTAAAAAATGCCAGGGCATATTCTCTTTATTTTTAATAAAGAGTTATATGCTGAATTTCAGCTCTCAGTTGAACGGCTTGTGAGATACTAAATTTTTCGCAAAAATTCGGACTTCTACTCCCCCTAAGGATATGTATTATAATGAAAGTGACACGCGTATGATAACTTCCCAGTTGGGATTGGAGCCTGATTATATACCAAACGTCAATTCATTTGACTTTGCAATTTGACCGTGATGATTACGCAGACATAGTTACTTTCAATTTTTTATGATACATATCCTTATTTCATATGTTACAGATGATTCAAAAATATTTTTTCAAGCAGTTAGCTCCTCTAGAATCTCACAGGCTGCATCCCAAAATCCAACTCCTACTATCCTATGACAATCCAAAAGTGACTGAACTTTTTTTATTAGGAACAAATGACAAAAGAAAAATGGAGGTCTTGAAAGTAAAATGTAGAAAAGCTCGGTGCCCCCAATAACTCCATATTTCTCCGCCCCTTCATTCCGAACTTAAAAATAAAACTTAATTCGAATATGGTTAATTAGTGAATTTATTACAGTTAAATTCCACTCACTACATGCTACAGCTACAACTATGTAAGAAAAAAATAACAACTGTGAAACATGTTCTGAATTACTATTACATTTCTTACGATATTATTAAACATATTAGAATAGTAAAAGAGGATTGTTCGTGAAATAGTATATTTGCTCATGATTTTTAACTTTTTCATACGGAAAAAATTAAAATATTATTCAAGTTTTAAAATTTGCACTCTGCAAATATGTTGCCCTCTAGGCAATGGGACTAATGTGGACTAATGGGAAATGCTGCACTGTTAGCGGCGCTGAAAACTTATGATTCGATTCTAATATCGGTTGATTTCGATATCTTTATGTCGCTACGTAACCACCCTGGGTGCTAATGGGAGCTTAATTGGACTTGAATTGAAAGTAGAGCTATTCACCTAAGCGACCACGAAACTATGGATTCAATAATAATATCGACCCGTTTCTAGCATTTTTGATATGTATCCCGACAGTACTCTTTTTCCAGACTGTAAGAAATATAGTTAAAATTGCTCTAGATATATCAGAATTATGTTGAAACACACACATAAATCCACTTTTATATTCTGTATAAATAGAGAGAGAGTGAGCGAGCGAGCGAGCGAGACTCAAGGCATCACCACTTCCACATTGCAAAAAGCATATATCAGGAATTGAATTGAAAATCTATGTAAAGACTTTCTGCTGTGGCATGCTTCATAAGGACAATTCCAGTCTGCTCACGTGACCTTTGGGGTTCATGAATTTTTTTGCGATCGTTCCGACTTTGGACCCTCTGTTTATACCCTCTGTTTATGCATCGAATAACTTTTCAAGAACATAAATGACATTCTATATTATGAATGTTGAGAATTACTCTCTATATGACAAATAGCTGCAAATAAATACACTACATGATTTATTTATTGCTATTGAACGAGTTTCTTAACTTGTATTTACATCCTCATATATAATACCGACCTACTGTGAAAATTAACTCAGATGTTATATTTTAAACATAATAATTACTATGTTCTGCAATTATTATGTTATATATAAACAACTTATGTATTTTAATGTAATTATTTTATATAATTTTTCATGCATTGCGGAAAATATAATTTTAAAAAAGTATTGACCTAGATGGGATTCGAACTCACAACCTTATGATTTGAAATCCGACAGCTTACCAATGAGCTAACACAAGGACTTCTAGAACTAAGCTTCTAGCGATGTATAACGGATCTCAAGATAATTATGACATTCATATCCATTACAAACGCTGTTTCTGTTCTACTTTGACTTTTATTTTAGTACTCAGGCGATAATTATGTTCTATTTCTTAACTTTGAGCATTCTTTTACATATGGAAAGATTCTTTAACGTATTTAAATGCTCCATTACGTATAGAGAGCTAAATGACAAACAAACATGTGCAAGGTTTCGAAATATTGTATCATTAAGTATTTCAATCAATGTTGCTTTTTTAAACACTTGGTAACAGGTCTTATTATATTTAAAAGAAAAAAAACACATCTGCAAACTTTTTCCCGATTGCAAAGGCTGGCTTGGAGGTTCGAACCTGGCTTACTTTTTCCCGAAGATACCCGAAGCTGGACTTAGAAAATTTTTGCCTCAAAACACCAATAAAGAATGCGCTCAACCTTTTTGAGACAAGGTGTACCTATAACAGCACTCCCCCCCCCCAAACACACATCCTGGCTACGCTATTGGGTAAGGTACAGTACTTCCGTAGATCCACTGCAAGCCAGGAGAGAAAGGAGGCCTAGAATTCCACTGCAAGCTAAAGGCTTGGGTTGGGTAAGGTACACTACTTCCGAAGATTCACTGCAAGCTAAGGAAGGGAATTTGACCAGCCGGAGACGGAATTTGTCTCTGAAATCTTCTTTGCTATGTAGGTGCTCCTGTGCAGTGGTGTCGCTTGTGATCCTGTTATCTGCCATCATAATAATCCATAGTAAGACGCACGTGATTGGTGTTTGTAAATATAAGCACGTGTCGGTTGTTTATAAACAAAACCATATGGGATATTACAATATACAATTCGTGATATGCCTCGCTCCATTGTATTTTCCGATAAATCCTAAAATTTCTCTTCCAAAAATGGGTTATGGGTTTTGGTAACGGTGGTTAAGTGGTAGCATCGCTCATCTTAGGTACGAGGCGACCTGGTTCTATTCCAAGTCTTGAGAATTTGAGATGGACAACATTGTATTTGTGGGTTTTCCTTGTGTTCTCCCGTTTCCTCCCACGTTTCCATTCTATCAACTTTTCCATAATAATTAACTTTCCTTAATTTTTCGTCTCGTTTAGCTTATAGAATGTGTTCGGGAGATGTTAAACTAAATATATATAATAAATGACCAAAATATCATTGCATTTTAAACATAATTTAGGTTAGGTAGGGTTTCATATATATATATTAAATAGATTCTTTTAGGCATTATGCTTATCTTATCTTTGGTATTCCTGCAGTGTCGTGTGGAAAATTTCATCAAATAGAGTTCAAGTATTCGATTTCATATTCTTTCAGGACAAGTGTGATTTTATAGTATATACTTCTTTTTCCATAACATGTGGCTCAAAGGGGAGGGAGAGATTCAATCATGAAAATCTACCTTAAGTAGCCTACACCACCGGAACGCCGAGCGTTTTCAGTATTTTGTGTTAAGTTACTGACATTAGGTATAGTCCACACGGCTATTAGCTTTCTAGTTGTAATCAAAGAAGCTCAGTGCAAACTCAGTAGAAATACTCTGGAACAAATAATTAATACTTTTTCTGACCAGAGCGTATACTTATTTATTAAAATTCAAATAGATCGTAACAGTTTCAAAAACTTAACTGTTATGAATGTTATGAAGATATTTCTGCCAGTTAACGTCTGATGAAGATAACATTAAGTTATTAAATCTATACGATTATTTTAATTTTAATAAGTACATACTCTGGTCAGAAAAATATTTATTATTCGAGTAATAGTTCCAGAGTCAAAGCGGATTAAGTTACATAAAATTACAATATCAGAGCTTCATTACAAAAGATCTTCTTCGACATTTTTTTTAAAGCCAATATGATCTCTTTTGTCAAACTCTCGTCAATTACACCTGAAATAGATTCTTGTTGACATTTTTAATTGCTGTTGAATTTTCTTCGCGTATGAACCAGCTACTGAGTTTGTTCTTGTGTCTACTTCAAATCTTATTTAAATAGGGTCAGTGAATCGGAACTTCTATTGCTTCAATGCATACAGGGTTAGAATAAATGATTTATTCATTTTGAAAAGGCTACATTTTCAAAAGTACTACACGTAGACTTTTTGAAACATCTTAAAAACCTTGGGGGGGAGGTATGAAAAATTGACCTATTAACCTTCTTCTCCTACTACATGGTAGTGAAACCGATATTTTCTCCGAAATCCGGTGTTGCCAAGAAATTCAAGCTAGCTGACAATTTTCGACCAGAGTAGTGCGCATTCCTCTCTGTCACTTGAGAAAGGTTTTGGTGAAAAAGAAAAAAAAAGTAGCGTGGAAACTCCGAATGGTTTGTGTTGTTTTGTTATTTGACACTTTGAGTGGAAAAATCTTCCTTCTTCCTTTGGAGAGGAACAAAATTCGAACTGGACGGCAGCTCTCGGCAAAAATAGGGGGTGAGCAAAAGCGGATCTTTTCCGTCATATGAATATGGAATGGAATGTCTCAAATGTTTTGGCGAAGAAAAAAGTAGTCTGGAAACTCCGAATGCTTGATGTTGCTTTGTTATTTGACACTTTCAACCTGCTTTCAACAGAATATTTCTTTTTCCATTGAGAAGGAATGATCTATATATGCAGGCAAGTTGGTCAGTGTTTGTTTATTTCCCCCTTCTCTATATAGAAAGAAAGAACCCATATGTGTAAGCCATTAATCACAGTGTAATGGGGACCAAAGCTATGGCAACGTCGTTGAACATAAGTTAAGTTACAATGTCACTAGTAAGAGGATATGATTGTTCGGACAGTTCCGATTACCACCCACTAAGGTTTTTAAGATCCTGCCAGTTCTATACACACATGAAAGATATATGGAAAGAACCACAAACTAATCAAGTTTGTATTGTTGGCATCCGCTCATTGGCACATCCCAGTTCGTGAGTACCTAAACGATCAACTTCTGAATCGCTGGACTGGACATATTGGTGAGAATGCTCTTCCTTGTATACGTAATCTCTTCATTGTAATCTCTTTGTATTCATCTGTAGTTCTTTTTATAATGTGAATCATGTAACACTATTTTTTTTTTTTTTTTTTTTTTTTTTGAGATTTAAGACTTGAGTGAACTTAGTGTTACTTATGGGACTCGAGAAATTTTTCGTCTCGTCTCAAAATTGACACAAGAATTGTTATGTTTCTCATCTTGTCTCGAATTTAAAAAGTACTCCTCGTGTCATTTTGAGAGTGAATTTTTGTTCTCTCTTAGGCAACACTAGCTTTCAGCGAAATAACTAAAATTAAGAATCTATCATTCATGGTCAATCAAGAAATATTCATGTTGAGTAACAAAATGCTTTGGGTGGCCTACAATACAAAGTACACTATGTGATCAAAAGTATCCGGACACCCCCCAAAATATACGTTTTTCATATTAGGTGCATTGTGCTGCCATCTACTGTCAGGTACTCATTATCAGCGACCTCAGTAGTCATTAGACATCGTGAGAAAGTAGAATGGGGCTCTCCGCGGAACTCACGGACTTCGAACGTGGTCAGGTGATTGGGTGTCACTTGTGTCAGAAGTCTGTACGCGAGATTTACACACTCCTACACATCCCTAGATCCACTGTGTCGGATGTAATAATGAAGTGGAAACGTGAAGGGACGCGTACAGCACAAAAGCGTACAGGTTGACCTCGTCTGTTGACTGACAGAGACCGCCGACAGTTGAAGAAGGCCGTAAAGTGTAATAGGCAGACATCTATCCAGACCATCACACAGGAATTCCAAACTGCATCAGGATCCACTCCAAGTACTATGACAGTTAGGCGTGAGGTGAGAAAACTTGGATTTCATGGTCGAGTGGCTGCTCATAAGCCACACATCACGCAGGTAAATGCCAAACGACGCCTCGCTTGGTGGATGTAAGGAGCATAAACATTGACGATTGAACAGTGGAAAAACGTTGTGTGGAGTGACGAATCACAGTACACATTGTGGCGATCCGATGGCAGGATGTGGATATGGCGAATGCCCGGTGAACGTCTTCTGTCAGCATGTGTAGTGCCAACAGTAAAATTCGGAGGTGGTGGTGTTATGGTATGATCGTGTTTTTCTTGGAGGGGGTTTACACACCTTATTGTTTTGCGTGGCACTCACAGCGCAGGCCTACATTGATGTTTTAAGCACCTTCTTGCTTAACATTGTTGAAGAGCAATTCGGGGTTGGCGATTGCATCTTTTAACACGATTGAGTACCTGTTCATACTGCACGGCCTGTGCGGAGTGGTTACACGACCATAACACCCCTGTAATTGACTGGCCTGCACAAAGTCCTGGCTTGAATCCTATAGAACACCTTTGGGATGTTTTGGAATGCCGACTTCATGCCAGGCCTCACCGACCTATATTGATACCCCTCCTCAGTTCAGCACTCCGTGAAGAATGGGCTGCGATTCCCCAAGAAACATTCCAGCACCTGATTGAAAGTATGACTGCGAGAGTGGAAGCTGTCATCAAGGCTAAGGGTGGGCCAACCATGAACTTGTAAGTCATTTTCAGCCAGGTGTCCGGATACTTTTGATCACACAGTGTATATCAAAAACGACTTTAACACTTTGACAAATCATATTGATTTATTTATTTAGCTTACAGACGTGGTTTTTGTGTCATTTTGTAGCAAAACACATTTTTTTTTTTTTTACCTTATACCTAAAGAGGTTCAATGTAGCTTCCATTGGTGATGCGGATTGTTCACAAAGCTTTGTCTCGTTTGCTCTACAACGTCTTCAAACGTACTGGAACGACCTTAAAATTTGTTGTGTCGTATCTAACATCCAGTTTCAATAAAACACTTATGTCGCTGATAAATAATAGGCCTACTGGGAGGATCTTTACCATACTTTGTACGAAAATTACTTTGCAAAGTGGTCGCAGACTTGGATTCTTTAAACTAAAACACAGAGCTAACACGCTTGGGACCAGTAAAGGCAACCATCTTTGCTGCAACCGCCGCTAGCGCTTGCAGTGGCTTGTTTCTGAACTAGTGTACTACGTGAGTCAAAACTTGATGTATTTTGCTACAAAATGACACCAAAACCATGTCTGTAAGATAAATGAATAAAGCAATATGAGTTTTCAAATTTGTCCTTTTTGATTCACCCTGTATAATCTCTAATCAAACACGTGATTAGATGTAGATCCAATAGAGTTTTGACTGCGGCTGTGATGTCAATTGAAAGCTAGCCAATCAAATCAAACTAGTTTCATCTGGGAGGACGTTCCAATCCTTACTTATGAAACATATGCCAATACTTTAAAACTAATCAGGATATTGTGCTATTGTTTATCAGAATATTAAATGTCTCTAACAACCTATAACGCAGCAACGTAGGAACACCGCAAAGCGGACAAAACTGTCTTTCAAGCATTATGTGAGTCAAGTTAAATTTCCGAACTTTCAAAGACCTGCATATCATTTCTATAGAACACGACACGAACGTACCAAGTTTGGACGAAACATATAGACTGCATGTAACACTATACAGTGTGCAACACATGTTAGAAAACCTGTAACAACAACTAGAGAAGGCTGTTCAGTTTTGTGTTGGTTCGAAACCCGGCTAGGAAAGCTGTGAATTTTCTAAATCTCTATCCCTCCCCCCTCTATCTATTTATCTGTCTATCTCAATGTCATCCGTTACGAACTTTGATTAAACACATGCGTTTAGTAACTATAGACAGTAGTTTACAGTTCTTCTTGAGTTTCTACTCCAGGTAATACTGTAATTTTTTTAAATAAAGAACAAATCTGCTTTGTTCGGAAATAGCTTCTCAAATACGACAAAATAATTTTACATTTTGTTAACGTGTAAATCTGACGAACACATTATAACACTCGATTCAAAAATTTCTCCAGCCGAATTTCTCTCTCAATGGAAAGAGTATATTATGTCACAGCAGCAAGAAGTTGACAGACTCCTTTAGAGAAGGCAAAGGGATCGGAAGGAATTGAAAACCAGACGTAACAAATCACTCGGGGATCTAAGTTTGGTTGCCTATCCACCTTCAAAAAGAGCAATTTCAGTACCAAAGTCTTGCATCGCTTTCTTTTGCTCTGTCTGTACAGTTTATTACGAAATACTTTATAAAATGAACCAATAAGGACATTTTTCTGGTGGGTTAATCCAGTATGATTATAAACTATATTATAAAAAGGGAATAAAAATGAAAGGAAAAGGATTTTTTGTGGGATAAAATGAAAAAAATGGGATTAATTGTAAAACCATTGGGTTTTACATGAAGTAGCGGGCTAAGGAATTGAACGCATTGGGCATAATTCCTAAGGTTGAGAACTAAATAAAATGAAGAAATAGGACTAAGATTAAACGTATGGGGACTTTTACTATGATTGAGGAATAAATAAAATGAAGAAATTGGACTTAGACTAAAAGTATTAAGCACTCTTCGTAAGATTGAAGGTTAAGTAAAATGAAGAAGTGAAACGTGGACTAAAATCATTAAATTCACCAATTCTTCTAAAGACTCAGGGCTAAAAATTTTTCACGGATATTAGGGAAGTAGTTCGCTCGCTACCAATAGTTACTCTCATTTCTTCAATTTTACCCTACAAATGTTTTCCTACATTTTAGTTCATTTTATAAAAGTATCGTGTTTAAAAGCTATTTTACGAGTATTTTTTTTTACTTTTTAGTCTTTATTCAATATTTTTAATTGCACTGTGGAAGGCAATTAATTAGTGTCCATTCCCTTATTACGAAAAGGAAAATACTCAAACCTCTTAATATGAAGTCAACAGAACGCCTAATCATCTGCAACCAACCAAACTTTTTGTGGTTTGGGTTGCATAAACACCAGGCATCTATACTTAACGGTATTTCTATATATAAAAAATAATAATCTTATCCATTTTAATATAAAACGACACACTACAGCCAAAATTATCTGAAAATACTGTACTGTCATAAATTTTACGTATATGAAATCTTTGGGTTTAACGTCCCACGTTTTTGTCCTTTAAGCTAAGGAAGACAGATAATTAAGGCAAGTGAATGATGATGGAAGAATTGGTGAAATGAGATTGTGGAAGGAAACGGAAGTACCCCGAGAAAAATCGCGGATACGATATTGTTCACCACAAACTTACTTGAGCGGGGATCGGAGCTGGGATGCCACGCACCAGAGTTAAGCGTTCTACCACTGAGCCACCGTGCCCCCACCAGATTTACGTGCATGCGGTCCTTGGTTCTATCTCACCTCGCGCCAAGTGCATTTTGTGGTGGACAAACACCGTGTGTGGGGGTTTTCTCCCGTTTCCTCCCACTTTCTTCATTTCACTATTTTCATTCATTTCTCATCATCATCGTCTCCTTTAGCCTAGCCGGCATAAACGTGGGACGTAAAACTCAAAGATTTCATTTCATTTCATTTCAGATTTACGTATCTATAAAATTTCATATCTGCAGTTAGTACGGAAAAATGTGTAATTCAAGTAGCAATGTTTGATTCAAACAAATAAGGAGGAAAGTAGCCTATTAAAAAATAATAAGATAAGAAAACTATCCTTTCGAAGCTTAGTTTAATCAAGCTCTAAAAATTAAATTTAGAAAACAAAAAATAAATATGACTCTGATATAGGGAAGAAAAGACCTTCGGAATATGTAGCTCACCGAGGGGGAGGGGGAAGAGAGCGAGGCCGATCAAAGAAGAAATAAGGAGATTGTGTGAAGAAAGATATGATGCAGTGTGGTGTCATAATGAATATGACACAAGATAGAAACAGGTGGAGAACTACAATCCGAAAGGCCCACCTCGGCTAACTGGGAAAAAAGGCTTTAGTGAAAGAGAAATGGAACATTAAATATGATTGTTTATTTCTTGTTAGTGGGAATATGGTAAATTTATAAAACCTTCAAACAGTGAAATTTCAGTGAATCTTGAGCCCTGGTCTGATAGAAATTTTCATGACCTCTTGGACAACTCCAAAGCTATTGGGAGAAAATGTAGAAACAGATTTTCGGAGACTTTTTCTATAATAGGGAACAAAGACCGACACTTCAGTAATACAAACACTGTCACGAATATATATAACTTTATTAACTGAAATAAGTATACTAAACACAGTACTGTAGAGTGTGAGTAAGCAAATCTAATTTGTTTTAATATGAATTTCGAAGAACTGACCCCCTTTGAAAATCCAAGGGGGTGTAACCCGTACCCCACCCTGTGGACGGCCATGCATCTATATAGGGTTGCTTATTTGAGCTGAAGTTTAGGGTATCTTTCAGCAACAAGGCTATATCAGACAGACCTACAGCTTAATATGCGATCCGGTGAGCTCCCACCGGCAAACGAACCCGGATCTCCCGAATCGATGATGCGTACACTAACCATATACTATAGGGAAAGGTAATATGTAGATGTAATTACGCAATCTCTGCAGACAAGTAACGTCCATATTTCTCCTTTCTGATTGCTTTAAAGCAAATTCTACAAACATTTTGAACACTGCAGATGGACCAAGGTAGAACCTCCATGTGGTCCCATACTTTCTTCATTATCTACGCCACAGCTGGCATGACACTCAATTTGTACGTTTTGACAAATAACTGAGGCTTGGGTTAACTCATTGGGAATCTAGTTTCTAAAATTGTCTCAACGAAATGCTCGTTGTTTCAATAACCATGAAGTTTCCCATTAGAGAAAGATGTATACCTCACGCCTAAAGGGAAAATCTACAACAACGCTAGGGGCAACTCTTCCTCAGCAAGTTTTGAAATCCTATTTTATTCTGTTTCATTGTGAACAAAAATACTCAAAGGAATGTTTTTGAAACGAGGAGGAACCCAGATGGAGAAAGAATGAATCTGTGTATGCTTTCCCCTCTTCATTGTGTCTTGTTGTGTGTCTAACGAGCTTAAATAATTGACAACCCCCCGTCCGGATGACCAGTGGCTCTGCTGACCTGACCCTTTTGTCGTGAGGTGAAAGCTGTGGAGTTCTCTTCTCTCCTCTGGCCATATGCTGGTGGTCCTACAGGGTTGGAATTCTAGAGAGGGGGCGGTGTTTGAGAAACAATTAAGGCCAACAACCTTGGTACTAACCAAGTCCCGTAAAGGGTAAAAAAAAAAAGAACCTACATAGCGTTCACAAACAAAACAAAGGAACTCTGTATGTATTGCACTGAAATGCAGGTGCATGTTTCTGGTCGCTCAAAAGTTATTACTATACTGTTATTTAAAATACAATGAATCTCTAAATATATTTACCTTCTAAATCATGTATTTCACATTAGCGGACAACTGGAGTATTCCTAGGGCGTTCAGAGAAAGAAAATCAAAAGCACCAGAAACTTTCAGTTTATGCGTTTGAATGAAATACAGTTAGTCTTCGATATACAACCACCCGCATTTTCGACCGGCAGTATAAGTTAGGTTAAGTAGTTAATATTATCAATGATCTATCTATACATGTTGGCCCAAAAGTAGGTATACAGTACCATACTGATCAGTTCATATTTTATTATCATTTCTTATTGCTACCCATCAGATAGACTTAGTTTCTTTATTATTTGTTCTTAATGTGTTTTTACTTATATCTTAGGCCCGGAACAGCAGAAGCAAATAAACTCATAAACTAGAACGTTATACTTGATCAGTGCACGAGTGTATTCCTATTTTTGAGCCACCCTGTATATATTTATAACAGAATTATTTCAGTCTGTGAGTAACGCTAATTCCTAATAGTTAACAATTACCACTTCGCTACGTTCGCTACCTGTATTTATTGAAATTATTTTGTACTATAAATAGATGCCTGCCTTTATTTGAAATTATTTTGTATTATAAATAGATGCCTGCCTTCATTTAAAATTATTTTGTATTATAAATAGATGCCTGCCTTTATTTGAAATTATTTTGTATTATAAATAGAATCCTGCCTTTATTTGAAATTATTTTGTATTATAATCAGAAGCCTACCTTTATTTGAAATTATTTTGTATTATAAATAGAATCCTGCCTTTATTTGAAATTATTTTGTATTATAAATAGAATCCTGCCTTTATTTGAAATTATTTTGTATTATAAATAGAATCCTGCCTTTATTTGAAATTATTTTGTATTATAAATAGAATCCTGCCTTTATTTGAAATTATTTTGTGTTATAAGTAGATGCCTGCCTTTATTTGAAATTATTTTGTATTATAAATAGATGCCTGCCTTTATTTGAAATTATTTTGTATTATAAATAGAATCCTGCCTTTATTTGAAATTATTTTGTATTATAAATAGAATCCTGCCTTTATTTGAAATTATTTTGTATTATAAATAGAAGCCTGCCTTTATTTGAAATTATTTTGTATTATAAATAGATGCCTGCCTTTATTTGAAATTATTATGTATTATAGATAAATGCCTGCCTTTATTTGAAATTATTTTGTATTATAAATAGACGCCTGCCTTTATTTGAAATTATTTTGTGTTATAAATAGATGCCTGCCTTTATTTGAAAATTGATAATGGTTATGCTGAAGATGAGCCTGATTTGTTGTTTATCAGTAAGACAAGGTTCGTACTGTGTTATATGTAAACAAGTTTGTAATAACTTGTATAAAATCCACAAGTATTTCCTCTAAGTTTTATTACAGGTCAGTTCCTGAAACATGACTTGAGGCTAACAATTTCAAACTTAGATAGTATATTTTGATACATAATTTAGGAGAATCTTCTTTTCCGAACTGGCATTACTGATCAAGCATTCATTCGTTGATTTAACACCAAATGCGAATGTGGTCTTTATCAACACACAGCAGCAAATATTTGATTTTTTTCCCCCGTTTTCTACATACCAGTGTTATCATTCAGTATAATCTTAGAGTTTATAGATGGGGTTAGTATTTTATTTCGCTTTTTCCTCTCGTCTCGCGAAAATAGCTCTTCAACGGATTTTTGTTACATTTTTATTCGTTTAACTTCCATCCGTTTCGCTTACGAGACCAGGCGTAGAAGATTGAGAAATGATGGTTCAGACTTCGGACAAATTTTGAATTCGGAATACAGATGGTCATTTTGCATTGGACTATCTCGGGCTCACATCTTTCAATGGGGACTCGCAGCTCGCACTCACTTTACCTCAGGCTCAGTAATCTCAATTGGGCTCGGGTCACGCTCGCTAATTTCATTTGAGCTCGCTCTCACTCACACTTGAGCTCGCTCTCACTCACACTTGAGCTCGCTCTCACTCACACTTGAGCTCGCTCTCACTCACACTTGGACTCGCTCTCACTCACACTTGGGCTCGCTCTCACTCACACTTGAGCTCGCTCTCACTCACACTTGGGCTCGCTCTCACTCACACTTGAGCTCGCTCTCACTCACACTTGGGCTCGCTCTCACTCACACTTGAGCTCGCTCTCACTCACACTTGGGCTCGCTCTCACTCACACTTGAGCTCGCTCTCACTCACACTTGAGCTCGCTCTCACTCACACTTGAGCTCGCTCTCACTCACACTTGGGCTCGCTCTCACTCACACTTGAGCTCGCTCTCACTCACACTTGGGCTCGCTCTCACTCACACTTGGGCTCGCTCTCACTCACACTTGGGCTCGCTCTCACTCACACTTGAGCTCGCTCTCACTCACACTTGGGCTCGCTCTCACTCACACTTGGGCTCGCTAATATCAATAGGGCTCGGACTCACTTGCGCTCGCGTTCAATTTGTAAAGGGATCTATGTGTTGGTGCTGGCGCCCACATTAAAGACCAATAGTGAATGAACAATAATTGATTGATTGATTGGTTTTAATACATAGATTTTTCAGCGAACAATGATGCGGTGCGTGTAGTTTTGTCCGTGCTGTTCGCGTTTTGTGAAATTTAGTGTATTTTGGGCAAGGATAGAAACTTTTGCCTTGTTATCGTGTGTTTGTGTTGCTAGCTCCCCCCACGATCCTATACCACACGCCCCGTGACGTCTGGGACTCGCTATTTGGTTCACTAATATAATAGTTGGAGAGCCTCTGGGCCCGTCGATAAATAGGAGCGTATACTTCCGCCTGGGGTAGTCGGCCAAATACTACGATAACGATTCAAAATCCGTAAACGACAAGGTCTCTTGAAAGTAAAAGGAACCGAAACTTAAAATACAAAACCCAATCTACAAAGAATGGACAGCTCAACACAAAGACGTCACAATAAAGGTATTGCTTTCTCACACCTAATTTCCTCCCAAATCCAGTCTCTCTTTTTTTTAAAAAGAAATCCTCTCTCTAAATTCAGTTTTGTATATCCATGCTTTCATCCCAGAAGAAAGCCGTCTAATCCCAAAAGCTCCTCAATTCGATCTAGATCCCCTGTTATTTCCGGCTCTAGGAAAATTCGGTGTAGGAAAATTCGGTGTAAGAAAACTCGGTGTAGGAAAATTCGGTGTACAGAAAATTCGGTGTACAGAAAATTCGGTGTACGGAAAACTCGATGTCGATGTACGGAAAACTCGGTGTGGGGAAATTTAGATGTAAGGTAGATTCGGTGTAACACATATTGAATATTACCACTTACGATAATTTACTACACTTCATATTGTGAAAACGAAAACCATAAAATGTAACGAATAAAATGTTATTTCCTATTTCAAGACAAGCAAATTTATTTTTTTGCCTTCAGTCCACTACCTCTTGCATGTCTTTCGCGGGGTATTACTATAAACTACTTTTCATCACACAATGAAGCTGACACTTTTTGTCAGAAATAAAACAATTATAAGTTCAGAGAATAGTTATAGGAACAACTAAAAACACCTTTCCTATAGTACATCATAGAACATATACAAGGTTATTCTTTTAAAACTCACGGATTTCATTAGGTCTAGAATTTCTAACTGAAGTCCGATTTTCATGCGGTTTGTGGCAAATGGTCAAGGAACGTTGGGAGATTTATGGAACTATGTTTACTGGTTTAAATTCATTTGGGGTAATATCGGCCACGCCTCTAGAAAAGCAGCAAATATTCGCCACTGTATCTCAATTGGAATTAGGTGAGGTGCGGTGTGGAGATTTGAGTTTTTTCGTTAGATGGCAACCTCGCGACGGTCAATAAGAAACAAGAAACTGGGCCGTTGTATTGAGAATTATGCTGTGCTATTGTATCAATATGATCAGGACACAGTTACAATAATGTACTCTTTGGAGCAACGTGAATTTATCGTTAAAAAATTTTTGGAGAACGGGATCTGTTGTTGCTACGCAAAGGGCATTTACACGCAACTTTGCCTCACGTTCTGCCCCAGACAGGAACATAATATGGTCGTTAGTGAATAAATTGCAGGAAACAGGATCGCTTCTGAGGAAGACAGGGAAGCATCGGACCTTGCTGGCGAATGTTGTGAAAGATGTCAGGTACCGACTCTAAGTCACCCAAGAAATCTCTATTCAACAAGTGATTTCGCTTCAAATATCCAATATCTCATTCGAACTGTAATGTACAATGGCGAATATTTGCTGTTTTTCTTGCGGCCTGCTCTATATTACCCCGGATGAATTTAAACCAGTAAACATAGTCCCATAAATCTCCCATCCCTCCTTGATGATTTGCAGCAAACCGCATGAAAATCTGACTTCAGTTAGAAATTCTAGAGCCAAATGAAATCCGTGAGTTTTCAAAGAATCACTCTGTATATACATATGTAAGATGCAAAAATACACGGAGAAAAATGCATAATCCAGTCAGCATGTAAATGCTGTTTTTACCAGGTTACGCGCGTCACCACATTAAGTAATGTTGTTTCATCAGTAGTACGATCTACACCACCGTCCAGCGAAATTTTTTTATTGTGGGACCACCATTTCAAATGTAGAATTAACGCCATACCCATTCCGACGGTGGTAACTTACGTATATAATGTTGTTACTACCTTCCTACGAGTGTTCCCTCTTGGTTCTTTCTAAATCTGTGACTCCCTATCTTACGAGAGTAATAGTTTTTAACACGAAATCAATCATGTGACTAAAATTATCCAATCACAGCGAGTCTAGTTCGACGCCGAACTCCAGACTTGGCATGGTGTTCCCACCTGCTGTACTTTTATACATGAAATTACATTACTTAAGGAGCGCACCCGCGTAAATACGATGTATCCACACAGAAATCCTAGTCCTTTTTTTCTCAGTGTATATTGATCAAAAAGTCTTAGTGGAAAGGGCAATATAAAGCAGGATGGTTTTATCAGATAACAGTTGTACAAATAGTTGACTTCTCCTCCAATCAGACACTTTAGTTTGTTTGCCTTAAGGTAAAGTGTCTGATTGGAGGACTTTGAGGACTAAAGTGTCTGATTGGAGGACAAATTTCTCGTCATGTAAGGGATATAAAATGTTAAAATCCCTCGAAATCTAGAATTCCAATAATTTCAGGAACACAATTCAATATAAAACAATATAAAGTAGACAGTAAACAGTAAAAATGATAGTAGACAGTAAAAGTACTGTACGTTCTACACAAAATTTGAACTTCAAACTAATACGCTCATTTATCTTCAAAGTTGAGTTTTTAATAAATCCTACGCTGTACTACAACGAATCTTTCTTTACACCTAACATTCCCCACACCGAGTTTTCCTACACCGAATTTTCCTGCTCCCGTTATTTCCTACTGACGGCTAGTATGTAAAATACACACACACACACACACACACATATATATATATATATATATATATATATA
Organism: Thermobia domestica; assembly: GCF_964235325.1. Lineage (NCBI taxonomy): Eukaryota > Metazoa > Arthropoda > Insecta > Zygentoma > Lepismatidae > Thermobia > Thermobia domestica. The sequence continues at coordinate 41,185,444 of NC_137460.1, forward strand.
TATATATATATATATATATATATATATATATATATATATATATATATATATATATATATATAGCCGATATGCCTGAATCTTTCCTCCCTCTTACACTCCGTCCTTCAAATTATTGAATCTGATCAGTGCCGTATCGTGGAAAATCAGCGCCCGAGGCGAGAGTATATGACGGCGTCCCGTTGGATATGACTGAGGTCGACAGTCCAGCCACGAAGTGCCACCATGGTTGGCACGAAGTGTAATAAAATTTTCAAAAATAGACCCTGGTTTTCCTTGATTTTGAGCACTTTTTATAACTTTTTCCTTTCATTTTATATATGTATACATTAATTTTCCTCCCGAATTTTGCGCCCCCTTACTTCGGCGCCCGGGAACGTCGTCCTACTCGCCTCCCCTCACTAAGTCCGACCCCAGTTGAGCGCAAATCTCGGAGTTCGGGCATCGCTGATTCGAAGATCATTTTATCCTGTTTTCCCGTTAAAAAAAATCTTCGCATGAAGGTAGACACACAGCTTGACAGCAGAAAAACAATACTGGTATCCAGTGGCGTACGCAAAGAGTGGGGTCACCCGTTTCAACCTTCACTCCCATTCAACAATATATTGCAGAAAAATAAATATTTGCCACATTACGATACGTATACAAAAACCGCGAGTCTCCTGAAAACACGAGTTTGGGTGCTGAAACATCTCCCCTCAACTTGATGGAATTCTGTGTGCGTTACTATTCATGTTAACGTTGCTATATTAGAAATTGTGTCAGGATAACATAATTAGGAATTTGTCCATGGACGAAAGAAAAATGAATTACAACACAATCTGTTATATGCCTATCATTTTGCAAAGCAATAGAAAATTGATATAGAGACTATACTATAGCCATTGGCCAAGTACTGCATTATAATGTAATATCGGGAACGAAAGACCAATCCGGAGAATGGATACGCCCTTCTCCTGCTCCATACCGTTCGTCAAGTGGATTGGTTCGAAGACAACTGTAATTATTCGTTTCCGTGTTGCACGATTTTTCAATTTACTATTCTTTCTTACTTTTCTCCCTCTCTCTTTTCCCCGTGTCTGACCTTTATGTAATTTCTCGGTAGCCTTGCTTTTTATCACATCGCAAAGGGGACTACGTTCGCATTTTCAACTTGTTTCTACGTATACATACTGTAGATCAAAGTGGAACCGGAAGTTATGAGAGTTCACTTGTTAAGAGTCTTCATCCCGGCGAAATTAAAATACCGCTAATTTTACAGTAATTATGTGATATCTTCAAATAGATAAAACATAATCGAAATGTGGAACAAGAGCGCCCTAGACAATATTATTTTACATGAGAAACCGTTATCACGACTCACTTATCTGCTTTCGATTTCGAGCCATTTTGAAAATCGGCATTTATTTTCGCGTTTCTAAACAGCTGAAAACGGAAAACCACTAGGTGACTTGTGATAACGGTACCTCACGCAAAATAATATTGTCTAGGGCGCTCTTGTTCCATATTTCAATTATCTTTTATCTATTTGAAGATATCACATAATTACTGTAAAATTAGCGGTATTTAAATTTCGCCGGGACGAAGACTCTTAAATGTTTTATACCCATTACATAGAGTGAGCACAAAAACCAATCTCTGATTTGGAAAAGGTATTACTTTATTATCTGAAGTACTATTCTGCTGAAACTTTCACAGTAGTTACATCAACTCATAAAGGTTTTGGTAATGTTGATTGGAATTACAAACACTCGAAATCTTTCAGTTTAACGTCCCACTATTATGCTCTTGAGGCTAAGGGAGACGATGATTAAAGCAAGTGAATGATGTTAGAAGAATTGGTGGAATGAGAAAGTGGGAGGAAACAGGAGTACCCCGAGAAAACCCATGGACACGATGTTGTCCACCACAAGCTTAGTTGGACGGGGGATCGAACCAGGGACCCCATGTCCCAGAGGTAAGGGCTCTACTACTGAGCCACCGTTCTCCCCTTCAAAAATTCAGGTATAGTGCTGCCAAAATGTCTTGAGCCGTAGCAAAAATGCGAACTAAAGCTCACACCCTCAACACACACACGCGTTGAGCCAATAAGGGTTCAGCTGCTGCTAAACGAGAGAGGCTTGCAGCCGTCTGCGCCAAAGGCAGTGGAATTCCTTCAGCCGATAGCAGCGCTTGGAACCGAAGACTAGGTGTCAAGTCAATGTGGTATATTTATAGTTAAAGGTATCGAGACGACAATCCAGCTCATACCACACCGGTGAAGGATAACCGGTGTAATGGAGTTTATGACTGCACTGATTCGTTCATGAAGATCAATTAGGGTTGTGGGTGTGGAGGTAAGTCTATCATATCATCAGAGACAGTTGTATCTCAACCACCGAATGAGTGCAGATCGCCGGTTTTGAAACTAAACAACAGTGTTACCAACCGGTTAACTTGTAATTAATCTATCATAGTTCTTATTGTTCTGTTTATAATAGACGACTTAGCTCATATGCTCAAGTTAAGACAAGTACAGTTTCAAGTATTTTGGAAGTTATTTCCAGCATACTTTGTCACACGTAAAAAAGGATACACATTTCCGATATTCATTTAGTAAAAACTTGCAGTTGTAAAATCAGAATAGTAGTTAGAACTTGATTAAAGTCCCTAGACTGTTTTCAAAATCCCAATATGTTGTTGCTTGTATGCTGGTCTATGATGGGGTTGATCTATCAGAAGCGAAACCATCACTGCGGACAGTTACAATGTTGAACCTCATGAAATGCATCACGTGCAAATGTCGCTGAAGGACATTGTAGGTTCTCTGTGAATTTCAGTGTGAAAGGCTTTCTTATCCATCATATTCACCCGACGTTTCTTCTACCGACTACCACATTCACCAGCACCTCGATCGGACAGTGCAATGTGCATTTGAGGATTTGTTTGCATCGCAACCTAAGATTATTTTAGTTAACTACTTACTGTAGTTTTCGTTTTTTAACCCCTAAAAAAGGCACACGTGTGTCGAAGTCTTCTATCTCACCAACCCAATATAACTAAGAAAATTAATTTGTTACAATTGCTTAGATTTATACAAGTTAGAAAAAAAAATCCAATTGCAACTGACAGATAAATGTCATGTTGCAACCTAATAAATAAAGCCATGCTGAGTGTCAATCTGATGGCAGGAACAAGTTGTTTCATGTTGATAGCTAAGACTAGGGTAAACTAACTAAAAATTTGGTATCTACAGTCATGAAACCACATTAAGGACCAAATTAGAGCTTCTTTACAGCCAAATGGGAGACCAGGATTTAAAGCCCGGTAGAAGTATACATGTAGTTTCGGTTTCATAGTGAAATATAATCCACATCTCATACATCAGCGGATAGGGACGTTAACTTATAAAACAAAGTGAAGTCAACACCGGTGACATGATCCTGTAATCCACCTCTGTTGAATGTTAAACAGTGTGGTGAGGAACGATCTATAATCTGATGATTTGTTCTTACATAATGGTATGTGCACCCAGTCTCAGACTGGGAGGTATAGGGCCCCGGTAGGGGCCTCACTTGGAGGAACCCACATTACTACTACTACTACTACTACTACTACTACTACCATTACTACTACTACTACTACTAATAATAATAATAATAATGATAATAATAGTAAAATTTAACAGATTCTTGTAAAACCTTTTGCGGTGGAGGAGTGGCTTTTCTTCATAAAGCTGTCAACTTCATTTACGCGTGGTAATGGGGCCCCAGGGTGGGGACCTATTCTGTTTCTTTATGGTGTTGCAATAACTTGTCAAACGACTAACAAAGGGCCCTAGCAAGTCACCCTCATTTCGGCATGTATGGGCTCCAATACACATTTAGACAATATGATGCTGGGGCCCAAGCAGGAGTTTACAATACTGTTAGTTTCATCCCAATAATGGGACTGCAAGATTACATTCAATGCAGGGGCCACCGAACTCTCGGAACGGAACGAAGTACAACGAGTAACTATGCTCCAACACAGCAGACATGTTTTATCTTACTTTCCATGTTATACAATATTCATTATTATATATAAGAGAGATGGGGCCCCGGCAGGAATCCCTGCCCTCCTGCTCTGGCCAGTCCGAGCCTGTGTGCACCCACCAACTGTATGAGATTCAGTCCCATCGCTAGGAGATGGCCATGAAGAGCTTCAACCTTCAGTCCCCTTCAAAACTTTCAGTTCTTTGTTGGTGTGTACATTTAAATGTCAGATGAACTCAAGTTACCCCCGGGGGGCACGGTGGCTCAGGGGTAGAGCTTTTATCTCTAGTGTGTGGTGTGGAGATCCTAAATAGATCTCCCTCCCGGCCAAGTAAGTTGTAGTGGACCTCGCGTCCAGGGTTTTCTCGAAGTACTCCCGTTTCCTTCGACATTTTCATACCATTAATTCTCCCACCATTATTCACTTGCCTTAGTCACTAATAGACATAATCGTGATACGTTAAACTGAAAGATTTCATTTCATTTCAAGTAATCCTCCTTCCTTAAAGATATGACTCAGCCTTCTGTCTTCTGGCCACAGGCTTGACCAGATTTAAACCCTGGTCGTCGTCGGAGTCCACGTTCATAGAACGTCCTGTTCTTCGCAACCTCGGAATTGCACAAAGACTCAAAACAAAAACTGAAATTCAAATTCAAGTTATATATATTTTTTTATATAAATTCTTTCTTTCTTTCTTCCTTAATTCAATAAAAGTGAGAACTTTATATTTTAAAACTAATGACTAGGCAGTTTTAATACAATGAATGATGCAATGCATTGGGATGTAAGTAGTGTTTGAAGGATCCATGATTTATTACACTTTACCAAAGCGAATAATATATTTTTTATGTACTTACAGACACTAGAAAATTAAAGATACAAAAAATATAAGAACCATCTGAAAGCATAATTATAACCTCAAGACACAATTATTATCATGAAAGTAATATACGCAGACGTATATATAGTATGAAAAAAGGGATTTTCTTTTTTTAGCTGGAATGCAGACCAGGCATTTCTTTCCTCAATGATTGATGTCAATTCTTCTCCCCGCCTTTTATTCTTCGTCGCTTGGGGCTAACCGCAGCTGAAGCATCAAGCAGTGGCGTTCTTTTGAGCGATGCTTCGGGGCACAACTCCTCCGAGCAGCCATGACTAGAATTGCAAAGTACCCCAGTGCACACACACACACATATATATATATAGATATATATTCAGGATAAAGGACGGGAATCCGAAAAAAAAAAATACACACACACATATGGAGAGAACGAAGGATTTCTTGGACCCAGGAGAGAATCCGTCACCAATCGCCCCTGGCAATGGAGACTGCAGGATTTCAGAACTGACAGAAAGGGAGGAAAGGGGCATAGAGGACAGTGAAACACAAAGATGGGTGTCTCGAGGCTGTCTGGGTCCAAGTGAGTTTTTTTTTTTTTTTTTTTTTAACGACGTTCTTTCTGAATAGACAGATTTCAAATCTTTCGTCTCATTCTGTCCCTAACCTACAATACAAAATGGAAACCACTTATTGTACAATGTCTTTCTTTGTTTGATAAGACAATATCTCTCTAGCACTCTCATCTTTGGTAACGGAAAGTCTGAGTTCGATTCCTGAGGTTCAAGCTCACCATTCTCAATAAATCTCGCACGCATTGATCCCAATGAGACCCACACTAACTCATGAGACTCGCATTCACTCGAGCTTGTTAGCTTCAATGAGGCTCGATCTAACACCAATTTACGTCACATTGAACTTGCACTCGCTAAGGGCTTGGTTTAATATCGTTAATGAAACTCGCCTCACTTTGGCTCACGCTCGCTAACCTCATTTTAAGGGTTCGCATTCGCTCTGATTCGAATTCTGGCTCGCTATCCATTTATAGCGCTCATGTTCATAAGATGCTCGCATTCAATTATTAAGCTCGAGGGTTCGGCCCGCGAGTTTGGAGATATCTTCATTTCAAGTAGGACTCACATATAGTAACAAGGTTGCCATACGACATGGTTTATCGGCAGGGTCGTAACTTGCTGGGGTGCAACTGACCCCACCTCCTCAGAGAAGCTCTTCTCCGTTCAAGGGGCCCCACTTTAAGAAAATTTTCTTACTCCATATACGATACGAACATGGAATTATAAATGAAGTATCAAACAATTCACTACATTACATAAACAAAACAGCACACAAAAGGTAAATAAAACAAAAATGAGTCGTGGTCCCATTTGAGTAAAAAAAAAATGTCTAGTATTAGGGACCCTAATATTAGAAATAATATTTATTCATATGGCTTTGAGATTTGTCAATATTGTCCCCTTAGTTAATTTGTCATGTATGGAACGGGCCTAGGGGCGTAACTAACGGCTCCGCAGACCTGGCTGTGCTGGAGGGATCATAGGCTCGGGGGGCCCACAAGGAGTAAGAAGGAAATGGAAAGAAAGGGTCTATTTTCGAAACATCAGGGCCCAAAACAATTTTTTCTAGGAGGCCCAAATATTAATGCTTGCCCCTCTCCCTAGAAAAATCTAAGTTACGGTGCTGTTTATTGGGGTTGTCACGGTTTTGAGTTCATTGTCTTTGTATCGCAACAGATTTATACAGAACGGTCAGATGTCCTGATTTATTTTTATTTTATGCTACTTGCCTCCTACCCAAACTTTCGACTTGTCTTAAATTTCCTGCTCGCGATATAGCTACATCTCTTGGCGTCATATAGGAAGCAGAGCAGCAGCGTTGCCAACCTGATCAGACGAAATTATCGAACGTAGCATTTACAAGGTCTGTATGATAAGTAATGAGACTCGCCGCGCCGCGGCGCGCGTGTCGCTGGAGCGGGTTTGTCGGTGATGGAGGATGTAGGGGGGGGTCCGAGCAAAGCAACGCACCGCGCGTCAGTTGGCTCCGAGCCTTAGTGGAGCGCGGACAAGCCTTGGACAAAGCCCTTGTGAACATTCTTGTCACGGCGGAAAATCAACAAACATGGAGGGTTCCATCGAACAGCGTTATGCGATCAAATTTTGCGTTCGCCTGGGGAAAACGGCTACTCAGACGCTTTCTCTCATCACGGAGGCCTACAAAGAGGAAGCCCTATCCAAAGCCCAGGTGTTTCGTTGGCACAGTGCGTTCCGGAACGGCCGGGAAAGCGTTGAGGATCTGGAGAGGGCTGGACGCCCGACAACAGTGACTACGGACGAAACTGTGGCAAAAGTGAGGGATCTCCTGAACTCAGACCGTCGATTATCGTTGAGATTGATTGCTGATGAACTCGATATGAACCACACAACAGTGCACAAGATTGTGACGGAACAATTGGGAATGAGAAAAATCTGTGCGAAACTGGTGCCGCGAGTGTTGACTGACGAACAAAAGCAACGACGTGTTGATTGTTGTCAGGAACTGTTGAACCTCATGAACAGTGACCCTAACTTTGAAGATGACGTCATAACAGGTGACGAGTCGTGGGTGTTCCAGTACGACCCTGAAACGAAACGTCAAAGCGCGGAGTGGCACACTCCTGCGTCCCCGCGCCCCAAGAAGGCCAGAATGTCGAAGTCAAAGGTGAAAACAATGTTGATTGTTTTTTTTGACAATGTGGGGGTGGTCCACAAGGAGTTTGTACCCCAAGGACAAGCCGTCAACGCCGCCTTCTACAAACAAGTCCTTGAGAGACTGCACAGGAGCGTCAAGCGGAAAAGACCGGCGATCGCTAGCCGGTGGAAGTTGCATCACGACAATGCCCCTGCCCACACCGCCTTCTTAGTGACCTCCTTTTTGACCCGGATTGGGGTGGAAGTCCTTCCACAACCACCCTACAGCCCAGATGTGAGCCCGGCCGACTTCTTCCTCTTCCCGAAGCTGAAGCCACGCTTGAAAGGAACCCGTTTTGCAGACGTCACAGCCATCCAAGCAGCCGTGACCACATTTCTAAAGGACATGCCGGCTGCTGACTTCCAGGGGGCGTTTGCAGCGTGGAAACATCGATTGCAGAAGTGCATCGACGCAAGAGGAGAGTACTTCGAAAGCTTTTAAGTCCCTGTACAGATCAGATCAATAAAACAATGTTTCCAGACCTGGTCTCATTACTTATCATACAAACCCTGTAAAATTATCGTTTTTTGTTCATAAAATTATCGTACCTTTTGTTTCCAGTTATCAAGCTTTATTATTATTATTATTATTATTATTATTATTATTATTATTATTATTATTATTATTATTATTATTATTATTATTATTATTATTATTATGAGGAAACTTATCTGCATAGATATCTTAATAATCTGCACAGAAAACAAGATTGAAGTTTAATTCTTTACCAGTCTATCGAAAACAAATCTGTGATTCTCCTTCGACACTTTATATCTTTATTTGTGAAAAGTTATCTACATCAAGTACTGGTAATCACCCCTTCTTGATCGAGTAGATAACGCGTGTTTCCTATGAATGTATTCCCAGGTTTGATTACAGATGGGACTAGGCCCGTATTCAGGGGGGTCTAGGGGGCCGGGCCCCCCTAAATTTTTGCTGTCCCCCTAAAAATTTTCATGGTAGTCTTGCAAATAAACTATAATATGGTGATGAAGTATAATGTGTTTGGATCGGGCCCCCTAAATTCAGCTACCCCCCCGTACATTTTTGGGCTGGCTACCGGCCTGGATGGAACCACTTGCCTAGAATACAAACGCTAATAATGGTTTGGATCAGTTTTACAGCACGTTCAGTCTCGCACAGTATCAGTGTTCAAAATTCTGCTAAATTGCAGAGATCCGATTAATCAATTATCTAGTAATAACAAACATGAGTAAACAGGTGGTTTTGTGATTTTAAAGTTCGATAAACTTAAAATGTTGCTTAGAGTGTGACATAACAATATTTAAATTGCTATTCTATTAAAGTTAATTTATCTCCATTATTTATCTCTTAAGACATTAGTCACCTTTGTAATGTTTTGAGTATATTGTCACACATGCTGCAAACTTTGTATTCTTTTTCACGCAGTGAGTTAAATTTCTTTCCAATTTCACAAACATCCCCAGAACTATCTTTGTATTTTAGCAGGAGCTATTAAATCATCGTATGCTTTCCTATTATCGTACATCGTATACTGGCAAAAATTATTGTATGATTCGATAATTATCGTACTTGTTGGCAACACTGCAGAGCAGACTATTAGCCTGACTAAGAACTATAAGGAATTAAGCATGACTAACACCCTAATGCATCATGCGTTTATAATATAAGGATGAAGAATATGTAAATATTTTCGCCTATGTTTTTCTGCAACCCGTAACTCTTATAGTATGTTTTCAAGTTTGAATATCAGCGTTACTCACGACTGAGATGTAACGCCTCAGTTTTAACGGAGTTGCAGTCGAACCTCTGTTCCTTCGAAAATACTACTCGATCTAAATATCCATCGTAAGATAAATGTCTTTGTGTAGGGTAGTATACATTTATTCTCGTGTTTTAATCTTTAATTAACAAAAATTAACAACCTTAAAATATTCTACTGAAACTATTTCGTCTGGAAAAACAAAGGGTAGGCCTAATATACTTTTAGGATGAGTTTTTTTTTTTTTTTTTTTTTTTATCAGACTGTTAGATCAAAACCTACTCAAGTCATTTTGTTCAACTCGCATAAATAAGTATTTCACTAACAGCTCTATAATGTAAGGTGAACGGATTCTTCTGAAGATATCCACAAGGGATAGTTTGTTTCTAGGGTTAAATTTTTTCACAATATTTAGCGAGACTATATGAAGCGTGAATCTACAGCTTAACGTGAGATCCGAACCATATGAGCCCTCGCCGATAATCGAACCAGGCTCTCTCTAGGCGCCTTTGGCGTGGAAGACCCCTAGTTCAATTCCGGCGAGAGTAGTGATGAGCAAATGCAAGACCAAGACCAAGACCGAAGTGGTCTTGGTCTTGGTCTTGGTCTTGCACATCCAGTCTTGGTCTTGGTCTTGCACTGGAATTCTTGGTCTTGGTCTTGGTCTTGGTCTTGCACACCCAGTCTTGGTCTTGGTCTTGGTCTTGCATGCAAGAGTCTTGCAAGTCTTGCATTTAAGAAATCTCAAGCTTTTCATAGGTAAAATTTACTATGGACATAAGGGATAATAAACTCTACAATGCGCCAATAGTAACGGAAATAAATGTATGTTTCTAAATGTAATATAGTTTAACTTTGTGTAAGTATGATTATAGTGCACAACATAGGTAATGCCCTTTATTTTTTTTAATGGGTGCCCACGCTTCACTACTTATATGCCTAAATCACAACGTTTCGTAATCTGTTTATATTTTTTAACAGATCCAACACTCCACTGGTTCTCAAACTGGGGAGGCTACCCCTGAGACGCGTGAAAGAAAATCAAGACGGCACAGATTATTGAAATACCATGAATTACAAAATTATTTTTACACTCTAAAGGCGCCAGATCTTTCTTTCCAACCACGATTAGCTAATCCTTGTATTAAACAAACTTCCAATTAAATATTGAGATTTTGTTTTACTGATTCCAATATGTACTCTATGGGGCATAAACATGGACATTACGCAAAAGCGAAAAAAAAAATTTCCAGGCTTTCGAAATGTGGGCATGGAGAAAAAAAGAGAAAATTAGCTGTGTTGAACGTTAAACGAATGAGAAGGTGTTAGAAATATTAGCAGTAGGGGAAAAAAGAATAATTTTAGATATTGTTAAGAGAAGGAAGAGGAACTGGTTAGGATATTGGCTGAGGAGGAACTGTATTATGAGGGACGTGCTAGAGGGTATTGTGGAAGGAAAGAGAGGGAGGAAGTGAAGAATACTGTAGTTGAAGGAAGGTATTAAAACAGAAAACTGCTACGTCAAGACGAAGAGACTAGCTGAGGACCACCGAACGTCGAAGCTTCTGTTGCAGCAAGTAACCTGCCAATAATGGAAGAATAGCTATGATGATGATGATACGTTTAGCAATATTGATCAAAAAAGAGAGAGAAAATTAAAATAATAATTATTATAATCAAACCTCTTAATATTTTAGAAGAATTTGAGTGAAAACTGAAAATAACTTAACTGTCTATGTCTGGTATAAACTCAGTTTATATGAATACTTTCGACCTGTATTAGAAATACAACATAACGGCATCAAACTCCAAGTTATTTGAAGTCTCACTTGTGAATATGGATTACTAGCATCAATTACCCACTTCGTTGGGTTAAACTTTAAAATAATAATAATATATTTCATTAGCCAGTCAATTTTTACTATTAGTAAAGCGCTCTCTGACATCGGTCATTTTCGATTGTTTTTACATTTCTCTCCCCTCCTCCTCCCCAAGTTGCGGGGATAAATTTGGATTTAAACATCAGAAGTGTACTGTTCGTCTCAGAGACGACGAAAACTATGGATTCGGCACTAATATCGGTCATTTTCAATAAACTTATATATATATATATATATATATATATATATATATATATATATATATATATATATATATATATATATATATATATATATATATATATATATATATATATATATATATATATATATATATATATATATATATATATATCCTCCTCCCCTATGTTGCGAGGCACGTTATCGGAAGTGTCATTGTTCATCCCAATGACCACGAAAACCATGAGTTCGACTTTGATAATAGTCATTTTCGATAATTTTTATATATCTCCTTCCTCTGCCAAGCTACAGGCTGATTTTGAATTTAAACAGCATCGGAAGTGTCATTGTTTAGCTCAGTGACCCCCAAAACTATACATTCAATTTTAATATCGGTCATTTTCTATCATTCTAAAATATCATTCCCCTGCCCCTCCCCTAAACTGCACCGTCAAAGTTATATGACAGAAGCCATCTCAGGTCCGATCCTTATCTATGTTGAAAATGAGATCGAGTTCGATCGGCTAGATCAAGAGTGATGAATTCACAATGACAGTCACTTATATTTTTAGTTTTTTTTTTTTTTTTACACATATCTCCCTCTTCCCCCTCCACTATGTTGCACCATCAAAGTAAAATTATAAAAATCGGTTTAGGCCTGAACTTCATCTATGTTGAACATTTGATCAAGATCGGTCGGGTGTTTCAAAAGTTATTAAGTTTTATTATATATTATATATTATACCCAACCTCATACATGTTAAAAATTTGATTGAGATCGGTTCAAGAGCTATTAAGTCACAAACTTAGTCATTTTTATTTTTATTTATATTGATTTTTGTACATCTCTCCATCCTCCTCCTCCCTACATTGCTCAGTCAAAGTAAACTGACAGATAATATTCCACGCTTGAACTTCATATATGATAAATATTTGATCGAGATTTGTCGTTTGGTTCAAGAATTATTAAGTTTTTTTTATTATTTTATAACTACCCCTTCTCCCCTCCCCTAAGTTTTATCGTCAAAGTGAAATGATAAAAACATTCCCAGGCCCAAACTTCATGTATGTTGAAAATTTGATCGAGATCGGTCAGGTGGTTCAAGAGATTAATAGTCACAAAAATAGTCACTTTCAATTTTATAATATACATAGATTTATATCGCTCTATCCTCTATATACCGTATACCTAAGGAGGCTAAAAGTTATATTAATAAACCATTATTGAACGTACAAACTTGCCAACGTACAAGCATCCAATCAAACTTGCGGCCACATGCACTAAGTTTTTGTCAATGTCATGAAAATGTTATTTCAATATTAATTTTATGAGCACACATTAAAAATTTTCAACGGATGCTTGAGCCTCAGAGCCAAGACCATACCCATGTAGTCGACACCTATGGTGTGCGGTATTACCGATGTTCAATACTACATTTCTCTTTAGTTTTGAAGCAGAACACCACTAATATGTTTTGAAATGAAATGATGTATCTAGTTTAACGTCCCACAATTATGCATCAAGGCTAATGGAGACGGTAATTATGAGAAATGACTGAAATGGTGGAATGAAGGAAGAAGGAGGAAACAGAAAAAACACCGAGAAAATCCACGCACACAATGTTTGTCCACCAAAAAAGCTCACACGGCGCAAGATGATACGTGTGTGGCTTGAAAACGAACAATATCTACAGAAAACGCGAACAACCAATTCATAAAACGACATATTGTAGCTATATGCCACAGGGGCAGATCGATTGCAATAACTACTGGGAACACATTCACTCCAGTAGCATTTTTATTGAAGCCAAGAAATCATCATCTCCTTTTTTACATTCTATATAAAAATTTTCAAGTAGTGTCGGTACTTGTGCAAGACTCTTGCGCAAGAGTCTTGGTCTTGGTCTTGGTCTTGCAGGTAAGGTCTTGGTCTTGGTCTTGGTCTTGCACCCCTTGGTCTTGGTCTTGCATGCAAGACTCTTGCAAAAACTGCAAGACCAAGACTCTTGCGCGCAAGAGCTGTAGGTTCACGCTTCATATAGTCTCGCTGCTGAAAGGAAAATGAAATGAAATGAAATCTTTAGTTTTACCTCCCACGGTTATGCCGGCTAGGCTAAAGGGGACGGTAATGATGAGAAATGCTGCAATGAAGAAAGTAGAGGGAAACGGGAAGATCCCGAGAAAACCCACGCACACGTTATTTGTCCACCACAAAGTTCACTTGGCGCGAGCTGGGATCGAACCAGGGACCCCACGCACCAGAAGTGAACGCTGTACCACTGAGCCACCGCGGCCGCCGCTACTGAAAGGAATCCTAAATTCAACATTTGTCTTTTTTTCTCAGACGGTTTCCTCAAAAACTTTTCAGAGGATTTTGTTCATATATCATAAATAACCTTATAATGTGATATGAGTAGTTTCTTATGCAAATATCAAGGGGTTGCTCATTCTTGAGGTGAGGTTTACAAACAATTTTCTAAAGAAAAATTACTTAGACTATTTTACTCATATTTTATAAACAAACACAATAACAGTCCTACAATATAGCACATTTCATTTCAAGTGAAAAACCATCAAAGAGTAGTTTAACCTTCGGGTTAAATTTTCTTTGAAATGTTCCGTAAACGCCTATTGTAATTTTGTTAATATTTCATAAATAAACGTTTTAGTAACAACTGCAACATAATTTTATTTAATTTAGTAAATGAAAAGAGGAAAGTTTAGTGCAGTAATCCGTATTTTTTTTACTTCACTTCTCTTTAAAAATGTGTTTTTAAAGATTTCTCAGATATCATGAATTAAATAGTTTTAGGTAATAAAGAGTATCATGCTTACTTAATATAATCTATCTCCAATATGTCATTAAATTAGTAAGAGTAGCATTAAGAGCCGCCAGTTTACCTTGCCAAGATTAAGAATAAGACAGTTTATTGATATTTGGGATGAAAAAAATGTAGCACAAAATAAAAAGTTGATAAAGAAAAAAATTAACAGTTCCATTACGCAATTAAAATTTTGAATTTCAAAATATTTCAATAAATGGAATGTCATTATAGGTAACCTCTAAGGAATCTACGATTATTATTATTATTATTATTATTATTATTATTATTATTATTATTATTATTATTATTATTATTATTATTATTATTATTATTATTATTATTATTATTATAGGGAAGTTCAGTGAAGGTATAAAAAGAAAATTTGGTTGCCACGCGTACGAAATTCAGTGATTATTGATATCCCTTCAAACATATTTATGACCCCCTACATTTTTGTGACTAGTTGCGGGCCTGCTACCTATGAAATTTTAACCTAATACACACTAGTAACACCGAAATCAATTGCAAAGGAAAATTGCTTTCTCATATTTTGGCTATACTGCTTGCACTGTAATTTCTGTAATTTTATACTATCACATTCGTATCTCAAGTACTAGAAGAAATAAAAATAAATCCTGTCAACACAAATTTATCACGCAAAGATATCTGCATAATTGTGTAAATGCTTGTTATTGTTACTGAGAACAACACTTTTCAATATTTACATTTCTTGTAAGACTAACTTATCATTCTGTATAAGCTATATGTAAACATAAAACTCACCTTTGTCCTCTTATAATTTACATAAAAATAAATAACATTCAATACCTATACATATACAGTATATTATATATACGTAGTTTAGAGAAAAAAATTCACGTGGCATCGATAGCTACCAAACCCTGTGACTCAATCTTTAGAAAGAAATGTAAATTCGTTTGACGTGTTGTCTTCTATGTTATTTCCAGCTACGTTTGTCGTTTCTTCAACGCATTCGAATCTTATCTTGTTTGTTGGTGATCTTTCGAGAACACAAACGTATGGTACTACTTACTCAACTACAATTATTTATTTATGTATATATATGTGTAAGCATATACGACGGACGTGTTAGTAGTTAAAGGTTTATTTGAATGTATAAATACGTGAAAGAAGGAGACCTCTTGTTAGATTGTCTACATTTGATAAGAAGCTGCTTAAAACCGCAATGGAGTAGATTCACTGAAGCATAACGTCCAGTAACTGGATGTGTGTGGTTGTTACTGTAATATTCAGTTGACCTAGACAAGGTTAGCTCAATTATTCAGTAGGACAAAAGAGAAAGAAAGAAATTTTTAAAAAAGGACAAAAAAATCAAAATAAAATCCATTTAAGAAAATAGTACAGGTGAAAAAAATCAAGTTCCGCATACAAATTATACTGGATAATATAAACTGTTTGAATACATTTTACAAGCTCGCATTGGTGCCTATAGGCGGGTTTTAGGGTGCAGGATGAGCCAGGCCGGTAGCCAGCCCAAAAATGTAGGGGGGGGGGCGGCTGACGTTAGGGGGGCCGATCTAAAAATATTATAGTTCATCACCATATTATAGTTCATTTGCAAGCCTACCTTGAAAATTTTAGGGGGGCCCGCAAAAATTTAGGAAGGGCCCGGCCCCCCTTGACCCCTCTAAATACGGGCCTGGGATGAGCCTATGAGAATCTTAAGAGGGGGATATAATTTTTCATTAAATATGGCAAAATCAAACTACAGAATAGTAAATTGGAGGGGGAAAAGATAAATTTGTAATATCCCATTACAGTCTAATGAGATTATGTTTTAATAGGAGGGTGACCGAAATTTTTTGCACCGACTGTACTCGACGTTTAACAAAAAATTTCTGGCTGTTCATATAATTCGTAATTTTGTTTGTTATTCTATTTCAAATTAACATGGAAAACTGTAAAAAAAATCATTGCGAATCATAGTTTTGGGAATCAATACCTTTATTTATATTTTAAATTAGTTATAAGTCTTGTGTATGGATGTGTAAATGGATTATTACAATTCTTACGGTGTCAGTGCTATCTGAAAACATAGGTCCACTATTGGACGGAACTTTTCAGATCAAATAACCAATCTAAAATTCGACAGAATTTTCAGGACCACCCTTCACCTCTCTTTTAGATACCTAGGTCCTTCTAAAATCTAGTTTAATCCAGATTTTACCAAATTTTATTCGTTTCAAAGCCCCACCGCCAAAATGCTTTGTTTTGATTGGAGGATAAACCCACGCTATGATATTAGGGCGCAATTATTCCCATTCCCTGCAAGAATTTCACTGAAGACGCCGGACTAAGATCTTCCCAGCTCATAAAGTCGAAAATGAACTAGAAAAGCTGCAAATAAAGGTAACATTTGGATTTTATTAACATGTAAAATCGTTGGAAGTCTCGAGGAGCCATGAACTATTAAATTTCATAGTAAAAAACTGGACTAAAAAGCTGAAATAGTAAGTGCAATATAGTGACGCCATGATTTCATCTACCGATCGCTATGGACAGGATTCAGAAGTAGTGTGATTTCCGTTTTTCTTTTCCTAAAACCGGTTCTGAAGATCAGTGTTTCCCCTGATATTTTCACCTTCCAATTTTCCTGCTAATTGAGGGTTATAAGACCTGTCCATATATAGATTTGTTTATGTAGGTAGCGAGTGATTCTTTTTTTTAACATATATGGCGGTATTTAATTTCGTTATAGTTAGGATAGTAATCATAATGCACGTGTAAATTTACAGTAAGGGCTCCTATCTGACTCCCAAATTGGGAGTACGGCTTCCAGCGGGATGAGTTGAACATGTAGTTTGTTCCGGGTTCCTGCCCCTTCAGGGCAGGGGTCCTATTGTTAGCTAATACTTCGATATGTCCCCTCGGGGCATTGATTAAACAGGTTGATTTTAAGAATGTGATTTAGTAAATACAAGGGCCAGTTGGCCCTGTTCCTTTCTTTCCCTTTCCTTTCAAGCCGATTTAAAATGGTAAAATCTGAATGTTGTCTGTGTATATTTATTAGTATAACATGTATTAATGATAGTGATGATTGGTGTGTATTGGCATGATGTGTCTTGTAGTTTAAGTAGTATGTGTATATTTGTAATGTAGTATCAATGGTAGTGGTAGTTAAGTGATGAAAGAGTGTGTGAGATAATTAAATATGGACAGTGTAGTATTTACTATGCGATAATTTTTTTTATTATTCCGTCATTAAGTGAACTCATACACAATATTTAAAAGTGAACGTAATATAGTACAATAATTCCGTGTACAAGGTCGCATTCAGTTGTTCAAGGGTTGATTATATCGTCGCTAGCCCCTAGTGTCAAAAGTCGGTACTAACCGCCATTCGTATGTCGATGTTCTTAGTGATTTAGTTTCCATGAAATTGACCTTTCTTTTCGAAATAAAACCTAGAAGGTATAATTCACAGCCCATATGGATGTACAGTTAGGTCAAGTGACCCAAAATTAATATATCCTGAAAATTACAACATTCTGCTTAGTCTAGAAATCGAAATATTTAAGTAAATAAACAATACGTAATTTTTTAACAGAAGTCGGGCGATATGATGCTAGTTCTTTGCTTTGAAATTATATTAAATGTTCATTTCTTTTTTTGTGGCTGCAGAATAATTTCATTGTTGTCAGAATTTCATAAACATTAAATATTATCGCAGATAATTCTATTTTCAGTGAACATACGTAGGATTTTTTTTTTTCGTTCTTAATAAAGCTACCAGGTATTACATAGTATTGTGTGTGTGGTGAAAGAGTCTTGAGTTCGAGTGAGGTTGTCGTGCGGTGATCGGAATGGGAAATGTTTGTAGTGATTATAGATTTTAAAGTGTTATGATGAAATGTGTATATAGGCTGGGCGTAGATAGAGGAGACAGGGTGTTTGTAAAATATAGCGTCGTAGTAAATGAAAAGAATGATGATATGAATATTATATGAATATTAATATGAATATAATATGAAAGTATATGAATATAGAAGATAGGACACCCATATAGTTAAATATATAGTAGCCCAGTGAATACTTCGCCACGTGTGGATATATATATATATTGAATAGATACGTGTAGCTACAAACATCTCGGGTTCTGACCCCTGCGCCATAATATCACGCGGACCGGAGGGCGATATATAGTCGGACAATGGTAATACTTTGTAGTTTAATGGGTTATAGTAATAATCAACCATAGTAATACCATCTGATAGAATGGGTAGCATCATATAATCGCTGACTAGACATATTGAATAATAAATTATGAAAAGACAGTAGTAGTTATACAACAGGGCTGTAGTGAATTATATTTTCTGGTCGGTTTTAAAATAGAATATCCTGCTCCGTGAGATTTTTTTTCTTCACGTCACCTACTCGGGCTAGCTTACAATGTTCATGGAGGCGACAGCTCTGACAGGGTTACAGAATCAAAACAATTAGTTATTAAAATTTATTATACCGTACCCGGGCATCGACCTCTCCCCCCTTGAATATTTTCGTTTTCTTTTCTTAGTTTCCAAACTAGATAGTGATGGAAATTAATCGATGCCTCAGAATTTAGCGCATTTTGCGAAGGGGAGCTATCGGTGAAGTTTGGCAATAGAAATCACCGATCCAAAATTCAGTTTATTTAATTTTTTTCTATTTTGGCAAATCACTAATTAGGGATATCTTAGCTATTACTCTAGTTTCATTACTGTCCTTGAACCTTCTTAGTTCTTCTGAGGGGTCGAATATTTTTTTTCTTACTTAGAGATTTCAAATTTGGGGACGCAGTTACCTGGTCCCTTCCCCCTCTCCTTTTATCCTGCTGGTCTGGGCCGGATACGGGGCTCGGATTTCAATCTTACAAACAAACTCTTGTGGGATTGGGATCTGATGGACACAGAACTTGCATCCTTGGCAGCAGGGCCTCCCTCCTAGTTTACGTATTTAAGTAAACTACCCTCTTTCGGCATATGTGAATATTTTTGGCTATGAGTTGTTATATATTTAAATTCGATCACTCTTTTGTGTAGTGAGTAGTACTTTAATCTTTCTCCTTTCGTTGGCGCCGCTTTCTCTCTCTTGTCTCTTTCTTCCTTCTTACTTCGAGATTTTTTTAAAATTTTTCAACCTTCCCCCCCCCCCCGATTTTGAACTTGTTGCTTACGATTTATTTAACGTACAACTCTGATCTGAAATTACCAGCTGAGATGTTGCAATACACAATTCATGGATAGAGTAGATAATGATTGGGTCCTCCATCACATTTTGACCTATCGCCGAAATGAACAAAGACTTCGTAGTTGACGACACTTCGATTACGTTCTTTCACCGTCGTCCCTCTTAAGTTTTTTTTTAATCCATTGGTCACTTTCCTTTCTGTTTTGGTTTTTGTTTACCTTGTAGTTGACCTGGGCCCAGAAATTGTATTTTGGTTTATCTAGTTATATCTTTAGAAATGCTCTGTGTTATGTGCCTGCCTTACAAAGTTTTTTTTTCATTATTTATCAGGTAAAATCATTTTTTTTCATATGTAATGTCGGAAGTCATTTGTTTTCTTGGACAATGTTTGCAACCTTTTCAAAAATTATTGTTGGGGTGATTAATTTAAATGTGTGCGCATTTATAATAAATATATATATATAGAGAAATGAATACGTCGAAATGTATATGTACTTAGTATGTGAATATGATTTTAAAGTAAAAGTATGATATTAAATGTATTATATGAATATATGTAAGAGCGCTCGTGTCTGTCCCCCCCCCCAAACGTGTATTGGTTGCTATAGTTTACCAGTAAGTTTTCCGACAAATATAAGAATGTAGATTTTGTCAAGAATACCGCCGTGCACTCAAATAATTTTCCTTTTCTTCTGAATCGATGTAAATGATAACCTCTGTAATTATTTAATGGCATGTATTGAAAAGTAACGGCAGGTCTAAACGTAATATTATCCCTGAACTACCAACCTAAAACCATTGTGGAAAGTGCACCTTGAATCCTTCTCACCTGCATATGTATCCTGTGACTTGACCAGTTTTTTTATCCTCAATTTAAACCATCATACTCCTTACTCCTGTGGAAGATCATTTTAAATCCGAACCATGTATACATATATACGAAAGTGATCCTAAGGAAAGGTCTCATGACGTGTCCCAGTGTTGAACAAATAACTTGAAATTATTCAATTAATAAGTTTGGAAATGGACTGTCTAAGAGGAGAAACATCCTCTGGCGAAAGTGATTTTTTCGAAATCCCTAGATGGGTATAAACATCGCAGTGTGCGAGTGCAGATATTAACTGCTAACAAGTAACACTTCACATCGTTGCTGCCGGTCTGACGCTAAACTATACATTTTCGGAAAGCACTAGTCCTAAATAGGATAACTACACAGTGCGACGGTCAGACGTTGCCGCGTTCAGGACTTATGGAGCGTCAAACATTAACATGGGGTTTATGAGAGTTACAGGAAACGAAGAAGAACACAAGGTTTGTGACGTTTGAATCGACGTTGTCTGATTGAGCACTTGTTTGCGTAAGTTAAAGGGTACAATCAATGTGCAAATCGTCGAACAGAGCATGAGAGATGCAAAGAGTGCGCTCACAGTGTGCACACTTGACGAACGGTAGTTCGCCGCACGTGAAGCACACGTCACCTTCGTCGAGGGAGTCAAAGCAGTACTCGTGCGGAGAGATCCACATTCCCGGCTCCTCGTCCAGATAGCCAGCCTTGTGGAAAGCGTACCGGATCAGGTTCTTGAATCGGGGTGCGCTGAACTGGTAGAGTGAAAACGACTGTAGTGCCAGGAATCGATCGCGATGCCAGATATCCATGACACTGTCCATGGCCAGTGTGTCGGTCACAAAGCGTACAAAGGACTTGTACTGACGGAAGAAATGCACATCTAAAGGCTGAATCTTTCCAGTGCAACCACCAGGAATCAGTCTCTTGTGCAACGCAACGTCGGCAGGCTTCAGTGCGTTCGATAGATTGTCGTCCTTGTTCAGAGTCCACGAGTCCAATAGCAAAACGATCTTCTTCCGATCATCAGGCATGCTTGGCCAGAACACTTGCTCGTAGAAGTCCTTAAGGTCGTCCCTGTTCATGTTGGACGTTTTGCCAGCAAATGATTTGATGTTCGGTGGATCTGCAGGCTTGTTTCCCGGAAACTTTCCACTTGGTTCCGACACCAGTACATACATCGGCCGCAGAATCTCTCCGGCCATGGTGATCACGGGCATGATCATGTAGCTGTGGGTTGTTGCGCTCATGGATCCCACAACCGCTCGCACGACTGTTGTTCCTTTGGTACGGAGAGTGCGAGTACTCTGCAACAACTTCTTGAAGCTACTCTGATCTGCATTGGCAACCTGCGTTGGTGGGATGCTTTCGCTTGCAATGAGCTCGCGAGTCGCTAATACGAAAGCATCAGCCTGCTGCTGCAAGTCCAACTCTTTCAGTTGCCAGGTCCTGCCGACCCTGTGGGTGATTGCACGGTCCACGATGTTGTTGCGCTTCTTGAATCTGTACACCCACGACGGTGATGCCTTGAACTTGAGACTCTTGTTAGGGTCCAGTTCATTAGCTGTTTGCCTAGCCCAAATTCGCAACGTTCGATCGTGAATGATAGCAGTGTGCTGTTTCTCCGCGAACATGCCCCGAACTGCCTCATTGATCTCTGCCATCAGCGTCTTCTTGTCATCTTTGCCTTGTGTTGCCCCAAAGTGACGTAGCACGCCAATGTTCCGAATATACCTGAACTGATTCTGCAGAGTCGAGTGGGTAGCACGACCGGTCTTTGTGTTCCAAGGCCTACCTGTTTTTGGATTTACCGTCCAGTAGGCATAGGCTTTTGCCTTGTACTCGCGCCACTGCTCTGGTGTCATTTTGGAGTCTTCTGGAGGCTGATCCTGGAACTTCGGCTTCTTCACAGGAGAGGGCAGGTATTCTGACGCTGATGAGCCAGATGCGGAAGACGTATGAGACTGCTGCGATGACGAAGGCATCTCTGCATCCTCCTGCTCTTGGTCTTCCTCGTCTCCAAAATCCATGTCTCCGTCCCCCTGGTCACCATCACTGTCACCGAAGCCGAGCGTACGAATCTCTTCAACGACTTCCATCCCGCTGGTCAAAAGAGACTTGATGTGTGCCACCATCTTTTGCTCTTCCAAATTTGGATTGCGCTCATTTGTCCCGATCTCGGCCACCAGAGCCCAAACGACCACTTTCGGATCCATCTTACAACGCATACCTAAAAAACACAAAAACAACACAAATGTTAGCACAGAGTACAAATGCAAGACGAATTAGCATGAAATAATACGACTGCTACAACACAAATGTTAGCACAGAGTTCAAATGCAAGACGAATTAGCATGAAATAATACGACTGCTATGGTTACTCTCATAAACCCCATGTTAATGTTTGACGCTCCATAAGTCCTGAACGCGGCAACGTCTGACCGTCGCACTGTGTAGTTATCCTATTTAGGACTAGTGCTTTCCGAAAATGTATAGTTTAGCGTCAGACCGGCAGCAACGATGTGAAGTGTTACTTGTAAGAGTTACAAACTAAATATAGTCGATGAATGTTTTTTTGTAAACCAATAGTTATATATATATATATATATATATATATATATATATATAGATATATATATATAAACACAAACTAAGTTAAATGGAGCGAAATGTTTTTGGACACTACGAGTAGTGCGTGATTTGTGATTTGAACGCTCAGAATTATTAATATTTTATTGCTCAATGTGAGGTAGAGACTCATATAAGTTTTAAGACACCTAAAAGTTTTTTTTTCTTTTTCTTTCTTTCCTCTTTGTCCAATTTTTTTTTAAAGTGAAATAAGTGTCTCCTTTGCGTATGTCGCAAATCATAATTTTGCTTTAGCATGCCTAAGATACAATATATGTAATTATTTTTTTTTATTTGTCAAGATGATTGAATATATAAAAATTTACTAAATATAACTCTTTGTATTCTATTGATATATAACCAAGAACTTGTGCTTTTAATATTTTCTTCATAATTATTTGTTTTTGTCTTTTTTTCACTATGAATGTAATAAACTATTTGTACCCTTGTAGTTAGTTGGTTTCCTTTAAACATATATACACTGTCCTGAGTGAGTGAGCGTGTGAATGCATGATAGATTTAATTTAAGTAATTTTAGTGATATCATTTGTCATATTAACATCTGTAATATATGTGTCATGTTTTAATATATGTGTTAAGGTAAATAACCTAGGTCATGAAGGACCGCTACTAATGGTTTAAATCGGCTCTAGGAGTGAAACGGAAATAGCAGGATAAGCCTAAATACGACATCTTTCTTCCAGAAAGTTGAGACTCTTATCGATACGATACATAAATTTATATTGAGTTTATAAGTTTGATTTTTTTTTCTCTTGGCTAATTCATATGTGTGGTCGATCCTAGAGAACAGAGTTCAGATGCTGGATGGTTATCAATCACCGGTTGGAATAACAGTACAAAGAATGATTTCACTTTTCTCATTTCCAGGTCTAGGTCTGGGCAACCCCACGATCGTGGTGCCTGGAGCTAGGTCTGGGTGGTATGAGGGAACATGTGTCTAATCCGAAGCATTCCAAAATTGATTAGTCGTTAATAACATTTAGAATGATTCATCTTTCAAGGACTTTCTCGAATTCTTACTATATTTCCGGAATTATCCAGTAATCTGTTTCTTATTACAATACCCTATTTCTTTTCTTTCTTCTTTTTCTACCTCCTTCTTTTACCCTTCTACTTTCTTCTCTTTCTTTTCTATTTCTGAATGAAAGAAAACGAAGTCATGACTGAGAGTAGTCGCTATTGGCACGGTCAATAAGTTGTTTCGATGAGTTTTCTTCGGGAGTCCGATATGGGATAATTAACAATGAGATGAGTATGCATTGAGGGACGAACAATAACAAGAAAGTTTATTGGAATTTACTTTATTGGAGAATAATCTGGATTTCAATTAGTAGGTGATGTTTCGTAATCGCCCTCGTTCAAAGAGAATTAAATTTAGCGACTCCTCTACATTGCTCTTTTCTTCGTTTACTACTACTTTTTCTTCGTTTACGTTTTCTTTCAATTGGCTAACCGTGACAGGACCTGTTGCCCTGGAAACGGCGGTTTCTAGGGCAACGGACAACGGTTATTCTTTCAAATTTTGGGGTAAAATGGAAATTTAGGAGGAAGAACGGTAATTTTGTGGGGTTGCGCCTAATTCCTTGGTGGGTGGTTGACACCCCTAGCGCCTCGGCTGAGTAAATTAGAACGGCACAGCATATTTGACCCCCTCCCTCCCGCCTTATATATGTATTACAGAATATATTATAAGGAGCGATCAACTGAAACCCGTTCGTTCCATGTATTATTGGTATAGTGTGTGCTAATGTCCCTGTGTGTTGGGTGTAGGAATGTTGTTGATACGTGTTTCCGTTTTGCAGGTATAACGAGTGAACGATGGCGTTCAAGATCCCCAATCCGTCCAAACAGGATCAGCGTGCTGTCATCCAGTTTCTGAGTGCCGAAGGTTGTCAACCAGCTGAAGTGTTTCGGCGTATGAAAGACGTGTATGGTGATGCATGTGTCTTCAAAACAACAGTGGTGGACTGGGCCAGAATGTTGCCGGGTGCATGCAAGTAAAAGTTTTATCATGATAATTTCCCCTGTTCCCCCGCCAGAAACGCCCGTGGTACTAGTGATGGCCCTCCTGACATTACAGAAGTGAGATGGTCCTTAGATGGATTGTGATTACCAGGGACAACGATGTATGCTCTACATCGTGCTTTCATGCTGCTTACAATATTGGTGACAACTGTTGCATGGTCTTTGAGGCATCTTGATGTGCTGCATGACGTCTCGCCATAGTGTCATACATGTATACGACGGAATTTAAGTCCGGGGAACGAGCAGGCCAGTCTATTCGCCAAATATAATCTCGCTCCAAGAGTTAAACTCCCTACACTGTTCGATGCGATCGCGCGTAATCATCCACAAAGAAGAAGTCGGGTCCTACTGCACCTCTGGAAAAACGTATAGTGACAAAAGAATATTGATCAGTGAGTGACTGCGTTCAAAAATGTTAATATACCCATACAATGTTATGCTTTCCGTCGACAAGAACACTTAAACCACCAAAATGACTATACTCAGATTATATTCCACAATGTTCCTAGGTTCAGTACGTTTTCCCACTTCTTGCCATATGAATGTACGTTCAGAATCAGCACTCAAACTCTTATTTGGGAAAAGAACATCATTCTACTTCTCCGTGCAGTTCTGTTAAGTAAGTTTCCAATTGCACTTGTTGTTTGGCGTCGGTCCCTTCTTGCTTGTTATACAATATAGCGGTCAACTGCTGATAGTTGACAATGGACTGGTCAACCACAATCACTCCTTCGCGCAGTAATACCTGTGGTTCGGAACACTTGCCATATATATGAAACGATACTGTTAGCAATAGCAAGCTCCTAGGCCACGCATATCATAGTTGGTTCTTCTTAAAGTTCTCCGATGATTCTTTCCCGTGTGAAGTCATCCAAATGTTTCCGGATTACGTTGTGAATAACACCAACGCAAAGCATCTTGACAGCTATGTGAATGACACACTGTCTCGTCCCTTTCATTCGAATGCTTCTTGCTGGGAAAGCAGACACATTCAGCGATACTGTCACGTTGACGTGACTCCATATATCTTGCTCCCTGTACAAGTGTGGAAGAACTCTGGCAACATACTGCCGGGCTTTCATTCATTTTCATCGACTACACAATGTTTTAGGTTCTGTGCGTATGGCAAAATTGCGAACTAGTTTTCTTTATTTTACAAGTGACGTCAGCTACATAGCAGGGTTGCCAGAGGTACTGGTTTTACTTGAGATATCTTTCATATCCACTTTTTCAAGAAAATCAAAAGGAAATGCTAAGCTGAATCAAATTTAATGCAAACAGTCGTGTACACACTTTAAACCATTTCGCGTTGAATACATAAAATTGTTTGACATGAGATCAAGCACTAAAGCATGTGAGTGGTTGCAAACTTAATTTTCACCATATGAAAATAGAATTTAAAGAATATTAAATAATATTTTTCTATTTTAAAAAAATACGTCTACAGCAGTGATAGAACCAGAAAACATCATAGGCTAATAAACTGCCATGTGGAAGATACGAAGACAAGTATATTATACAGGGTGTTTCAAAGTGAATATCGGGATTTTATGGCTTAATAAAGTGAACAATGACTCATCCAATCATATCACATGTTTCCGGAGATCAGTGGTCCTTGTTGCATATTCGCGGCACTATTGGTGTTGTTCGAAAGCGTTATGGTCCTTTATCAGCGATTTTGGCCAAGCAGCCCGAACCCGCTGGTGCATGTCATGTAAGTTGTAGCGGAATGTGATTGTCGACACATACTATAGAAGTTATGTTTGAGTTCGTTTGTCACTTGCACCTCGCACGACGGTTCTGAATGACAATCTGGTTTACAATGTCCTGCGGGAACTGTCACTGTGGGTTTTGTTCCAATCACTGTGAGTTTTCTTTGCCGATGTGATTTTGCAGTGAGTTTTGTTTTCTGTCATCATCTTGGTCGTTGTCCCTCGCGACATATCCAACACACTTGTCACTTTCGTCAACTTTGCACCACCTAACCAAGGGCCAACAATTTGCCCTCTTTGGAAATGAGAGACGCTGCCTTTTTGCATTATCACTGTCTGCTCAATTCACTGCACTCTGTTGTTCTACTGCTCCTCACGCAATACAGAGTTTTCCCTAACACATCACTACCAACAGTCTGATGCTACTTTCGCCGTCTGGTCATTTGCTGCTCATACATGTGACGTGTCATCAACTCCCGATGTTTCCATTACTTTGCTAGCCACCTGTATATCAATTGATAAATCTTATTGACCTGAAGAAATTTATATGAGTGAATTGAACTATCACATACATCTTTCTCGGAACTATAGTAGAATCTCATTGTTTGGAACAGGAATTTTAAATATTTTATTTACTATATATCGTGTAATTAAGAAGTAATAATAGATTTGTCTGGCAATACAACAAATTAATCTGTCTACACAATAAGTCTTGTGTACCTTGAAAGCGCTAATGGCAGTAATATGTATAAGTATTTTGTATATTAACATTAAACTACAATTCAGTACTATTTAGTTTTTGACCGAGATGGAAATAATAATTTGATAGTGAGAAACAAACACAGGAGTGCCGCAAGGCTCACTCTAAGGACCCTAACTGTTTATTTTGTCTATATATACGCCATACTAACGCAAATTTAACGTTATTTGTGCACAACATATGCACCTATTACTCAATGTATTGTAGGTAATTAGATACGAAACATAGCCTCTAAACATTTACAAGATTATCTTAATACTTAAACGACTTCTTGAATTGTTAAATAGAAAAATTGAAATAAATGTGAATGCACATGAAACTGTGCAACCTAACCTAAACTCATAAATGTGCGCACACATCCGGATGTGAAAAAGACTGAGTTATTGTAAACAAAGAAGTGTTGAACAGTTGATACTGTTTCAGATTGTACTTTGTGGTGAACAAATTCCGTGTGCGTGAGTTTTCTCGGGGTTCTTCCGTTTCCTCCCATTTCCTTCATTCCATCATTTCATTCATTTCTCATAATCACTGTCTCCTTTAGCCTAGCCTGCATAACCGTGGGACGTAAAATTTAAAGATTTACTTTTTTGTTTCAGATTGTGTGTTGTTTGATAGGGTTTTTATAGCATGCTTTAAAAATAATCCCCAATGGTCTCATGCGCGCACGATATTCAAATTAAAAATTTTATATAACGCAGATATAAAGGTTTTGCCAGGTTAAGAAATAACCAGGCTTGGGCTAGCAACTTTTATACTTCCAAATTAAACTTTGAATGTGTATGGAAAGTCTCCTAGACGAATAAATCAGTCTGTCAACGGTACCACAGCAGAAACGGTCAGACAATAGCAACAAAAAGTCTTTTTGATATCGATTCAGCTTTTCGAAAATAAATTCTGTATAATAAAACCGGAACTATTAGAAGCTTACTCCTACTTCCGGTTTCAATATTGATCCCCATAGAGCAAAAAACGGTAAACAGAAAGCGAGAAAAGCGGTATATGTACACGTGGAGATACTCAAAAAATGGATTGTTTAATTTTTGTCTACTTGCACATTGTTTCGATACATTTTTAGGACATGTAGGTACGCATGTCTGTACGTACATTATTCTAATCACCTTCAAATTATTGTCCACGTGCTTTAACGCACTTATCCCAACGTTTTTCTCAGTGTTCAAAACAGTTTCGAAACACTTCTGGCGTAATACATTTCAAGATTTTTCCCATGATGTCTTTGATCTCATTGACGTAACTGAATTGCTTCCCTTTCAGACTCTTCTTCAGCCGCGGGAACAAAAAGAAAAGTCAGAGGGTGCTAAATCGGGTGAGTACGGGATGGGTACAAGTACTATGTTATTCTTTGCCAAGAGCTGTCGCACTAACATGATCGTGTGGGCTGGAGCGTTGTCGTGGTATAGTAATCACATTCCACTTCACAGTTCTGGTCGTTTCTGTCGCACATTTTTCACGCAATCTTCTCAATACATCCAAATAAACTTGTTAGTTCACTGTTTGTACTTGGTGGACAAAGTCCTTGTGGACAATCCCGTTCACGTCAAGAAAACAAATCAACATTGTTTTCACATTGGATCAAACTTGACGTGCTTTCTTGGGAAGTTGTGAATTTGCAGATTTCCACTGGCTGGATGCTTATTTTGATTCATGATCGTACCCGTAAAACTAGGACTCATTCCCAGTCACAATTCGTTTGAGAAAATCTGGTCCATTGTGCATTCAGTCTTTAAATCACGACCAATATTTACTCAAATGTCTCTCTGCTTCTCCGACAGCAAGCAAGGCACAAATTTGGCGAAATTAATATATACTGGCAGGTACCCCTGGACAACCTTACTTCTTCAGAAATTTGTTCCATGACCTTTTGACAACCTTCATTAATGATATTTCGAACTTTTAAAAAAATATCTTCTTCAATGTTGTTGAAGAACCGCCTGGCCGTGTAAAGTGTTCAGTTGACATGTCATCTTTGAAGCGGGAAAATCACTCGTATACTTGTACCTTTTTCGAAGCAGCATTACTAAAAGCTTGACGAAGCATAACAACAATCTCAGCTGCAGTGTTTCCCAAAAATAAACAAAATGTAACACAGATCCATTGATTCTTATGTTTCACCATCTAAATAATCTATCAAAAATCGCCACACTCTTGCCGCAGAATTAAACCGCTCAGCACCAGTGATGCCAATCTAAAACCCCATAAAATCCCATCTGAAGAGGCAGAACTTCCGTCTTGCTCTTGAATTTCCCACTACTACACTAATTACAAAAAATTTTCAAAGCTTTTGTAAAATATGAAAGATGAGAGTATGTCACTCTCTTTCTTCAATTATTAGTAGATTCCTATCTTCTATGTTTATCATCTAGTTTGTGAGTAGAGTTGGCTGGTTTAAACCATGGTTTAAACCAAAAAAAGAAAAATGTTCGTAAAATCTTGATCTCAAGACACATTTTTGAGTTATCAGTTTCACTCCGGTATATTATTTGTATTATATTCAGATCTAAATTCCCCATTCATTACTGAAAGAGATTATATATATATATATATATAAAGTTTATGAAAGTTTCATTTGTGATTTTTTATAGTTTATTATTATTGTTATGCAATAGCAATCAAAGAAAATATCTAAATATTGTTTCGTTTTAATAATGTTTGCTATTGATAAAATACGTCGAAATGCCGTACATTTTTGGGGGCGGGGGTCATACAAACTCCGTGAGAGGCATTTATTGAAATCAGAATATCTTTGGTATCTATTTATGTATAAATGGGTCAGAGTCAAAGTGGACTCAAATAATTCATATCTTTATTCACTTTCCTTACTGATATGCAAATTAAGTCGTAGTATTTCTTTAACTTGGACTAATAAAAGTTGTAGTGAACTAACGGGACTAAATTAGTTGTTCTGTACTCTGCAGTATTTTGAAATTGTCCATATGTAATTCTGTATAATGGTTTCACTTGCGCAACTAAGTATCTTTTTCTTCTTCTCAAATTACTCTTGACAATTATATTAACAAGTATGTAAAGATCAATACAATGTATTTTTATCAGAAGTCCTTCGTAAGTGAGTCGGCAGACGTATCGCATTTGTGGCTAATTAGTCGAGAAAAGGTTTGGATTTCGCTTTAAGCTTATGTGACCGTTTCAAGCATGACTCGGTTGTTGCATAATAACACGAAGGTGAAACAAACTTATTTCTGTCCATATGTGATATAAATACGTAGAGCAAATTATTTAAACCAAAAACCTTGGTTTAAACCAAAAAACCGGGTTTAAACAAAAAAGTTTTTTTTTTCCAATAAAAACCACGTGTTCTGCCAACCCTGTTTGTGAGTAAGTATCTTCCTTAATTGAAAGAGATAAATGAAAATGTTGACGAAAACAGGTACAATTTGTTGTCAAAATTTATTATTTCTCTCACGCTTTTCGCTTTTGTGCCATCAATTTTCTACGGAATGTAACGAAACTAGATAAGTTTCATTCAGGCATTTCGTGTAGAACGTTTTGGAACGTGTTGTTTCTCGTTTGATATTTCACTTTGCTCCATTATATATATAGTACTTCGGAGTACTTTCATAGTGATTTTACAATATGAAAATTTGACAATTAATATTGATTTCACGTTTCTGAAAGTTTCAATAGTCTACTTCCTGTCCATAGAGAATTTTGTTTATGGTGATGAATAGAGACCGGATGTTAGGCAAAATTACTATTCTTTAATATTAAACATATGATCAAAAATGACGTTTCAAAGTTTATATCGGGGGTTATAGTTCTAATTTAAGCCAATTTTATTTTGCCTATTTTGCCTATTTCGCCCTTTCCTGCCTAAATAATTGCTTTAGTGCCTAATGTTGCCTATTCTATACATTTTCTTCAAATAAGACTTTATTGGGAAAATATATAATTTATTATTTCAAGAAAGGATTCTGCCTCTTCCGAGAAATATAAGTGCTGTTTGTAGTGATAAGATGCCGTTAAACTTTGGACTGCTATGTGCACTGATAAAGTGTTGTAGAACTTTGGACTGTTGCGTGTACTGTTAAAGTGTATAAAATTTGGACTGTTGTGTGCATTGATAAAGTACTGTATAGAATATTTCCCAAATATTCATGAAATACATGTCAAGCTTCGTTTTTATATAAGCAGTAAAAGAAGATATTAAGAAACATGTATGTTTCTATGTTCATTGAACATTATCTATGACTTGAATTTATTTTTTTTAATTGTATTGATTATTTATCTTCATTATTTTGAGTTACATTTTAGTGCGTATTTTTTAAATTTTAAGTGCCTATTTGCCTGCCTGTTTTTCAGGATTTTAATGCTTAAACATCCGGTCTCTAGTGATGAAGTACATATATGAAAAATAACATATATGCTCCCAATTTTTACGAAAATTCCCTTTATCCGTATTCGAAATATTAACATTAAATATTCCACGAAATGAGATTTTTTCCAAGGCAACACTGCTGAGCACAGAATAATATCAAATTGCAGGTTGGTTCAAGATACCCAATACTAATGGTACCTAGCGGCACAAGCCATACCTACATCGCTAATCCTTTCAACATTATAATTCCGCGTTTTGGGGAGTAACTCCTCGTATACATGGATTAAATGTTCCAAGAATAAATTCATCTCCACCACTGTCCCTCATTGATATTATAACATATTCGTATGGTTGGTTGATTGGAATTTAACGTCCCTTCTCAGTACGCACCAAAGTTATATGAGACATGGACTTGCCGTTTAAGTTGGAATCTGAACTACCATAATGCGAATTGAAGCTGAGCTTTTCTTTTTTTTTTAATCGTCTCAGGAAAAACCTTACCCGTATTAGTAAACTATCTTTTCTGAGAACTCCGAATGAAGTTAAGAGCTCGTATTTATTTGCGAAATATGAACAAAATCCTTAGAATCTTTTTCGAAAAAAATTATATTCGATTTTAGTTCCCATTATTCTTACTTTTGGGTGTCGTATACTATTAGTCTAGGCATCGGGTTTTAAAAATTGAGTTACTGAAAGCTTTGGAGATTGCTGGATAGACGCGCTAAATTTTCCGGCCTTGCTATGGTCCGAGGTCAGCCAGGTGATATTTTTCTCAGTGCAGAACCGGTTGCTTTAAAGTTTGACACCCAAAATTGAATAGCTTTCTTTAAAATTTTATTTTATTTTATTTTATTTTATTTATTTATTTTACCTGGAACAGAATCATATCGGCCAATTCCGAACCGAATGCAAAATGCCCGCTGAGTAGCCGAAGGATGATCTTCGCATTTCACAACTTAGAATCTAAAGTTTTTCTTTGGACTAAGAAATTTCACATAATCCTCGTTGTCTTCTAAGTTCTTCCCTGGAGTTACTGGAATCTTCTCTTTCTCAGTAATATTAATTTGAAGAATGTCCTCATCACATAATTTCTCATTCCCTGAGACGCAGTCTTGCTCTCATTTTCACGTTTCTTTAATTCACGAAATTCCGAAAGCTTTTAAATAGTCGTACTCCGTAGAAAGTTTCGGTAGCTTTCGTAGAACACTTAAGCTGTTCGAAATTAAATTTCCATTTTACTGGAAATAATTTCCGATCAATGTTGACCAGAATTGCAAGTCTTTCCGGGTTCTCTCTCCTACCTACAGGATATTAGACTAATCTGGAGCTGCTTGTTTTCATTGTTATCAATTACTGTACTCCCTGATCAACCCTCGACCTTGGTTGTCCTACTTCGAATTCTGGTGAGTGTTGTAGCCTCCAGGTGTGCTCCACGTGTTGTTGTGTGAAATGAGCTGAAACGACATAAAAAAAAAACTTTACCCCGTCCCTCTTTCAGTTTTTTTTGCTATCTTAATGGACAATGTAGAGAGAGAACTTCCAGAATGCAAGAACATATTCACAGTGACTCAAGCGCCAGGCACTCATTCATTAGTTTATGTAGTTACTGATACGAGTTGCTATAGGCGATGATATCTCAGATGTAGGAATCATAAAATCGCAGGTGTTCATCTCTTGTGTACGGACTTACTGAGAGAAGCTTCTAATAAAGGTTGAGATAACTCAGATGTAGAGCGCCATGAGGTCGCAGGTGTTCATCTCTTGGGTACGTACTTGCTGATAGGAGCTTCTAATAAAGGTGGAAGTAATTCGGGAGTAGGGTGTCATGAAGTGGCAGATTCTCATTCCTACTGTGTGTACGTAGTTACAGATACGAGCTACTAAAGGTGATTATAGCTCAGATCCAGGACGTCATGAGGTGGCAGATGTTCATCCCTTTCTGTTTGTAGTTAGTAATACGAGCTACTAAAGGCTGTAATAACTGGAAAGTAGAACGCCATGAGGTCCTATGTTTTCACCCCTTTGTGTACGTAGTTACTGATACGAGCTGTTAAATGCGGCGATAAATCGGGGATAGGGTGCCATAAGATGGCAGGTGCTCATCCCTTCGTGAAAGTAGTTACTGATAGAATTTTCTTCCAGGGGCAAAATCAAAATGTAAGGGGCTGTATTGGGACACTACTTTGGTAAATTGGCAATAGCAATTTTATTTTTCTTAGAGTTCGAGGGGCGGTTGTCTAGCTTCGGGGGAGGTTTTTGCTCCCCAGAAAGTATGCTTTGAAGAAAAAAAAAATACTGTACGAGCTGCTAAAGGCGACGATAACTTGGAGTAGAGCGCCATGAGGTGGCAGGTGCTCATCCCTTTATGAACGTGGTAGTGATACGAGCTGTTAAAGGCAGTAATAACTCGGGACTCCGGCATCATAAAGCGCCGGGCAAAGGAGAATTGCATTATTTAGTTTGTTTATAATCGACTAAATTGCTATCTATCGTACATTGTAATATTATTACCTTTACACTGACCTTAATAATAATAAAAAAAGAAGTTCTAATTTAAACTGGATGAAAGTAAGAAATCTTAAGTTATATTCTTTTGTTCATAATGAGATCTCTTCCTATTACTATTTTTTTCTTTCCTTTTTTTTAAAGACCACAGTACGGAAGAAAAAAGAACTTGTTAGAATAGAGAAATGATCAAATCACGATTCCTAACTGGAGTTTTTCGTTCCGTTCCAGTTGTGATCCAACCCGTGACGAATAGGTGCACGCACTCCTCGCGAGCACACCTTTTGCCGAACTACTTGGGATGATGCGAGAGAGACTTTTCATAATAAAGCGTCCAATTCCTTATTGATTTGCGTGCAACAACCAACAATGGCCAATGATTTACCGCTACTCAATGTTCAGAATATATATGAAAAAAAGAAAAGAAAAGAAAAGAAAAAAGAAAAGAAAGAAAGAGAAGAAAGTAGAAAGATTAAAATTTTAAAATGAATGGGTAGGGGGAAGCAAAATGAAGAACAATCACTCGGTTTTGAACTCAATCGTGACAAGATAACTGCAGTGTTGCCATATACAGAAATAACAAAAAATATATGTATGTGGCTACTCTAATGATAGTGGTAGGAAAGGCAAAAAAATTTGATATTGAATATAGAATTACATAACCACTGTATAAATAAATTCAGAGATATAGAAACGATTTTGAACTATGGCCAGTGGCGGATCCACAAGGGGAGGAGATGATGTCCTTCGTCACTGGAAAATTGCTGGACACCAGAATTATAAACTTAACTCCTTGCGGTTATAAACAATGACGGTCTATGGCCGAGGAAATGACGCATGTTTAATTGACTGATGTATTGTAAACTCTTTAACCCCCATTCAGGGTCATTATTTCTCAAGTTCTAGATACTATTAATACTTCTTCATTCAGGTAGCTTTGCCTAACAGTGCTGGGTCAACTTTCTGAATTACTTCTGGGCATTGAACTCGACATTACACCCACCAAAAATACGTGCATTGACCAGTGATATAAATGCTAGATTTTTTGGTAGGTATATGCTCAACCGTTTTCAAAACTATAGTGTATATCCCACCCCTCTATACGCTAGTTCCTTCGTAAATTTAAACCGTTTACCTACCAATGTTCCCAATTGGGAACGTGCTTTTAGAAATCCTGTTGAGAGGTTGTGAATTAACGATATGGACGAGAGTTGGCCTTTTATGATGGAGGAAGGTTGAATCAATTACTTTAGCTGAAATATTTTGTTGTTGAAACATTTTTAAGACATTTTGAAAAAAAAAATCCTCTTGTTAGATATTTACTTTCTTTCTAATTCGGCAGGTAAACGGAGGTGAGTATAAGCTGGGCTGTAAAAAATATTATTAGATTGGTATAAAACCAAGCCACCTGGCGTAGCTTATCTTTGTGAGCCTGAGAGCTCCCACGCCATCTGTTAGCGACCACTGACTTACGTCCGACCTTGCGACGAATCAGCGCACTGCGTCGTTTTGTCTCTAACAGGCATATCCGGAGTTTTCTAGACTTAGTGACCGTCACTTCTTTTGTTCATGTGACTCCCCAGCTTACTTCACGACACAGGGTGGAGCCGGTACCTCACAGACTAATTACTAGACTACGATTCCCTTTATTAGATGGCTATGGGTATGTATATACCCTGCACTCTCGTCTACGCAGCATTACATCCCTGGAACTCCGCTACATGGAAAACACTTTCAGAATTATAATATAATTCAGGAGCTTTTCCCCAGCCTTTTGTGATTGACGACATATTTTACTGAATGCCAACGACTTCACAACAAACTTAAGTTAGGTGAGATTGCTATTCGCCATTGTAGCTGCCGTTGCCAGCACTGACTCGTACCTAGTCCGGCCGTCAAACCCCTAATTTTGAGTATACCGTGCATTCACGTCAGCATAAAATATTCTCACGTTTTCATAATCTTTTAACCCTATCAAGTAATATTAGGAAGGGTGTCGCCCTAACACCCTTGGGCAATTTGTATAAAACACGTTAATATGAAATGGCTGTCGCCATTAACGGAATTTCTAGTTTCATTAATCTCTCTTCAACTTCTTGTTCTATCATATGAATATAGGTGTACATACCTATGTTTTCATGGTCAAAAAATACTTTGACCAGTTTACCATTGTTGTTGAGTCCATATTTAACAATGTAAAATTTATGTATGTACATAAAGCTACCGCCATTAACGGAATTTCTAGATTTGTAATTCTAGATTCTTCTCCTAGATTTGTAATCTTATTGGGTATGCATGATATAAAAGCGGTTATTTGGAAGAAAATCCACCTGTGTTTGAAAATTTCATTTCAAAGATTGTGCAGCATTTTGCGATTCGTGCACAGTTATTGCCGTAATAAGGTGTGTGTGTGGTGTAAACAATGTTTATGCATCACACACTTTCTTGCGGAATATCATTACCGTAAAACATTTTCTCAATCAATTCATAATTATAACATTTGAGGATATATGAAGTTCTGACATAGAGTGAGGCGAGGGG
This sequence comes from Thermobia domestica, assembly GCF_964235325.1. Taxonomy (NCBI): domain Eukaryota; kingdom Metazoa; phylum Arthropoda; class Insecta; order Zygentoma; family Lepismatidae; genus Thermobia; species Thermobia domestica. Next base: position 41,222,265 of record NC_137460.1, read on the forward strand.
ACTCACTATAGTAGGTATATGTATAAAACGTAGCCATCTTGCAGTGTTGCCTGTACTGAGAATAATCACAGTGATTCTTTTTTCCCCTAAATAGGTAAATTTTCCTGATTTTTTAGTGATTTTTTTGCAGTGTTGCAGCAAAAAGTAACTAGATTTTTGATAATTTTTGCATGTAACGTAATTATAGTTCCCTTTTATGACTTATTTTAAGCACAACTCAATTAATTTTTAATTAATAGTTTGCAATTATCCTGGATTGATAACGCTTCAGATGGTGCCACTGGTGCCATTACTGTTTGGTTATGCTGCGAGTTTGCTTTATACTTTTATCGCTTACTTTGTATATCTTATCACGTATGTGTGACCTTTGCGCTGGCGCCATTACCGTCGCGCCGCCCGCTTTGTATATTTGCCGGCTGGCAGCCACGGACGCTAATGGTATTTTTTCGGCGCACTTTGTATGTTTATCTAATACTTTAACTCAAGTAAGAAGACAAAGTTCACTTACCTTTGATAACACCTCCGCTGCTCTCTATTTTTTTGGTTGCTTCATTGATGTTGATTATCTTCTTTATGACGTAAAACTTGTTGCGCGAACAAATAAACATTGCGATACCGCATTTTGTAATTTCATGTTTTAGGATATATTTATAACATCGGTTGACATTTTTGATTCAGATTATTATTGAATTTAATAAAATAATAATTCATTGAGTGAATATATGAATTTGATATTGTAATTTTATGAAAAGTATAAATATTGTGCCTTTATTAATTCACTATTTTTATGCATATGAAGCATATGTATTCTTCCTTTATCTTATACAGAATACACTTACTTTACTATAATATACCTAAATAAACTTAAACAATAGTATATGAAGTATATGTATTCTTCCTTTATCTTATACAGAATACACATACTTTTGTATGAAGTACCTTTTTAATTGTATAGGATGTAAAAATTAAAGGCAGGAGTATAATTTAAAAATTTATTGTAAAAATAATAATAAAAAATATATATAATAATAAAAAATATGTATATAAAAAGTGTTTGTATATAATAAAAATGTAAATATAATAAAATAATATGTAGATATATAATAAAAATTAAAATATAGATATATAATAAAAATAAAAAATGTAGATATATATAATAAAAATTAAAATTGTAAAATATATAACAAGTGTTTGAATAGAATGATATATACAGTGTTCTATTGATTGCTTGTATTTGATTAACAAAACTAATTTAATATTTGAAATATGGTATTTACGTTATATGAAAAAACTATTTACAATATAGAAAAACTATTTACAATATATAAAAACTTTACATTATATGAGAGAAAACTATTTACAATATGAAAAATGTATTTACAATATAAAACTATTTGCAATATGAAAAATCTATTAAAAATATATGAAAAATGTATTTACAATATAAAACTATTTGCAATATGAAAAATCTATTAAAAATATATGAAAAGTCTATTTACAAAATTTATATAATATATGAAAAATTTATTTACAATATATAATAGGCTATTTACAAAATGAAGGTAGGATGCAGCTTAGGTATATTGTGTAGGTGATATAATAAGCAGAACTTGTGAGTTATAGAAAGAAACCCTATACTGTAAAGAATTTAATATGGTATATCCAGGAGGAGCGCAATGTATGATTGTCATATTTATTTCCCTTCATTCATATCATTGATAAAATTATATAAAAAATAACGCACTAGGAATATTTACAAAATGCACATACACATTCAACCATTCATTCATCACAGGACAAGACTAGAACATCTATATCCATACGGTATGCTTGTGTAATCTGTTTTATCAGTCGGGTTAAGTCTACGTCTTTTGTTATTGACTTGTCGATGTGTTTTTGTCTCTGGTCGAGATACAATGATAAACCCTCTCTTACGAACTATCCTACCTGGATTGTTTAACTCCTTTTTTTCAATTTTTCCGCGGACTAAATCAAAAAAGTGATTAAACGTGATTTTTTCCCGAGTTCTACTATCCAATGTGATTCCCCTAATTTTATAAACATAATCTATTTTCCCCGTCCCAATTTCTTTTAACCTATACGCATAATTTTTAGGTCCCAAACCTATAAACATGTCAATTTCCCACCCATTTGGTATTTCGTCAGTTAGCTCACCCAAGTAGGAACCAGTGGTAAGCTTGGGCTTATCATTTCGTCTTTGAACATACATAATACTGTCCGTGTCACAATATAATACGGCTTCAGGCCCTACAGCCGTCAAGAGATCATAGAGTTTTAGCCTTGCCCAAGATGTAATAAACGCAGCAAGCACGACATTCGAAAATTTCCAGGGCCTGTTTTCATTTTCGATGTCTTTATATGTGATAATGAGATGACGTTCACCAATGTGTGACACTGTTTGCACCTCATATTGCGCTGACAGTAAGTAGGTCAAAAATGTTTCTGGATTATCAACAATTTTCGATTGCGGAAGATCTGTTCGCTGCCCCCATTTTCCATATAATGAGTTGAGGAATATCTTGGAGATATACCTCAGTCCCGGGTTCTTCCTGATATTGCTATGATTTAACTGTATGCCCTCGTGGACTAGATACTCCTTAATATATTTTTCCTCGTCTCCTTGAGTGTGGCATGAATCAGGAAAACCAGATGATTCCTGCTTCATTTGGAGGAAAGAATTCACGTAGTCGCGAAATAAACTACGTTCATTACAATCCTCCGAACCTACGAGTTCGAATTCCCATATTTCTTTAACAGCGAGTATTTTATAGCCACACTGTATAGCCTTATGCAGTTCTGGGGTGCAGAATGTACCGGTAATGGCACGATCACTTTCACAATGCAAACAATTGTTGATATTTTCCTCCTCCATACATGTACGGCAGAGTCCGAAAAGTAATCGCCCTCTCGCAACATATGGTAGGACCGGAAAATACAAATCAGTTGGAGGCAAAACGGTACATTTAACCATACCATGAATACTTCCCACATCTGGGAAGTCCGGCCCCCTATGTATTTTAGGCTTACCTACTGGCAACGGCTTACGCGCCATTACCCAGGGGTAGAGACTAGTTACATCTAGGTACGCAATACTTTCATCACTGCTACATTCATGTAGAGCTTTAAAACATTCGGTTCGACCACCATTAAATCCTTCCTTGGGGATCAAATGATCGACAATATCCGCACACTGAGTTCGAATGAATTCTTGTATGGACTTGTCCTTCTTCACTTGATTGTCCCAATTACATTCCCACATTTCAACAACGTTGAGACCACGTTTACGTAGATAATTAGCCTTAATAGTGGTAGACTCGAATCGTTCTTGCATGGATGTAGAATGATGCGAGGTAGAGTCAAGTTGTTTATAACGCAATTCAGGGTAACAGCTGAGACAACCATGCCAGAAACAACCGAGGAACTCATACACAGTATTACTACTTGGTTCATAACCATCAACTTTATATTTTCCAAATTTCTTTTCCCCACCATTTCCAGTATACTGAATTTCAGTACCTCTTGTTTTCTTTAAATACCGCAACCACTGTAACGCTTTTACACTTTGCCGGTCACGGTAATCAAAGCCAAGAGGAGGAATTACAGGGATTAGATCATTTGGTAAATATAAGGTACAGTAGACCAACATAGCAAGACTGGCTATGGTTCCTGCAGAAATGAAACATTGGATACCGCCAGTTTTTTCCTCAATTAAATCGGAAAATTTGACAACGGCTTCCGTTAGAATTCTCACATCGTTGCGGCAATAATCTAGCATCTCCTTTTGCAGATCATACTGCTCGCCAGTCAAAGTACGTTGTTCGTACCAGGCGTACAATTCCTGTCTATTTTCAGGACTTCTACTATCGGGATCAAAATACTTAATATCAGGGATTGGACCTACATAATTTTGATTAGCCGGAATATTAAACAAATACGGGAAATCTCCCTTCTTTAAATTTTGATTAAGGCCTAAAGTTTTGGTTAAGTCAGACAGCCGGACTCCCATATAAAGATAGGTATCCCTGAAAACAAGCTTATTCCCGATCCGCAACTCAATAATTTTTTGTCCTGTCATTGTAACTGATGGAGAAAGATGCTGAGATTTAATGAGACTCCTAATTGCGAAGAACATGTCAAATTTCGATCCATTATGCGAAAGCACAATAGTTTTTTCAAAAGCACAATGAGCCTTTAGTGTATAACTAATAAACTCATCAATGCTCTTGAATGAAAACTCGCGATTTCCATTTTCATCCCCACATACATGACATGAATCATCCAATGATTTACCCTTGCATGCGTAACAAACAGTCATTAAACATACTAAAGAAACAACATGTTCCTGCTCTCCCTCAGTATTTGTATCTAGCAGCATAGTCTCTACATCAAACACAATGTACAAATATTTTTCAACCCTGGTAAGACGCTGGTTCTGAACATAACAAATATGATCCCGTTCCACGTGCATATAGCATGATTTACATAAACGTTCATCACATTTGTGTTCAGATTTCCTACGACGTAAATCAAACATGACATCACAATCGTTACACACCTTCACATAATCACATATACTCTTGCCTCCTTTATTTACAGTTTTGTGATTATCATAACACTCACTCGTTGGAAATAACCTATGACAATCATTACACTCACACTTAATGTCATCATTATTTGCTTCATGATAGTGTTCGCAAAATCTACATTTAAGATCACACTTGTGATAAATTCCCTCATTATCGTAGCCCTTTAAACATAATTTACAATATCCTCTTTTCCCCAATAGTTTTAACACACTAGAAATAAGTTGATAATGTCCATCTTTATACAATATGAATATTTGTTTACCACCTTTAATTCCTGGATATATCACATTAAATTCACGCGTTTCAAGGTTCCTTTCATATACAATGATTTGATAGTTGGGTGCAAGATGGTTTTGTATCTTTTTAGCGTCTTCCAATGTACATCCATTATTTTTTTCAGCCTCAATCCCCAAATCATTGCACAAAATATCAGCTTTTTTAAGTAATCGCTTCGGATTATTTTTTAATTTACAAAACTGTGAACGATTTTGATCGGTCCTTGCTATCCCCAGAATCACGCTCTTGGGGAGGCAGTACACGTCCTTCTCCATGGGAACTACTTTTTCTTCCAAAAACTCTGTTAATGGAAGATATTTCTGATTAGTTTGGGTTCGATTCTTACCTCTTCCCTTGCGAAGGTTAACATAATGGACCTTAAAAGTCACATTACCTCCGAATAAATAATCCTCATTGGAATTGAGGGCGTTCTCTATCACAGAGAAGAGGACCTCCGAGTTCAATTCCGATTTACGTCTCCACGAGACATACAGAGGCTTGTTCAGCTTTGAAGCTGAGCTCTCAATTGTTATTCCTACCCGGGCATTTTCATCAACATCACTTAATGCTTGATTTATTACAAAATCAAATAATGCCCGGATATAGGATTCAGGGTTTTTTATTTCATTTTCGGTTGTGCATTTAATACTTATTTCCCTCCCCTTAATGCCATAATATGCGTAATGACGTTGACTTTTACCTACAATTACAAATTGTGGCGCACCCATACCAATCATTGCATTAGGCATATCCTCAGAACTCACAGAACCAATTTCTACCAAGTTCATAGGTTCCCCAAAACCTGCAGAGCTTGGCCCTGGCAAGTTTGTAGGCTCCCCAAAACTCAGAGAACCAGATCCTATTAAGTTCCTAGGCTCCCCAGAACTTGCAGAACTTGGTCCTGGTAAGTTCATAGGTTCCCCGGAACTTTCAGAGCTCGGTCCTGGTAAGTTTAAAGATTTACCTAATAGCTCACGAGCGATCTCAACAGATAAGTCATTTGTCTTACCAGATGATATTAACTGGTTGAGCTTTTCACAAGCCTGCTTTTTTATTTCAGCTACGCGAAAGAACCCTGCCCGATATAGATCAGTGATATCGGCAGCTGATATGCATCCCTCCAAAATTACACCCTGTCTTCCTTTAAAATGGTTTAATAATGCTGTTAACATTTGATAATATTTTTCATTGGGTACACGTGCACCCTTCGAATGATAACTATCCACCAAACGTTTCCAGGTATAATATACCATCTCGGGGGCAGCATATCCAAATCGGTGAAGTAAATCAATAAGCTTTTCAGCTTCCTTAATTAATTCCATATGTGCCATCTGTAATCACAAAATTATACCGAAATTGAATTACTAGTTTGTCCTCACCCCAAAATAAAATTCTTCAAATATGACTGTCAACAGTAAATCCGATATCTTTCTTAAAAAAGAAGATTACACCTCGAAGTACAAAAACAAACTGAACTATATTTTAACGTATAAACACTATTCCTTTGATCGCGGCCACTTCCTAGAATTTTCCAACTTAAAACCAACGGAGCGATGTTACCTCCACTAGTGATTATAGCGAAATGATTTTCAATTAATTTATGGACTCTATTTATACTTTTCCTAATATCCTTATTCCTCTATTTATTTTGTATTCAAAAGAACACGTCCGCACGATGGATCTGCTTTTTGTATAACAATTTTGACCTTCTCGTATACACGAAGATAATGTAATTTCCAAAATACCACACGGCTTATAATTTACTAAGTATTTTTTCAAAGATACTATTAACCTTTATCAGTTAACAACACTTTCCGTTAACAACACGAAGACACGTCTGTACAGTACAAATTCTTCTGCTATACTGACCGCCACGCGCTTTTCCCGCTTTTATATAGACATAAATATGAAAATTCCCAGAATTCTGTGCGACTATAATTTTATGATATAATCCACTATGTGTTTACCAAAATATGGATAATGTTTATTCTACAATAGTTCGGGACCAGCAAATTTAATTATAGTTTCCGATAACAATGTCCCGAAAAGTACAAGTAGAAACGTCTTTACTCTAGCAGTACTTCTTCTAAAGTGAATATACGTGGTTTGTTGCGTGCTATTTATACTTTCGGAAAAAAATGTAATCTCGTACCCAGATGTATTAAAAAAGAAAATCTCAAACCCATGAAAATATGTTCTATACTACTCTTTTTAAAACATGTATAATTTAAAGTCATGTGACATTCTTGAAGTTTTCCAATCTTAGACGAATGTTTAATTTTTACGGACATTAATATTTTCATATTTGAAAGAACATCTATGATGCAAACATTTTAAAGAATAAAAGTCATTTCAAAATAACATTAGCAATACGAACAACAAAATAGTAGTAAACCCAATTTAATGAAAAAATAGAATAATAAACAACAATGATTAAATAATATAACAAACAAACAAGAAAATAAAAATAAAAAATGTTAGAAAAAAACGGTTTAGATCAGTTTCTGAGTCACAACAGCAAAACCATATTTAATTTACCAAAATATTAAGAAGTAACAGTATCAGATTTTAAAAGATACTTAATTATTTTAGTTTATTCAAAATAGCATTTAAATACTTAATTGTTACAAATTATAGTTAAGAAAAATTACGTATGGTTAGAATGAAAGCTCTATTAGTTACAAATCATAGTTAAACATCAATCAGCAGAGAAAATTTATTAAATAGGAATAGCAAGAATTAACAGGTTAGGAAAAGCATAATTATTTAAAAGATCAATTACTAAATTTCAAAGGTGTACGGCTAAAAGCATATTAAATTAACTAAACAATTAAAATATTTAATATGATAGGCGTTCTACAGTATTCAATGCATCAACAAAGAAAACTAATATAATCAATAAATATTTTTGTGACTATTCAATTTGTAAACTTTGATTTATTGTAACTATTTTTATAATGCACTACTAATGAAAGTTCAGTTAATTTTATTTTTCTACTTTAACTGTAAACGTTAATGTCAATTTTCTCAAATGACATTAAATTCTTACAATGCAATTCTTTATATGTTTACATGAAACTCTTTGATTGTAAAATAAAAAATGCAAAAGTGTAAATTTAAAATTGTAAAGTAAAATGTAAATTAAAAATGCAAAAGTGTAAATTAAAAATGTAAAAGTAAAATGTAAAGATGTAAATTAAAAATGTAAAAGTAAAATGTAAATTAAAAATGCAATCTTCACATGAAACTCTTTGATTGTAAAATAAAAAATGCAAAAGTGTAAATTAAAAAAGGTAATTTTCACATGAAACTTTTATTGTAAAATGCAATTTTTTCATTTCATTACATGAAACTTTTATTGTAAAATGTAATTCATTATATGTTTACATGAAACTTTTAATTGCAAAATAAAAATGTTAATGCAAAATGTAATTTTAAAAAATTAAATGTTTCAAACGAAAATATAAGTTTAGATGTTCATTAAGTTTCGCACATGTAAAGTTAGTTTAGTCAAAATTATTTGTCAGTATGTCTTTCATTATGTAAAATTTAATATTGTAGTTTCATTAAGTTAAAATTTTAATTATTTACTGTTCATATACTCTTTGAACTAAAAAATTTTAAAGTTTGCAACACTTACCACCGCTGGTTAGATGTCAACGGATCTAACAGGACACGTTGTATTAATTTTCAGTGCACTTGTATGCCGCTGTCAACACTGAAACCATAAAAACATTTATTAGTATACAATTTCAGTTCTATATTTATCATTTTGTTACAAAATTAATGCACAATAAGCTATTTAGTAATTATTTTTATCAACTTTCAGTTTAACAATGAGCTTTTTTATTAATTTGGAACTCACATAATGTTCTCTAAGTTTTCTTTAATGGAAACGAACCAATAAATAATTAACACCGAACTTCTAATAAATTTTAATAAGTTCACACTCATTGAGTGTTCCTACGGAAGCGAAAGAATTAAAATAAAATAACACAAACAAATAAAATAATCACAAATAAATTTGTTCAGTTTTCAAACTAGTTTTAATATAATCACAAACTATTTTAACTGAGTGTTATTTAAATAACACGAAACAATACATAAGCTGAGTTTTAATAAAAACGAAATAACAAAAAAAGCAGAGCTTAAACAAGTAAATTGATAAAAAAATTGAAATGATCCGTAAAATCAGTTGCTCCGACTAAAAAGAATACAAATAATTAGTACACTCACATATTGTTCAAACATCCATAGTATGCTGACACGAAGTGTTCGAGTAATTTATTACGAAATAAATAAATAAATAAAGAGCTTGCACAGCAAACGAGTTTGTGTAACAAACTAGAGAATAAAAAAGATACAATCCAACAAATTATTTGTAGGTTCACACTGTAAGTGTTCTGAGCTTCTAATAAAATGATCAAAGTTGCTGAACAAAGTAAAGATTATTTCAAGAAAGTATATTATGAAACAGGATATGTAATGGAATTAATAATGGTTGCATACTTACACGATATCTGCAGGTTTTTAATTCCAATTTCTTCAAAGGTCCAAAAGAGAGAAGTACAATTGATCTGCTGGAGTATCCTAAAACAAAAAGACAATTTTTTACTACTTGAAACAAAGTTTCTTAAGAGTTTGTGAAACAAACGAACGAATAACACCGTAGGTGTTCTACAGAGTTTACTTTAGCATACGATTTATTTACAGTTTCGCAGCGTAGCTGGTCTGAGCTTGTGTACCAAGCGATCCGTAAAATAAGAAATTATTTACAAGTTCCCACCGTAGGTGGTCTTACGACTTTCTATAAGAAATTTTTGTAAGTTCACATTTTTTAATGTTCGCAATTTTTAAAATATTTTCGAAACAAGTTTCTCTTTATGAGATTTCATAGAAATCGATCCATAAAATAAGTTGCTCAGAGTAATTTATTAGGAGAATATCTTTTATTCTCTTACATATTGTTCAACGAATAAAATAATCGCAGTTCTAAAAGTAATATTGTAAATAATATGAATTATTTATTACATTGCAACAAGGTTGCTCTATTTGAGTAATTTATGATAAATTGGTAAAAAAAATACCTTTGGTACTACCTCTGATACTTCTGGTAGTACGTTCTTGAATAGACCACACCAATGGATAACCTAAAACATAACATAATTTGTATTAGATTCGTATACATTATTTATATATATTTACTTTAGAATATGCATACACTATATAATATAGATTACCTTATATGAATATAGTATCTACTATAAATTCTTATATGTATATATATATTTACTATAAAATCTTATATGTATACACTATATATATATATCTACCATAAATTCTTATATGCTTACACTATATAGCATAGATTACCTTATATGAATATAGTATCTACTATAAATTCTTATATGTATATATATATTTACTATAAAATCTTATATGTATACACTATATATATATCTACCATAAATTCTTATATGCTTACACTATATAGCATAGATTACCTTATATGAATATAGCATCTACTATAGATTCTTATATGTATATACGAAGTATGTATGTATGTATCTACAATAAAGTCTTATATGTATATATATTTACTATAGAATATCTTATATGGTTACACTATATAGCATAGATTATATTATATGAATATAGTATCTACTAAAATTCAAAAGACCCACCTTAAGATGATTCTCGTTACATATATTAAATCTATTAACAGAAATTTTTCAAGCAGCAAGCTAAAGTATTGACATGTAGCGACAAGTCTAGTAAAAGTCATATGTAAATATCCAAGACTAGTATGGGAGAGGTCTAATATAATGTGTGCTGTTTTGTAGAAGCATGGTGAATAATATATGTACAACCAAACAGAAACATGAAGTCTTAGTACAAAGGCATAGGACTATATCCAAAAAGCCAAAGAAAACACAAAACAAAAGAAACTCCAACTACCATGAGACAGAGATACAGAGTATGGTTAAGTTAGCTTAGCTGTTCTTAGGAGCATGCGATCCGTAAAAATAAGTTGCTCCGCCTAATTTATTACGAGAGTATAAATAATTGGTAAGTTCACACTGTAAGTGATCTGAGCTTGCTTAGCAAGCAATCAAATTAACGTTAACAAAGAGTTTGCACAGCAAAGGAACGAATAAATAATTAATATTTCGGAATTAATTCCTCTGAGCTTCTAATAAAACGATTAAATATAAGGCGAAATATAATCCAATTAAAGTTACAAAATAAAAATCAAAAGATAATTAGAAAACATACATAGCAAACAGAACAAATAGCCAGGGAGCTATAAAAATAGGAAAGAAAAGGTATGACATAGCTAGAGGGCAATGAAGAGAAAAAATACAGACGATAATAGGTACCGAGGAAATACTACAAGCGACGGAAAAAAGTAGAAAGAAAATACTACAACCGTTGGAGAAGGAACAATAGCAAAAAAAGCCACATAATAAAGAAAGGAAACATAGATCATGGTTAGGTCAGGTTTAGAAGTTAATCAAATAGAGAAAAACCAAAGAAAAAGAAATACTACCATCCAGAAAAAAGAAAAAAAGCAAAACATAAATACAAAGTAAACTTTAGTTAGGTTAGGTTTAGAAGGTAATAAAGCAAATAAATAAATAAAGGAAAACAAAAGACAAATAGTCTAATTGTCAAAGAGGATACAGTTATGTAAATTGCAGTAGGTGGAAAGAGAAAGAAACAAAGTAAGCAGAGAGACAGAGGAAAAACAGGAAGGGAGAGGGAGAGAGAGAGAGAGAAGGTATAGTTATGTAAATGGGAGTAGGTGAAAAGAGAGAAACAAAGTAGGCGGAAAGACAGGAAAAACAAGGAAAGAGAGAAAAGGTATAGTTATGTAGATGGGAGTAAGTAAAAGAAAGAAAAAAACAAAGCAGGCGGAGAGACAGAGGAAAAAACAGGAAGGAAGAGGGAGAGAAAGAAGGTATAGTTATGCAAATGGGAATAGGTGAAAAGAGAGAAACAAAGTAGGCAGAAAACAGGAAGAAAGAGAGACAGAAGGTATAGTTATGTAGATGGTAGTAGATGGAAAGAGAGAAAAACAAAGTAGGCGGAAAGACAGGAAAAAACAGGAAGGGAGAGGGAGAGAGAGAAGGTATAGTTATGTAGATGGGAGTAGGTGAAAAGAAAGAAAAAAAACAAAGTAGGCGGAAAGACAGGAAAAAACAGGAAAAGAGAGGGAGAGAAAGAGAAGGCATAGTTATGTAGATGGGAGTAGGTGAAAAGAAAGAAAAAAAAACAAAGTAGGCGGAAAGACAGGAAAAACAGGAAGGGAGAGGGAGAGAGAGAAGGTATAGTTATGTAGATGGTAGTAGGTGGAAAGAGAGAGAGAAAAAACATAGTTAGGTAGATGGCAGTAGGTGGAGAGAAAAACAAAGTAGGCGGAAGGACAGGAAAAACAAGGGGGAGAAAGGGCGACAAAGTAGAGAAAAGATTAAGAAAAGAAATAGTTGTGTGAATGATACTAGGTAAAACGAAATGCTAGTTGTTTCATATTCTATCTGGTATTAAAATGTAAGATAAAATCAAAACCAATAACAGTTCAAGGAATACTAATAAAAAAGTCTCTGAAACAAACAATAAGGAAACCATGATAAAAGAAATATTGAAGCCTAATGTGTATAAAAGGGTACGGGTCAACTGAAGCTAAGCTATACAAGGTTAGAAAAAAAGCATCAAAATGTTAAAACTTGTGCATCGTGGCATGAGGATTAAATCAAACAAACTTATTTTATTCTGTACTCTAAGTCTAAAACATGTATTTTGTTTCTGTTAATTTCATTTAGTATTTTTATAATTCACTCACTCACTCAGTTACACACACACACTCACACACACACACACACACACACAGTCACACACTTACTCACTCATTCACTCACTCACTCACTCAGTTACACACACACACACTCACACACACACACACACACACACAGTCACACACTTACTCACTCATTCACTCACTCAGTTACACACACACACACACACACACACTTTTTAACGAGTGTTATTATAAATAACACAAATGAATAAATAATTAACACGGAACTTTTAATAAAGTGATGAAACTAAAATAAACATAAGTTATTCCAACTATTTTATTAGGAAAGTATAAAAGTAAGAATTGCCCCTTAGTTCCTTGATGGTATGCATTCCAACACTACAACAGTGTCGCACCTTATTGCCTAACCTCCTAGGATAAATCCGTCCTGATATTCTTCACAAATATTCTTATAGGGCACCCTCCCACGTACTGTGTAGTATCCATGTAACTGTACTCGCTTAACTAATTTTACAACAAACCAGTAAACCGCCCCACCACTCTTTCTTTCTTATCTTGCGCCGCGGAATTATTTGTAGGTTTACACTCTATTTTAACACGAAGCTTTTAATAAATTAAAATATTCTCACATCTTTTTAAACAGGTAGCTTCTAATCAATTATATATGCTCACATCTTTTTAATAGGTAGCTTCTAATGAAGCGTAGAAATACATAATGTGGTTCCTGCATAAGGGTCATATTTTAACAAGAAGCTTTTTAACTTCCCACACCTTGTTCAAGTCGAGGTATTAAGAAATACGAAACAATAAAAATGTGTTCACATATACTGTTCGAACACCTTATATATGTAAGGGATTAAAAGAAAGGATTCAATAAATAATTTAGAACTTTTCATAGAAAAGAAGAATATGAAAATAACCGTAGCACGTAAAATTGGTTAGTCCATGATTGAACCGCAATCACAAGTGCATAAAGCAAACGTCTTACTTACTACACCAAAATATGCAAATGTCACTTTGGAGGGAAGCGTGGTGAGTCAAATGTGTTCCGCCTAATTGTATCAACGTATGCAAGTTTTGCATTTATTTTAAATACGATAGTAAATTACTTTTTTTCTTATCTACTCAAAATTTTGACAAATATTACTATAGGGTCCAAAACGTGCAATGTGGATGTTCATAACCTACAATTCTGCTCTCATAACCACAGTGATCATTTAGTATGGTGTTTCATTTTCAATTAAGTTTATAAATGCTGCAAACTTTCTTCCAAAATTCCTTGTAATTTACTTCTGTCATAAGTTTTAGCGTGTCTTCCGTGAAAAAAAAACTTTTTCAAACTCCACTTTCTTTAAATTATTTATAGGTTCACAAGCTATGCTTATTCCAAGCTTCTATAAAAAGCGTAGCAATTAAAATTGCACAACAAACAATTTATTTTTCAAGTTCACAATTTTTAAAATATTTTCGAAACAAGTTTCTCTTTATGAGATTTCATAGAAATCGATCCATAAAATAAGTTGCTCCGACTAATTTATTAAGAGAATACAAATAAGAACAACTTTTCATAGAAAAGGAAAATATAATATAATCAAACAAAAGTAAAAAAGAAAAAAATCTTATCACAGCCTGACCGAGGATCGAACGCGCGACCTTTAGTGCATGAGTCCAGCGCTTTACTTACTAAGCCACGAAACAACACAATTTTAATCTAACGCTTTTCCAGCTAGCACATGTTTGTATCAAAGTTCAACATTTCAGTATACTAGGGAAATTATATTTTTTGCTTTCAACGTGGTAGTACATTTAATTTTTATGACAAACAAGAAATAATTTTACCGTTCTGACTAATTTTACAATGTATAGAAGAAATATTAACTGTGTTTGCTCCTAGTTTTATTTATTTGTACAAAATGTCTACTAACATGCAATGGCAAAATATATTTTGTTCATTCAAAATGTTTTGCATTATGGTCAAATAATTATAAGTAAAACTATAATTTGTACAAGTACCTGTAATAAATCAGAATTTGTTCAACTAATTTATTACAAGGAAGTTAAAATCTTGGCAATGAAATCTCATCTTCAAAGCAAGTATCTCAACGAACATTCAAAACCTAAATTCCGTAAAATTGATTAGGACTATTACAAGAAACGTATTAAATACTAAAATAACGTGCGGTTTTACCAAGGAAAGTTCAAATTTATACTTTAGGGCAGGGCAAAGCGTTCACCGTTGGTGCTGCCCTACAATTGCATTTCAATATATCCAATAAACAAGCTATCCTAACCACTAGGACGATTTCAAATCTAACTGACTCCTAAATCAATTCAAATTGTTCTTACTGACAAAAGTGGTGTAACAAATAAACATTAATCCTATACAAAACTGTAGAACCCTGTAGGTTTTGTTTTCAAAGCAATAATTTAAGTCTTAGTTCATCTTATTATTCATTATATTATGCGTGTTCTTACCACATTCTTTATAACTTAATGCCAAATATTCTACGGGTTCCCCAGGTCATAAAATAATTACTAGTTTCTCTAAGAAGCTATGCTTCTCCATAAATTCCCCACCACCCACATTTTCATTTCGTCAAACTTCCTATAAAATTGTTTCTGTAAATAATTAGTATGCTTTTGAAATGAACTAAAACGCAAAAGGTACAGATTAATTAGCTAGTAAGAAGTTCTCTACTAATACAAGTCATTAAACTTAAAATAGGCTAAAATCTTATCTCTATTGCCCAGTTTTTCGCAAGCAAAAGCAATATTCAGCAATCCGTGTTTACGGCATAATATTTTTATTAAACTTTAAAATTAATCCAGTTCCCTTAAAGAAACTGTCTACATGCTGGATTCAATATACAGTAATTTTCTGAAACTAGCAAAACTCCATAAAAATTGAAATGTCCTAAAACAAATCTACGCCTATCATCACTTAAAACTTAAATTTAAATTGTTCTTAAAATCTGTCATAGGCGATAAACGCCGGAACAAGTTATAGGTACCAAAAAAAAAATCCCTAGAAACCTATTTCTTACTAAAGTAATTGGTTTAATTAGCCATCGCTCTGTTCGCAATATTACAATAAAACGTATTAATTTAAACGTAATCCTACCACAATGTAAAATCCTTTATGGTTTCTCCAAATTAAAAAAAAAAACTTTACGGAGGTCTTGTAAGTGTTTTCTACACTTAGTTCTTACTTTAGTTCATAGGTGGCAGTAAACGCGTTGTTCACGACCCATGCTTTGTCTAACTGCTCTAACTATGTAAGTCAAAATAATGCCTCAAAAATATATTACTGCTTTGTTTCATAGCCACAAAATTAATACTAATAAACATACGCTATTTCAACTAGGTATATGAAATCATGTGGCCTATAATTTCTGTATAAATCCTAATGTACTACAATAATTTAATAAATTCACATTTTAAATAAGGTAACATCACAAAATCTAATTTTCTCTAATTCTGCCTTCCCAAGCTATCCGTATTAAATTAATCTACAGTAAAACATTGTTCATTCTCATCAACCAAATTCGTTTTAATTAAGACTAGTAGTTCAATTCGTAATGTAATCCAGTCAATAATAGGCTTTGTTACTCAAGAAAACATTAAAATATGTAATAGTATTTCATAAAACTGCCCAAAAGTAAATATATTTCCCCCTCTGCCTAAAATACGTACACGTCACCTATAAGCTACGTGTTTAATTTCCGGATGAAAAGTGTATAACCCTAGCCACAGTTTTCATCGTTTTTACAACAAACAAATGCCTAGGTTTAGCTCACTTCTTCCAATTAAAAGAAAAGCCTAAAATCTAATTCATAACCATTAAGCTACCATTAAAATTTTATTTTTAGTAATTAAAGCTCTTCCGTGGCTAGGTGGTGGTGTAAAAAAAACCAGTTAATTCCTCCAGTTTATGTGGCCTACATTAATCTATAAGTTCATGTCTCAAATAGCCTTGGTGAAAAAAAGTTCTAAATTTACAATCAATTACATTATAGGCCCTAGTTCCATTCCCAACGCGAACTTCTATATTTCCACATTTAATGTTAAGCAAAATATTACGAGCCTCAATAATAAACAGTACATTAAACTAAAATTCAACTCAACTCTGTCTAAAATAATAACATCCGATTCTGTCTATTCAATAATATTTATGAATACAAATCTAGATTCAAACAAAAAAATAATATACGCGTGTATATTATTAGTACTCAAATTTACTCCAAACAAAGCGTATAATTCCAATAATGCATCTAAAATTGTTTAAATATAAAATAAAAATCAAATTAAACTTACCAATACAATTATAAATCAGCGTACAAATATTAATGAGATGCACTATTCACACTACACAATAACAAAATCAGCAGTTAAAAATCTTCGGGTGTTCCCTCTCCAAAATCTTAATTCAAAAGAGG
This sequence comes from Thermobia domestica, assembly GCF_964235325.1. NCBI lineage: Eukaryota > Metazoa > Arthropoda > Insecta > Zygentoma > Lepismatidae > Thermobia > Thermobia domestica. Next base: position 41,239,403 of record NC_137460.1, read on the forward strand.
GCAGAATATCGTTGTACTAAAAGTCTATGCCCTCCCTCAAAGAGGGGGAGAAGATGATGCAGTCATGCTTCCTCATTGTCACATGTGCATACGTTGCCAAATGAATTATTTTAGTGACCTCTATCTTCTTACTCATCCTAAGTAGGCTACGGTCTTCACTCATCAAAACCAAACAATTAAATGACAAATTGGCAACACCGATGAGGTCATTCAGTTGTTTTCCGTATGCAATGGAAAATTTCCTCCGTGTCTGAGGGAGTAAAGTATAATTTACATAAATAAGATAAACGTGGTCTGGCGTTGGTTTTACTTCCTTTAACTCGTGACTCATAATCTAAATGATTTCATCTTCTGTCCGTGAAGTCACCGAGTGCTTTTTGTCTTGAAACACTGGTTTCAATAAATAAAACAATAGTTTCTTCTTTAATAGGGCAAGTTTATAATTCAATTTTCATTATTATTATAATTCAATCACTAAAATATATTTAATCTGTTTCAGTAAAATGTACACCTTGTGGAAACATATGTGGTTCTCTGTAAATCACAGTGTTAAAATATTCTCAATAGTTCTCCATTGGCAAGCAATTAGTGTACACCCCCTTTGGCGTGGGTGATTCGGGTTCAATTCTCAATGCGGGTCATATGGTTCGGGCCTACATTAAGCTGTAGGTTTATGTCTCAAATAGCGTTGGCGTTAAAAGAAGCGCTAAATTCACAATCATATACATTTTTAATGTGGAAACCCTAATTCAATTCCCTGCGGGAGCTCATATTGTATGTCAATCAGTAGGTCCATGTCTTATATAGCATTGGTGGTAAACTCAAAATCAATTCAAACTTAATCGTTAGCCTACGTCTCAAAGTTCCCATTAACAGGTTTATGTCTTATATAGCCTCTTTGTTTAAAAAAGCGCTAAATTCACAATCATATGCATCTTTAATGTAAAACCCAAATTCCATTCCCTATGGGAGCTCATATTGTATGTTAATCAGTAGGTCCACGTCTTATATAGCATTGGTGATAAACTCAAAACCAATTCAAACTTAATCGTTAGCCTACGTCTCAAAGTTTCCATTAACAGGATTATGTCTTATATAGCCTCTTTGTTTAAAAAAGCGCTAAATTCACAATCATATGCATCTTTAATGTAAAACCCAAATTCCATTCCCTATGGGAGCTCATATTGTATGTTAATCAGTAGGTCCACGTCTTATATAGCATTGGTGATAAACTCAAAACCAATTCAAACTTAATCGTTAGCCTACGTCTCAAAGTTTCCATTAACAGGATTATGTCTTATATAGCCTCTTTGTTTAAACTCAAATAAGCACAGCTCAAGTCCAATCCACGGGGGGGCTCATTTATTTAAAAGTAATGTTCAATTTTCAAAATGGACATCTGCTCAAATATTTTATAGTAGAACGTATAATTTAATCGCTAGGGAAATTACTCGCTAACGTTCTTGCCTTGAATGCAAGGGGTCCCGGGTTAAATTCATGGTGGGGCAGTCGGTCAAATGTAAAACATTTTTATGTCCTAAATAAATTTTTCTTGGTCCAGACAAATGTCTGTATAGTATCTATGCCCCCTTCCCATAATAGTGTGCTTGCCCTGGTCCATAAAGCCAAATTTAACTAGTAATATCATAAAACATAACAATACTAAATGCCATATGCCTTCCGCAATATTAGTATTGTACCTTAAATATTATTCATTAATACGTAATCAATTTAAAATACGTCTAGTGTCTTATAATCTAAAATAATTATTAGTTACACCTATCCGTGTGCATTTCTAGACGTAATACACAAAATCATATGGAAGTTTATAAATTTCAACTTAGCTGTCTCTAAATAAGAATGTATGGTCTCTTCAATTTTTAACAAAGGAATATCAATCAATAATACAAGTGTATTTCTGTAGTTCATAACATCAAATCATATATGGCCATTAAAATTAAATTTCGCTTATTCAAACTTAACAAATGACCACGTAGTTTAAGCTGTTACCGCTAGATGGATCTATGATAGTAAAGCATTTTCAAACATAACAAATAGATAGCGTTACAGGTCTTTTTTCATTACTGCCAAAGAAACAGTTGTATTCGTCAGCTAAACGGTAGCTAAACGGTAAGATGATGGATCAGTAATGCAAGGGTTGTGAGTTCAAAACGCGTCCATGGCAACAAATATTATTTTTGTATAATTTAATGCTATGATCGTTACTAATAATAATAATAATAATAATAATAATAATAATAATGCAATTCAATACATAATTGCAATATCATACGTGCGTTACGTATAGTCCTTAAAGCAAACCAAAGCGGTAGGAAAATACCATAATTGTCCATTGCTGAGCAAATGCCAGGTAACAGGTATACAAAGTGAACGGGTAAAAGTTAAAAAAAAAACTCGCACCACGGTTAAACAGTAATAATACCTGCAAAATCTAACGTTCGGTGCATCGTAAGTGCCGTGCGGCAAATATACAAACCAAATGGGCGAAAACTTACACCACGATCAAACAATAATGGCGCTATCAAAGCTACCGTTCGGTGCAGCGCAAGTGTCGGGCGGCGGATATACAGAGCGGGCGGAAAACTCGCGACAATAATGGCGCCAATACAAAGCTAGCGTTCAGTACAGTGCAGCTACCGGGCAGTCGGCAAATATACAGAGCGGTCGGCGCGACGGTAATGGCGCCAGCGCAAAGGTCACACATACGTGATAAAATATACAACGTAAGCGGCACAACCAAACAGTAATGGCACCAGTGGCACCATCTGAAGCGTTATCAATCCAGGATAATTGCAAACTATTAATTAAAAATTAATTGAGTTGTGCTTAAAATAAGTCATAAAAGGGAACTATAATTACGTTACATGCAAAAATTATCAAAAATCTAGTTACTTTTTGCTGCAACACTGCAAAAAAATCACTAAAAAATCAGGAAAATTTACCTATTTAGGGGAAAAAAGAATCACTGTGATTATTCTCAGTACAGGCAACACTGCAAGATGGCTACGTTTTATACATATACCTACTACACCTATCCGTGTGCATTTCTAGACGTAATACACAAAATCATATGGAAGTTTATAAATTTCAACTTAGCTGTCTCTAAATAAGAATGTATGGTCTCTTCAATTTTTAACAAAGGAATATCAATCAATAATACAAGTGTATTTCTGTAGTTCATAACATCAAATCATATATGGCCATTAAAATTAAATTTCGCTTATTCAAACTTAACAAATGACCACGTAGTTTAAGCTGTTACCGCTAGATGGATCTATGATAGTAAAGCATTTTCAAACATAACAAATAGATAGCGTTACAGGTCTTTTTTCATTACTGCCAAAGAAACAGTTGTATTCGTCAGCTAAACGGTAGCTAAACGGTAAGATGATGGATCAGTAATGCAAGGGTTGTGAGTTCAAAACGCGTCCATGGCAACAAATATTATTTTTGTATAATTTAATGCTATGATCGTTACTAATAATAATAATAATAATAATAATAATAATAATGCAATTCAATACATAATTGCAATATCATACGTGCGTTACGTATAGTCCTTAAAGCAAACCAAAGCGGTAGGAAAATACCATAATTGTCCATTGCTGAGCAAATGCCAGGTAACAGGTATACAAAGTGAACGGGTAAAAGTTAAAAAAAAAACTCGCACCACGGTTAAACAGTAATAATACCTGCAAAATCTAACGTTCGGTGCATCGTAAGTGCCGTGCGGCAAATATACAAACCAAATGGGCGAAAACTTACACCACGATCAAACAATAATGGCGCTATCAAAGCTACCGTTCGGTGCAGCGCAAGTGTCGGGCGGCGGATATACAGAGCGGGCGGAAAACTCGCGACAATAATGGCGCCAATACAAAGCTAGCGTTCAGTACAGTGCAGCTACCGGGCAGTCGGCAAATATACAGAGCGGTCGGCGCGACGGTAATGGCGCCAGCGCAAAGGTCACACATACGTGATAAAATATACAACGTAAGCGGCACAACCAAACAGTAATGGCACCAGTGGCACCATCTGAAGCGTTATCAATCCAGGATAATTGCAAACTATTAATTAAAAATTAATTGAGTTGTGCTTAAAATAAGTCATAAAAGGGAACTATAATTACGTTACATGCAAAAATTATCAAAAATCTAGTTACTTTTTGCTGCAACACTGCAAAAAAATCACTAAAAAATCAGGAAAATTTACCTATTTAGGGGAAAAAAGAATCACTGTGATTATTCTCAGTACAGGCAACACTGCAAGATGGCTACGTTTTATACATATACCTACTCACTATCAATAAGCACCTCGAATAGTGGGAGGTAGAGACTTACTTTAATCAAGCATCCCATTAAAATAAATACAGAAAGGGGTTTCAAATCGGTCTGCAACGTTCTCGTAGTAACCCCTTCCAATTATAGCAGCATATAATTTTTATTTTATTTATTAAATTATATTTTCTATTTCATAAATTTATTTCTCCCTAACGAATAATTTTCATTTTGAAGAGTGGACGTTCCGGTGTAAACATTGGAACTTTTACACCGAACCAGCCTCACACCTAAACGTCCTTACACCAAGACACCCGTACACCGAAACGCCCTACACCAAAACGTCCTACACCGAAACAGACGTATCCCGAAACTGCCAATAGTATCTTTACCGGTGTCTGTACTGTCAGTAACAAAAGTTCTTTTCTTATGTTAAAATTTCTTCCGCGAATATCTCTCGAATGGACGGACAGATTTGAGTGCAATATTCAGCAACTTAAAGCAGATATAGTTTTCGGCAAATTTCAGAAAACTACTCAAATCAGTCCATCAATTCCAAAGTTATAAGCAAAATAAATTTTACTTATAATGAAGGAAAAGCTTGTATACCAATACACGATTTCCGTTCATACATATTCTGCTTCATGCTGAAGAGAATGAACTATAAACCATGACTTTCCAATGAACAGTGTTGCTGCAATAACTATTTCACTGCGAGTCTACGATTTTCTTTATACTGACAGGGTTAATGGGCCCCAGGGACTCACTCCGTTGTCATGGCACCTAATTATTGGTGCATGAACATATCTTTGTTATGTTTATCGAATGGACTAGGTTTGATTCCGATGTCCGGATGGCAGGTTCATGTTCGTTCCTTGTGAGAATGTACTTCTATTTGAGTTAAAATAGTTTATGTAATGTTTCGCTTTTATGTAGTCATTAGAATCCCATATCTTGAAATATTTACCTAATTATGGAACATTTGTTTAGCTAAAGTTTACAAGCAAGCAAGAATTATTCGCATTCGAGTATGTGGATGGCCACAAAGTCGCTTTCCCCAGAATAAGACTTCTCCACATATTGGGGGAGTGTTCACCCTCTAATAATAAGGTAATACGTACTTGAAGTGTCCCTTAAATCAGCAAGAAAATCAAATAACCTATTTCACGAGTCAGAAAAAAACTTCCTCCGACTGTTGCTGGGCTCAGAGGGTGCTCAGAGACTAGTTTTAGGACGCAGATTTCGCCCATGAGACTTCTTTGATGGGGGCCATTGAAAATGACATAATCAAACTTTATATCACAATGATACTTTTAAAAACAACAATAACAAAAAAAAAGAAGTTCCGAAATTGAATAAAATTTAGTCTGGGAAGCAAGTTATCTTTGTTCTGTCACAATCAAATCCAGTCTTCTTTAGCACGTCTTTATGGATGGGGTTGCGGGGAGCAATAGTAAAGTGGAGGATTAGGCCTAAATACTTGCGGGGGGAAGTGACCAAGGGTCAGGCCTATAATCAATTCTTTACCAGCAACCAAACATATTTTCTTATTTCACAAGATGACACACGCAGTTAAAATCAGGTGTTACGTTAGTGCAGCAGCCTTTCACGTGACAATATTGCCTTGTCTTCAAATATAGAACCGCAAAAACAAGGAAGACAACAGCAAAATTCTTTCTCTTCCCGATTAAGAATTTTCTTCAGGCAAAACCAACCGAACTAGTCAGTCACTCTAGTATTACTGTTGCCAACAATCCATGAAAGAAGTATTTTTTTTTTTTTTACCTTCATAATCGTGCAAACTAAAATAAAACTTTCCGCTTGTAATTTTGCGCTTTTATTGTTATTATCTAGCAAACTCACAATAACATTTGGTTCTATTATCGTGTTTTTATTTAATCTTGTAAATCCTGGAGGACGTATTTGAAGACATAAAAGTGTGTCTGATGTCTTGTGGATTGTGTGTGCATAGACAAGAGAGTTTGTCGGTTTTCCCCTTTTTTTAAAAGAATCATTCAATCCAGAGCGGTCTTGTGTCCTGTCCTCCGAGAAGTGTATGTTGCCTGGAGCTTGACCTTGGAGCAAAGAATGTCCTTAACAAATAATGAAGTCCGCCGTATGCCCAGCACGAAACTGTCCTCAGGGTGGGACACCTCGTACAGAGAAAGAAAGAGAGAGAGAGAGAGATTTGTTTTGCCTTATGGCAGTTAAAATAGCTCAAACTTGTTGCCGATAAAAAGTGTTTGTTGTCTGACAGACAGGCATTGCCAATTGGATTGGTTTGAATAAGTATTCGCTGTGCGTTACTACAGTGCCCTAGTAAACACTTTCATCTAATTTATCATATTCATTTATCGAAACTTTATAATAAAATTTTATTTTTCTGTTCAGTAGATAAAACTAAATGTAATTACGTATATTCTTAATACGAAAGCTAAAATATCAAGTCATTCTTTAGTCAAGTATTAAAATACATGCTATTTTAAAACAAGAAATAATTATACTAGAATTTAATAATATCTTGTGTCCATGAATTTCTTACTTATATGTTTTTAGTGCCATAATTTAGTCGATTGAATTAATCTTGGATCCCGTATTCTGCAGGAACACGCTAAGAGAGGGAAGTATATTCATGTTCTTTGGACCTTTACTGTCTCTTCTGAGTACTAAAAATACACGAGACAAAGCTACGGCAGGAACCACCAGATTTGTGCAACACCTGTTTTGAGCAGAATAAACTGCAATTGCATTTGTCGTGAGTGAGGCCGTCCAAAATAATGCTGTCCACGAAAATAACCTGACGTAGTGCTACTGAAAAAAAATTACAACAAACTCATATGTTGATTTGGAAACACTGTTAATCTTGTGGTATCACAGAATATGCCAAACAATGTCCCCTGCCGATATATGCTCTGGTATAAAATTTCAGCTTTTTTCCCCCTATTAGTTTAAAAGTTATACGTAAGGGCATATCAAGGTGAACGGTCCGCCCTGTATAAATGATCTTTCTAAGACCGGCCCTGGTTAAAAAATTATTATGAGTTTCTAGATGATGATCATATTAGTCAGAGTCATTATTTATTGTCAATTAGTATTTGGCTAGCTGGGGGCTCTGTCCCCAGACCCCCGTGTTTGCTCGGCCTACGGCCTTGCATTTCTTATGCCTCTGCATCAACAGCGAATTTCGCGCATTTGCTCTTAATATTTCCTGAATTCGACCAGCTGGAGGCTTTGCCCCCAAACCTTCGTGATTGCTCGGCCTACTGGCTCGCACTTCTTCAAGCCACAATTCTATCGAATTTCAAGTTTCTTTTCGTATTTCAACTATCTAAAAGTTAAGATTTTGTATCCCAAGAAAACACCCATTTAAATAACATGGGAATTTCTTCATCCCCCTTTAGCCCCATTAAAAACTAAAAATACTCACTTCTGGTAATTTTTCTGTAGGTTAGTCCTGGAAGGCTACATACCGCAATTTCATCATTATAATCCTGCCGGAAATGCCTAAACAATTTGGGATGTAGAAGATGTCCCATATAAATAACATGGGAAAGATTTTTCAGTTTCCCATAAAACCACTTTAAAGTTCGAATTTTTTATATTTGGTGATTTACTTAGGTAATGCTGAGGAAAACGCACAAGCATACCGAATTTCAAGTTTTTATTACAATTCCAAGTATCTAAAACATAAGATTACAGGTTAAAAAAAAAAAAGTCCATTTAAATAACATAAGGAATTTCATTCCCCCTTTAGCCCCATAAAAATTAAATATACTCAATTTTGGCATTTTTCCTGTGGATTAGTCCTGAAAAGCTACAATTATGCCAAATTTCAACTTTCCACGTCAACCGGAAGTACCCGTTATTTTATGCCAGTGAGTCAGTTCATGAAGTTTTATACAGGGTGGCCCAAAAGTAGGTATACACTTGTGCATTGATCAAGTATAACATTATAGCTTATAAGTTTATTTGCTTCGGCTGTTCCGAGCTTAAGACACAAGTTAAAAGGCATTAAGAACAAATAATAAAGAAACTAAGTCTAACTGATGGATAAATGGATAACAATAAGAAATGATATAAAAAGCAATGGGTTGATCAGCACGGGACTGTATACGTACTTTTGGGCCACCCTGTATATAGATAGGATTAGGCTTAGGAAGAATTAGGATATTTGATGCATAAGTAAACATTTATACTTTCCATGTAGTTATCCTATGTTGACCACATTTTGTTTTCTATTTTACATTTACTACATGTTTGTAATTATAATTAAATGCTGTAATTATATTTAAATTCAGTTACTGATGTTCTCATTCGTACATATGCGTTTATTTCCCATATGTGTAAGTACCCTGATATTGTAAAATGCTCACTTTGAGAACTTCACTTAAAATCAATATTGTTTTCCTTACATTACAGGTACTACGGAACATTGCAATGCACAAATTGTGATAAAGAAAGGGTCAAAGTACACCGTATATTATGCGTAATTTTCATGTCGTCTTCTCGCCTTGTAGTTATACTAATTAATTCCTTAACGTGTGTTTCTATCAACTATTCACATAATTTCCACGGAGTTGTTTGTAATTCAATAAATAACACTCGATATTACATTTATGTTGTATAAGAACTAGCGTTTCAAAGGTATCTAACTGCCTTTATCATCAAAAGTGCATTAATTTAGAGAACATATTTAAACTGTACGAGGGCAATTCGAAAAGAAAACTACATTTGCGCATGTGCGTGAAAAGACCGGGAAGAGTGACGTCAGTCCTGTAGCGCTGTGCGCAGTAGTTCAGTAGACAGGTAGCAGTGGAAGGAGGAGGTTTACGTTGCAGTTCACTCGTCTGCTATAACAATTGAAAGTGAACGCTCCAATAGACAAACCCGCCAATTGTGAAGTACGTGCGATAATACGATTTCTGAGTGCGAAAAAAACTTTGGGCAGCTGCGACTCATCGCGAACTGTGTGATGTTTACGGACCAAACGTTATGAGTGAAGGTGTCGTATACGTGAATGGTGTTGTATGTTTAAAGATGGATGAACTGACGTGTATACGATGTGGCAAGAAGTGGGCGCCCATCTGTACTGTAGTCACTAACGAACTCGTGCAGGCAAGGAACTCGGCTACGCCTCTTCAGGCACATGAAACAGTGGCTTGCGTCGCACCGCTTCGACAATGACAATGCGCTTTACAATACTGTTAGCGGGTAGCTTCATTCCCAAGCGGATTTTTATTCTTTCTTCTCAGAAGGAATTTCAAACTTTGTACAACTTGTGACAAGTGCCTCAATTTGAATTCTGGATATGTTGAAAAGTACTGCAATGCTACACTTCTGTGATCTGTATAATAGAAGTTTTGTATCTGAGCGTGTATGCTATTGATAACTAAACGTCTTTTTTTATTTATTTTTTTTTCGAATTTTCCTCTATTATACGACAACTTTGATGATAAGGATAGTTAGATGTCCTTGAAACGTTAGATCTAATAAAATAAAATAATAAATGGATTATCAAAAGTTTTATTTATTGAATAAGAATGAGATTCTTCTTCGTATTGAACTAAACACAACACAGTTCACCTTTCTCCAACGGAACAATTCTCCATTCCTGGAGGCAAATTATCATCCCCCGCAGCATCTTTTGTGGAATCCGGTCCGACCAGCGACTCTATATAAGATGAATCATAGAATCATGAGAGTTCGTGGCATCCCATTATTATTAAAAATATAAAACACGAAAACACAAAACAAATTGATTGACATGGAAGGGGTAAAATGAACATGCGATTCGTTTAAGATTGATTGTTTTCAGATGTGTCAAGGGTCTGACTACTCTACGTCAAAGAATATAGAACATTAATTACCACATACAAGAGAATTGCATTGTCAAAATACTGAAAAATGTAACTGTAGTCCTCTTATTAGTGAAAATAAAGTAAAATACTTAGGTATATTTATTGATAAGCATCTAATATGGTCTTCTCATATTGCACATATCGCCACAATACTAAGAAAATTATTATATAAATTTGTTCAATTACGAAACATTGTAAGCATAAAAATATTACGAACTGTATATTATGCTCTGGTAAATAATATACTTACATATGGAATATTAATTTGGGGTGCTGCTTACCCTACTCATTTAAAACCTCTGATTGTTCAGCAAAATAATATTGCAAGAATATGTTTAAAAAAGGGACTTGAAAGTAGACTAGATAGACTCTATGGCCAATTCTCAGTATTACCACTTTCAAAATTATATTTGCAGAAGGTATTAATATATGTTAAAAAGAACAGAAACAAATGGGAAGTAATAAAACATACGTATATAACCACAAATATGACAAACAAAAATTTAGAAATTAGAGCAACGAGTAAATCTATAACTCAATACCAAACATATTACAGACTCCGAAGATCTATAATGAGCTCCCACTCCGAATCAAAGATGAAAGTAATTTCAAAACATATAAAAGGTTAATTTTACGGTGGTTAAAAGAATTAAAAAGTGTATAAAAAACTATTGTTAACTAAAAGTAGGAATAAACCTCATATGTTACGATAAAAAAAAATAATAATAAAACACGAGAATCAGGCTCACACACAAGCATTTGCTTATGTGAGCCATTTTCTATCTTTTTTATTCTTTGCATAAAAAATACCAAAAAAAGCAATATAGAAATAAGTGCATTGAATTAAGTTACCCGACACTGGGAGATAGACATGACTTCTGGAAGTCCGAAGTCCTGTCATCTCTGAATACCGGGTATGTTAAACTCTACTAATAAAGGGAATCTAGGGAGTCCGATTTCCTTTAAAGAAGTAATAGCACTTATAAGTAGAAAATTTACTTGTTAATTTCTGTAGCAGTTATTTTTCTTATTCTTTTATTTTATTTTCATTAATATTTTGTATATTGTTATTTTATAATTTAATATGTTCATGTATTTTTATGTATATTCTTTAATATATTGGATACATCCAATATATTAATTTTCTTCTTAAATAAATAAATAAATAAATAAAATAAATATTTGTACTGTACAATGAAGCTATGTTGTTACTTCTTGCACATATACAGGGTGTTCGTAAACAACAGCAACCAAACTTTAGGAAATGAATCTTTACATGAAAACATGAAGAAAAATGTTATAGACCAGTATGGATGCACAAACGCCTTATTTCGAAGTTGAGCCTGCCAAAAAGTAGGTAGAAGGTCAGGATCAGGTAGGATAGAAAAATGCAGTGATATTTTCAGCCCGTATTTCATTAATGCACCAGTGGATGTGTAACATTGAACGGGCAACAAGGTGAACACTGAATCATATAAGTAAATTCATAAGGCTTTCTAAAAACGAAAAAAAAAATGATAGGGCAGGGGTTGAAAACTGGCAGACACTCCATACCCATTGCAAACTAGTGGAATCTAAGAACAAACTAATTACTGTCTTCTTTTACCCGACATTTCTTTCTCGACCAATGGCTATTTTTATGTCGTTTCGACCAATGATGTTGCCCACGAGATGACGAGAAATTTCTCGTTCCGTTTGGATTCTCGTCTCACAAAAGCCGACATGAGAAGTATGTTTTCAAACACGCGACGAGGCGAGAAATCTTTGGAATTTCATGCCAACTAGTTCACTTAAGTCTCAGATCTCCAACACTGCTTTAGTGTTATTTGGCACATAGTATAAAAACTATCAATTGTTAGATTGTATGAACACAATGAAGAACATTGATCAATGTTTAAAAATTCGCAAATCATTACTCAATATACTTCAATAATAAATAGTCTATGGTTTTAATTTTGTTGTTCATATATTTCGTAGACCTCTCGTGGCGCGTTTTTTAAATATAAATTTTAGATGAAATATTGAAATTAACAAAAAATCAGGGCACAAATGTTATTTATAGCTTTACAAAACGAGACGAGAAATGTTTTTTTTTCGAGAGTCGAGACGAGAAAAATCTTACTTTTTGTCTCGAACACAACACTAATTGTACTCTTTTCTTTTCCACGACATTTTGCCCTCGAATTATGGCTATATATATATATATATATATATATATATATATATATATATATATATATATATAATTTGGATCAATTTTCCCGAGTTACAACTCCGAAACTATGTAGTATTTGTACAACCATATTTGGATTATATTTCCTGTCCTCTCCCCCCGCTCTATGTTTCTCTGTGAAGATTTATTTCGGAGAACTTGTTTCGTATTGTCTCCGAATACCCTGTATATTACTTCTAATTCTAATGCTCAAAATAATTCTTCACTTTATAACTCTCTAACAGTTTTACACGTATCCATTGAAACCACAAGAAATAAACAAACCTCTCTACTTCATTTGTACTGGTTTAGTTAGGGATAGCCTTGTCCACCACTTATGTGCAACATGTGTATTTGCACGAGGCGCCACCAAAATCTGTCATAAGTATATTATTTAAAACAAATATTTCTTGTTGGATACAGACTTATTCATGATGGCGGTAGTTAAATTTATTAAGCTGACCTTTTATTTCAATACTACATTCATAAATCTTGTTTAAGATCACATGGACAGTCCTAAAGCAAATGGTCAAACAAATCCCAGCATGAGTTGTTTGATTGTTGTCAAATACAAGAACTCAATTCTCGAACAGCAGCGAACACCTGTTCCATTTAGTTAGTTATCAGTTTTGATATGAAAAGTAGTCTTGTATTTGTCACAAACAAGTTTCTTATCATTTAAGATAAAGACAAGTTTTTTTTTTTTTTTTTAATTTTAACAGAAGTAGAAGGAAATCAGGAAATGAAGATAAAAGAGCTAGTTGCACTGAAATTGCAAGCTGATATGTTGAGATTGAAGCTCGATATTGAATTATATAAAAATGATTATCATATTTCCTCTGCAGGTGTGTTTGCTTTATCTTTCACTAACATATATTATGATTTAAAGAAAAAAAACATACACAGCGAGATTGTGTTTGTAGTCTTTATGCCTTTCTGAGTGCGAGTGCTATTTCCCTCCCTTTCGTTGTTCATGATGAGGTGGCATACTTCAAATCGTTACTTTTAAGATTTGTTCTTTCTGAAGAACGGGGCGTGGACGGCAAATGATACCATTGCACGGAGCGACAAATTGCCTAGGTCGAGCCTGGGCTTAGTGAAAGTAAGAAAAACTACTCTATTTAATGTCGCATCAGTGTGTTCCGGAAAGACGAATGATGAATCCAAGTGAACGATTCATTGCGCTTTATCCTCCTCTTTTTTTTCACCAAAGTCTCATAAAAAAGGGGCGTAGCGTGCATTTCAGCCATGGTAGCGCTACATCCACTGAGTAAGCAGAGTGATTTATTAAGAGCGGTCCTTTCAAATAAATAATGCAATAATGATTTAAGTATAGTATAGATTAATTCTATAATATTATTATTAGCGTTTAAAAAACAAAGAAAAAAGAAAAGAAAACGATAGAATGGCAAAAGTAAGAGAGTATAAGAAACCTATCCTCAACCATGGTATTCTGCTGACGTTTTTTTTCTCCAATTACCACTTTTAAGAGCATCTAGAGCATTCCTTGAAATGGAAGACCTTCCTCCCTGATGATTGAGTGGTGTGTCATGCGGTTGAATAGTTCTTCGTATCACAGACTCTTTCGCCATGAAATAGAAATCCAATCGTTGGATGAGGATTTCAAAAGTGTGTGGTTACAAACGGAGACTATTACAAATTTAATATTTTTTTTGGGGGGGGGGAGGTCGTGGAAAGATCGCACCTGAGGCAGACATTTCATTCATACCAAGGTAATATCATTATCTGATAAATGTGTTGAATATGTGTCTCTCGCTTGTAACATATGTGTCCTAATAAACCTTTTTATTTCAATATTTTCAGTGATTAAAAGAGTTTTGCTCCATGTTATAGAGTGAACTTAGCCTATTTGCTTCAATTCTGTCCGAAGTATAGCAGCCTCTCAAGGCATACATCTTCAGAAAGTAATACTGTGGGTATTCAGATTTTATTATTACTAGTTGCTTCCCCAAGCCTTAGGCTCATCTGCACGCTAGTGACATATTTTGACGTCAGATAGGAGGCAGTGCAATTAACGGCAACTACTAGCGTGACTGTGAACTACTGGAAATTAGCGTGACTGACACACTGAAGCGTCAAATCAAAATTTTAATTTTATCGAAATCTTCATATTTATTTTACGCACGTGTATTTCTTAGTTTTATTTTTTTCTCTTTCTATCCGCTTTATTGTCCAGACAAGCCGAAAAAGAATAGAGTTATATCTACATATGCGAATTGTGTTATTGTTTGTCTCCATTGTATAACTTCTGTGTCATATAATAGACCCTACTGTGTTTGCAACAAATTGGAACAAAATGTAAGAACTTTCTGTGTGCTGCCAAAATGTCTTGAGCCGTGGCAAAAATGCGAACTAAAGCTCACACCCTCACACATCCACACGTGACCCAATAAGAGTTCAGCTGTTGCTAAGCGAGAGAAAGCGAGTGGAATTCCTTCAGCCGATAGCAGCGCTTGCAACGGAAGACTAGGGATCAAGTCAATGTGGCATATCTTTAGTTCTGTACTTAAGCTGAAGATCGTATTTCTCTGAAATTGACACTTTTCCGCACATGTCGAGATTTTGGATTTGAGACACCACAGGTATATTTCAGTACTATCCCTTCTGTGAGGACTCCCTAGTTTCACCTGTTCGGTCACTAGTATTGTCACTCGTAACTATAGTTTAGAAGGTATAACGTCGTTGGCTTCCCGCGCTTGGACCTGCTCGTCACTGGGGGTGTGGTAAGACGGTAGCCAATCACATCCAACCGTCTACTGCGCTCAACGAGCCACGAGTAGCAAAGCTGGCTACTGCCCATAAACGTCACTACAACTTTTCGCGGGAAGCCAACAACGTTATACCTTCTGTACTTTAGCAGATCATCTTAACCCAGGGAACTCTCAGGATAGCTTTTCTGCTCTCATATTTTCCAGGATACTTTGCGGTCGGTGACGTCACGTGGAGGTATCGCGGTATTTTTCAAAATAAGTGAAATTCTGCATAAACAATAACACTACTGTTTCAAGATGGGGAAAAGTTATCTTACTTGTGCAGTAGCTCATTCTAATAACATAGGAAGCAATACAAACGAAATAATGTTCCATCGATTCCCTAAAAATGATGAACTTCGAAGAAGATTGATTTTCCGCTGTAAGCGAAAGAACACTTTTAATGTGGATAATGCACGAATATGTTCTGCTCACTTTTCACCAGAGGATTATCAAAGAGTTTGAAAAAAAAAACGAGCTTCTAAGTTTCCTGCAAAAGTAATGTTTAAGATCTGACGCTGTTTCTTCATTATTGATACCAAACTGGCATGGGGAAAAATAAACTAGACACTAGTCAAATTGAAAAACAGGTGTGTAACAACAATAATTTTACTTTTATGACATTTGTTTCTGAGGGCCTGAAGCTTAAGGAGTTTATGTATGATCTGTCAGGAAAGTAAATGTACACCTATTTTTCGAGTCTGGCATTCCTGCGCTCCATCCGTGGAGAGTATGAGAATTAAATCAATCAAATGTTTACTGAGGGGCAAAAAGAAAAGCTTAATCTGAATAAGACATTGCAGAGGGGCACAAGCTGTGAATACGAATAGTGCATTGTGTAAATAAAGGACGACACCGAAAGAGAAAGCCAGAAGCAGCTGTTAAACTTACAAAAAAAGAGTAAAAGTTGTCGAAGTGGGAACATAAAACACAAATACAACAAATACGCCGACAACTAAACGATCACCATGCCATGATCTTGGTGTAGTGGTTAAGGTGCTGGCTTACAAATGCAAAGGACACAAGTTCGAATCTTAAGCGAGGACATTTTAAAAATTTTTGTTAATAATACATACAACTCATGAGAGATGGTAAAAGAGGTCGTATTTAGTTTTTCGTAGCAATTATTCTTGGTAATGTTTAGTACTGATAATACTTTTTGTCTTTGCGTATTGCTTTTATTCTTTTCTTCATTTCGAAAGAGAAGAATATCCGAACAAATGCCACCAAAATTCCTCATATTTTGAATGTAAACGCCATTTGCAATTAGTGAAGAATAAAAATTAAACGTTCCGATGTAGCTGCAAAAAGTTAAAAAAAAAATGGAAATGGACCATACTCATGGTTATTAAAAATACAATTTCTACATTCCTTACACCTCCCGACCACGTTTCTACGTTAGCAAGTAAGAGGTTTGTGTTTAGGTTACGTTGGTCAATACGTTTTGCAAAGGGGCCCGGTTTAGCTCTGACGCACCACAGGTGCGAGAAGGGAGAAAAACACTTTTTCTCTCTCCCTCTGTGTGTCTATTTATCTATCTATTTGTATATATATAACGCTATTTGTGAATGCCATAACCACCCTAATTTTCAGCGGATTGAGACGAAACTTGGCACAAACATTAATTGTTGAAATATCTTGATGAGTTCGTTAACCAGAATAATCAGATGAAAATGTTCAAAATGGTGGCCCCTCAAACTCTTAAAAAGTTCCAAGGGAACCAAATTTCGCCCATAAATAGGTATTCAGAAAGTTTGAATAAATTTTCCTCTTTTACTGAAATATTTGTGGGCAGAAACTTATTGAAATATTGGACCCGATTAATGGCATAAAGAAGGTTCACGCCCTTTCGCTACGGTCAGTTTTTTTTTTTTTTTTTTTTTTTTTTGCAGGAGGGGGTTATTTTCCTATCGGAACAAGATGATTGTTAGTGATGATATGAAATTACACATTGAAAGTGAAGTAACTTGTGTAACGTGTTATTTGAAAGAATAATATAATAAATGTGCATTCCTCTAACACAGAGAACTCATGTATTTCGAGTTCGGGAGCCTGAATAGCGAGGAGTGTTATTTGATTTGCTTTTTAGTAACACATTGCATTGCAAATAAAGGTGGGCAACATTAGTGGTAAGTAAAACAACAACAACAACAACAACAACAACAATAATAATAATAATAATAATAATAATAATAATAATAATAATAATAATAATAATAATAATAATAATAGGTGTTGTTTGTGGCAAGGTAATATCTTAATCAATTCTTCTTCAAACGTAATGATTGTAACGCCATATCTCCCTTACAAACAAAATATTAGCAATTTATATCGAGAGAACGAGAAACTGTAGAGCGATGGGAGCAACGTTGGACAGTATGCACTCATAGTACTCAGAAAAGTAAGCGATTTCAATGCAAAAGGAACGAAGAGTCATTGTCATGGGTACTCATGGGGCCACGGCAGAGCCCTCTTTAGGCAAAGTGTCAATAACTTATATCGACAGGTGATACTGGGATGGGACCAACTTTGGACACCGTGGACCCATAAAGCGCATCGAAAAAAATAGGGGGGGCGCCAGCCAGCCTTACTTATTTCCACATAATAATATAAAATTATGTTGTCGAAATACACACACGAGTTAGCTACTAATATTTCATATTATTATTATTATTATTATTATCGACAGCGTCTTTTCATTACGTGTGCGTGTTTGACATGAAGCCAAAGAGAAGATCCATCATTCGTAGAAAGAATAATAGTCAGTTACTTTAACTGTGAATGACAGCGAAAAATACGAAAAGAGTGGACTACCTGTAGCGTAAAGAAGCAATATTTTCTCTCAAATGGATAAAAAATCAAGCCGAGATTAATTCGAACTCGCATGGACGGCGCGAAAAGCCAGTGCTTTGTCCACTTTTTTTTTAATTGACTCACTGAACGTGTTTCAGTAACTTACTTATTGCTAATTTTACTTGCTTCACTCGTTTAACTTGCTTTTTCTAATAACTTATAACGACAGAGACACGAACACAAAAACATCGAGAACAGTTAAAAATCATAGATGCTCTCCCGTCGGGAATCGAACCCGGAACTCCATACACCAAAGGCGCACGTGCTAGCGACTAGACCAGCGGGAAGGGCACCACTCTCTCCCTGTGTCGTTCGGGATTACGACCACTGTCTTGCCAGCTATCACTTCTGTGGGTTGTATACTATGATCACATGTTTCTTCTCTGCTGCAAGAGTAAAACCTACATTATATGTAATACATGAGGTATTTAGACCTACATGCTCTTCATATAATGTAATAAAAGGGTCATGCTGGGAATCAGAAAAAGAACATTCCTTGGACAAAACGGAAACTATTGGCATCAGAAATATTTATCTACGAGGCATGCGCAGTAGTATATTTCAGAATAGTTACTGTTTTGTTCAGTAAACGAAGAAAGGGGTATAAAAAAGCAAATATGTCGCGTCAACGAGATCGACCAGATTTGACAGGGGCGGAAGCAGATGTATAGTAATACAACAACTTCGCTCAGTTGATACGAGCCGAGCCGGTTGATATCACTACCCGAGTTGGTCTTCTGCTTGGGCTCAAGAATTCGACCGTGCAGGTCTCAGCGTTAATTTTAAGAACTACAGTATAATTTTAAGTACTACAAGAAAAATACCTTTGACTCGACTCGGATTGAACTCGAGTCGAGTCGAATTTTGGCTCGACTCCTGCTCATCCCTATTCGTATTTGTATTTTGTTTCCACTTCAACAATTTCTACTCTTTTTTTTCTTCGTTTACCTATTGTTTCTGGATTTCTCTGTCGGTGTCGTCCTTTATTAACACCATGCATTATTCTTATTCCCAGCTTGTGACCCGCTTCAATGTCTTATTCAGTTTAGGCTTTTCTCCTTACATTGACTTGACATGTGATTGATTTAATTCTCACTTTCTGCGCACGACCGATGAAAATGTTTATTATTATTATTATTATTATTATTATTATTATTATTATTATTATTATTATTATTATTATTATTATTATTATTATTATTATCATTATTATTATTATTATTATTATTATTATCATTATTATTATTATTATTATTATTATACTATTGAACTTGCACGGCGAAATTACTGTATAATACGATATCATTTCAGTAATTTTATTCCATTGTATGTTATTTAATTTATTAATGGGCACTAAATTGTCTCCAGTTCAACGAATAAATTAACTACGGCATGCACTTTGGTGGAAATATCATTACATGAACATGTTTGGAACGAACCAATAATCTTATTGCAATGATATTTCCACCAAAGTGCATGCCGTAGTTAATTTATTCGTTGATCTGGAGACAATTTAGTGCCCATTAATAAACTAAATAACATACAATGGAGTAAAATTACAGAAATGATATCGTATTATACAGTAATTTCGCCGTGCAAGTTCAATAGTATAATAATAATAATAATAATAATAATAATAATAATAATAATAATAATAATAATAATAATAATAATAATAATAATAATAATAATAATAATAATAAAACATTTTCATCGGTCGTGCGCGGAAAGTGAGAATTAAATCAATCACATGTGAAGTCAATGTAAGAAGAAAAGCCTGAACTGAATAAGACATTGAAGCGGGTCACAAGCTGGGAATAAGAATAGTGCACGGTGTAAATAAAGGACGACACCGAAAGAGAAATCCAGAAACAGCAGGTAAAAGGAGAAAAAAGAGTAGACATTGTTGAAGTGGAAACATGAAATACAAACACGAATAGGGATGAGCACAAGTCGAGCCAAAATTCAATTCAACTCGAGTACAATTTGAGTCGAGTCAAAGGTAATTTTCTTGAATTGAGTTCCGAGCCAAGTCGCTGTTTTCGAGGTCTAATTTCGAGTTGAATTGAGTTTGATAATGGCTCTCTCGCTCGTTCAGCTCGTTTTAACTCGTTTTGAAATATTGGCCTGATCAGACTGGAAAGCAAAAGCCATGAGAAATGTAAGCAGTAATGTGGAATACTTTTAGTGTTGCTCATGACAGATGTGCGTCTCATCTCGTAATTTTAGTGCATCTCGTGGGGCAATTTTAGTGTATCTCGTCTCGTCTAGATAACCAGAAGACAAGAGTTTATTATTATTATTATTATTATTATTATTATTATTACAAGACAGCCTCAAATGTCGTAATCACCAATATAAGTATATACTGTAGTTCTTAAAATCAAGGCTGAGATCTGCACGGTCGAATTCTTGAGCCCAAGCAGAAGACCAACTCGGGTAGTGATATCAACCGGCTCGGCTCGTATCAACTGAACGAACAGCTCGAGTCGGCTCGGTTGGGATGAGCCGATGACCCGAGCCGGCTTAGTTGGAACAAGCCATCGACTCAGCTCAATTGAGCCGATGGCTCGAGCTTTCTCGGTTGGGATGGGTCACCTACTCGGCTCATGTGAACCGGTTCGAGCCAGCTAAGTTGAAACTAGTTCATCAGCACGTTTCGACTCAGCTCAACTAAGCCGATGGCTCAAATCGGCTCGGTGTGGTGAGCTGTTGGCTCGGCTCACTTCTCGATTCGGTTCGATATTGAATGAGCTGTACGCCGAGCCGCTCGAGCCGTTGAGAAGCCCAAACCCGGTCCCAGCTGTTTTGAATATGTTTGGATGAAGCCTATAACTTTTAACAATTTTTTGCTCGAGCCCGAATACTTGCCCCTTCGAAACTCAAACCAGAACGTGACCGATGTCCTTGCCTCCTGAAGACTTCCAGACGACCGAGATCGACAGTCAATTAGCTTTTACTATTCAGATACAAACCGTATATCTTTTAAAGATTATACATGGAGTTGATATAATAATAATAATAATAATAATAATAATAATAATAATAATAATAATAATAATAATAATAATAATAATAATAATAATAATAACAATAATAATAGTTTTAAACTTGCCCTGAAATTTGGCAAAACTTACTTAAAAGTAGAGATTTCGGGGAAAGGGTCCCGTACCTTCAAGACACACCTCTGCAACTACCAACATTTTAAACTAGAACCTTTTATTGAAGTTTCATGTAGAAAGTATGTTTTGAGGAAATTAACTGTAATAAATATAACTGAATATCACGCGACAGTAAGGCATATAATAAACTAATTTTTAGAATATGCAGAGGTAAATATAAAAGCTTTGCTACAAAAATACCTACACAGAGCATAATTCAATGAGCTCTGAAATACAATGTAACGAAATAGCCTATGAGATTCAGTCTACAGAGCAATTGTTACTTAAAGAATGGACATACACTATTTCGAGAATCGTGACAAGACGGGAAATGTTTACGATACTTTTCGTCTCGTCTCGATTCTCATCTCCAAAGAGAGACGAAAATTTTGATTTAGCCCTGACCCGTCTGGAATGTAAAATGTTAATTCTCATGTTATTTTATTTGTTTTAGAAACGAGATGAGAAACTCCTCTTCTCGTGAGCAACATTAAACCAAACCGAAATATTCTTTCCAAATGTCACGTTTCTCCTTGTAATGGTATGACCTGAGCGATAATTTAGCTTCTAGCTTTTAATCTTCTACGAGATAATAATAATTATTATTATTACTATTATTATTCCTGAAGATTTGATAGTTCAAGTATTGAAACATCCGAGTATTCAAATATCTGAATATAATAAAACGTATGTTATCGCTGATCAATCGCCATCAAAAATTCTAAAGTAAGAAAAAAAAATTGCAACGTGCATTCGCAGAAGCACCTTGACCATTGAACCGCGATCGCTACGCGGTAAACGATCCGTCTTTAGTCTGGTTACGTTAGGTTTCTTTGTCTCCGCTTGCAAACTTGTATGTTATATTTTTCGATTCAAAATGTCTTTCGTATTTCTTTTATGAAGTCGGCAAAGTTTATATTAATAACTTGAGTTTTTCTTAAACCACTGGTTCACAAGTTCGTTCTTTCTCCACACGAAACTACAAATATGACAGATTGAATTCTCATACTCCCCATTTCTTTCAAAGCAGTCGCCATTACCTGGTCAAAGACTTATTTCCGCCACGATTCATATTAACCAAAATAAATTCATTTTTCGGAAGCGGAACTTTCACTTTCCGGATTTCGCAAAATTATGGAATTCAGTTATACTCCGGAATTCAGAAGAATTTCGGAACTCGGAAAGAATCCGGAATTTAGAAAATTCCGGAATTGAGAAAAACTCCGACTTTCGAAAAAATCCGGATTTTCCGAATTCCGGAATGTTAACGAAATCAGAAATTTCTAAATTCCGGATTTTTCCGAATTCCGAAATTATTACAAAATTGGAATTTTCCGAATTCCGGAATTTGTCCGGCTTTACTTTCGGGAGTCCGAAAACTAATAATTCCGGAACGGGCTATCCCTAGTTTATACACAACCTTTCAGAACACTAAGCTAGTAGCTGTCTACAAACAAACAAGTAATGCAAAGCATGTTGTATACTGCAATACGTCATGTATTAAAATCCGACACCATGACCCTTTTATTACATTATATGAAGAGCATGTAGGTCTAAATACCTCATGTATTACATATAATGTAGGTTTTACTCTTCCAGCAAAGAAGAAACATGTGATCATAGTATACAACCCACAGAAGTGATAGCTGGCAATACAGTGGTCGTAATCCCTAACGACACAGGAAGTGAGGGTTGCCATCGCAGCTGGTCTAGAGGCTAGCACGTGAGCCTTTGGTGTATGGAGTCTCGGGTTCGATTCTCGGCGGGAGAGCATCTATGATTTTTAACTGTTCTCGATGTTTCTGTGTTCGTTTCCCTGTCGTTATAAGTTATTAGAAAAAGCAAGTTAAACGAGTGAAGCAAGTAAAATTAGCAATAAGTAAGTTACTGAAACGCATTCGGTGAGTCAGTTAAAAAAATAGTGGACAAAGCACTGGCTTTTCGCGCCGTCCATGCGAGTTCGAATCAATCTCGGCTTGATATTTTATCCATTTGAGAGAAAGTATTGTTTCTTTTCGCTACAGGATGGATTTTCTCTTTGGTTTCATGTCAAACATGCTCACGTAATGAAAAGACGCTGTAGATGATGATGATGATGATGATGATTATGATGATGATAATAATAATAATAACAATAATAATAATAATAATAATATGAAATAAGTAGCTAACTCGTGTGTGTATTTCGACAATATAATGTTATATTATTATGTGGAAATAAGTAAGGCTGGCTGGCGACCGCCTCCCTAATTTTTTCGATGCGCCTTATGGGTCCACGGTGTCCAACGTTGGTCCCATCCCAGTATCACCTCCTGTTTTCTCGATATAAGCTATCGACATTTTGCCTAAAGAGGGCTCTGCCGTGGCCCCATGAGTACCCATGACAATGACTCTTCGTTCATTTTGCATTGAAATCGCTTACTTTTCTGAGTACTATGAGTGCATACTGTCCAACGTTGGTCCCATCGCTCTACAGTTTCCCGTTCTCTCGATATAAATTGCTAATATTTTGTTTGTAAAGGAGATATGGCGTTACAATCATTACGTTTGAAGAAGAATTGATTAAGATATTACCTTGCCACAAACAACACCTATTATTATTATTATTATTATTATTATTATTATTATTATTATTATTATTATTATTATTATTATTATTATTATTGTTTTACTTACCACTAATGTTGCCCACCTTTATTTGCAATGCAATGTGTTACTAAAAAGCAAATCAAATAACACTCCTCGCCATTCAGGCTCCCGAACTCGAAATACATGAGTTCTCTGTTAGAGGAATGCACATTTATTATATTATTCTTTCAAATAACACGTTACACAAGTTACTTCACTTTCAATGTGTAATTTCATATCATCAGTAACAATCATCTTGTTCCAATAGGAAGATAACCCCCTCCTGCAAAAAAAAAAAAAAAAAAACTGACCGTAGCGAAAGGGCGTGAACCTTCTTTAGGCGATTAATCGGGTCCAATATTTCAATAAGTTTCTGCCCACAAATATTTCAGTAAAAGAGGAAAATTTATTCAAACTTTCTGAATACCTATTTATGGGCGAAATTTGGTTCCCTTGGAACTTTTTAAGAGTTTGAGGGGCCACCATTTTGAACATTTTCATCTGATTATTCTGGTTAACGAACTCATCAAGATATTTAAGCAATTAATGTTTGTGCCAAGTTTCGTCTCAATCCGCTGAAAATTAGGGTGGTTATGGCATTCACAAATAGCGTTATATATATACAAATAGATAGATAAATAGACACACAGAGGGAGAGAGAAAAAGTGTTTTTCTCCCTTCTCGCACCTGTGGTGCGTCAGAGCTAAACCGGGCCCCTTTGCAAAACGTATTGACGAGCCTAACCTAAACACAAGCCTCTTACTTGCTAACGTAGAAACGTGGTCGGGAGAAATTGTATTTTTAGTAACCATGAGTATGGTCGACTTCCATGTTTTTCCTCTTACTTTTTGCAGCTACTTCGGAACGTTCATTTTTTATTCTTTACTAATTGCAAATGGCGTTTACATTCAAAATATGAGGAATTTTGGTGGCATTTGTTCGGATATTCTTCTCTTTTGAAATGAAGAAAAGAACAAAAGCAATACGCAAAGACAAAAAGTATTATCAGTACTAAACATTACCAAGAATAATTGCTACGAAAAACTAAATACGACCTCTTTTACCATCTCTCATGAGTTAGTTGTATGTATTATTAACAAAAATTTTTAAAAATGTCCTTGTCGAGGATTCGAACTTGCGTCCTTTGCATTTGTAAGCCAGCACCTTAACCACTACACCAAGATCATGGCATGGTGACCGTTTAGTTGTCGGCGTATTTGTTGTATTTGTGTTTTATGTTCCCACTTCGACAACTTTTACTCTTTTTTTGTAAGTTTAACAGCTGTTTCTGGCTTTCTCTTTCGGTGTCGTCCTTTATTTACACAATGCACTATTCGTATTCACAGCTTGTGCCCCTCTGCAATGTCTTATTCAGATTAAGCTTTTCTTTTTGCCCCTCAGTAAACATTTGATTGATTTAATTCTCATACTCTCCACGGATGGAGCGCAGGAATGCCAGACTCGAAAAATAGGTGTACATTTACTTTCCTGACAGATCATACGTAAAGTGAAGTGGAAGGGGGTATCAACGAGAATATAAATGTATACTCTATTCTTTACTTTAAATGATATTCGTAAGTTTTGTTAAGTATCTGAAACATTATTCTAGCAAAGAGTTCAAAGTGCATTTGAGCAGAACATTCATAGGAACCTATTGCGAACCGAACCTTACCTAACTTTACCTAATCTAACCTAATCAAATCTTGTTCAACCGAACCTTACCTGTTACGTACAAATAACATTGATTTTATTCCTTCTCGAATGCCACATCGTGAGACAAAATCATTTGTTCTGATCAAAGTGCACTCTTACCATATTCTTATAATTGAAGGGCTGGCCGAGAGAGGGGGCTAAGCCACAAAAACTAAATTCCGATAAATCGAAGGGCAAAGTGTAGGACAAATAACTGCAAATTTTCCCCTGTGAAGGTGGTTATTTTATGTATGTATAACACTCTATAGATATCTGTGCAACTTATAACCTGTAATACATAATGTAAAATATGTTATATTGAGTAATAAACAAATATTAGTAATGTAAAGGAAATATTTTGCAGTCACGATTTCTGACAATTAGGTGGGTATTAACCTACTAAATACAACGGGTTAGGTTAGATTTCTAACCTGATCTAACTTAACATAACCTAATCAAATTAGGTTAGGTTAGATTCGGTTATATTAGGTTAGGGTAGATTAGATTTCTAACATAACCTAACCTATCCTAACACAACCTAACCTAATTTGTTATTACATACCCGGAATCTCTGAAAATTTGAATAATGTTTGCTTTATGTATTTTACTACCTGAAATGCTTTTATTGAGAGGATTGGTTTATGGAAAGTATTTGAACTTGAACTACTTCCACCCTTAGAATTTACGTTTCAATGAAAATGCAATGACAAAAATCCATAATGCCACCCCTTCCCCACACCCAAAGAGGATGAATTTGGTTTTAAACGGCATCGGGTTGGTCACTATTCATTTCAATGACCCTGAAAATCATGGACTGGACACCAACTTCGGCTAAGTTAGTTAGTCCTGGCTGCATTAACGTACCAAAAATCGTTAAAATTGGTCGAGGAGAGTTGGCAATCAAAGATTGTTACAATGAATAGAAAATGCCCCCTCTTCCCTTAAAATGGAAATTTTCAAAAACAATGGAACATGTTTTTTTTTAAAGCTTAATGAGGTGTTTATATACCGAGCTTCATCTTTCTAGCTTGATAGGTTCGTGAGATACTGTATTTTAGGTACACATTTTGAACCCCTTCTACCCCTTAGAATTCGCCCTTTAATCAAAGTAATAAGGGCCAGGTCAATTCAAATTATAAAAATCGATCCAAAGCTCTAGAATGAATTAGCGAGTAAACATTATATTCATTTTTATTTGTATAGATAATTAACCATTATTGACAATATTTATATATTTATTACATTATATTGTCTCATCTGTAAGTAGAAATAACTCATTATTTGTATTTGGAAAGACAAGGAATATCATTATTATGTTCTGAATCCAGTTTTACGAATAAAGCGCAAAGTGTAACAAGCAAGCAAGCGAAAACAATCTTCACGGATACCTCCACATGACGTCACGGACAGGGAGCCAATCAGAACGCTAATCGCGAACTGGGGCTACCTGTTATTTTATATACCTTGATCTTAACCTTTCAGAGATAAACAGCCGAATTTACAATGTTAACTCTGAACTCAGCCTATCCTATGGGAAGTAAGACTCTCAATTACCATCTATACTCATTCTAAGTCGCACTGGGTAAGTAATGAATCCAGTAGACTTCGCGTATTGGGCTCATTCACCAATATACGAGGATGAGCCGTTTCCAGGGTCATAAGAGGGAAGCCATCTGCATCATCAACAACAGGTTAGTCAGAGAGAAATATATTCCTTGCATACACAAATTCACTACATTACATTATACACTCTACATTTCCTAAATACTCAATGAAAAATTATTAAATTCAGTAACACACTCCTGTGTCAAAGAATTCGTTTGTGCCGAAAGACTAAGATTACCAATACGAGATTAGTAAAGTACATGTATGCTTATGACACTGAATATTGTAGTATTTAAGCTCTACTAGGGGTGGACGGTTCCTGAAAACGTAAACGCGGTTTCGGTTTGCCACTTAAACCGGTTTGGAACGGTTAACCGAAACCGAACCGATCCCAAACCGAACAGAATCTTTCCCAAACCGAACCGAACCGTTCCCAAATCAAACCGGACCGGTTTGAAGTCCAAACCGATTGATTCGGTTTAAACTACAAACCGCACCGAAACCGGTTAACCGGTTCTTGGAACACCCCTAAGATCTACTTTCATCCATATAACAGTGCCATTAAGGCATATTCCCAATAGTAAGGATTAATATTATCGTATATAAATATTTTCGCCTAGACGTTCATGCAACCGGTAACTTGTAAATGTTTTGAAGTTCTCATATTAGCGCCACTCAGACGAATATAGTTTTGCATTATAAACAGGATTAGTACAATATAATTTGTCTTTATTAGGCAAATTATTTTGAAAGCCACTGAATTTAGTGAGTCCACCAGTAATATCAATCACATGGAATTATTTTTGATAATATGGAGTTCACGCTTGCTTTTAATATTCTCCTCTTTCTCCTTTTCCTTTCTTTTTAATGAAAAACAATCTCATGTGTTGCATGTACAGCATATATATTAATTTCTCTTATATGCGTTAGAAAGAACCAATTTGAGTCAACATTTCGTTGGACATCTTTCTCTTTGTCAAAGTCATTGATCCTATTGCGGCTTCTGCAATAATCCTGTTTTCCCCATCCCCTCAGCCTCCAAATCTTTCACTCCCTCTTTTTTTATTATTATTCTCTTTCGGCAGTGGATGCTCTCAAGGGAAAGAGAAGCAGAGATGATGATGATGACGATGATTGTCCTAAGGGCCATTTCCTTACCCTTTAGGAGTGGCCCAAAGGCAATCCCAGCTTCACAGACCAGAGCTCTTTTCCGTGTACTTAGCGCCAGAGGCTATCTCAGGAGAGAGAGAGAGATGTACAGACTTTGCCGATCCCTCTCATATATAGAGAGAAAGCGGGGCGAGGTACGGGGTGTAAGGAGGGTACACTAAGCAGAAAAGGATAAAGGGGTGGATGGGAGAGAGAGAGTTTGAGAGTGAGGCAACTAAGCCAAGCCAGTCGGTGCAAGAGCTTTTATACAGAGAACTATATGGGTCTGTGTGTGTATATGTGTGTGTGTGTGTGTGTCGGATGTACAGTCCCTGAGGCATCACCGAAACCAACGACTCCTCTCTTGTTACGGAGAGCAGCACAGCGCCAGGATCCCGGACGTACAGCACCGGGACGCTCCAGGCGCCTGGATACGAGAGGGAGAAAAAGAGAGAGAGAGATGTGCGCAAATGGAAACCTGAGACTAAATCCTCTCTCTCTCGCTCTCTCTTTTATCTCTCGGTGCCCTTTCTATAAAATTGCTTCGTTGTTTTAAGAGGAAATGTAGAACTTATTGCACAAGAGCGTAAGGTTGCAAATCCCATGCGTTGAAGTCACTTTTTTTCTCTCTCTTTTGCCGGAGGAGGGAGATTCAAAATAACCTTAGTTCTTTTTTCTTTCTTTCTTCGTGTGGCTTTTCTGTTCAAGTGCACCACATATAGTACGTAATATACAGTATAAATGTATGCCCATATCATCACTATAGTTCCAGGAACCGTGTTATACGTCTGTAGGTAACGTGAAATGAATTCAACGCATTGATCTTCTTCTTCTTCTTCTTTGCTCTTTCTCTTTCTGTCTCTTAGCCTTTGCTACTTCCTGTTCTGTTCGTTTTTCCTCAGCCCGATATCTCATCTCATCATTTATCTCTGGTAGCGATAGACGAGGCCGAAGGTGAAATGCGATTTGATTGTTTTCTGCTGTGGTTTTAACATAGGTTTCTCGTTCGTCTCTTTATTATAATCTATCTTCATGTTCTTGCCACATTACATAGAAAAGCAGCGGAGAAAGCTAGCAAGGTTGTTGAAGGAAAGTAACTGGAAATTCTCAATTCACATCTGTCACACTCTACACAAAGAAAATTCGATTCTCTTACAAGTTTAGTATCTTTTTCTCCCCGACTCCACTCATCCCACGATATACTCTAGCTGTATGCATGATTCTGTCAATTATCATAGCGTTCAAGTGTAATCTTATTTGTCAGCGTCAAAGGATACAATCGAAAGTATAATCTTGGGACTTATCGACAACCTCTGTATATAGAGTGCTTTTCCCAGAAGTAAAAATTGTCTAGAGATGACAAAAAAAAAAGGGGGGGATCAAAAGAAGTTATATTAGATATAGGAAACACTGGTCTAGATAATCTCAGTAAAAAAAAAAAAAAAAAACTCTCGCCACCCGTACTAGTTTCTAATAAACCTCTGGAAATTAAAGCAACCTTATCGAGATTTGGTTACGAATTTGTTGCGTCTCTACGAGGACCAAAAATTAAGCGTTTGAAGTTTTAATTACATTATCTAATATCCTTGATGCTAGGCATCTTCATATACATATACGATGAACGGGTTACATAACTTCACATTGTAGCCATGCGCATTCGGGACTTGAGGGATAAGTCCAACCAAAAAGTGTTATAATGAATAATATAGAACTTTAAAGATTTTCAACGCTTTTTACCTAGAAATCCCTCAACTACAGAAATGTCCATCCTCTAATTCGGTTATCTGGGTATTAATCCTTCACACGATTTATTACAATTGGCTTATAATTATTCTTTACATTGATGTTCCCAGGCTGAAGTTCCTTATCTCAGATTGTTTCTTTTAGCTTACTCTAGTTCTTAATATACAAACATCCTATTTGAAAATGTTTCTAAATTCAGACATTATTTTCAATTCGTAGGCTTTCGCAATGATGCGAATTCCAAAGCACTTGTACTGATTTCACACACAAAATACAGCTTTGTGCACTATCAGAAATATTCCGCCGGCGGAAAATAGTATCTAAAGCCTGTGACAAACATCTTGGCATTTCAGCTAAACGAATAAAACGCAAGCTCTACCGCGACGTTGCCAAGTGGTAAAGGGGTGTGGCTATGGCTAAGCAGACAAACTATATCGCGATCAGGTGGCAGGGGATAGACATGGACGTGTACAAAATAAACGTGGCAATACCGCTGGCCTCTTATTTGCTAGCATCATTTAAAGGGCACTTGGAGCGCCGCCTTCAAATGCCAAGATGTTTGTCATGCCGTTTAATACACTTATCTTCCATATACACTCACTTATTCTAACCGTCGTAAAGCACTTGTAATGCTTTTACACTAGTGACCTACAAATACAAACGTAAAATACTGTACAGATGTATTACTTAGTATTTAATTCTGCCTCCTGCAGAAATCTGTTCCTTATATCTTTGCAGAGTATTGAACTTTACCTGTAGATTTTGCAAAATGTAATGTGCCTAAACTTGTCCAGCACCTGTTTTTCATAGTACATAGTGAAATTTAAATATAGCCAGTGCCATTTCAAACATTTCAACTTAAAATAGGCTATTCAAATTGATGTATTGGTCATTTTTGTTACAGTTTGTGCGGTAACTATTGAAAGTATTATATTTAATACAATGTCAACATTATAACAATCAGTGACATTACAGTGATATTTAGTCTACTTGTCTTTAAGACTTGGACTCTAATCTTTATAACCCATAGTAGTTGAAAAAAATGAAGGAAACGAACTAAGCTTGACGTTTTGGCATTAGACACAGTAGAATTCAAGGGTGTTACAAAATAGAGGATCTGCCTATATGTATCTTCATCCTATTAAATTAATGAAGCCAAAAAACAACCAAGCAGCAACCAAGCAGCGGCTACTCTCGTTTTCGCCGTCGTCTGATTGGCTACTTTCGTTTCCGCCGTGATTGTTAGCTCAAAACATTGCGATCTTATTGGGCTGAGTGGGCAGAGTAGGGGTGGCAAAATTGTGTCGTATGACTTCAAGATTTTGTTGTAAGGGCAGATCCTCTATTTTATAAGATCCTTGGTAGAAATTGGAATATTCAGAAAGATCGATCCGTAGCTATAGCTATGAAGAAGGTTACTCGCAAGAGGGTTGAAATGAAGATTAGCAATTACACATATGTTTAGGATGCAGGATGCACTGATTATGTAACATTAATCTAACAAGGGTAAGACTAGATAATAATAGTCAATCCGGAAATAAAACTGGAACTGTGGTCCATGATTGCACGCTAGGCCATGTGAACTTCTGCGGACAACATAGGTGTTGTGGGTTTCCTCGGATTTCTCCCATTTCCTTTAACATTCTCATTCCATTAATTATATCATTATCATTTATTATTAGTTCCTTTTAACCTAAAGGACATAAGCAACGGACTTGGAATGCTATTTAAAAAATCATTATTTTTTTTCAAAGTCCTGACCATTTACGGTTACAATTGACAGTAGTGCAATCATAGCAATATGTATGGTAATCTTTCGCTCTACAGATCTGTCCCATTTGAATGACTTGAACACTGAACACAAAGATGAAGATATTAATCTCTAGTAAAGACAGTAAAGAGGACACGCAAAGCTTTATGTATATATAGATAGATAAAGTTTGGGGTATACGAGGGTGATTTAGAAAGTAATGCCTCCAAGTAATGCGAGGGTGATACCTTTATTTGTGTTTGACAGGTAGCACCAACGCAGGGATCAGTGGAAAACTTGCAATGTCAGCTACAAATGGTGGCATCATTTTTCAACATAGTCCTCATTACGGCGAAACAAGGTTTCTCATGCTGTCGGTGAAGAATCATGGTGGCTGCTGGCGATTCCGTTGCCGAACTGCGCTTCCACGTCTGTGTCACAACTGTAGCGTTGGCCCTTGAAGTGATCCTTAAGTTTGGGGGAAGAGCCAGAATTCACAGGGCGCTAAATGAGGACTATAGCCAGGATGAGGCAGAATGTCAACAACACTTTGCCAGTAGATGGGACAACTTTGATTTTTTTTTTTTTTGGCGAAGGAGAGGACATGTGGGGGTACTCCATCGATTGACGCTTCATTTCCGGGTGGTAATGATGTATGTACTTCTCCTCGCCGGCGATGAATGTTCCTGGGCGCACAACCTAACGCAGTAAGAAATTCAATGACAACCCATTGTTTCAACCGGACGTCACCATTGGATAGATTGCTCTATTACTGTGGAACGAGAAGAGATAGGAAGGCGAAACAAGTGACATTCTATAGCTTAAACATCAGTACATTAATGATAAACAATTCAGAATGTTTGCAGCAGTACTATTGGCCAAGTAGTGGGCTTAGAGACATCACTTTCTGAATCACCCTCGTAAATTTATAACACAAGACGAGGACTAGAAAATCTTTTCCAAACATTGAGACGCTACAAGAAAACATCACGTCTCGTCTGGTGGGTAACAATACTTGTCAGTAGTATTGAAGTACTAGTATTGTTTATAGTATTTGAAGATAGTATACTATACCTATATTAGATAGTATGTATTTGTTTACAAAATAACAACAAAATCTCATGAGCCGTTTTTTAAAGAAAATCGTCCGGAAAAATATATCCCAAGAGTAAAATACCCCTTGTGGACATTCTCATCAGAAGTGATTTACGCAACATTATAGGGTTATTAGTTAAATATTTCTTAGCTCCCGGCGTAAGCATACAGAAGCTTATAGTTTCACACTAAGTGTGTGTGTGCGTGTGTATGTGTACATATACATATATAGTACTTTATTTCTAGGTAACAACTTGCCGGATCTGAATCAAAGAGTGCGGCCAAGTTTAGACCCAATTTCATCTCCCCATGAACTTGCCCGAACGTGATTGCAATCGATAGCTTCCGATGCGTAGAACACGCCAGTGAAGGAACCAGAGTGGTCAGGTGCACCGTTCTTGAGATATTGGATGTCACGAGATGGCGCCAGCATCGAGGTTAAGATCGACGTGGCACTTTAGTTTATGGAACTCAATCAGAAACATCCGCATCATCGGAAGCATTTTCAATGCGAAAAGGAACAATGGACAATCAATAACCGGGTACAACAAACTCATGGTTGTGGCCGTAAGAGGAGTACCAAATAATGGTGGCCACGTATGAACAACATCCTGCTGTACGTACTCCAGACTCGCACATACAGCAAGAGGCAATGATTGCCGCTCTACATGCCTTCGCCTTGTCCATCAGCACGAATATGTAGTGCTCAGTTTGATTGCGATATCTCGACTTCATTTTTGCCTTAACCAGTAGGGGCTCCACAACGTCGAAGTCGCTAAAAATCAATCTGATCGCCAAGCCCGGTGCGCACTGGTCTTTCATATTGACCAATAAAGAAAAACGTTCAAGGACTGCTGTGTGCTGAGCGTAGTAACCCAAAGCGTTGCGCAATTGGAATGGGTCTAAAGTTATTTCATAGAGCTCCTACAATGACATTTGCGGGAATTGAGATCTCGTGGCATCCTACACCTTTGGAACGCGATATCGCAGGAATAGTGTATCTGACCACTCTGGTTCCTTCACAGCCGTGTTCTACACATCGAAAGCTATCGCATGCACTCAACTTCGGGCAAATTTATGGAGAGATAAAATTGGTGCTCCAGGCTAATGCTTTGTTGACCACACTCTTTGGTCGAAAAGTAACCCATTGTTTAAAGTTTTAACATTATATTTCATGGGCGAGCTCGACCAAGGACAGATTCGGCTCGACAGCAGAATTTGTGTTCCAGAGCTTTGCATCCAGGAAGCTTCTGGATTCGGTAAGCCGATTGTGTTTCCCTTGTTTAGGAAATATGAGCAAAATAGCTTGAGACTTTTTTTCCAGAAAATTGTACGAAAAAAAAACAGAAAAAAACACCACGAACAAACTACCGCTTGAGGACTTTTTTTTTTTTTTGGGAAAGTCGTCCTTGAAAAACTTACACCCAAGAACAAACTACTGGATTTTTTCCTAGAGAAATGACTAATACCATAGTATACTGGTGGCCGCAAATTCCCGTTACCCTTGCAAATAAGTCACGGAAAAAACTAAATGACATGAACAACAAGGCTTTCGAGAAATTTTATTAAAATAGGAACGTTAAGTGTCCAAAGGAGCAGTCTGTCGACCGTCATTCTCATGACAAAGGATAATACGCCGCCATTTTGCGGTTCTGTGCGACATTTTGCGGAGAATTGCAGGTGTAACTTGAATGAAAGCTTGTTTCACAGCTTTTGTCAGTTCGGCAGTGGTATCGTAACGGTTTTGTGCAACGATGCCCTTTATGAACCCCCATAACGCATTATCACAGGTGGTGAAGTCTGGGCTTCGTGGTGACCAGGCAAATGGTGCGGGCAGATCCGGGCTACCATGATACATTCTGAAACAATGGAAAAGCTTACATTAGCATTTATAAATCGATAACGGGAAACCTTACATTAGCATTTATAAACCAATAACCGGAAACCTTACATTAGCATTTATAAACCGATAACGGGAAACCTTACATTAGCATTTATAAATCGATAACGGGTAATCTTACATTAGCATTTATAAACCGATAACGGGAAACCTTACATTAGCATTTATAAATCGATAACGGGAAACCTTACATTAGCATTTATATACCGATAACGGGAAACCTTACATTAGCATTTATAAATCGATAACGGGAAACGTTACATTAGCATTTATCAAGGGGATAACAAGACTTTGTGCCACCCTGAAGAATTGTTAATGAAATATTGATTGATTTAAAATACAAATAAAATCGTTAGAGCTGTTATCGAGAAAATAGCAATTCTCGATTATCATCCTTCACTAAACTGTCTTTATTTTGGGGGAGGGGGTAGAAAGAAATTTTATCCTATTCCCTTGGAGAATTTTTAAAAAGCTTAAATGTAAAATTTGGTGCTGGTACATTGAACGGTATGGCCTCTAGCCACTTGCATACATCGGCACAGATAAACGTTGAACTTTTTCGGCATATAGAGACCGCGAAATGTGTAAATCCATTGAAACATCGACTTCTAGTTTTTTTTTTTTTTTTTTTACACGATCATCGTACGTTCTGCTTTCCTATTGGAGCTCGAATGTAAAAATGGTACAGTCAACGACAAAAGTTCTTTTCGTTTGATGAAATAACTTCAGATTGGAAGGACAATTTGGAGTAAAGTTTTCAGTATATTAAAAAGAATGTAATTTTCTGTGCCTTCCAGCCTTGAAACTCGGTGAAACTGTTTACGTTCCACCGCTATTCTCAAAATAAATTTTAGCAAACGGAAAGAACTTTTGCCACTGACTGTACATAACAATTTTAAGTAGCAGAACCAGAAACGAAAGAGTAGCACGGATAAATTTATCTGTCACGTTTGTTTGAAAAGAACCATCTTCCTTCAGGGTGTAGGCAATGTACTATACGTACAATATGGATACAACACAACATTCACGTTGTGCTCCCGTAACATCTTCCTCAATGGAGATGATTTCGCTAATTAAATCGTGAACAGACAGACAACTGCTTAGGTTTCCTCTCCGATGAAAAGAAAACGAAGAATAGCACAAGAGAATAGCAGTTTAATGAAGCGAAATGGGCTCCAAAGACTTTTGTAGCGATGATAACATTTTTATTAGACAAGCTTTTTCTTGCAGGTTAATGCGCCAAGCATTGATTCAGCTAGGAAAAAAAAAAAAAAGAGCAGCAACACCAAAATGGCGTTTAAATGAGGGCTATAGCAACCAGACAATGAAAACAACGGTTACTGTGGATCAACGGAAAGAAAAGAAAAGGGATCATGCTGTGTTTGTTAGTAAATTGCTTGCTTTTTAAAAAAGTACATCTTCACCAATTTGTAAAAGAGTTTACAAAACAAATAGCGATAACACATCTCAATTGGATTGTCCTGTTAATAAGTGTAAAGATGGTCGTTGAACTTTTTCGTCTTTCATTTTGCTTCTACTTGTGGTAGCCAAAGAGTGCATAGGTGCTGATATTATTATTAATAATAGTAGTAGTTGTTGTTGTTACAGTAGTATTAGTGTTGGTAATGGAATGATAGTATTTTGGTCAAAATAACTTTTCTCTTAAGAGGGCAGACTACTAAAAAAAATTCAAAGACTAACAATTTTTCCTTTGCCCGTTTTTCGTAAGTGAAAAGAGATAATGAAATGTAACTTACCATAATAATAGATAATGTTATTCTACACCCGAAAATACGAATCGGAAGAATTTTCAGTGTCGCCATCCATAGAAATCATAGTGTGATCAGAATTTGAATTACCCAAAAATCTAGGTTAAGGCAGCGACTATAAAAATTAACTCAACGGTAATTAATAACTTATCATGTTGTCTTGGTTTCTTGTTAACTACTTTTTAAATCACATCTGTATTTATTTTGTAATAACTTACGTAAGTCTTCAATAGTATTAGTCTTCAATAACGTAGAAATTCTGAAAATGAATACGAAAGACAAGAATGTCAAATACATAGCGTTTGTGAAGTTCGCTAAAGCAAAATTGTAAATTATCATTATAAGTGCTACCAGGGCCGGATCCAGAATTTTCTGAGAGGGGGTGCACCTATAACAACCAAAATAACCAATCATACTGAAACTTTTCAAAGTGACATGTGGCAATATTCTTTACCTCTGACACAGTGGCGTAGCACACATTTGCGGGCCCCCCTGCAAAGTATAGAGAAGGGGCCCTAGTTGTAAAGCCGACAGAAGTAAGGTTGAAGCTCTACTTCTTTAAATCTTTATTCATCGCAAGACTTTGGGGCCCCGTATACCTCGGGGCCCCCCCGCACTGCGGGGGTTGCGGGGGCAGCTGCTACGCCACTGCCCTGACAACACTGATGCATAGAACGGAGGAAAGTATTTTAAAGAGGGCCGCAAGTGAAATGCAGGACAAAAATGTCCTCTCCTCCTGGCTTCTGTTTTATTCCCTACTTGACAAATGCTATATTATTTTGCATGGTGAATCCTTTTCCTTCAACCTTCAGAAAATCAACTTGAAGTATTGCTTTTGCAAAGTTCTTTAAAGCCCCAAACGGAAATATGATGGCAGAAAGTATCGGAATGAGTTGGTATTTTCACTGCTAGCTTCTCATTTTAGATAGTGTATATTTACAACGAAGGAGGGTGCACGTGCAATTTCGCACCTCCCCTAAATCCGGCCCTGAGTGCTACCGTATTTTGTTTATAATTTCACAGTTTAATCTTGTCAGTAGCTTGAGCTTCCTTTGCTCACGCTTCATGCTCCCTAGGTTGGGAACCACAGGATGGATGAGATGATACCAATTCTTTAGACGCTGAATCGACGATTTCTAAAAATAGCTTCTCACTATTTTCAATCACTTTTGCTCTGATGGCTGTGGATAGACGAACATAGCTGTTGTATAAAATCGAATTACATTTGAATTTGGTGTTCTTTCAGCATGGAAGTCCGTTAACATTGTAATACTGCAAATTATGGATGCGTTAAAATATCAAGCAATACTTTCGATAAGGTGTATACTTTCAAATACCTAGGATCAACATTAGCATGGAATTCGTGTTATTATTCAGTTCAAAACCTTTTGTCATCGCGAATTCTGTCTAGAAATTTGAAGCTTAAAATATATAAAACGACAATCATGCCTGTTGTTGTGTATGGTTGCGGAACATGGTCGCTTACTTTAAGGGAAGAACGCAGACTGAAAATATTTGAGAATAAGATCCTGAGACGAATATTCGAAAATAAGAGAAACCGGAATGGGGAATGGCGGGAAGTTCATAACGAGGAACTACATAATTTATACAGTTTACCAAACATTGTTAGGGTCCTCAAATCTAGGAGACTTAGATGTACGGGTCATTTAGCCAGAATGAAAGAAAGTAGAACCGCTTTCAAAGTTTTAACTTGAAATCTAATCGGAAAACGATCATTTGAAAGAGGTAGGCGCAGAGGGAAGGGCAATATTAAGATGGATCTCGCAGAAATAGGATCCAATTGGCTAAGAACAGAAGTCAATGGAGAGCTTTTGTGAACGCCGCATTGAACCTCCTTGTTCCATACGCCATAGAGTTAGTTTATTCTTTCAGTAGTGTCTATAGAAGACGCACAAACAGTTTAATCTTTAAACTTGAATGTCGGATCCGAACCATACGAGCACCCTCTGAGAATCGAACCCGTCTCTCCAGCACCAAAGGCGCTTACGAGCGTTCTTTAAGACTTGTGATTCATATGCACAGAAAAATTTGAAAGTTTTAAACAGGATAATTTATTATGAACTTTAGTTAAGACTAATTATACATGAAATTAAATTAAAAAGAATAATTTTGTCTTATCTATGAATAATTTTGCTAGGAAATTGATATTACAAATTAGTTACTAATTTAATTATAAATTAACTAAAATCACTCAATACTGACACTAAAAGATAAGAAACAAGATTTTTTAAATGTGATATTTTGTTTAAGGAAAGAACAAAGCATGTTGACCTAAAGGCTATTTTGTTTTTTCATTATTAATTTGTCGTGACTATCTTTTAAGGCTAATTCGAAAACCACAACGTAACAAAGATTTTTCTTTTATGAGTTCAGTATGGTTACATTACAAGTATTATATCTCCCTCTGGCATATCCTGTATCGTTTGGTCAGTCAAAAACATCATCATTCTCTCTTCCCACAATTCCTCTCGCAAAGTTGCCTAAAGACACAGCCATCTTGTTTTGAAAACGCATGCTTTGGATGCATAATACTTTCAGTTGAGATCTAACTGCGTGTACTGCTTTTTTTTTCGGTGTAGAATATTATATATAGTATTCTAGCATGAAATACATTGCTTTTATTTTTTGTTTGTAAACAAAATGGAAGTACTGATAAAATTATGTCTAAAAAGGAAATACAAGGGCTGTTCAATAACGAACGTTCTTTCCCTCCCCCCTACAAACTGTTACGTTTCTTGCTATCATCAAAGACATCCTGAAAACTATTCAGTCAGCTCTACCTCTAAAGACGTGAATACTTCCTTTGATGACAAAAATGTTTACCACGTGTTTCAAAATGAATTTAAGAAAAAGTTATATGGGGGGCTAGGAATGGGCTATGAGGGAGGGGTAGAGAACATTTCACATCAAAGATAATCAGATTACTATATTATCAGGGGCGGATCCAGGGGGACGATCGCCCTCCAGAAAAAAAAAAATATATATATATATAAATAAAACCCATCCCAGAGTTTGGAGCTCTTAAAAGTAGCTCTAAGTAGCAGTATTACAACCCAACGCTCCTCCCCCAGAAGTCCGTCCTAGATCCGCCCCTGCTATATATATATATATATATATATATATATATATATATATATATATATATATATATATATAAGGAGTTGGATAAAAAATTAAAACATTTGCAAAACTGAAAATCATACCTAGTATGATGTGGGGCCTCCTTTTGCGTTAAAAGAGCTTGGATCCGACGTGGAATGAACGTATGCAGCTCCTGGATCGTGGTGTGTGGAATTGTGTATGCCCTCGTGACATTGGACACAGTGCCTTTCGATATCCTCACAATGTTCGCCACTGTTGCCACTGAAGCTCAAACCAGACGGGCACTAACTATCATGCCTCTTTGGAAGTTTGCCAGGTCGCCCATTTTACGGCACCACTTTCACACCACGACACTCACAGGTGAGTTGGTTAAATATATGCAACTATATGGAACATTGGATTTAATATATGCAACTATAAAATTACATACAAGTCAGTACTATGGGTGTTCGATCTTATTTTGATTGAACCGGATAGTATCGTATCTACAATCTGAAATTTTCAAATTATTTGGACCAACCCTATCAGAAAAAAAAAAATATTAAATTCTGAGCATATATGATACGGTAATTTGGTAAGGGGTGGGGTAGGTGTCAAAACTTTTTTGGAAGTGATTTTAGGTCTAAACTAACATTTTGGGTCAATAAACATCCCAATATGGATTAAGTGCCGATTTCACTATCTTACTAGAAAAGGCCCTTTGCCTTAAGTTGTTAATTTTCTACACCATCTTGGAAGTCCCATAATTATTGCTGGGAAGTACGAATTTTAGAAAATTGTACAAAAAAAAATCCAAGAATTGGTGTTAAAGATGGGACGTTAAACTAAAATTTCATTTAATTTTTTCAATTGGTGAAAAAAAAAATTAATCTGAATCCTGAAAACAAAATGAAAATCCAGCCTGAGACGTGCTTAGAACTAGTTGTCAATATTCTTACTTTACAGTCAGGAGGTTCTCGCTCGAACTCTGCTCCCGTTCATCTTAAGAGTGGACTGGAGCTTTGCGAGGATGCCGTGAAAAATGGGATAAATTTAACATAGGATTTTTTCAATTTTGCATGATATCACGACCTACACTGCTCATTTGGAGAAAATCGTAAAGCAGGTTTACACATTTAACAATATTATTCAAATTCACGAAGTATTCATAAACTATGTGTGTGTAATTTGCTCAAAATTATTAATATCAT
The DNA here is from genome assembly GCF_964235325.1 of Thermobia domestica. Lineage (NCBI taxonomy): Eukaryota > Metazoa > Arthropoda > Insecta > Zygentoma > Lepismatidae > Thermobia > Thermobia domestica. Next base: position 41,280,200 of record NC_137460.1, read on the forward strand.
TTTTTAATTCCCCATAAGGAAATCAAGATTTACCACTAAACCCGATACCGCTTTTTAGAGAAAGTAATGAGAATTAGCAATTGAGATGCATACCTTCATAATCTTTGATTCGTCTTTATTAAACCTAAAATTTTCTTATTTCTTATTAATTATTATCTACATAGAAAATGTTAATTAAATTAAAGAGTGCACATTCTCGTAGTAATTAATGTTTAAAAAGTTCAGCATTTTCCCGTTAGATGACTCTGTTCAAAAATGCAGCCGGAGAAAGCAGGCATGCGTTCGTCTTCCGTGACCGGGTTTCTGTCCCATGCCGACACACCGCGGGTGGTGTAGGATGTCACCAAACCCAGTATGAGCGCTTATTTATTGCTAGTCGAAGGAAAGTGGGTGAGAGTGACAGATCTGTAGTTGCCACATTTTTCTTTTTGTGTTATTTCTAAAGTTCTTTTTTTTTTTTTTAAAAAAAAAAGCACTGTATTAAAACATAATACCTAAGAATTTTGTATACGAGGAAACGATTGCAAAATTCCTAATATATAAAAAAGTGATCAGTAAGGGATAATAATAATTATCATTATTTACGTATTACGTTTGTCCTACAGACTGCCTAAGTAGGTTTTAAATGAACACATTTGATTTTTAAAAAAAATTAACTACTGAATCCGTAATGACTGAAAGAAACAACCAATTGGAATTGTGCAGCCCAAAAAATCATGATTATGACAAAAACACAATAACAAATTCACGCAGATGTTCATTTCTAATTTATACTTGAGCAAATTAAGCGTAATTTATTGTTAGTATATATAGTATTATATTAGTGTTGCCTCCGAGATGGTAAGTATTTTGTAAATTTGAGATGAGATTAGAAAAATGACAATTCTCGTCTCATTTTCGAGACTAGAATCGAGACAAGACGATAAATTTCACGAGTCTGGCGAGCAACTCTAGTTTATCCCAGTCTTAGCTCTCAAACTTTGTTTTATTGATACATGAATCATAGCATAAAAATCATAAATTGATAAATTAATTGTACGAACACAGTGAAGAACATTTATCAGTTTTTTTAAAGAAGAATACGCATGTCGTTATTCCATATGGTTTGAATGTTATATCATTTCCTTCCTGAACCTCTCGTTACGCTGAAGGATTCTGATAACTTGTAGATGAAATTAAGACAAGTGAATTTTAAAACTACGGAAGACTCCCAAACCATCTGAATACAATGCTCAAACTTCGAAGTAGTCGGTTACATCTAAAACTGGTTGTAATAGAGGAATATTATCAATGAAAGAACCTGTTCCTGAGTTCATATTAGATCTATATTTATTTATTTATTTATCTATCTATCTGTCTATCTATCTATCTATCTATCTATCTATCTATAGCTTCAACCGGTCGCTTCGTCCCCGAGTAGTAGATAAAAAAGAAATATATTTTCGTCAACTTTTCTCATGTCCTAGCTTAACAAATTGTTTTCCTTGATGTCAAAGAAAATGTTTCAGTAATATGTATGGAAAACCGTGAGTTTGTTCGTGAAATGTACCTCAATCTTCCATTGACCTTTTTTCCGCAAAATACTAATTAATTAGTTAATTAATTTGAATGTTTTGTTGCGGAAACTTCATTTTAGGGTGTTATTATTGTACTAAGAATTATCTACTATAGTATCGATTCACAAATAAAAAAGTTTACTTTTTTTCAGAAGTGAAGTCTATGTTGGTTTGTATATCTTACATGGGCTTCTCGCACTAAGTCAAAAATGATAAAAATCAACTTTAAAAATTTACTGCGGGCAAACTATTTGTTATTTTTTAACCGGATTTGAAGAATATGCTAGGGTTTTACACTAAAAATCTTAGAAAAAAATTGCGCTCCATTCCGTTAATAATAACGTAAGATAATTTAAAAAATATATATACTTTTCAAAAAATCAAGGTCGCTGAATCCCCTAAAATCAGAAAAAAGCTTATATTTTTAAAACTGTTGTCTTTAGTGCATCTAGGTTTGAATATGTTGGCTATCTGAACTTGCTTTTAATATCACTAAAGTTTGTTTTATTATCTACATCGAAAATTAATTTATTAAAAATGATATTTTCTTATTTTTGAAACCGGTCGCCTCTCGACTTTGAAGTGTTTCCAATTGCTGGATATTACCCCACATGTTCTCAACCAATCAAATAATTCTATTTGGTTGTGCGACGAAAGAGCGTTTAACAACTTCTAAATTTCTATATGGCAATTTTGAAATTGTGTTTAAAAATAGTAACTACTCTCAGAGCTACCAACATTTTAAGAATATATTCTTGTAACACTAGCGAATGAAAATCCTTGGCGGGATACTACTTTTTGCATAAAGAGAGACGATACAGTTCAAGGTCATAGAAGTAGAGGGCGCAATTGTGCAAAGACAATAAAGAAGCGAAGCGGGAATCGAATCTTACGGTAGCTCCATGCAGGGGAGGGGTTGTCTAGCATACATAATGTTCGCGTGCGAGAGAGAGAGAGAGAGGAAGGGAGTGAGTGAGTGTGTGAGAGAGAGAGAGAGAAAGAGAACCATGTTGTCAGTGAAATGAATCAATTCAACCCTTCGCGCTTCATTGAGTACAAAATAGTTTTCTTTGTAAACACCTTTCTTGGAAGTTGTTTCAATGTGTTGATTATTTTTCATTAAAAGCACACTTTTAAAGGATAATATAAGCATTTGTTACTAAAGGTATATTTCTCTTTATCTTCTGCTCTGAAACATACGCACCAGTATAGCCAGCATTTTTTTTTTCCTATGGGAGCAGGACTTCTTTTAGAAGAGGTAAACATTTTACACTAAAAGCAGACCAAGTTTGTTTCATATTTATTATTTATTCTCTACTTTATTAAAATATGGGTCCTGAGACTATGTAAAAAAAAAATAGACTGTAAATAGGTAAGTTTATAAGGAAACAAAAATTGTTCATCGAAGTCCACTTATTTGACTTGCATTAACATAGATATTAAGAACGAGGAAATATTAGAGGAAAATTCAGTTATAAATTCGCTAGTGAGTGCATTCAGTTAGGCAAATAAGAGTAACAAATTGGGAGCAGTAGCGGCTCTTGAGGGAAGTCTCATCAGTAAATATTTAAATTTTATTATTACAAGTCTTGTAACTAAAACTTTACAAACGCATAAAACATATATTAACTTCAAATCTGTATTTCTTTCCAACAATACCAATGAAATTATAATATCAAAAATTGCACTTTTACCAATTAAAGTATCTACATTAGCACATTTCACTTTTGCTTTACTGAGATATCTATTTAATACCAACTATTCAAACAAAATAGTTACTTCTTAAACACTGTTTTGTCTATATATAGACCTATAAAATTGAAAGTGACAATTTTCTTAACTTAATAACTTTTGAACCACCCGACCAATCTCAATTAATTTTCATCATAAATAATGTTGAGCCTGGGATCTTTTCACTTTGAAGGTGCAACTTGGAGCAGGGGATGGGTATATATATATAGTGGTGCTATTCTAATTTCTTAACAACCCGTTTTCTCTCTCTCTCTCTCTCATATATATATAGTATAAGGATATATATAACTCTCTTAGGAAACAAACTATACAAGGTAGACAAAACCAAAATATTTATTGGATACCGCAAGTGACATGTACAGACCTACATAGCATCCTAATACAATGTAGTGTGACGAAATTAGGCTAGGTAGCACTGCGAATATCTTGGAGACGAATTAGCCAAGATAGATGGTTCTCAAAAAATGTTGGGAAGATCTTAATCGAGCAATGGACCAACAATTTATTATTGATAATGATACGTGTGCGTTTCATATATAAATAACCCTCACCACGACACTCATGTGATCCCAGTTCTCATTCTTGATACCTGAGCTTTTGAGATTAAGAAATAAACGGTTATACCTTGTTTTGAGAGATCATATGTTTAACCCTGTAGATGTAAGAATTTCTAGAAGCAAAGATGCTTAAACTAAAATTTTCTATTCCTGGATATAACTGGGTGAAAATTACTTCATGTTTGGTTCTAACAAACGGTTCTGCGAACTCGAAATATTTTAACAACCGGTTCTGGCGAACCGGCTGAATAGCACCACTATATATATATATATGATCGTAAATTACCGACATTAATGTCCAATCAATAGTTTTCGGGGTCACGGAGACGAACAGTGGCACTTCCGATGCCGTTTAAATCCAAAAGCATCCCCCTTAGTACTCCTAAGGGGAGACGGTAATATGTAAAAATAATTGAAATTGACAAATATTAGTGTCGAATTCCTAGCTTTTGGGATCTCTAAGTTGATTGGTGACAGTTTTATTGCCCTTTATATCCGAATTGAAACATTGAGTTGATTTTGAGTTTTACGTCCCGTTCAGCAGCGTAGCTATATGAGACGTGGACCTACTGATTGACGTGGAATCCGAACCTCATGAGCTCCCACCGGGAATCGAACCTGGGTCTCCCACGCCAAGGGCGCATACGCTTAGCCACGAAGGAGGTCCGAATTGAAACGCATACTCCCTATGCAAAGAAAGGGTATTCTGCTAGTCATAACATAAAAAAGAAGAAAAAGATTCGTGAAACTAAATTTTATACAGATTAGCAACTACCCTTTTGGAAAACAACATAAAATAATCAACCTTCTTTTTACCTTTCTGCCCTCTTTTGTTCAATAATTTCCACCTTCAACAATAAGCTAATAGAAGAAAGCTTTGTATGGCTTCAAACATGGAACAAAAAACTCCAACATGGAAAATGACCCTGGCGCCCATGACCCCCCAGGACTATTTTTTTTTTTTTTTTAGATTTCCAAACTGTGCTGTCCATAAGTGTGGAAAAGTGTGAACGTTCGTGTCCGTCCGTCCGTCTGTCAACATATACCAGAGCGAAAACTTTAAGATACGCAAGCGATTATTTTTCAGTCAATTTAGCGTCGCAAGAATGGATTCTATCTCCTCTGTTAACTCTCTATTCACAACGGAAGCTTCTCAGATAAACCATTTCCAGTTTCAACATTAGTACCATGTGTACACAAACAACAAACGTGTTTCTGAAATCGATTCAATGTGATTCATCATCACTACCTGCAACAGTCTACTAATACCAGAAATGGTTGAAATTTACTAGTGTTTCAGGTTTCAATATTGATTTTCACAACACAAAAATAATGACTCAAGAAAGTTTTTTTTTTTTTCGGTCTACTCATTGTTCGACGAATAGACTCCATTTCTTTCTTTAACCCTCTATTTAAATCGGAACGGGTAGAAGTCAACCATTTCCGCCATAGAAAGCTACGTTCATAGCCATAGAACAAAAATGGTAATAGATAGCGACAAGCGGTTTCTGTCAATCGATTCAGCGTCCCAATAGAATATACCATCACCATACTCAGCAATTTTACCAAAACCGTAAGTGGTTGAAATTTACTACTACTTCTGGTTTCAAAACTTGGTTTCGTTGATTAAAAATGGTGTTTTATTTCGACTTTCATCTACTTGTTCAACTTGGAAATTGTAAAAATCTACGATTTTTTAGTTACAACACTGATCACATAATTGATAAAATGGAAATAGATAACGATAACCCTTTTTTTGTGTGTATGGGATACAATCCTGAACAATATGTTTCACCTCTGATTTTATTCCTCTTTTTTCAGAACTGATATCAATTAGCAATTACAGTTTCAATATTAATCTTCGTAAAACAAAAACAATAAGAAAAATATCGAGTAATGACTTTGTAATTGATTCAGTGTCCGAGGAACAGAATCAATCTTTGATCTTATTCCTCTGTTGCAACCAGTGGTTAGAGATGCATACTTCAAGGTTGAGTACTGAATTCGCAGTTTGGAAGTCTATCCTAGTGTTTCACACTGAAACGAAACTCACTTGTTATTCTTTTATTATTATTATTATTATTATTATTATTATTATTATTATTATTATTATTATTATTATTATTATTATTATTATTATTATTAAATTTTATACGTTGGAACTGGATCTATCTCCTTGTGTGTCGGGAAAGATTAATTTATACTTACATCACATCACCTCAAAATGGACTAGAACGGCATTTCCCAAACATTTTTAAAATCAGAACTATTTTCACTATTTAGAATGTTTTGTGGACCACAATACTCTTTACACTTTGAAAAAGTAATTTATCATCAACATTTGACCATATCTGCATACATTAATAACAATATACAGTACGTTCTTTTTTACAAAAAAAAATAATAATTTTCGAATATCAATTAAGGTTCCCTTATTTTGTTTTTGTGTAAATAAATACATATTCCTTCCATTTAATAATTCAACCGTGTGCGTAGGTTTTTACGGGGTTCTCCTCTTTCCTACTACATTCTTCATTCCACCATTTCATTTATTTCTCATCATAAGAATTTCCTTTTAGTCTAGCCGGCATAATCGTGGGACGTAAAACTTAAATATTTCATTTCATCTATATATTAATAGTGGTGTCTGTGAACAAAAAACTTTAGTTCCAAATTGAAAGTGGCTATGATTGTGTTTCTTAATTTCTTAAACCACCCGAATGATCTCGATCAAATTTTGACGTAGATGCAGTTCTGGCTTAGGAGTGTTCTTAACTATTCACTTTGATGTTAGAGCATAGGGGTGGGGGAGGAGGAGGAATTATACAAAAATAAATAAACCTTAATAATACTTGAATCGAACGACCAATCTCGATCAAATTTTCAACATAGATGGCGTTCGTGCCTGGGATGGATTTTACCATTTCAGCTTGATGGAACAAAGTTGGCAATGGGGAGGAGGGGCAGATATACAAAAATCAATAAACATAAAAATAAAAGTGCTCAGGTTTGTGAGTTAATAACTCTTGAACCACCCGATCGATCTCAATCAAATTTTCAGTATAGGTGAAGTTCGAACCTGAGACGTTTTTTTATTATTTCATTTTGATGGTAGAACTTAGGGGAGGAGAGGAGAGGAGGGCAAATATATGAAAATGAATAAAACTTAATAACTCTTGAATCACGCGGCCGATCTCGATCAAACTTTTAACATAGATAAGGTCCGTGCCTGGAATGTTTTCATATTACTTTGACGGCACAATGTAGAGGAGGTTAAGGGGGACATATACGTAAGAAAAAAATAAAATAGAATAGAAGAAATATAAAGTAAGTGTTTCTGTGACTTCATCACGCTTAAACCACTGAACCGATCTTAATCAAATTATCAACATAGGTGAGGTTCGGATCTGAGGTGGTTTTCATCATATCCCTTTGACGATAGAACTTAGGGTTGGAGGAGAGGAGGGGAGAGATATAGAAAAATAAATAAGACTTAGTAACTCTTGAACCGACCACCCGACCGATCTCGGACAAATTTTCAACATACATGACATTCGGGACTGGGATAATTTTTATCATGCCATTCCCCCCAACATGGGAAGGGGAGAGGGTTATATAAAAATCACCGAAAATGACCAATATCAAAGAACTCTTTATTAATAGTAAAAATGGAACATAATACTATTTTCTTAATTTAACCCAGCGAAATTGGGGCGCGTCTTGGATTCGAGGACATCTTAAATTCGTGTAATTATCGAGAAATTCTTAATTAAAGATGTTATTAACGTGTTATTAAAGCTACTTTGCTAGCCATAAATATTTTAAATTTTCTATTATATTCAATCATTCAGACAACAATGGTGTCCTGCGTGCGGGTTTGTCAGTTTTGTAATTGAAAACGAAGAAGAATATCTTATACACTAGAGTCACAAAGTTTATAAAATGTCAGTCCTGAAGGAGAAAGTAAACTATGGTTGCGTATGTAATTTTCAAATTATGTTTGAGATTCTTAGCTGTAGTGTTTAATTTTCATATCTGATTTGTTTCAATTTTATCTTCTCTCTCGTTTTTGGACCAATGTTCATTTCTAAGAGCATCAGAAGTGTAGATCTCGAGTATCACTTTTGATTCACGGACTACAGTTTGCAACACACGGGGCTTGAGTATATGCCTATTTACGGAAGGCAAGGGGACTAAAAGATGTGGTACTTAATATTGAAGATAGTCGTATGTCCTTTGTATGTCATATGTCGTTTCCATGTTCAGCTTGAAAAAATATATAACAACTTAAATGATTCTTGATGCACTGCACTATAATTGATTTACATATTCGGAAGACACGGGTGAGATCTTGGATTTAATACATACATTTCGCGGATTGCCCAGAGGGAGGTTCTTTTGTCTCAAACTCCTTTAAATATCTGTTTAGTGTGTGTGTGTGGTGGGGAAAATATTTTGAAATGACTTGATTTTGACTTTAACCCCCCGTTCAGCAGCGAGGCTATATGAAACGTGGACCTACTGATTAACGTGGAATTCGAAACACATGAGCTCCCGTCGGGAATCAAACCCGGGCCTCCCACGCCAAAGGCGCGTACGCTAACCGCTTAGCCACGGACGAGCTCGGGAGGATATGTTATTGTTGTTACACAAAGAATATAAACTAGAATCGAATGAGCCATAAATAAACGAATGATGGGAATTCGGAATACCATGATATCGTACTTGGAGTCTAAACATGAATGAGGAGAGGGATAATGTGTCAAAAAGAATTTAACTATATCTTATAAAATAGATTATTAGTGTTATTAGATTTATTGCATATCCCTCATATAATATTTCCGACTACACCAGAGATAGTGGTATTAGAACTCCTACGTATAGTCGAATTTTATATTTAAACGATATGTACGTAAACATGTTTGTTACCATGTCAGTCACTCAATTACTTGTGTTACTAGCATATTATTGAAAACCATTAGAATATTGTTCATGTAATACTCGTGCAACGAAAATTTTAAAGAAAGGGGGCACGGTGTCTCAGTAGTAAGGTGCTTACCTCTGAAGCGTCTAGTCCCTGACTCGATCCCCGGCCACGTAAGTTTGTGGTGGACAATATTTTCATGGATTTTCTCGGGGTACTCTCGTTTCATCTAACATTCTCATTCAATTAATTCCTCCATTATCATTAACTTGTCTAAATCATCGACTGCCTTAGTCTAGGTCATAATCGTGGGACGTTAAACTGAAAGATTTTATTTTTCAAATCTTTACTTTAAAGATAAAATTAGTTTAAATAACTGCCTTAATAGTGCGAGATCATTGCACATGTTTCAAATTTGAAATATTAACAGTTGAAATGAATATTCTCATATATTTTCTTTTCTCTTTCTCCTTTCTATGTTATTGATATATACCCAAAATAAAATTCTGATCTCGAAAATAGGATATAATTTGAAAATTTTAATCAATATGTTATTGCTGATGTGTAGAACAATATACACATCTATAAAGTATTGAACAGTGAATTCTGTGCTTAAAAATCTTAAGTCAACAATTTCCATACAAAAGTTAGTTGGTAAGCCTGATTGGGATGAAGAGACCTCCAAGCTTCAAAACGACCTGTTTGGATATCCATTTGGGGAGGAAGAGACCTTTTTTTGGGGACGGAGAGACCTTACGGGGACAAAGTGACCGCTTGTGCTTTCTGGAGAAAATTGCAAGAGGTCGATACGTCCCAAAATGGGGACCAAGAAACCTGTTCAAGATATCTATCTATCTATCTATCTATCTATCTATCTATCTATCTATCTATCTATCTATATATATATATATATATATATATATATATATATATATATATATATATATATATATATATAGCTGTTTCTTACTGGTTTTGTTCAGTGGCGATAAGTGTTAAAACCAAAAGCGTTAATTTGAACTATTTCAGCTTGAATAGAGGGGGTTAAGGGAGGGTATAGAATCTATTCTTGGGACGCTGAATCGATTGCAAAAAAGGTATATCCTTTTCCTAAAAAGGTATGCCCTTCTCAATATTTTTTACAGTTCTTGCTCGGAAAATGAATATTAAAACCAGAAGTACTGTAAATTGAACCACTTCCGGTTTCGATAGTGTGTTGAAGGTAATAATATATACACTTTTGAGACCATGAATCGATTGCAGAAAAATGTTTTGCGCTATCTATTACCATTCCGAAATGATTAATTTTAATTACCTCTCGTTTGAATAGAGGGTTAATAGAGAAGACAAAACCTGTTTGTGGGATGTTGAACCAATTGCAAAATCCGCATCTCGATATCTCCTATTGATTTGGCTGTGATACCCTACAACAGGCAGACAAACTCGTTCTGTAAGACTTACGACACTTATCCATAGCATAGTTTGGAAATCTAAAAAATCGGTTCATAAATTTTGTATGTGAATTTACAAAATGAAACGAAACGAGGACATCTTTTTCGATATTCGAAGTTAGAGAAACAAAATTTTCGAAAGCCAAACAAGATGTGACTTACAAAATTTACGAGGTGAGACAAGGAAACCTTATTTCTCGTCTCTTCTCGTGAACAGCACTCTATCAGACACATTTATTATTATATTGATAATAGTATTCGATCTGTGTTACAGAATAGACTTCAATGTTTATCGAAATTGGAGAGTGCGTCTATTACAGTACATTTCTTTGGTTTTGCTATAGTCAATAGGTACTATTTACATAGCGCTTCGCTTATTATTCTATAGCTGTTTATGCTTGCTGTGTTACATTGCTCTAGTTTCGCAGCAAAATGTTTACTTTATCTGAGTTACGGGAAAATAAAAGTGTGTTGCGAAAATGATTTTTAAAAATTGAAAAAAAAAATGAGGAAAAATAGTCTGACCATTTCTTGACAATTTGGAAAGACATAAGGCAACGTCGTACCAGCATTGATGGGTCGGTTTTGCCAGCGGGAGGGTTGTCCGCTGGCGTTATTTGAGTACTGTTTTTTTTGGGGGGGGGGAGGATCTTTCCTTTGAGTTTTCAACCCTTTGTTGTTATATATAGTCTGGAGGAAATTCATCTAAACAAAAAAATTCAGTATGTCAGATCGCTGGCGCAAATCCCGGGGGCATATCCCATCCAATCTTGGAACTGGGGGGGGGGGACTGTCCCCTCAATAATCCGATTTGAAATGTGGTTTTTGGGGAGAAATGTGAAGATTTGTGTCCGATCGTCACAAAGGAAAGTGAGATGAAACAGATGTCCCCCCACAATAAGCCTCAAAATCGCTTAAAAAAACAAACAAACAAGAAAGGTTACGGGAACGGTCTTACCCCCGCCCCCTTTGAATGTTGAACACCGATTTGCACTGCTGTGTCAGATGTTTCTTGAGTGTTTCTACCTAAATTGTGGGTCTTGAATCGGAATTTACCTGGTATACAAATGTACATTTTGAGCATTTTCAGTAATTCAAGATGGCGCCTGTAAAAGTGATAATAATTCTTCTGGAACATTTTATCAATATGGTGACCGAATTATATTTTTTTGGGGGGGGGTAGATTCCAACAAGAATGTAAAAACGTATGTGAAATTGATGAAAAACAAGATGTCCAAAATGGAAAATTCAGATTCAGGACCCTCAAGCTAGGTACACTCATGTCTAAAATGATTGTCGCATATCTATAACTGTCTTCTTGTAAGAATAAAATTTGATAATAATTTTGGAGGCTACTTTTAGTGCTGATACTATGTGTATAAGGGAAATGTATATTTGTGGTAAATTTCATAGGAAAAGAATTACAAATACGATAATTAGAATGAGTAAAACAAAATGTTGCTAAATGGACAAGAAAGTTTTATTTTCGTTTTATTGTTCTTATTTACTTCTTTTTTGACATGAAATTTGCCACATACATGTCTTTGCCGGTTATATACATACTAACATTATAAGAAATACCGGGCGAATTCGTTATCAAATTATATTCCTTCAACAATCAACAACAAATTTATAGATATGCGACAATAATTTTGAACATGAGTGTACATACTTAGATATAGTGTAATTTTGGGTTAGGTCTTCATGGTTTTTCCTGACACAACAGCTTAGTAGAACAGGCTTTTCGTGACGATTTGCAAGTATCAGAATCCCGGCTGTTTGTGCTTATAGGTCTCCTGATCCGAGGCTATACAGAGACGAGACCTACAGTTTGAAGTGGAACCCGAACCATTACTTGGGTATTCATCCGAAGCGTTGGACTTCCAGCAGGGTTTAAACCTGCGACCACACACGTCGAAAGCAGGCGAGAGTTTCCGGACTCAATCCGTGGATATAACGTCGAGGTAATGATCAAACATAGTGCTGAGACGCTGTTTATTTTCTCGTGTGGCTTGTGCTTGGAAGTCCTTGGTTTGATCTTACAGAGTAGCTCGTTGCGAGAATCATAGAGCCTGGTTTTAGTTACATTTCGTTAGTACAAGTGAAGAAAAAATATTAAAATACTAAGTATTTATTTTTCACTGAGTATAGCGAAATAGTCGACTCGATAACTGCCAAACATGAGAACCGATTCGAATTAAACTTTCACACATTGCTTATTATGGTTCAAAGTACAAGTCAAGTTTTTTGGGGAAGAGAATCGTACAAGGGTAGGAGGTGAAAACGTCTCTAGAAGTGCAAAGATGTAGAAAAATGAAGGTAACTCATATTAAAAACGAATTTAATGACTATTTTCTGTTATAAGAGCTTCATAAATGTGCAAACATACTATATATGGTTTCGGAAAATGGATTCCAGAACTATATATGGTTTCGGAAAAGAAACAATCATGTCTTTCAATTGCTGTTCAATCTCAAACGAGAAGCAACATTTGTTGAAAGAAAAATAGTTGCACCAACATGAACGAGGAAAAAAAATATTTTTCTGGCGACGAGAATGTATTCAATCTTAAAATATGTAGAAATAATACGGATCGCCATTCTTTTGAGTTGATTTTGAACTTAACGTCCCGTTTAGCAGCGAGGCTATATGAGATGTGGACCTACTGATTAACGTGGAATCCGAACCACATGAGCTCCCATCGGGAATCGAACCCGAGTCTCACACGCCAAATGCGCGTATGCTAACCTCTTAGCCACGAAGGAGCTCTCGCTACTCTTTTGTACATGAGTGAAAAAAAAAGGAGAAATGCACGTAGTTTATTCTTTGGTTTGGATATGACGTACTGAACATAACAAATATGAATTACTGACGCAGAACTATTTGAAATTGATGATTTATCACTTTTGTTTTCCACGACCTATCAACAAATTGGCCAGTGAGGCATATAATTGACATGCGACATTTCTTTCCAATCAGTGGCGTATGGAAGGGAGGAGGCAGAGGGGCCGTTTCCCCCAAAAGAGGTCTGACAATGTACTTTGGTACTTTGACGTTTGTAATTTTTTATATATTTTTATGTTTATATATTTTTTGTTTATGATGTTTCTATATGTACCTATAACAAAACTTGTCCCCCCCCCCCCCAAACACACATCCTTTCTATGCTACTGTTCCAAATGTAATGTAATGTGTTTTAACATGCCTGGAGATTACGAGATAAATTGATTGCGAAATCCATTCTACTAACGAGATATTGGATTTCAAAATTATTATTATTTTCATTTTCTAACATGAAATTGGCAAAATGAAACAAATACGTATTCTCTTCTGTATTCAAATCGTAAACAGGAAGAAAAAAAAAACCATGCCATCTTTCCAAAGCGAGCTCAAGTAAGTTTTTTTCCCCGCCTCATCACAGTGTAAGAAGCTTCCTTCTCACCCACGGCCTTCTCTCTCTTTCGAGGGTCAGGGCTCACTCCCGAAACAAAGGTTAGCAGATATCCTAGTAAATACTCCTCCTCCTGCAAGGGCACCCCTGCTGCGTTCAAGAAGGGGCGGGGAGAGGCAGCCAAGCGATATTCCATATACCTGGAGCTTCTGCCTTCCGCCACAGGGCGCTGTTTGACAGCTCCAAAAGAACAAGAAAGCTAGAATGTAGAAACTGAATCATGCTCCAGTCCACTCTTAATGTATTTTCCTCAGTTTCACCAGCTAAATGCAGTCACGCGATCTTTAAATATAAATCTGACTAGTTTTAAAAGTGGAACGATAGATCCCACGTGAATTTTGTGTAACTCAGAAAGAGACGAACAATTTTGTCTCTGTCTTGTCTGAGAAGCCACTGTTGTTGTGCAGTGGAGGTTCTAGAAGGTAAGAAACTAGGGAGACCAGGCAGAACCTCGACTATGATAGGTATATCATGAGTACTATTAACTTTCAAAAACAGATTTAATTTTATTTTGTAATGTTTATCAGTCAAAAAAAACTGGAGGCTAGGCCCCCCGGCCTAGATCCGCCACTGCTGTTGTGTGATTATAAATGGGTTCTTTCGGATATCCCATGGTCCAGTCACGGTGGCACCACAACGTTTCCAAACAACGTTACCACTGCCATCAACAAAATGTTATGCTCTGATTTGTGGGTTGTTTGGGATATCATGAATTATGAACTACTACTACAACGATAAAATCAGGTTCTTTGGTTCTTTATTAAATCATACGTACACTTCGTTTCTATTTGATTCCATTTATTATTTATATTATTTATTTCCTTTATTTATCTGGTTGCCTGCCAACCAGATATTGACAAACTCATTATTTTTTAACATATGAATATCTTTTATCGACAATATGTTAAAAACATTTCTTTCTCTTCTTCTGCAGTCAGCCTAGTACATATTTCGAGTAACTTATTGTCCAAGACAATAATAATGCAAGACAAGAAAATATACAAACGTACCGTTGTATATTGTGACGCCCGAACGGAATTTCCCTTTTTATTCATTAACTATCATAAAAAGGGAAAAGAATTCTGGACCGTTTATATACATATGGAAATTATTCGAATTTTCGAATGTACCTCGTATATTTAAATATTACAATTCATATAATTATACATACATATATTTAATTCTATAACAATATTATCATCATCTTCATTATCATATTCATTTTAAACTTTATCATCTTCATTCATTTATACATTTCAACGACGATGAGGGCACATTCGAAATTAGATTAATAAGTCATTAAGTCCTTTTTCAGGTCCATAAAAATGCTGGTTATAAGCTATTTGATTCCTTTTCGGGGCCTATAAATGCTGGCTACAAGCTATTAATTCATTACCTAGGCTTCATGAAGAATATTTCGAGAAAGATGCATGTGATATTTATACAGTTATTCTTTGAACATAACATGATCGAATAGAAGAGATAGTTAAACAAAATATAAATTAAGATAGCAATATCGATAATAATCAGGACATAACATAAGAATTAATATCTTATTAACATCATGACATGAATAATGAGATAGATGTTATATGTTGGCAATCATAAGAAAAACACATAAATAGTATGGAACATTTGAGAAACTCAAGATTAAATAAAGTAAAACCGAGAAATCAATGATAGTTGAAGCAAAATCAATTGAGTACGGTCCCCTCAGACGCCGTAACCGCAATCTAAGTTATATGTCCAACAAATTCCTTATAGAAAACAAAACTTACTAAATTCGATATATATCTTAGCATTACAAAGATGCTTTTAAATATACTTCAATAACATGAAACAGAAATAATATGATTGATAATACAAATATCAAAGAAAACGCATAACATTAAGGCATTTAGTCAAATTAAGAATCAATTTGATATGTCCTTTTAGACGTCCCTACATTAAGTTATGTTACATGTCCAGTGAATTTGTTTGGGCTGCATGGAAAGTCACAAACCGGAATACAGCCTTGCGTGTTATTTACATCCATAGTTCTACGTTTCTTATTATTCTTACCATGGTTCCTGCCATCTGCACAGCGTTTCAAACAAATCGCATTATTTCTGCTGCAATTAGATTGTGTACGGTTACTAATAAAATTAGGTTCGAATACACAATCACTACTACTATTACTGTCACAACTAGGATTATGTTTGATTACTATTACGGTTGCTATTACGGTTAGGTTCGATTACCTTACCGGTAAAATTAGGTTTAGTTGTCATTCGTTTTACCGGTGTCAAAGCGTCGTGTCTTTCAACATATCTGTACCTCTTCTTTCCATATCGATACTTTGTCCTTCCACGGGTTTTATTTCTTTTGGGGTTAGGTTCAGCTGTATCACCGGTACACATGTATCTAACATCTTCCTGCACATTGGGATCACTCTTCAATTGCACATGAATACATCTAAGTTGGTTTCGATCAATTTTAGCTTGGCTCATGATGCCACTATACTGTAACATTGAAGGATTTTTAAAATCTCTCACTGCCATGCTTAGATGGCTGACATCAAGGCACTGTGTCATGTTCCATAAGGATATCGTCGGATTGCTCACTATTATATTAGTCTTGTCACTAAATGTACAGTCCAACTGATTCAACTCAATCGGGTAGTCAGCAACACACGTCTTCTTCCTGAGTTTCACAAATACTGGATTCAACTTTCTTTTTGCCACATGAGGTACTGTCATGTACATGCCATTAGATGATTCCATTACCATTACTTCATGTTTAAGATTAATATTGAGACATGATAGATACTCAACATGATACTAAGAGTTCAAGTAATCAATAGCATTCACTAGACGAAAACAGTTGTACCTTTTCACACTTTGATGCATACCGAAATCATCATTACAACTTGCATCCATGAGGCAATCAAAAGTATGCGATTGAAAGGAAAAGTTGGGATTGTCTGTTCCAATCAACACGGCAGTGTGTTTCCGTGAAGACTTCGCAAATTCTACCCATGTAGATTCGTAGTTTACCTTTTCCTTGGTTTCGATATTGCCTAAAGATTCAGGGAGTCTCTGCCCTATCTTGCTTATTACCTTATCCATCTGTTGTATCTGCTGCTCTAGGCGCTTATCAACATGTTGGGCTTGCTTTTTTAACTGCTGGTTCAATTTAGCAATTTGTTCTGTTTGTTGTCGGGACATTTCCTTCAAAATTTCCAACATTTCCAACATATTTGATGAATTTATTGTTTGGCTATTCATCGTTTCACCATCTGTGTCATTCATAAAATATAATTAATGTCTGGCTCAATTTGAATCTTTTTCTACTAAACTTAAAAAAAAAAAAAAACGCTCCTTCTCAACTCCCGGGTTTCGGCACCATTTACAACGATAAAATCAGGTTCTTTGGTTCTTTATTACTGAGCCACATTAAATCATACGCACACTTCGTTTCCATTTGATTCCATTTATTATTTATATTATTTATTTCCTTTATTTATCTGGTTGCCTGCCAACCAGATATTGACAAACTCATTATTTTTTAACATATGAATATCTTTTATCGACAATATCTTAAAAACATTTCTTTCTCTTCTTCTGCAGTCAGCCTAGTACATATTTCGAATAACTTATTGTTCAAGACAATAATAATGCAAGACAAGAAAATATACAAACGTACCGGTACCGTTGTACTTCCACCTGTTCAGATAATACATAAACAAAGGAGTTCCTTTTCAAATTTTGAACCTACATTAGACTTCCAAACGATGCTGATTCAATAAGGAAACCGATGCAGCAGATCTGTAACTATTGGCTGTATTAGTTGGATAAGATCAAAGATAGAACCAGGGCCGGATTTAGCATTTTGGCGCCCCTAGGCCCAATAATTTTTCCGCCCCCTAGTCTGGTTAAAGTTATTTTCCTAAAAACCTTTATTTAAAAAATATATCAGGCCTATATGTTAATTGCTTAAACACCACTCCACGATGTAATTTTATCATTGCAAGTTTTTTGAGGAATTTACTTGGTTCTGGGCTTAACAAAATACCGTTAATGTATTAACAAAAGATTGGTGAATAACTTTGGTTTTGTTCAATTTAGCCATTTGGGCAAATAAAAAAAAAACACTGTAATACATTATAAAATAGTTTTAATCTCAAACACAGCTTACATGAAGTATTTTGATAACGTGACAAAAACTGTGTTTTAAAGTAAAACTAGATATTTTGTATGTACAAATAGTAAATAGTATTTGTTCCAATGAACTTCAAAATCAGAATGCTTTATTAGCCTGATTTTTTTAATCAATTCAAAAAATATGTTAAGTTATGGCTATTTTTATTTCTAGATATTTTTATTTTCTCTCGGCCGTGCGCCCCCTGGGAGCTTGCGCCCATAGGCCCGGGCCTACCGAGAAATCCGGCCCTGGATAGAACCGCTTCTTCGGACATCATAAGTGGGACTTAAAATATTGTAATGTTAAAGGGATGAGTCGTAAGTCTTGCAATATTCTGTTACACAACATTCCTGTACTTATTACGATACAATGAAAGCAAGTTATCAAAGTAACCCCTAATGTTAAACTGTTGCCATCTTCCTACAAATTCCTCGATTTCGCGTCTTGTTCCTAGAGGCAAAAAAAAAAAAATCAGTCACTGTTGCCTTCATCTTCTGCTAGTTTGTGAAACATCGTGATTTTAGAAGTACACTATGAACCGAAGTGGGTCGTAATCCCAAGGGTCAAGGTCAAGACTATATCCCGGATGTAGCATCAGTTCGATGCTATCAAGTTCCTACCTTTTTTTGTTTGTGTTTCTCGAGCCGAGAATAGTTTTGCGTTATCCTGTTGCAGCACAGCGCGCTTTCGATTCACCAATGCAAAATATTTTTGGCGTTGTGTAACATACACCAGCCCCAAACTGTTCGGAATAAAGGTCGAGATTAGGAATTACATTTCTGGCTTTCGACATCAAATGCCATATTAGCCCATCACGTGTGAGATGACCTTGGCGATCATACTACCCAAGGAATGTAGAGGAAAAAACGGCCTGGGACAATTATGTGAGGTATCATCCCGGTGTGAATTAGGAAAACTCAGGATAGCTTTTATTAGTTTCCGGCAGAGTATTCCCATTGGGACTCGAACCCGGGACCACTTGCACCAAAGACAAGAACGTTAACGACTATGCTCAAAACTGCTCTGGTCATCGACCGATTCTGGAATTTTACCCTTCCTCAACCACTGTGTTTTGCACATTCGGATTTCGGAAAACACCCACTTTTTATTGCATGTGGTAATTAGTTTCAGAATATTCATGTGCATTTTGCAGCAGTTGTTGGCACACGTCCATTCCCTTCTGGACCTGAGCTGGAATCGACTGGTCATCCCTGCTCTTAGCTTGTCTGGAGTTTTGTGGAAACCACACTCTTACTTTGACTAGAGCTCAGAGATCCTAAAACCGCAACCACCTAGCTTGCCTGGATCCGTTTTCCCTGCCCCCTTCTAGGTTGCCTGGAGTTCTGTGGGACCTTAACTTCTCGCTGCTTGCCTGGAGCACTGAGAATTCGTAAACCATTACCAGTTAGGTTGCCTGGAGCTCTGTGGTATCCTCTTAGTCGCTTGGACCTTGGGACACCTATTTATCCAAACTAAATAGATAACTTTGTATTGGTCTGCGGACCACAATTAGAGTGACTGTATATAACAGGAATTTTGTAATAAAAATATTGTGAGAAAACAATCTTGTATGCTAAATTGCTCTACTTACTGCCTTATCAATGAAATTTTTCACAGTATGATCTTTATTACATGTAGTGTTCTGTTGGAGTAAATTTCCAGTATAGGCCTATATAAGATACAAACTATTATGCAGGTAGTAATTAGCAGGCTCGTATCCAGGGAGGGTCTAGGGGAGCCGGCCCCCCTAAATTTTTGCTGCCACCTAAAATTTTCATGGTAGGCTTGCAAATGAACTAAAATATGGTGATGAACTATATGGTCTATTTGGGTTCCCCAAACTTCAACATGGCGAAGAACTGAAGGAAATATGTAACTTTCGAACGATTGTTTGGAATTTTTATAAGACTACTTCTAATAATAATAATAATAACAAGTTTCTTTTTCTTTGCAGGAAACCTACACAGCAGTTCTATAAAATTTCCGACGCTTAAGCACAGTATAGTTTGGAAGTCCAGTACAAAGCTTACTATTCATATCTATGGACAATCTTGCTTTCTCTTCTCCCTCTTCCCAGCAAAATCTGACATGACAGCTGTTCTTCACGTGGGATACACTGACACTTGTTTTAAAAAGGGAAATGATTTTACAATAATTCAAATTAGATACACATTGGAATTTTGCCTAAAAACAAATTGAATCAATAAAACTTTTCATTGTTACATAAATTAATTAATCTAGGAACAAGGTTCCGAGAATTAAGATACAATTCATGAACGAAACAATATCTAGAACATTAATAGCCCTCTGGTTTAATTTTGAGCAGTTTTATCAACCCAGGCTGATAGCCAGCCCAAAAATGTGGGGAGGGGCGGTAGAAGTTAGGGGGGGAATCCAACCATATAGTTCATAAAATAGTTCATTTGCAAGCCTATCGTGAAAATTTTTGGGGGCCAGGCCTCCCTAGAACCTCTGTGGATATGGGCCTGCATCTACCTCTAACCTGACTAAATTAGCAGTGAATATTGAAGCTAAAAAAAAAAAAAAAAAAAAAAAAAAAGTTCTGGTGTATGTTAACAACTGTACCTTTCTCCACTTAAGCTTTAAATGTATTCATTTAGTATATACAATATGAGAGTTTCGATTGAGTGTGTGGGGGTGGACACTGCATGTGGAATTATCCTGGTTTCACACCCACCCCCATTTATAGGATTTTTCAAAAAGGAATAAAATTGAAAAAATCTAAAACAAAAATTTATTTTAAAGATCAATATTTATAATACAAACGTTTAAGAACTTTTTTTCAGCAAGGAGTACATTTACAAACAGTTTTATATTTTTAAAAACATCGCACACAGGAAAGAACACGTGAATCGCACACGCAAAATTTACTTCACACAATTCAGCACATAGTTGATTCTATGTTCCATAGATGGCAGCACAGGTCGGGTTCCTCATTCAGACGAGTATGCAACAAACTTCGCCTTCTGGACATTTTCCGAGTAAATCCCACACAACTTGTCCGCACTTTGTTTTTGGCATACATTCTCCGCCCCGTCGTCTGCAGTTACGCTCATGAGTGGACACTATCAACGAAAATTAAGAGAATTAATTTGTAACAGTATTAAAAATTTGAGACAAAAGAAAGACTTGATACTGGCTTATAATTACTATATTATTTACACATTGTCTTCTAATGCACTTTTTGCCCACTAGCAATTCCAAGTTTCAGTGATGTATGGAGCATTTTGACAAATAGCTATTCAAACGTACAGGGTTGCAGGATACATAGCATGTCCATAAGAATAGTATCATATTTTAAAGTTTTATTACCTCGCTTTGGACAATAGTATTTAAATGCAATTGATCACATTTGAAAGAAAAACTTAAATATCACACATTGAATGTGGGCCCCACGAATGGCGATGCAGACATTAAGACATTCCTCATTCACGCCATACACGCTCCAACATATCTGATGAAATGAACTGAATGGCAGCAGCAGTGATTTATTTGTGGATTTTGTAGAAGGGGGGGAATATTTATAAAGAATTGCTACTAAAACATGAAGTTGAATTATCGTAGTTTAAAACAGATTATGTAGTCTATGAAAGGGGGAAAATATATTTCCAGGCTGGGAAGATTGAATTAAACTTAGAGACAGGGAAGTCAAAACTTAGAAAGGGGGGAAATTACCAGGCTTCCCTGGCTACAAATAAATCCCTGGGCAGCAGTGATAGGAACTTGCACTTGTTGCAGGTTTGAGGCAATGGGGGTACATACATTAACAATCCTTTACGTAAGTCACAGATCAAGTCAGTCAGCCTTGCAGAAGACATTATCGTTTCCGGCAAGGATGTTATAAAATAGAGGATCTGCCCCAGGGGCGGATCCAGGACGGACTTCTGGGGGGGGGCGGTGGGTTGTCATACTGCTACTTTTAAGGGCTCCAAACTTTGGGATGGGTTTTAGTTATATATATAAAATAAGAAAGTTTGCCATTCTGGGGGGGGCAATCGCCCCGATCGCCCCCCTGGATCCGCCCCTAATTCTGCCCATACCACAAAATCGTGAAGCCATACGTCACAGTTCCGCCACATCTACTCTGCCCGCTCCGCGCCACTAAGATCGCAATGTTTCGAGCCAACAAACATGGCGGAAACGAAAGTAGCCAATCAGACGTACCAGCTCACACGATGCTCAGTTGTTTTTCGGCTTCACTGAGTTCATAGGATGAAGATACGTATGGGCAGACCCTCTATTTTATAACATCCTTGGTTTCCGGCACGTCCATTCCATCTTCCTGGAAGTCGCTCATTCAGATATTCCCGAACATGTAAATGCCAGTGAGGAGGTGATCAATCTTGGAAAATAGTCATTGCCTCGTTCCAATTGTGGAAATAACTAATTGTGGAAACGGTAACTTCCTGCTAAATGAACTCACATAGACTAATCACAAAGTCAACTTAAGTGAATCTACTTTTTCTGTTTGACCCCATCCGTTGACATGGTTGATCATTGTTGTCATGCTGAAAATATCTAAGTTTTCTTTCAAACGGACCCTGTTTCATTTATATCCAAAGCGACGTAATAGCACATTAAAGTATGATGGTATTTTTTGGATTAAAAGATCCAAAATTTTCAGGCAAAAATTTTCTTGTAAGTCTTGTACCTGGAGAACTACATACAGTGTAGCCAAACCCAAACTATTACTTAACTCCATTTCAGTAAAAAATACGAAAACTCGATTTAGGGACCATTGAAAAATTTTGTGGCACCTGATCCAAAAACTAATTTTTAGACAAGATCGCAATCTTGATCCATTTTTTTTATCATTCCTAAAATTTTTTATGGATACGCACACGCACATATATATACGAGGCGTGTTTTTTAAAGTAAGGTCCGTTTTGTTGTAGATACTAGTAGTTCGCGCGCATACCGCAACGAGCGTGTGCATCGTGTACCGGCATGCCTCGGGAACAACTGTGCTCAGTTTCAGCTCTGTAGCTGACCTGTACGGTTGTGTTCTGTGCTTTTACAGTGTTTAAGACTATCAAGTCTCCCGCCGCGTGTGAGGTTCGCTCAGTGATACGGTTTTTGTCAGCAAGAAACCTGACTGCTGCAGAAATTCATCGACAGATTTTCGAAGTGTACGGTTATACTGTTATGAGTGCAAGCAAAGTGGGTACGAGAATTCAAAAATGTCCGTGACAACGTCCATGATTAGGACCGCTCCGGTCGCCCTTCTTCGATTACAGACGATTTGGTGGCTTCAGTTGAAGCGAGGGTTCGTGAGAACAGGCAGGTCTCTCAAACGAATTTCCTGACGTGTCGAGATCAGTGCTTTAGAAAATTGTTTCTGAACACCTAAAGTTTAGGAAACTGTGCTCCCGTTGGGTCCCGAAACATTGTGAAAACGGCAGTGAACTCTTGGCTATCGGAGCAGGCGGCAAGTTTTTATGAAGAGGGTATTTTGAAATTGGTTGAGAGATGATAAGTGAACAAACTTGGCAACTATGTCGAAAAATAATAAAGAATGTACTTTCTGAAAATACATTTACTTTTTATGAAATAACCTTTCGTTGTGCACTTATGTTCAAACGGACCTTACTTAAACATGCCTCGTATATATGTGTCCATAATATATGTGGACACATATATAATATTTACATATATAAGTTTAGTTTAGTTTGTAGTTTAATACTTGCATGGACAGTGGGAAATTCATGCGGGGAAATATGAACACTTCAGGAATATGGGAGAGAGGAATTTTCTTTATACCTATTCTTGCTTTAATTGATTTAATAATGCAGATCTAAACCAAATTAAAGCTTTCTACAAAACACCTATTTAATCAGATATAGGGTCTAAAAGATTTTAACTATAGTAATTGTTTTTTTCAAGTCTTCGGGTAGTCTACGCATTGCATGCACACTAGCAACATCTCAGCATCAGGAGGCAGCACAGCCAGAGACATCTATTGGCCGGACTGAACTACTGTGAATTAGCGTCACTGCCAGACCGAGGTGTCGTGTGTTTATAATAAGGATTAAGAATGGACATTTTCGTCTTAACTCTAAATGTTTTGAAGTTTTCATACAGGGTTAGCCTAAATGATTCATCAAGTTTCAAAGTACTGTTTAATGACAAGCGTACGACATACAAAGATGGCTGATACATAGATAGGTGCACTCACAGAGTTTAAAAAGTCCGCCTCGTGGTTCGTATGCACGCTAGATGGCAGGCTTGTGACGCCACTCGACAAGATTGCGGCAATGTAGGAGAAGGATGTATGTTAGAATATGCGCGAAGTATTCATCGGCTACGACGAGTGTTCAGCTTCATTCGTACGCAAAAGCTGCACCTGGTCAGCACTGGTTGTGCGAAGGGAAAAATCTGGTGGCGATAGCGTGTCTGAAAAGAAATAGTGGAGCGCGTGAGGGCGTTGTGCACAGCCTACAGATATCAACCGGTAGTGCAAGCCGTGAACTGGGCATTCCGCAGAGGTCGCCAGATCTTACGCCAAGTGATTTCTTCTTGTGGCGTACGAAGTTTATGTATCCATAATGCCAATAGCGCTGCAAGAACTACAGAAACGCATCACTGCTACTACGACGGACATTGACGGAAACATACTAGTGAAGGTATAGACGGAACTGATGTAGAATGTTCCAGAAACTTAGCAAGTGTATCTTTTCATGTATAACTCGTCTTTGTACGTCGTATACTTGTCAATAAACAGTACGTACTTTGAAACCCGACGAATCATTTGGGCTAACTTATTAATTACTGAGAGACTGTTATAAAAAATAATCAGTGGCCGGTTTTGAAGGAAGTCACATCATTAAAATTAACCTTTCATTAAAAAATATACAACACAATGTTCTAATTCTTGTTTAGAACAATCAGAATATTAGGTAAGTTTCTTTCCCTTAGTTTGTAGTGACCGTAGTAATCATTAGGGAAGGGATTTTCCAGGGGTGTAGCCAGCAGGTTTGTGTAGGGGGGCCCGTCGTTTTTGAGGGTGGGTGGCAGCTACAATGTACGAAGTAAAAAAAAAAAAAGTGTTGCTGCTAGTGTTTTTGAGGCCTGAAAGAAAGGAAAATTTTGGTTCTCTTTTGGAAAACTAAAAAGACTATTTTAGCTTATTATTATTATTATTATTATTATTATTATTATTATTATTATTATTATCCATAAGTTATATTCAAGATAGTTTTTATTATGCTTAATCAAGAACTACTGCCCGGGACCAAATGCTATACTTTTGTGCATAAGTATAAAGGTAACCAAGAAAGTTCTGTCCCTTCTCGTGGAGATCTGTGTTCAATTGGACCTCACACCGTGAGTTGAATGCGAGTGGAGATAAGGCGAACGTCAGTTGTTGGTGTGGGTATATCCAACATACTACCTGGTTGTGGCAATTCAGACACACCGTGAACTTGCGTAAAGACAGAGGGAACATGGGACATCCACAGAGCGTCATAAGAGCATGTATGCTGAACAAGTTCAAATGGAGGTCAAACGCCGCTGTAGCGGGACAGAATATATGCCAGGCCTTTGGTGAGGGTGTCGTGACGACGCGGACATTGCAGCGATGGTTTAACAAGTTTAAGGACGATGACGAAACTCCCGAAAACACCACGTGCCAGAAGACCAACACATATACAAAGAGGAACTGGGACTACAATTCAGGGTGTGGAGAAACCATTCGGCAGCACATCCATCAACTTGTGAAGCACTACAAGTTGGGTCGATGGGTCTCATATTTTGACTCCGGGCCAGAAGGCAACGCGGCAGTCGTCTGTGTTTATTTACTGTTTCGGAGCCATTTCTGGACAGGGCGTTGACATGTGATAAAAAGTGTGTCCTATGCGAAGCTCCACGGCGCCGTCATCATTGGTTAGCATCCCAGGAACCGATTTCAAAACAGCCGAAACCAGCACTGTACCAGAAGAAGGTCCTTTTGTATGTTTGGTTCATCGTGCATCGGGAACTGCTACCAGCTGGTCAGAGTATCAATGCAACTGTGTAGTGTCAGCAGTTGAGCTGTGCTCAACAAAAACTCAAAACTCTGGAGCCATCACTTCTGAATTGTAAATGGGTCCTCGTTTACGGGACAACGCTAAGTCCCACGTGGCTAAGATGACTCAGGACACCATTTTCCGCCTTGGATGGGAAACAATATTGCAACCACTATATTTCCCGCGTATTGCACCGTCCGATTATCACCTGCTCCATTCTTTGGACAATCACCTTAGAGGACGCCAGTTCAGATCCCTAGTAAAAGTCCAAAATGCACCTGATGCTTTCTTCGTTTCACGGCCCACCAAGTTCTACCGCGATGGATTGCATGGCCTTCCAGAACGTTTTCAGAAGGTCGTCGATGCTGATGGGGACTATTTTTAAACTTCCAGGTTAGGTGACCTATCGATGTTCGAAGGTGGTGGGTGAAAAAGCAACAAAACTTTTCTTGGTTACCTTTATATTTAAATTTAAGACCTTGTATACGGAACCTATCTACACAAGATTGATTTTCTTTGAAATTTCAATTAATTTTTGTTACGGTTTCCTGACAAAAATATTTATTATTCGTGACTAAAAAAGCATAAGTATTTTATTACACTGAGTAGTAATAAAAGAGTGAATGAAACTCAAATTGAATAAAAGCATTGTTTCTCACCAAATTTTCCATCCTCTATGTCTTTTAAAACACTTGTTAAAGCATATAAAAATATACTGTACTTACAAATCAGTTTAGTACCTTTGTTTTATGGCTGTATTTGTAGTACCTTGTTAAAACGCTTGTCTTCAAACTGTCAAATATAAATCGCAGTAAATTATGTAATCTGCTGTCACAAAAAAGTATCTTATTTTTCGATCGGTATAAGGAAGAAATACTATACTATTTTTCGATCGGTATGGAAAAAGCAATATTTCTCCATACTATTTTACCATAAATTATTAATTGCCAATAAACTTTGTTACTTTTAAATGAATGAAGCGAGATAATTTTACTATGATGTTGTAAAAGGTGGTCATTTGGGGGGGCCTGGCCCCGACGGGCCCCCCTTGGCTACACCCCTGGGATTTTCCTTGAAAGCCAACATTGCCAAATAACTAAAAACTACAATTTCATTACTTACATCCATGGCAGCATCTTACTCCCAGGTGTTTTTGCTGTGGACAGAGGTTTTCGTCCGGATTGAGAGCTCCTTCGGGACATTCATTGGCCATTAAACATATCCCACCAGCGCTAATACATGGCTGCTCCATTTGGTTTACAGGGGCTGGTGTTACGTTATCATCTGTAATATCAAAATTAAGAATTTAAAAAAAATCCATGTCTAGAACGTTTCCTATAAAAAGTAGAATTTTTGATGTTGACCGAACAATGTGGTATTTCCAACTCGCCGAAGTATGACATAAGATAATGCTTTTTCGATTTGAGAAACCCTTGGGAAAAATAGGCACAACAAATGAGAGAAGGGCTCAGAAAGAGGGATGGGATAAAGGAAAGGAATAAACGGTGTCAACGAAAGGGGGGGAAAAAAGAGGAAAATTAATTAAGGCATTATTTCAGAAGATATTGTCCCATTAAAAGTTGCAATAAAATGTATGGTACGATGTTAGAATATGACTACAATTAAAAATGGACGACAAAGGAACAAATCCTGACAAGGCATATATATAGTAACACTAATATTGTACTTGTAAACTTTGTAAGAGTATGTGATTATACTTATAAAAATTTTTGCAAATTCTTGTCACAGTGCTTTTAAAGGAAGCTTAATTATCCACGTGTATTTTATGAAGAGATACCCAGCAGTCTTAAATAGTAAATGCATAAAAATCCACAGCGGAATTTGACTTTTTTTTCTTTTAAAGTTTCTATGTTGAAGTAACATATTTGGACAGAGCGTGCAAAACTTAACACGAGTAGCATAATGGTGATTGGCTATTGCGTAGGATTTAAGAAAATACAGATTTTTTTTTTTTTTTTTTAATCAAGAACAACCAACAATACCTTAAAGGGTATCCACCACAAGTATAATAATAAAAACACATCAATGCTTAAGCACGAAAGATAATCGATTACACGCATTTTGTAGCCTTAAGCTAACATCTCTCTCTCTCTCTCTCTCTCTCTCGTACAGGGAGGGAGAGAGAGAGAGAGAGAGAACAATCGAACCGAACTAGCAACCAACCCCACCCAATTTTTTTACTTTAAATGTGGAAATATATTTTAATATGAAAATCAACTTCGGACATATTAGAACCCGGAAGAAACATATTTAAAGAAGCAGGTGGTGTTTGAACACACTTTTTGTGTAAGGAGGGGTTAAAAAAGAATATAAATCAAATCTGCTTACATCAAGAAACCTACGTAGACTGTTTTAGGACAAGTTTTTTTTTTTTTTTTTTTAATGTATTTGCACTACAAGAAATATTGAAAGGTGTAGTGATAGATAATTTTGGCTTGTGGCTATAGCTTTAAGCAAACTAATATTAGGCCTGTTACTTCTCCGAAATCCAGAACATACGTATTTTATATACGTACACGCCATATATTTGCAAAAAAAAAAAAAAAAAAAAAAAAAAAAAAAAAAAAAAAAAAAAAGTTACGTATTCCTTCGAGATAAACTGCAAAATTTATAAAATCTTTCAGGTCAAGATTAAAAAATTTTAATTTCTTGAGGGTTCTACCAACAGCGGTTGAGCAATAGTTCCAGAATATAAAATCGAAGAGTATGTATATTAATGTGGTAAGATTAACAGATAAGGAGTGATTCCTGGTTGTCTGTAGGTAATATCAGAAAAATTGGAATTACTTACAGACAGACTGCATGTCTGCTGTTTAATTCTTGTGGTTATATTTATGCAAAAATATTAACGTGTCTTCCATAATACAATGTTTTTGTGTTCTTTCTGCCTTCAAAAAAGAAAATTCTTGGAATACTCGTCAAAATTTGACAGCTCTTCAACTGCCTAGCCTTCTGCAAATGTTCTAAGAAGTTCTACAAACGAATACATATGCCTACCTCGATTATTGGGATTATTATTGCAACGGATAATAGCGCGATAAGAGGAATAAATGTGTAAAATATTGTCAATTTTTTTCCAAATTATCAAAAAAACTAACGATGATCTCACTAGTTAAAAGTGCTTACGCTTGGATCTATTTCTAATTGAGTTTATGACTTACATTTATCATAGGACTTCCAACTAGAAGAAACAAGGTTACAAGAAATTGAAAATTTGACTTTTTCAAAGGACTATTTCAAAAAAGCGTTTAGATAAATATCACATCCAATTACGATTTTCAATAGAAAAAAAATAATGCCGTTTACGGCAATTTGAATTTCTCAAACCATTCCGGAGATATGAAAAAAAAATATGACATTGCTTAAAATGGGGAATTTGTAAGAACTTTTTAAAGCTAGTTTTGATTACTTTTGCTCTTATATTA
The DNA here is from genome assembly GCF_964235325.1 of Thermobia domestica. Classification (NCBI taxonomy): domain Eukaryota; kingdom Metazoa; phylum Arthropoda; class Insecta; order Zygentoma; family Lepismatidae; genus Thermobia; species Thermobia domestica. Next base: position 41,309,543 of record NC_137460.1, read on the forward strand.
TAAAAACAGGACTTTTTGGTAGATGTAAATTACAAGAAACTGGAAATTTACATAATTTTAAGCAGTGTTATAAAAACTTTACCACTTTTTACTTTACCTCCAGAGAGAGATTCAATTACTGCAACCGGCAATATATAATCTTCATTTTTATTAAAAATTATGTGCAATTGGATGTGGTACTTATGTACTGATATGATCCATCTACTGATACAATCCATGTGTAGTATATTTAAATAACTTAGTATTCAGATAAAATAAAACAAGTTGCGTTCTTATCCCCTATCTAATCTGCATCCAATTTTATATTTTAAAAAATAAGTTTTTTTTTTTTTTTGTAGCATCTTAGCCTTCGTCTGTGAACATCGTCTTGAGCATATGGTGGTTTTGATCAAAATAGGGTTATTTCCTCAACTGTATTTCCCCAACTTTCCAGAAAGGTGTCATTTCCTCAAGTGCTTATCTTTCTTCTTAATCTGATGACCATTAACCAAAAGGAGGACAACTGCTGAAATTCTTAACTAATACAAGAAAGAAGAGGGGTGATACTTCGCTGCTGACTATTTGAGCTGTTGCTGATAACTAGGGTTGCAGGGTATCAAATAAAATCATACTTTATCGAACAAAATTGCATATAATGTTACATGTTTTATATTAATCCAACTGAAAATGAACGTAAGGTATATCTGCAGAGTATGAAATGTCTGTTTTAAAATGAATTCATTGAACTGTTCTTTAGAAACAAATCTCAAAGCAGAATCACTACACGGATTTATTCTTTAAATCCCTTAAATCTGAAAGTGCTGGGTAAAGTATTGTGATATAGAACAAGTCACATGGCCAATGAGAAGTTACATTAATCAATTGCCGAGTTTCTACTGACACTGTTGGAACCATGTTCCTCCAATATTTGTTGAATAAATTATATAATATTATCACTTTTGAAGGAAATGATCTATTTTAATTCAAACTTTAGTTCATTGGTCAAACTTTCTGTTGACAAGTAAGCTTACTAGTAGTTCTGTATAAGACCAAGTTAAAAGAGTGTGAGGTAAACAGTTTGCGCTGCTCTTTTCAATCGTGAGATCTTGGATTCAAATTTCAAGTCTGTATATCCTGATTAGACAGGCTAATTTTCTCAGTCTTAACACAATGATACATTCCTGACTGGCTTTTTCCCAAATTTTCTTTTACTTGTTAATCTTTCAAAGTGAAAAGACTTTCCGGTTGTGAGCGCTTAAAACCTTGCACTTAGAAGAAACATTATTTTTATTATTAAAATCGCTTATGTCTTCGATGATTTGAAGCTGTAACTGTCGGGAAGTTACAGTTGTGTCGTACCCCAAAAGTTCCATAATACCTATTTGTTTATTTATTTTTATCATTTGAAAACACGACAAATTCTAATGAAATTAACAGTTTTCTTTTAAAAGCCATTTGACGTAGAATTGATGATATTCTACATTTTTAAATAAACCTAAAATAAGCAAAAGGCATTATTATGCTGTATGGAACTTAGTGATCCAAAACAGTGCTATTCAACCTTTTTTCTCGGGTACCCCTAGACACAGTTCGCCATTCAATTGTGTACTCCTGAAGCTGTTTAAGAGAAATTAAATCAAAATGAACTTATTGAACTTATTGAACTTAATACACGTTTTGTTGATTAAAAAGGGGGACAAAGAGAGACCCAACAAAATGACAATCTGGGGGCCAATCAAAACACTATTTATAGGGGGATAAGTGCACATCTGAAAAATTAACATGAGAAATTTAAAGATATATGGGGGACATCCAGTTCTACTGAGGAGGATTTTCGCCTCATCCTCCCTGATAATTCGTACACTGAAGATAATGTTAAAAGTTCAAAAACTAAAAGTAACTTTAGACCTAACCTGTTAATGAGATAACCGAGCTTGTTTCCAAAACGCCAACTACTCTATTCTTGGTCGAATCTTCGAGAATGCGAGAATCATAGCTGATTCTGGATTCAAGCAATTTCTGTGTTTAGTTTTTATTGATGTTAATGCAGAGAAACACTGTTCACACACATATGTTGATGGAATGGAAGAAGTAGTGAAATAGCACTGTCATTAATTTCATTTTACTCTTTTCGAGCATAAATACAAAAGTCACAAATTGACAAGTTATTCAATTTCATTTGCAGTGAACTGTCAACGGACATTTCCAGCAGATCCCCAGAAGTTTAAAGCAGCATTACGTACCCCCAGAAACATCTTCGCGTACCCCCGGTTAAATAGTACTAATCTAGAACATGGGAAGCACTAAGAAATAGAATAGTAAGAGTTTTGATATGGTATATTTAGGTGCTAAGCATAACACGATAAATGTATGAGGTCATAACATTATTATTAAACATATAATAATAAATAATTTATGGGTAGCAATCCTAGGGTTTTATTTACAGGAAATCTATCCTGTATCTCATTCTGTCAACTAGACCAAAAGATCTTGTGATGCATGTACATTATTTGGTCAAAACAATGATAAATGTTTTTTAAAATAATAGTGACTCACTTTTATCGAGAGGGGGCGTGGTGGCTCAGTGGTAGAGCGTTCACCTCCGGTGCTTGGGGTCCGTGGTTCGATCCCAGCTCGCGCCGTGTGGACTGTGGTGGACAAACACCGTGCTCGTGGGTTTTCTCGGGGTTCTCCCGTTTCCTCCCACTTTCTTGATTCCACCATTACACTCATCTCTCATCATCACCGTCTCCTTTAGCCTAACCGGCATAATCGTGGGACGTAAAACTTAAAGATTTTATTTAATTTCACTTTTATCGAGATCTGCATTACCAGTGTTCGAAGTGGAAAAAAAAAGAGGCGGTATGTTTTATTATGATTTTGACTCAACATACCTGTTGAGTGCCAAACCGCCTCTGGTTATTTAAATATTGTCTTGATCACTGAAAAACCAGAGACGGTATGTCCTCATTACTGAAAAACCAGAGGCGGTATGGCATACTACCGTATATCGTATCACCTCGACCACTGTGTATTACCATATTATTTTGTTTTCAATACTGGAGAATTTACTATAGTTTTCTTCAATCAGCTATTCGAATTATATTATACACAAACCAAGAAACTAATATGATTTACTGAGGCAATCGTACGTATAGGGCAATTTATTTAAAACAATATCGCCTGTAATTATTTGAGTATTTAAAGAAACCTTTTGTTTTGAATGGTTCAGATGCAGGGTTTTGCCTTCGTAATTCAAATGGGATACTGAAATCGTGGAAACTGCTATGATTGAATTCTAAATTGAAAGCTTGTGTAGTCTATATAGTTTAGGAATATTCAGATGTCCTTTGATATAAAAGACCTTCATTCTTAAAATTTAATAGTAAAATTTTATCTAACCAGTGGCAATATTGTACTTATTTTATCACGCATAGAAATCATATCCTGCCATTCTGGCTGTTGGCCAAGATTTGTATCTCTTTCTTGGATTTCTAGTTCGTGATCAATATCAAGATAAGGCACTTGAGGAAATGTCCCACATTTTCTGGACTTGAGGAAAACGCACTTGAGGAAATAACCCGATACCGTTTTGATCGACTGTGGTATATTGACGTTAGGAACAAAAAGGTATTAAAGTGCTTTTGATATCTCACCTCTCTTGCAAGGATTCTTCGAATCTACAAAATAAGGATGTGGGACTGTTAAAAGAGAAGCAAAGTCTTCATTAAAATACAATTAAAGGATTTTAAAAATTGTGCAATAGCCCATACTATGTTGGTAGAATTTGAATTTGGCGTCTTTTAGCACCGAGGCTATATGAGACTAGAACCTGCAATTAACGTGAAATCCGCACTTTGTTTTAGCATGTTGCAATTATTTTGAATGAAATTTCCCCAGTTTCCATTTATGTGAAACCATGTGTGTTGTGTAAATTCTGAATATCATTTTCCTGTCCCACTCTAAAAATCGTAAAGTCTTAAAGATTTTTTTCTCTGAAAAATCTGGTGTAACCTTACAATGATACAAAATCGAAATAAAAAATTACCGACTGCATCAGTTGCTTTTAAATCTCCTTATTGCAGTTTCATTATTGCATTCACAGCTTTCTTTTCGTAGTCATAAGTGGTTGATCATATTAAAGAGTTAAACGTATGCATGACGGGATGTTTTATTAGAGATGATCTTGTCTTCTGCTCACGTTTCTTTGATGCTGATGGCTTGGTTACGCTTGACAGGGCTTTCACTAGGAGCTGGCTTCTGGATATTCAGAGGTCAACCTGTTACCATAAATCATGGATAGAGGTAAGCTACTAGCTACATGGGAAGGGAGAAGTATTAAAGAGTCGTGACTCAACTCAACTGGAAATTTTATTTCATGCTTATTCGTGATTAGAAGTACTACTACTAATCAATTTCAAAATTAGATTGTTAGATAACAATGAGATATTAGAAAATTTGAGGAAAGATCAAGAGTACAGGTTGAAAATAAATGGCTTAAATGAAAACGTGCCCATGATTGGAGTTTGTTAGCTACAGAAATTCAAGGTAGTGCTTCCTACTAACCTTTTCAACGGGGAATTAGTTTAAAAATTGTTAATGCATTATTTCCTTAATATACTTTTGTATGGTCAAGAATATATTTTAACGGTATTGAATGCCTGCGGAGTTTTTTTTATCCATTGATTTTAATGTTGAAGTCCTATTTCAGTGGTGTTATTTGGAACTTTAGAGGCGTGAGGCGCAATTGCATATTGAATAATACATATACAGAGCTATCATACTAATGAAAAATGTGAAAATCTAATATTGAAGAGCAGTGGCGTATTTAGGGGGAGGGCTTCCGGGCTTAAGCCCCCCCGAAATCTTACTATAGTAAAGTATACGAAATATCTTTCAGAATTTTCACATTTTCAGGCAAAGCCCCCCCGAAACAAAATCGTAAATACGCCACTGTTGAAGAGTATTGGCGCCTCTCAAAGCAAAATTGGAAATTCTTTTTTTTTTTTTTTTTTTCACTTTGCAATGAACAGGGATTGTAATTGTTTCATTTAGCGAAGTTAGTTTTCAAGCTTAGTTAAATGTAAATACTCATTTGTCTTGTTAAAATAGTTTTGCATCACACATTTAATATCAATTTTATTTATAAATATTTACATTGCACATCAGTAATGCAATTTAGTTTTTCAAGTTGCATTTAAATTGATAGCAAGAAATCACTACACCATTACTATTCTAGGAAAGTTCAAGGGGAGAAATTTTTCATGTATTAAAACAAGCCAAGATGCACCGAACACAGAAGTTCCAGCTTCTGTTGCAGAGCAGAGTCAATCCCTAGCAATTCTCGGTCACTAAATTTATGATGTTTATACTTCCTTGAGTTTCTTGCTGAAATTCCATTCAGGTCCAGCTAGTAGTTAGAGATGTAAAGTACCACATACAAAGCGAGCAGAGCCTGTCACTGCCCGGGCCAGGCTATCAAATATACCGCTCGTACGCAAATATACCGTAGGGGTTCAAAGCTTTTCGGGGGGTTCAAACAATTTCAAGCTAAATTATAATTGTAAAATTGCACCTAAAATTAGACAATGTACAAAAAAGTCCAGATTTCGGGGGTGGGGATCCGGACCTCCAGAACCCACCCCCTGCGTACGTCCCTGGCTACTTGCCCACCAAATCAGCTTCAGATCCTGCCAGTAGTTACCGAGAAATAAAGTGCCACAAACACACACACACACCTGGAGTGAGTAATTGATAAGAGATTGGAGTGGGTGCCTTATAACTGCGAAAGTCTTTTTGCATCCGTCAATGTTTAAAAATTCACTAGTATGTCTTCCATGAAAGAAAATAATATCGTAAACGCAAACTGTGAAAAAAGCACGACGGTAAAATTAGTAACAGTGAGAATCTTTTGCCGGAGCTACATGGTAAGGGTAGAGAAAGACTCAAATTAGTATGAAAGATAAGTCAAATATTTGTCGAGATTTTCAACTGAACTGGAAAACGAAAAATGCGTTGAGTGACAGGACAATCAGAGAGCAAGAAATGATTTAAGTAAAAACATTAGGACAATCAATTTAGACAGGACATGGGAGGTAACTAACACTTCGAGATCGTTTGGTGGTCATTTCCAAGTAGTGTTGGTAAGTGCCGATAGAGCAAAGTTACTCGAAGCTAAGCATAAGGAGGACAATCCAAAAGCATATGTTTAATACTTTAACTACACAGGCCGCATACAGTGGGGATTTTGCTACGTAGTCTTAGAGATCCAAGTGTGAAGTGTGAATGTCCAATGAAAAGTTAATTTCTCCTGTTGAGAAGATCTTTAGCTGGTGGACCAGACAGAGTGCAGGTTTGAGTACATGTAATTTCTTATGGATCGCTTGATCCCATTCGAGCTGAGATAATACAACTGGTCAGTGAATAGTGAACGCAGATTCGTACCGAGTATGGGGAGATTAAGCTCTCCCTTCATGGGTAGTAACTTTCGCTGAACGGTCAACATCTTCATTGCCAGCTATTCTAACATGGCTCGGAACCGAGCAGAGTTTTACCTCACGTCCCTATTCTAATCTATGACACGATAGGATGATTTGTTGGATAATCGGATGTTTGCGTTTCACATCAAGGAGGCCACTCAGAGCACAGAGTTGCAACAGATTAAGATTCTGAGTGACATGCAGAGAAAGTTTGTAAAATTGAGGAGTTTAATGTAATAAGGGTGTAAGCGAGTTTGCGCCCTTATTGCATCAAACTCTTCAATTGCAACCAGTTCAGCAGTGAATATTAAAGAAGTAATTTACAAACATGAATACGTATAGTTGTAATTCATATTTTATATATATATATATATATATATATATATATATATATATATATATATATATATATAATCAGCATCTGTGGAACTATCAGTAAAAATTCAGTAAAGTTTTGAAACTGCTTTAAGAAGGTGCGAAACTCTTGAAATTCGTGAGAGTTGGTGCTTAGCTTCTTGTGTTCAGCCAAATGGAAAGAAATAGCTAGACAAAGTATCTTTTATAGGGATGTAGATTTAAAAAAAAAAAAAAAAAAAATGGCAAAGAGGTAAAACTTCGGTGGCAAAGTTATGAAAGTTCCAGAGTACGAATTCCAAAACTTCTGGTAGCGTTGGTCATATCTATAATGTTGATAGCAATCTCCAGCTTCCAGTACTGAAGATGAAGGACGATAAAACTGACTTGAGATGAGCAAAATAGTAAAGCATCAGGCGATGACTGCTCTGAGTTAGGATGGCTCATGTGATTCAACTTACACGCTGGGAATAGAGCTGGTACGGAATGCAGTAGTTGCCAAGCTTATGCCAAAATGATTATGTTTAGTTGGCGTAACGTGGTAAGTCTGGTTGATCCATGAACAAATGCATTCATAATCTAACTTATTAGAGTACGATACAGTCGTAGAAGTACAAGATGACCAGCACCCCGAGAAATATGAACACTTCCAGAAGATTGAGTGTTCTTAGTGATATTTTAGCTCTCGTAGACTGCCTACCGATGACAGATTGATCAAAGTGAAGACCCAGGAATCGAATGTCAAAAGAATCTTGTATGACCTGGATCAAGAACTAGATATGCGCAGTTGGGTAAGTGGCGAAAGTGGACACGGTCTTGTCGCTGGGGAAAGTAAATCTAATAGTCATTGACCAACGTGAAAGCCTGTTCAAAATGAGTTAATTGTCTAGCAGCAACATGAAGATCACAAGAGCGGCAATAAATCACGAACATTATTTCATGAATGGGGGATAGTATGTGTCATATTTATCGCCAGAGGAAAGAGTCGTACTTAAGACATTGGCTTGTCTGTTTTAGTTTCTTTGGACACTTTCCTCACAGAAATTAACACTTTCTTCCGCTTTAACCACTTTTCTAAAACGTTTAGCAATTGCAAAGTAAGTTCTTATTTCGACACCCTAAACATGTATAACTCAGGCAAACCTTCTGAACTGCTCTAATTGATCAGAGATTGCTGAGAGTCACACGCTACAAGTCTTTACTATTGTTTTTCATCCTTTCCTGTTAATTTTCTCTCAAATATACATTCCATTTGAATGAAACTAAAACAAAGAAAATTATTTTCACCTCTCCTTTGTTCTTTATTTTCGTGTAGGTAAAAGAAACTAGCTGCTGAGCATTTACCGAAATTCATTGATCAGGCTTATTTGATGTCAATTGCGGCTAGAAGTGAGTGGTATTCAATTGAGGTTTCCTCTTGTAGTTAATCCTATTGGGAACTGCGGTGAATGATTTAAAATAGGCGATGACAGGTCACGTGTTTTATTTTTGTCAAGATAAATTTTTTTTTGGCTCAAATATGCCCATTTCCCCGTAACCCTTCAACTAACGTAATTTTTTCGAAACAACCTTTTATGATCACAAAGGAACTTATTCTTTTCAGTATTGCTTTGACTCAGTCTGCAAAGGCGTTGGGCCAAAGATATGTGAAAATGTGGTCATTGCTGTGCTGTCACATAGTAGAACTGTAGCTTCAAGGTCACCATATGCATAGCATATAGGCCCTCACTCTTTCTTCCATTTGAACAGCAAATTCCTAGAAAACTATTTCCCAAAATTTAAACATTTTTAAAGAATAAAGACTACGTTGGCGAACACAGCTTGTCTAGGAACTGTTTCGTGACATTTTGTTTTGAAAGTACGTGGGAGAAATTGGTTTCTTTCGAGAAAAAATTACAAACATCAAAGTACATTTCTGGAGCCCTTTGGGTAGAGTGCCCCCCGGTCTCCCTTCCCTACGCCAGTGTTGAAGAGTATGGATCCTAATTGGACTCAAAGCATTGATCTTCAAGAAACTCATTTAGAAAGAGTGATATGCCCTCTTACTCCCCAAAGTAGTAACTGGCAAGATTTCAAAACGCTAAGTGTTGTCATAAGCCTTCAGAAGATCAAAGATTACGTTGGCGGTTGCGAAAAGCATCCTGGATTGCAATATGAACAAGTTGATCAGTACTGGAACGAAAAAGTTTCGGAAACCACATTGGAGGTTGGAGAGTGAGGAATTAGTTTTGCAACCTTGTACTTTTTTGTTGTCGCTGAAAGTGACTAAATTTGATTAGGTGTCTAATTTGGAGATTAGCATCCATTTCAGCAATTAAGGTATAAGACGTGGACCTCCCGTTTCAAGTGTGACCCAAAACGCCGGGAATCGAACTCCAAGTCTTTCCCACCGAAGGTACGTACGCCAACCATATATCCACGGGAGAGTTCTCGAAATTACTCATCCAGTACAAAGCAAAGTCGAGAAGTCAACATTAGGGTTTACACTGCACCATCTTATCCTGTCGGGCAACCGCTCCTGATCTCTGAATTCTTTCCTTCTCATTTTCTTTGTAGTATTCCTTGGTTTGTGTTTCTTTGAACAGAACCTCAAAGAAAATACAGTAGCCATATTTTAACTGCTGTGAATCGGATTAGCGAGTTACCATCAGGTAAAGTAAAATAGCCAACAGACACACAGAGTAGGGAAAATTATAAACCCCCCCCCCCTCTCTCTCTCCTTCCCTTTGCCGACTGTTTTAGTGGGATAAATTGACGAGCTAACATGGCCATAGATGCCGAAAGCTCAGAGGAAAAAAATCCAGTAGCAATCCGACTGTAAGACGAAATGAAACGTTTTAAACACGAGTGGAATGTCAGTAGTAAGAAAAGCTAGAGGGTAAAATATCCCTGAGTGTTCGTGACCCACGGACTGAATTATCTACATACAGAAGTTCTCGAAAGCGTTTAAAACATTTGGCTACTGTATGTGTGTGTGTCCTGTGGTGATGAGGGGGAAAGAATACAAGGATCAGAAACTGCTTTTTATTTTTATTATTGTAGAGACAGAAAAATACCTAAAGGAAAGTTTCTCGTATATTGAGAAGGAGGTGTCTGCAATGGAAAAGGTAGACAGAGTAACCCATTATGCAAATTATGCGGCAATTGTGAGAAAGTGGAGAAGAAAAATATATAGCACGAGGACAAAACGCATGGCGTTAATTAAACTGCAAAGGTATGATAGTACATGGTTTTGTGAATGTCTTTAATAATTATTAAATGAATACTGACTTCCAAAACCTTTCGTATAATCCAGAAATTTGCCAACTTAAATTGTACCTTCAATCGATCAATATCTTCACCTATGGATTTATGTATTTTTCTCCAAAGTTTGATAGTATTTTATGATTCCTAGAGTTAGTGAGACCATGAAAATAAATAAAATATATTACAGAGGGTTATTTTAGATTTTGCATAGGGGGAAGGGCAAGACTTTACTGATGTAAGTAATTTTCCGATACAAGATTTTCACGAGTATGTTATACTATTAATTAAAATATGTATATACGAAATTCAGGAAGGCAATTGCCCTCAACAGCACCAAATGACGCCGCTGAGAAATATTTCAGTTATGCCCTTTAGCATAAGAGGATCTATGATTAAGGCACTGCAAGATGGAAGGTGGGAGGAAACTTTAGTACCTCGAGAAAACTCAAGTACACGATGTTCATCATAAAGTTAATTGGCCGGAGATCAAACCAGTGTCCCCAGATACCAGAGATAAGCACTACCACTGAGCCAAAGTTCTCCCCGTGGTGGTTCCAAACAGGTGTGTTGCCATATATTGGTGTGTCGCGCAGTCCTATAGGCTGTCTTGTGACATTTTAAAACTTAATGAATCAATAGTTAAAATCAATTTTGAGAGAGTGTACCATGTTCAACACCTCCAACGGAAGAAAATGCCCATTACTAAATAGTCACTGCTTTATGGAAACAGTCTTATGGGGGCGTTTACACTTAGTCGATTTGCGTTCGATTCAGTTGAATTGACGTCACTTTCAACTTAATCGATCGTGTAAACGGGACTTCAACTTAATCGCTTGTTGATCGAAGGCGACTAATCGACTGGCAACTGAATTGAAAGACGTTCTATTTTCTGTGGTTGAAATAATTGAACACATCCATCGATCTGATTCGGCCTAGTTGCTTCGATTTAGTGGCAAATGCAGCGAGTCGATTTAGTCGTGCGACTAAATCGACCAAGTGTAAACGCCCCATTACACTACACTCCTCGGGGGAAAAGAAATCGCCCTCATCCCCTAGTGGTAGTCTAAAAAAAAAAAAAAAAAAAGTTTTTGAAGCAGTATGTCTTCATTTTTTGGAATTATTTGGCAATTAGTGTACTATTGGTTTCATAACCTCACTGTAAAGGTTCCTTCTACTGGTTTACAGAAGTTTCGCTGACAAATAATCGATCAAAATGGCTAGAAAGCAGAGTGTAACGGGTCTCAATGCAAGACATGCCTTGCAATGTTTGACGATCCAGTGTTCCAAGAAAGGAATTGCACGAAGACAAATAGCCATCCAAAATCTGTCACAAATATTGTTTGGAGAAATTCAGAGATGAAGTACGAACCCGAAGCACGAAAAGTCAGTGGAAGGAAACTGGTTAAAACATACCTAGGAATGATCGACAATTGAAGTGTATAGCAAAACATGACGCATTAGCGAAGGCTGTCTACCCGGAGATTAGTTAACGTTTGAAGAAATCAAATTGAAACTAGGTATCAGAGAGAACAATGAGAATGTATGTAGAGATAAAACTGAGAAACAAACAGAACAAGAAAAGCGCGCTAGTCGAAAACTGAAATGTATGGCAAATAGAGTGAAAACTAGTGATGTGTCACTTTCAATGATTAAGAGAAGTTTGATTTGATTTTTAGTTTAGCGTATTTGGTCTAGGAATTAATTCGTGCGGTTGGTACGCACACATTGAAGCTGTAGTACAAACACAAAATACATAAATACCTTAAGAAAAATATTGTCCATCGCTAGCCACCACTTTCGCCCATCTGTCAGGCAATGTACGGATTCCGTGGCGAAAGAAGTCCTCATTCTTGGAAGCGATCCAGTCAGAGACCCATGTTTCGATATCTTCTGAAGAAGTAAACCGCTGTCCAATCAAATCGTTGTTCATGCAATCGAACAAGTAGTAGTCCGAAGGAGCAACGTCTGGTGAATACGGCGGGTGGGGTAAAACTTCCCATCCGACATTTTCTAAATAGGTTTTGACCGGTTTTGCGACATGTGGGCGAGCGTTATCATGTTGAACAATAAGTTTATCATGTCTGTTCTCCCATTCTGGTCGTGTTCTGGCCAGAGCTTGCTTCAAACGCATTAATTGTCGTCGATAACGTTCTCCATTCATAGTTTCACCCGGTTGCAGCAGCTCATAGTACACCACACCTTTCATATCCCACCATATGCACAGCATAACCTTTGCACAGTGAATATCTCGTTTTGGTTGTGATGAACCTGGTTCACCTGGTTTCACCCAGGCCTTTTTTCGTTTAGGGTTCTCGTAATGGATCCACTTCTCATCACCCGTAATAATTCGATGCAAAAACCCCTTTCTGCTGTCGTTGAAGCAGCAATTCGCAAATGGTTTTTCGTCTTTCAACGTCTCTGTCTTTCAATTCATGTGGAACCCAATGTGACATCTTTTGAATCATTCCCATGGCTTTCAAGCGTTTGGAGACTGTTGTTTGATCAACGCCTAATGCTGCTGCAAGTTGTTCCTGCGTTTGACACGAATCCTGCTCGAGCAATGCTGTCAATTCTTCGTCTTGAAATTTTTTTGGCTGTCCAGCTCGCTCTTGGTCTGCCAAGCCGAAATCACCACTTCTAAACCGTGCAAACCACTTCTGACACGTTCGCTCAGCTAGAGCATGGTCACCATACACTTCCACCAAAATACGATGACTTTCAGTCGCACTTTTCTGCATGTTAAAGTAATGCAGCAGGACACCCCGCAAAAACACTTTATCAGGCACAAATTGCGCCATGTTCACTTAACTACAAACTGGTGTTGTTGACTCTTTAATCCACTGCCCTATACTACGAACGATACGCGATGACAGGGGTTTGCAACACATGTGTGGATACACGGAACTGTGGGACGCTCCGTTCGTTGCGCCATCTCTTGTCCACCCGCACGAATTAATTCCTAGACCAAATACATTAAGCAGTGAGGCTATATGAGACTTGAACCTACAGCTTACCGTGGAATCCGAACCATATGAGCTCCCGCCAGGAATCGAACCCGGGTCTCCCACGCCAATGAAGAGAAAAGTGTGTATACGGGAACAGTGGTGGTGTGAAACTATTGACAGAGGATTGTGAAGAATTGGAAGATTAATACGTTACTAAAGTCAAAAGTAATTCGAAACGTTGCGATCTGAGAATTTTCTTCACATGTTCAGTTTTGATGACTATAGCACGGCCAACAAGAGATGGTCTCTGACGTTTCTTACCACATGCGGTGGGATATTGCAGCCCCTACTTTGATACCAGTGTTACCAACCACGATCACTATCTTATACCATTAATTAAATTGCCACTACAGTTGCACCGAAAAAAACCTTGACACGCGAGTAGTGGCAATGTCACTGCGAGCTGTCAGAGTCGTTCTCTTACTGGACGCACTATAGCTTGAATCAGAATTGCTACATTTGCATTTTGAACAAAGAATTACGGAAATTGGAAACATTTTTCTGCAGCTAATCTGGATTATTGGATCTTTCAGGACAACGCAACATCCCATATATAGCGAAACACAAACAGTTTAATGAAAGTGCAGTAATTTGAACATTATTTAGTCTCCAAATTCACCTGACTTGAATCCCATTTAAAAAAAAGGTTATAGTACATAATCACAAAGCGTCTTCTAAATAAAAAAAATCACCTGTAATCGCCAAGAGCTCATTGAGACACTAGTTAGACAAATTGATTAAAACAATTTTCCTTCTAGCATGCTTAAACCATTACGAATTGCAAAAAGTGAGCACACAAACCACTAAATTGTGGATAAAAAGTTAAATCTTACATTATTGTACTGTAATTAGGTTTGTTGATACGGATTTTGTTTCTCTTATTTGGTAAATTGCATGTTCTGTAGGTGCAATTGTGATTAAAATTGTGCAGTAAGAAAATATCAATAGAATACACAATTCACATAATTTGAGTCACAACAGTAATAATGTGAAAAAAAAGAACACTCTTTCATATACATAGTACTATCAAAAACATTCAAGCTTACCGAATTTCAAGTTATTCTAATTCCAAATACCTAAAATATGAAATTATAAGTTAAAAAAGCCCCATTTAAATATCATGGGGAAATTCATTCCCCCTTTAGACCACCTAAAACTTAAATATTTACTTTTGGCAATTTTCCTGTCTGTTAGTCCCGAAAAGCTACACTCATGCCAAATTTCAACTTTCCAAGTCAATTGGAAGTACCCCTTTAATTTATGTCAGTTTATGTAGTTTGTAGTTTTATATATAATAAAACTACATGAACCGACAAATTAAAGGGGTACTTCCAATTGACGTGGAAAGTTGAAATTTGGCATGAGTAGCTTTTCGGGACTAACCGACAGGAAAATTATATACGTAGTATATACTTTCAAATCACACTTTTATACATTGTACTGTCAAAATAAATTCGAAAATGTTTATAAAGCAGAATTTCTTCAATTTTTTTACTTTACTACCAAGAGGCTATTAATTTTTGCCTTGGACTGTATCCTATGCTGCGTACGGAAAGGGGGTTTCAGAGTTTTAAACTCTGAAGGTATTATGAAGAAAAAAATAATATATATAAAAGATGTTTCAAAACAACACCGACAACGTTTGGGAAGTGATTCCAGACACCAAGGTAAGACGAAAAGTAGACCAACTTTGGTTCACAAATGCTTCCTTCGGAGTTATAGGCTGCCAAAAACATGAAAAAAAAATGAAGTTTAAAGGTCCATGGCTCTAATACTATGGGACCTACCGTAATCGGGTCAAGACTTCACTTAGGGAACTGGTATGTGCTCTATTCAAATATCCATGTTTAAGAATGATCCAGTACTTGCACACCAATTTTTAGAAAGGTAGGTGGACAGTGATCAAGTACTCAAATAACCTCTCTGAAAATGATTGTGCAAATACCGGAGATTCTGAAAGATGGATATTTGGATAGTTCACATACCAGTTCCTCAATGTCTTTACTCGACTACGATCGGTCCTATAGTAGTGGAACTATGGACCTTTAAAGTTAATATCTTTTTGCGTGTCTGCACCCTATAACTACGAACTATGCACTTCCGATCACAGGTCCACGTGAATTTTTATTTATCTTTATGTAAGGAATCGATTCGTAAAATATTAAGACCATTTTTTATAACACCCTGTATATATCATCCGTGTGCTTGAACCCTTCCTCCTTCCCTAATGAAACTACGCGTGCCACTGATTTATACAAATATTTTAAGAAAAACATTCCCTTAAAGATTCCAAGCAATTAGTCAAATACGCATAAGAGGTTTTATTTTCAAGGTAAAACAGTTTATGCAGGACCATCGTAAACTGCTCACATTCTTTATAACTGCTCATATTCTTTTAAAAATTAAGACATTTGTAAGGAAAGAAGTTCTAAATTGTCTTTACACACAAAGACCAAAAACCTCTAGGGAGGTCCAAAATTATTGTAATAACTATCTCTTTACAAAAAGACATTTTTATTTAATTTTACAAATTCCTTAATTTAACTAATTTTGATTACCACCAAACTATATTTTTTTCTCTCTCTCTTTCTCTAATATGATAAATTCTGGTGGTTTCGTGAGAAAAACCTATGTGCGTACGATTCCTAAATATATATAAAAATGCCAATTAAATCAGGATCAAGGAATCGGATGAGAAAATCGTGGTCTATAAAATATATATAGAAGTGTGTGTGTGTGAAACAATGGGAATTAAGTAAGAAGGGCCAATTCCAAAGCCTTCGAGGCATGTTCAAGGACAATTGGATGATGATGTAGCTTTAGGAAAACCTATTCCTCAAGAGTTTTGGCCGCCAATGTTCTTGATTTGGGCGCTCACAGCTATGTAATTGTATGTGTGTGTCTTTGTGATTCTCCATTTTTTCCCTCGACCCGACGATTTTTTGTTCACTCTTTTATATGTATAGAAAAAAATCTGATGCTTCCGTGTTTATTAGGAACGTGTGTGTGTAATGTCTGCTACTAAGTGCAATGGTTGATATTTCTTCGAAAAGATCTAATAGCTTCAAGCTAGAAAGTCCCATTGGTCAAACCGATTTCCCATACACAAATTTCACTTTTTAATGTAGTCAATACATTAGAATTGGGTTAGAAAAAAAATTCTACCTGTTTGTTCATACTAAATTAGTTTTTTTCTTTTATCTTTAATTTTTCGATTGTTATGCGCATTTTATTGTTAATTTTTTTCTTCTTTAATCAGAAACAAAAGAAATATTCGAAATCACCAAAATAGCATGCGCGGTATTTGAATTATTTCACTATGTTTCGTCGTTGTTTTCTCTCGCTCTCTGTTTGGACCTAATGCTTGAGCAAAAACAAAAGCTGAAAAAAATATTAAAAGTGTTGCTAACTCCTGAATTAACTGAATCGAAAATGTTCATAACTCCTGAATTAACTGAATCGAAAATGTTCATAACTCCTGAATTAACTGAATCGAAAATGTTCATAAGAATCCATTCGTGTGGAATGAACTCCCGTACGAGCTTTGAGAATTTACTAGTTTGCACTAGGGTAAACATAATTTTGTTCTGGAAGAGCATCAAATTATGCCTTGTAATCCATGTATATGATCTGGTGGAACTGAAGGGGGAAAAAATCTCACGTCAGGGTGGCTGGGGACCGGATTCAATTCCAGGATTTCCAGCAAGAATAATAATTACTAATGTAATTAAGGTTGAACTAATTTTATGATTTTCTTTTAATTTAACGTCCTGAATTTTCTGCTCGCTAGGCTAAAGGAGACCGACCGACAATGAAGGTGGATGATTGTGAAATTCAACTTCTCGTGCTCTTCCAACGGAAATCGAACCCGAAACCATGTGCACCAAAGGCGTACTTCACTATCCATTAGACCAGTGAGGAGGGGAAAATATCTGCTAGGCTAAGGGAGACGGATGATTAAGGCAAATGAATAATGGAAAAAATGTGGAATGAAAATGTGAGAGGAAACGAGAGTACATCGAGGAAACTCACGATGTTGTTCACCACGAGGATCGAACCAGGAACCCTACGCACCAGCAGTAACCGCTCTACTACTGAGCCACCGTGCGCCTCCACCAGCGGAGAGGAAGACACGAAAGATAGGATCCAAGTTATTGTTCGTAGATTTTTATCAATTTTAGTTTTGTGTAGACTTGTAATAAGATTTAGTTAGGCTATTGGTTAGTACAGATGTCCAAACTCGTGAGCCTGGTACTCTAGCAAAATCGGGATAGAGCTCAATTGAGCGGGAGTACGAGCGCCATATGTAGATAAGTCAGCAAGGATGTTATAAATAGAGGATCTGCCCATATGTATCTTCATCCTATTAAATCGATGAAGCCAAAAAACAACCAAGCATCGGCACGTCTGATTGGCTACTGTCATTTCTACCATCGCCTGATTGGCTACTTTCGTTTCCGCCATGATTGTTGGCTCAAAACTTTGCGATCCTATTGGGTGGAGTGGGCAGAGTAGGGGTGGGGAAACTGACGTATGGCTTCAAGATTTTGTTGTAAGGACAGATCCTCTATTTTATAAGATCCTTGTAAGTGAGTGTTCGAGGAATCATTGAAGATGGAGCCCGAGCTCTTAGTAAGCGCGACCCCATTGAAGTAAATAGACGAGAAAGGTCAAAGTAGCGAGAACGTCAGCGGAATGCAAGTTTGAGTTCGAGTGAATGTGTGCCTATTGAGTTTAGTGAGGGTTAGCTTTGAGGACAGTGAGCCTAAAAGTTCATGTGAGTGAGAAAATAGTAATCTCCACTATTGCAATAAAGTTAACCTTTTTAAATAGAAACTTGCTGCGCCCACTACAGTATAGTTGCTGTATATACTATAGGTTACAAAAAAAGTATTATAAGCTCTAATTGTTTACATTTAGTTATTTTAGTTATTCCACTTCCCAACATGCAGAGTCTAGGGATCTTAGACTACTACACTAGACAAAAATAGTAGAGTTTAGTAGCTATTATTACAACTGTTGGTGTAGTGAGTAGTTTCTGATTATAGCTTTGATATTTCTGAGAACAGTAGAGCTGCTACTTTCGTTTTACCACATCCATCGTTACACCAACAACTCGCTTTCTTTCTCAAACTAAAGGCCAGCCGAAATTACACTGACATTTCCATTACTATTCAAAACCTACATGATGAAGACGACATTTCAGGAGGTGGTAGAATGATTAGGTGTACACGGTTTGCAAGTGATACGGTGCTTGTTGCGGAATCTGAAGAGAAAATAAGTAAGGTATCAGAAGGCTTTAGGAAAGGTTGTGAAGAATATGGGATGAATAATGTTAAGATAGACAAAAGCCATGGTGATTGGAACGAAGCAGTCTGTCTAATATACAAGCAGAAGGGGAGAAAATACAAGCAGTCTAGTTTTCGATACCTGGGTAGTATTGTTAGTAATATGAAGTGTGAAGATGAAATAAAAGCAAGGATAGGAATGCCGAAAGAAGCCTTTGCAGAAAGAAAATACTATTTTGTGGGACCTTAAATAAGAGTTGAGATAAAGACTTATAAAATGCATCATGTGGAGTGTTGTACTGTATGGACCAGAAACTTGGACATTACACAAAAATTAAAAACTACTAGCTTTCGAAATGTGGATGTGAAGAAGAATTGAATTAGTTGGACCGAGCGGAAAACGAAAGGGGTTGTTAGAAACTGTGGGGGAGAAAAAATTAAGAGAAACAAGCATTGGCTAAGAACGAACTGTTATCATGAGAGAGGTGCTAGAGGGTATGGTGGCAGCAAAGAGAGGGAGGAGACGAAGGAGACTACAATTAATAGACCATATCAAAACAGAAAAATCATACGTGAAGACTAGAATGTTAGCGAAAGATCATGGAGCATGCAAGCTTGTTAGCTGCGGCAAGTGATCTGCCAATAATCGCAGAATACCTATGATGATGATCAGTGGCGTAACAAGACGGGGGGGCAAGGGGGCATTGCCCCCACCCAAAGTTCTGGTAGAAGTTATTGAGGGCGCCGAAGGCGCCTAATGATTACTTTGGCTTTTTTAAAGCAGATTGAAGAATTAAAAGTTTATGTACATTTCGTAGATAGAACAAAGATGTAATATTGCACCAAGCGCGCTGTAGATATATTAATTACTCCTTTTGTCGCCTCTGATTGTATAGGGGCGCCTTCGATAGAACGAAAAAGTTTATAATATTGCACCAAAGGGCGCTGTAGATATATTAATCATTCCTTTCGTCGCCTCTGATTGTATAGGGGCGCCTTCTATAGAACAAAAAAGTTTATAAAATTGCACCAAAGGGCGCTGTAGATATATTAATTACTCCTTTTGTCGCCTCTGATTGTATAGGGGCGCCTGCGATAGAACAACAAAGTTTATAATATTGCACCAAAGGGCGCTGTAGATATATTAATTACTCCTTTTATCGCCCCTGATTGTATAGGGGCGCCTTCGATAGAACAAAAAAGTTTATAATATTGCACCAAAGGGCGCTGTAGATATATTAATTACTCCTTTTGTCGCCTCTGATTGTATAGGGGCGCCTTCGATAGAACGAAAAAATTTATAATATTGCACCAAAGGGCGCTGTAGATATATTAATCATTCCTTTCGTCGCCTCTGATTGTATAGGGGCGCCTTCTATAGAACAAAAAAGTTTATAAAATTGCACCAAAGGGCGCTGTAGATATATTAATTACTCCTTTTGTCGCCTCTGATTGTATAGGGGGGCCTGCGATAGAACAACAAAGTTTATAATATTGCACCAAAGGGCGCTGTAGATATATTAATTACTTCTTTTATCGCCCCTGATTGTATAGGGGCGCCTTCGATAGAACAAAAAAGTTTATAATATTGCACCAAATGGCGCTGTAGATATATTAATTACTCCTTTTGTCGCCTCTGATTGTATAGGGGCGCCTTCGATAGAACGAAAAAGTTTATAATATTGCACCAAAGGGCGCTGTAGATATATTAATTACTCCTTTTGTCGCCCCTGATTGTATAGGGGCGCCTTCGATAGAACGAAAAAGTTTATAATATTGCACCAAAGGGCGCTGTAGATATATTAATTACTCCTTTTGTCGCCCCTGATTGTGCAGGGGCGCCTTCGATACAACGAAAAAGTTTATAATATTGCACCAAGGGCGCTGTAGATATATTAATTATTCCTTTTGTCGCCCTTGATTGTACAGGGGCGCCTTCGATAGAACAAATAGGATATAATATTGCACCAAGGGCGCTGTAGATATATTAATTATTCCTTTTGTCGCCTCTCATTGTATAGGGGCGCCTTCGCTAGAACAAAAAAGGATGTAATATTGCACCAAAGGCGCTGTAGATATATTAATTATTCCTTTTGTCGCCCCTGATTGTATAAAGGCGCCTTCGATAGAACAAAAAAGTTTATAATATTGCACCAAAGGGCAATGTAGATATATTAATTATTTCTTTTGTCGCTCTTGATTGTATAGGGGCGCCTTCAATAGGACAAACAAGGATGTAATATTACACCAAGGGTGCTGCAGATGTATTAATTATTCCTTTTGTCGCCCGTGATTGTATAGAGGGGCCTTCGATATAACAAAATAGGATATAACATTGCACCAAGGGCACCGTAGATATATTAATTATTTCTTTTGTCGCCTCTCATTGTGTAGGAGCGCCTTCGATAGAACAAAACAGGATGTAATATTGCACCGAGGGTGCTATAGATATATTAATTATTCCTTTTGTGTCCCTGATTGTATAGGGGCAGTTCGACAGAACAAACAAGGATGTAATATTGCGCCAAGGACGCTGTAGATATATTAATTATTCCTTTTGTTGCCCTTGATTGTAAGGGTGCCTTCGATAGAGCAAAATGGGATATAATATTGCACCAAGGGCACTGTAGATATATTAATTATTCCTTTTGTCGCCTCTCATTGTATAGGGGCGCCTGCGATAGAACAAAAAAGGATGTAATATTGCACCAAGGACGCTGTAGATATATTAATTATTCCTTTTGTCGCTCTTGATTGTATAGGGGCGCCTTCAATAGGACAAACAAGGATGTAATATTACACCAAGGGTGCTGCAGATGTATTAATTATTCCTTTTGTCGCCCGTGATTGTATAGAGGGGCCTTCGATAGAACAAACAAGGATCTCCTCAGCTACCGCGCAGGAAACAGACCCCCAAAAGAATGTTCATTGTAGGACCATGGTTCGTACTTCATTTTGTTTGTCATGAAGCAACGTTTCGAACTGTAGCACTGCTGTGGCACTAGCATGTATCTGAGGGAAAAATTCTTAAAAAGATTTTTTCCTGAGAAAAATATCTTTTTCCCAATTTGAGAGGGATTTTTTCACTTCTGGTACATAATGGGGAAATTTGAATGGCACAGTTAGAAACATTCCTTCATTACAAATACAAAGAGTTAAGAACCATGATCCTACGATAAAGAGTCTTGACACTAGAGCTTGTTGAATAACAATAGGATATATAGGTATTAGGAAAAAATAGCATAAATGAATTTTAGCACCAAGACTATTTACCCCAGTATCATGGTTCATACCTCGTTTTGTTTGGAGTGAAGCAAAGTTTTTTTTTTTTTTTTTTTTTTTTTTTATTTTGTAACATTCGCATGTCCGTGTTGTGTACCGGAGGGAAGAAATTCGCAGGAAATTGGGACTTTTCTTAAAAAAAAAAAATCTTTTTTTCCCAATTTGGACAGGAATTTTATTGCGTTAGGTACATATTAGGGAAATTTACAAATTAGGAAAAAACTGTTTCATTCCGAATAAAACGGAGTATGAACCATTCTTCTACGATAAATAGTCTCGACGTAATAGCTGCTTGACTGAAAGTCTAAAATTTACCTAAAAAAGTGGAAATCTCAAAAGGGTTAAGGTATAGGGTTTTCTAGTTCGAACGAATTGTTTGTACAGTTCTTCGAATAATGTTTAACGATAAAAAAAGTTTTAGTGAAAAGTTAGTGGAGGGAACAATAACTATTTTAAATAGTGGTTTAAGGTTTGGAAAAAAAAAATAAAAAAACGAATATCTTTTCCATGCTTTTTTGGCTTCGGATTTTTTTCTTTTAATATTTCATATTTAGTGAAGAAACAACAGTGTGTTCCAGCTTTCTTTTCCCATCATAATCTAACTTTCTTTTTTTAAAAAAAATACTGTATTCTGAGGAAAAATAAAAGGTAAGAGCCACCGCACTAAGCTTTGTTGCTCCAGTTCCCTAAACTAAATCATATTATGCTGCTGCTATTAGTGAAACATTTTCTTCTGAAATATAAACAAAATTATGAAGCCTTCTCGGCTCTAATATTAGGTATTGAAGAGTATCTGAAACAATAGTGTGATGCTTTTTCTTGTCTGCCAGTTTGACTTTAAGCAACCCAAACAACACATTTCAAGATGTATAAATTTCAAGAATTTGATATCATGGTTAGACAACCAACGTGGGACTTACGAGATGCTAGTTGTGTCAAAAGAGCGAAAATTTCCGTTTTCTTTCAAAAAGCCGTTTTTCTTTGCATCTCTAGCCCGGTATATCAATACAAAGTGCAGTTCAATCTATGTACTGAAACATTTGAAGATTAATGTGGTGTGAAAGTAAAATATAAAAAAAGTGTGCCTGTAGGTGTATTGTGAGAATCTGCTGATCACTTCAGAAAAAAATTGTGGATGTGATATGTCTTCAGCCTATGATTTCTGGAAAGTGAGAATGTGGCTTTACTGCCGAACGTATACGGAACAATCATGTCGTACTATTTAGTGATTAATTAATAGTAAACTGTACTTCATAGTATCCCGACGCAAATCAAATGAGGTCTACTAGTTTTATAATGTACGATTCTTGTGTTGAATGAATACATTGGGTGGGTGAAGAAACTGTCTTTACTTCAAGTAAGTCTAATATTTTAATTTTTTAAATGTATAGTTGTTTTCGTAAATTACTATTATTTTCCCGCACACACGAAAAAAAAATACATAACAGTAATACTGTAAAGATTAGTGGTATTTACACACTGTGGTGGGGGCGGGGGCGCTGTTGAGAGAGGGGCGCAACAAAAAGACTTGCCCCCTCCTATATTTGAAATGTTGTTACGCGGCTGATGATGATGATTCAAAGCTAACAAAACTAATTGTTCAGTCTGAGCTTTCAGCTCGTCGTACACTGTAGGCTGAAGTAGTGCTTCATTAAAAGCTATTTTTTTTTTTTTTTACACTTATTACTGTTATTTTAAGTTTGCCCATCTATTGACATGCGGTTACACAAGTAATATGATTACAGCTCTTGTCTCAATAATAAATAGCCGAACTTGCTCATGTTCAGCATAAACATCCATTTTTAACTCTAAACAATCTGATTGAAGCTGCGAATTGCCTGAAAGCTAGCAACATCAGTTAGCTTTAGGGAGGTGTGGATGATTATTATTATTATTATTATTATTATTATTATTATTATTATTATTATTATTAATGCACTGAGGCATTTGTTTACAAATAGGATGTATGGTAAAGTAAGTGAATGGATCATCCTGTACTTCCTATGTATAATACTCTAATTTCCGTATACCTAAGCAGGGACAAACGCAGGGCGTGGGTCCTGGGATCCAGGCCTTCCCCGAAATAGACTTTCGTAAATTTAGTCTAATTTGAAGAGTGATTTTTACAAATGTCAATATAATTTATCTTCAGTGAATTTAGTCTCCTCCTCAAAAACTTTGGACCCATCCCGAAATAAATATCTGCGTACATGCTAGTACCTAAGTTACTTCTAACAGTTTAAAACTGTTATTTTGAAGTACTTAAAAGGGGTTTCACCATACATTTGAAGGGTAAGGGGAAAAAACATGGAATGTCCATGTATGTTCTTTTTCGGGTGCTTTGCCCTATCTGTTGGTGACTCTTGGTTCTATTTGACTGTATATACCATGCATGCGTAGATGTAGAAATATCCATATAAAATGGCCAAAAGATTTAACTAACCCTATTCTTACGCGGTTTGCAATATTAAATCGCAGTTTTCTCGAAAATGCAGTTTTCTGACATTCCTTTTTCCCCCCTTACCCTTCATTTGTATGTACTTCATTAAAAGAAATTTTTGTTTCGAATGTACGTGTTAATTTTTTTCACGTATTTACTAACGTTTAAGACCTCCTGCTGGAGAGACTGTACGCATGAATATGGCACAATTAAAATGCCAATGATATACACTTTTGTGAGAAATTAAGATATACAAGTAGTAAACAATGTCTGAATTCTGTACGTGTCGTGTGTTCCCTAAAGCTTAAACTAAACATTGCAAATGTTCAATACGTGTGGGAACTTCAGCGACAAAAAAATTTACAATTCTAACTACATATGTCCAGAATAACACCACAAAAATAGTTAAATAGAAGAAATTTATTGTGCAGATAGGAATTACTTAAACACACAATCTGGTGATCTATTATACTCTGTAGCTTGCAACAGTGTGATCATGACTTTTTACCTTGTTGCTTCACTGAAATTAGACCAAAGGCAATGCAGCAAAGCATCGATTATGCCTAACAGAAGCTTTTTTTTTTTTTCTCCTCGGTTTAAGTTCTTTGGTTACCTCTATGGGAATATCTTAAGCATGTAAGTTTTGTTTTGCTAGAGGGATATATATTCCGAAAAATCGTGCTCGAAGAACCAATCAAAAAGTACAAAGCGTGATTGACAAGAAGTTCGTGACAATTCCAGGCAATATGCTTCTGGAAAAAAGACATTACAGAGCGCTACCAAGTTCCGAAAAACCCTCAAGTGAAAATTTTTAGGCATCTTTTGTTTCCCCCTTCACCGTGTGCCAATTGAAGGTAACGTGTCATTGGCAGATGGTTAAGTCTGGGCAGATACTTTTTGTATGTGTGTGTGTTCTCATAAAACAAAACCACGTACTATATAACAATGGAATGCTACACCTGCTTGTACTTCTAGAAACCTTTTAGGTATAAGATTGAAGTTAGAGAGGATTAAATTTGGTTCGATTCCCTTTTAGGGCAAGATCGTGACTCGTGCTTTCTTCAGTTCTAATAGCCAAATGCAGGAGTGGTAGCCCTGGAATTCAAAATTGGATTTACTGACAGTTTTAAACTCTCAATTTTATCGCTGGAACATAGGGTTAACATACAAATCCTGCTTACTCGAAAGAGTTATAGTTATGCTTATATAGAAAATGCTTATATTGACAAATATTACATTGTGGTTTGTCATGGGCGACTTTATCATGACAGGGGACAATTGAAGACGTCGGTGCAAGATTATGATAGCTCCAATTGCGGATTTGATTCACAATTTTTTTTTTTTTTTTTTTTTAGTTAAAACTGAATTTATCTTCGTTTAGTCTACAAACCCAATGAATTCAATCAAAAAAGTTCGCAATCATCTAGCTTGGAGGTTCATTTCCGCTGCACTGGATGTTTAAATAAAGAAAGGAATAAATTTGATAAAGTTAGTCTGGCAGCAAAGACTTGTAAGAGTAGTGTCAGAAAACAGTGTAGAGTAGAAAAGTGTTCTTTACTTGAAGACTTTTGGATTGAAAAAGAGCTCCCGAAAAGAAGAGTATCTAAAGTAAAGAAAATGAGTAGTGAATTGGCATCTCATGAAATCATAGGGAACACAGAAGAGGAAAGTTTTTTTTTTTTTTTTATGTTGGACTTTACAAAATCAAAGTATGACCAACCGGGTTTCGAAGAAAAAACCTTTCCCTGCCCCCTCTTTCCTTCGCGTCGTCCACGGCAGATCGCGTAAAATAAGAGGAATCGCGTAAAATAAAGAGCACCTTCCTCTAACCCACTTCTCACGAAATACAGGACTACACGTGGTCGGAGAGGTAGATACAAATTATTTTTATGCGTGTTGTTCGATTTTTATAAATTCAGTCCGTAGTACACCACGAGATAGCTCACGAAGAACTGAAGTTAGCCCAGTATTTAGTCGCCACCCCGTTCTGGGAAAAAAATTATAATTATCTGATTCCAGATTCGGAATTGAATGTAGTGCAGTGCAGAACATGGTACCCACTTTCTAACGACGTTCGGCAGTAAAATTGATACCGAAACGTAACTTACACTGTAGAAAGCATCATGCAGCTAAATACCCATACTATGATTACAATTAGTAAATAACCACAGATTTCGTGGTAAAACCATATACGGTTGTTTATATTGTTAATCTCAATGTGAATACAGCAACAGGTCAGAAAATTGAATACAAGATTAATACATGCAACAGAATAGATCCCATATTCTTCCTCTACAATTTATGGACGGCGCTAGCTTTTTGTCATAGTAGTAGTAGTAGTAGTAGTAGTAGTAAAGAGATGGATATGCCAGTATGTTACCAATAGGAGTGAGCAACTTCTTCATTAATACTAGCTTATTTTGTTCATACAGAAATAGCTTTGGAGTATTTTTAATCATTAGTCCTCGATAACTGTAATCATCTGTGCGCATATTCTTACATTATCAACATACATCATTTCAGTTTCAATAGTATCAACTTCGAATAGCATTAACAAACCTTATAACCTCATTTCATGTACGCTCATGTCCAAAATGATTGTCGCATATCTATAACTGTCTTCTTGTAAGAATATAATTTGATAATGATTTTGCATTGTACTTTTAATACTGATATGTGTATAATCGCAAAATGTACACGTATATTTGTGGTAAATTTCATAGGAAAAGAAATATAAATACGAAAATTAGAATGAGTAAAACAAAATGTTGCTAGATGGACAAGAAAGTAATTTTCATTTTATTGTTCTTATTTACTGCTCTTTTCACATGAAATTTGCACATACATGTCTTTGCCGATTATACACATACTAACATTATAAGAAATACCGGGCGAATTCGTTATCAAATTGTATTCCTACAACATATTTATAGACATGCGACAATTTTGGACATGAGTGTACACACACAATATTTATTCTCGTGTACTTTATAGGGACATTTACTCATACGTCAAACTCCGGACGCAATTTACTATTTTATTTGATATGCAGGTTAACATATCGCTCCACGGTGCAATTTAGCATTATTTCTGAAGACTAAGAACTGTGTAAGCATTCAACGTGACTAAATATAGACTTTAGTTAAAAATTTCTTTAAAAAGCTTGCAGTGTTTAGCACTCCTATATTGACTTATGAAATATCCTCCCTACATTTATCGGTAACAACATTTACTAAAAATTGTTAAATCACAATTGTCTGTTATTTTGAACATCGGAGGATTTTAACAAGAGACGTTGAAGCAAATCCCCGAAAGTAGCTTGTTACTCCAGGTTTTCTTTGTTTAACACCATAATATCAATATTTAAAGAAACTAACACTAATCAGGGGTGCCCACAAGGGGGGGCTATGACGCAAATTGCGTCATTGAAATATTGGGGGGGGTAAAAATCTATATAAATATGTTTGAAGGAGTGTAAAAATTAATCGAAAAGTTTTTTCATGGAAGAACACCTACGGATGGACAATTGAGGGGGGGTGCGTCATGTACATGAGGGGGGTGCGTCATGTACATGAGGGGGGGTGGGCACCACTGCACTAATGATATGAGCACTCGTACCAATGTAACTATCGTTGCTAAAACTATCAGAACCTCTAGAAGGACTTCTACAATTGTTAGAGAAAATGGAGGAATTATCAAATAAGATGACAGAAACTAAAGGGGAAATTGTTAACTTTACGAGAAACTGGAGATTGGTATGAAACAACTTAGGTAAGAAATAAAAGAAATTAAGCTAAGCTGTCAAAAGTAACTGAATACTGTCAAAAGTAACTAAAAAGAATAGTTTAATCGAGTGATTGGACAAATAAAAGATGTAAAAGAAGTGAAGCAACAAAATGAAATCAGTTTTACGTCCCACGCTTATGCCGGTTAGGCTAAAGGAGACGGTGATAATGAGAAACGAATGAAATGAAGTAGGAGGAAACTGGAGAACAGAAAACCCACCAGCACGGTGTTTGTCCACCACAAAGTCCACACAGCGCGAGCTGGGATCGAACCAGGGACCCCAAGCACCGGAGGTGAACGCTCTACCACTGAGCCACCGCGCCTCCACAATGAAGCAACAAGAAAGCCTTACGAACCGAACATTCTATCTGCAAAAGGAATATGGATACCAACACTATTTATATAACGAAAATAGAAGATGATTTAACCCATGGGTGTGCTGTGTTGTTCCAAGGCATTATGCTGTTCCCCATATTAGTTTTCTATCCATTACAGCTAAAACAGCTCCTTTTTTTTCTTGATAAACAATTTTATACTTATGAAACAGAACTAATTAAAATTATTAAAACATATGTGCAAGTACGTGAAAGGTAGAGCAGCACAACCTGTATCTAGATTTGGCATGATTCAAGGTAGTTTTCTGATTTTAAAAAGATGAACTACCCTGAAATGCAATGAACAACATTTGTGAGTTAATTTCCAGCATAGATAAAGGGGAAACTTATCGAAGATCTAAATCATTTGCACAGGTTTTGGCCAAGGTATCGCAAGGAGGTGTTCAGAGTATGATACTGAAGAACTAACTAGTGAGTATGAAGAACAGCGGGACGATATTGAACCAGCAATGCAGGAAATCAAATTAAAGAAACTTTTCAAGTCTTGCCTCACGGGTGCGTTCAAAATTATATATGAATATCGCATGTGTTCCTTATGTTATACAGAGCTCTTTAAAATGTTCAAATTCCTTCTTATGATCCCTCATACAAGAAGTTGTGAACAAGCGTTTTCCAAACTCAAGATTGTTAAATCTAGATTAAGAGCGAATCTCGCTCAAGACAACCTTGAATCGTTTCTGTTAATGCAGTGTGAAAGGGATATACTAAGCAAAGTGAATAATGCCGCCATAATTAACAAACTGTCAAGATAGTGCAGAATTGAAAACACTCCTGATGTAAGGTAAGAATGTTCCTTATTGCTTGTCATGTAAACACATCAAAACGGTGAAATTCTATCTATAATATGGCATTTCATCAATAGTAATCAAACTGTCTGAAACTAAAGTGAACTACCGTAACTGCATTTTTAAGCTGTCAACAACTACGTGTAAAATTTAAAAGAAAGCAGCATATCAGATGCCACAAAAAAGGTAAGATTACCACATTTTTACATCAACTTTTCATTTGATTTTATCTATTGTTTCCAAAAATGCTAATTTATCACAAATCATGAAAAACTACATAGTTCACTCGTGGTTGCTGATAGCTTGAAAATTAATTTCACTGATTTCAGACAGCTCAATTGACGGCCCCAGAATACAAGGGATATGAGGTGTACAGACCCATCCAATTAAACGGCGTGACAAACATCTTGGCATTTGAAGGCGGCGCTCCAAGTTCCCTTTAAATGCTGCTAGCAAATGAGAGGCCAGCGGTATTGCCACGTTTATTTTGTACACAACGTCTATCACCTGTCACATAATCGCGTTGTAGTTTGCTTAGCCATAGCCACACCCCTTTATCACTTGGCAACGTCGCGCCAGAGCTTGCGTTTTATTCGTTTACCTGAAATGCCAAGATGTTTGTCACAGGCTTTAGGTTTATTTATGTTCAGAAAAGGACTCCGCAGCACAATATGCAACCTAGAAAGTGGACCACATCGCAGTCCACTCGAGGGCCTACCGATGAGTGGAGAGCGTCGTCGTTCACCGACGAATGTTTATATATTTCACTGTGGAGAGTCCATTTCCTGGGGATAAATAAGCTTTATTTCAAAAGCAAGTCAGACCCCTTGATCTCCAAAGATCCTCACTTTATGTTTGCTGTAGATGTTTTATTGAATGTAACTAGTAAAATTATGTGGTTTTCAAACTTAAAGTTTGAGCGTTTAAATGGTCTGCGCGCATATTTTTGTATTAGGACTTTATATACTACTGTTGATCAGGCAGCTAATCTACATAGATTACGCATATGTAATAAATATATCTGTTGGAGG
This sequence comes from Thermobia domestica, assembly GCF_964235325.1. NCBI lineage: Eukaryota > Metazoa > Arthropoda > Insecta > Zygentoma > Lepismatidae > Thermobia > Thermobia domestica. The sequence continues at coordinate 41,339,613 of NC_137460.1, forward strand.
AAGTGCGCCCTTCTGATGAGTTAAGGTCTGCACCCCCAACAGCTTCTCAGTCCGACCCCGACTGTTAGGGCGTCTTTATGGTTGCCCAACATGGGAGAGTGCCCGTAAACTGAACTGAAGCCCAATCACCCTCCCTTATACCACTAGTACATGCACATTTATAGAGTTTTAATTGGACTAAACATTAGCTAAAATGTTATTTCAATAAATTGAATTCAATTGCATACGCAACAAAGGTTTCGATATTTTAACCCCCCCCCTTGAGAAAGCTATCTAGAAAGACACCATATTAACATACGCAAACAAACATCACCAATTATATGAACTTGGGAGCAGGGCCAGCCCTAAGCAATTTGCCACCTCGTGCAATGGCATCTGCGGCTCCCTTTCTCCAGAAAGGACAAATATTAAAAGCCACTATTTCAAGTACGCTACTCCATCATTAACAACGAAAGCGAAAAAAAAGAACATTTAGAAAACCGGAAAGAAATTCCTCAGAAAGGCCTAACCACCACAAATATCTCCTTTTGTCTGTTTTATTTTCTTTAAATAATCTATTATGTTAAAGATAAAGCAAACACAACTGGAGAGGAAAGATTATAATCCTTTTCATAGAATTCTATAACTAACTTTAATCTCAATTTATCAGTTTGCAATTCCAGTGCAACCATTATCTTCATTTCTTGATTTTCCTTCCATATCGGTTTTTTTTTTTAAAAAAATGTTTTCACCTTCAATGGTAAAGAACTTGTTTGTGACAAAGACAAGACTAGTTTCCATATCAAAACTATAACAACTACTGTAAATGTAACAGGTATTAGCGACTGTTCGAGAATTTTCTCGTATTTGACAACAATTAAGCAATTCATGCTGGGATTTGTTTGACCATTTGCTTTAGCACTTGTGAACTTTAACTAATGCGACCTAAACATGATTTATGAATGTAGTATTTTAATAGGTCAGCTTTGCAAATTTAACATGAAGTGTTTCTAACAAGAAATATTTATTGGAAATAATATGACAGATTTTGCAAATGCACGTGTTGCACATATGGTAGAGCCGGCCCTGCTTGGGAGCTTCCCCTTACTTTGATGAACTTTGCGTACGCTACTAATCTAAAATTACTAACAACACTTTTGAATGTGAGAAGTGAAGATATAAAAATTAAAACAATTTTATTAGGATGTGTCCAATAATGTAGAGTAATACAATTTGCGTATCAAAAATAAATAAGTAAATAAAAGAGTGCGATAATTTTAATAAAAGAGGGGGATGGGCAGTGAAAAGTTAGCATGACAACTTCTCAAAGTATTCCTACGATATATTCATGCATACGAGCATACCGGTAGTAATTCAGCTCCCAATTCGACCACAAAATAGTATCTACAAAATGGATTAAATGAATTAATAACCTTTTTTAAAACACATTTTTATAGGCTAGATATCTGACACGGAGTTTATGACAATCATAATTGCAGTTTTCGAATTTCTACCTACATTACATTGAGTAGCATTTTGTGTTGATGGAGTCTCTTTTTAAAGTTTTTCTGCTGCTATATATATATATATATATATATATATATATATATATATATATATGTATATATATATATATATATATATATATGTATATATATATATATATATATATATATATATATACATACATATATATATATATATATATATATATATATAAACTCTATGGCCTATGGAACCCGGAGGTTCAGTGCCGCGTTCACAAAAGCTCTCCACTGACTTCTATCCTTAGCTAATTGGATCCAGTTTCTACTTTGTATTCCTATCTCTGCGAGATCCATCTTAATATTATCCTCCCATCTGCGCCTAGGTCTTCCTAATGGTCGTTTTCCTATGGGTCTACCAGTCAAGACTTTGAAAGCGTTTCTACTTTCTTCCATTCTAGCTACATGACCTGCCCACCTAAGCCTCCTAGACTTGACGACCCTAACAATGTTGGGTAAACCGTATAAACTATGTAGTTCCTCGTTATGAAGCTTCCGCCATTCCCCATTCTCGTTCCTCTTGGGTCCGAATATTCTTCTCAGGATCCTGTTCTCAAATACTTTCAGTCTATGTTCTTCCCTCAGAGTGAGCGACCATGTTTCGCAACCATACAGAACAACAGGCATGATTATCGTTTTATATATTTTAAGCTTCAAATTCCTCGACAGAATTCGCGACGACAAGAGATTTTGAACCGAATAGTAACACGAATTCCCTGCTTTTAGTCGACATTTAATTTCTTCGTGAATATGATTTTCGTCTGTTAATATTGATCCTAGATATTTGAAAGTATCCACTTTATCAAAAGTATTATTTAATATTTTAACGCCTCCACAATTTGCCGTATTACGGTCCCGACGCACTTCCATGTATTTAGTTTTCTCTGCATTTACTTCTAAACCCATGTCCCTGCAAGCGTTTAATAAGATCTCTGCATTTATTTCTACTGTTCTCCTATCATCCCCTATTAAATTTACATAATCAGCATATGCCATAACCTGGTGAATGCCGTTCAACTCTAGGCCCTGGTTGCTATCTTTGATTTTCCTTATGGCGTATTCCAGCACAAAGTTAAATAATAATGGCGACAACGCATCTCCTTGTTTCAGGCCATTTTCGACGTGGAAGCTCGTGGACAAAAATTATCCTACCCGGACTTTACTTTGGGATTCACTTAAACATATCTTAATTAATCTAATTAGCTTTCTCGGTATTCCAAGCTCTGTAAGAACGTTGTATAATGTTTCTCTCCTAACCGAGTCGTAAGCCTTTCTGAAATCAATAAATAGTTGATGTACCGGGGTATTGTATTCCCACTTCTTTTCGAGTATTTGGCGAATGGTAAATATTTGGTCGATAGTTGATCGATTTCGTCTAAATCCGCACTGATAATCTCCAATAATTTCATCTGCGTATGGGGTCAATCTTGCTAACAGAATATTTGAAACAATATATATATATATATATATATATATATATATATATATAATTTTTTTTTAATAGCGAGACCCATGACATAATATGAAGATAAAATTAAAAATACAAACAAAACTTACCAGAAGATTTTGCTGCAATACAACTGACAATGGCGTATCCAACGAAGAAGCCAAAACCTATCGTAAAAACAGTTGCGAATTTCATTTTCTCTATAGTATATTTCCTTAAGGGATAATTTGACGCTTTAGAAACCACAACACACGCGAGTTTATGGTAACTGTCCTCTGGAAACTCCTGGACGACTGAATGGCCAGACCCTTACTAACAGCACATTTGAAATAGTTGAATTAAATAGGCACCACTACGAAAATCACATTATGACGTATGAGCAATCTTTGTGTTGGCGATAAGAATCCCGTGATGACATCATTAAAAACCAAGCAAATCTTTTCGATGTTGGGTTTTCACGCGCGAGGGCGACACAGGACTACGCGTTAAAGGGGAGGGTAAGAAAGAAAATTGATAATAACTCGGTCACTTAACTACAATGTGTTTTTAGCTTCTTAAAGGACAGCAGTTAGTGAAAGCTCTTTACATATGAGCGAAGGACGATGCACTTACTTTCGATGACTTCAATGGCCTACAAAAAATGCGGCAATTAAAAAAAAAAAACTTGGGCGACACATGCAGACACATAATTATTATTTTTTTTATATAACACCTGCTTGCTTGCCTAAACAGATCGTCAATCGACTTTTTACCCCTCCCACTTCAACAAGAACAGGTGGGAAAGAAATATATAAACATCTTTTTCTGTCACTGCTGCTAGGCACAAGACATTGATGAAATACCAAAGTCAAAACAAACCACTCAGGTTAAAACTTGTAATTACCGGTTTGTGTTTGGTGCAACACCGTATAGCTTACAAGGACGAAAACATTCCCGTTAGGGAGGAAATAGTTACTTCCTGCTAATTAAGCTTGTCGATTAAAAACAAATTTTCCTCATAGTATGTTTATTTTTAAATTACTTATTTACTAACAAAGAAATGTTTGTGATGTGGACTTTTCATATTTCCTCTGACTAATTACAGATTAGTTGTCATTAATGGAAGTATATCATCTGCATTTTTTTTTTTTTTAACTGTTAAACCGCAGACGATAACGTCGTCTCTTCGGGAGGGATATATATGGTAAACATTGGTTATGATTGATACACATATATGGTCTATGAGATTCGTCATCTGCATAATCATTATCTCCATCATAAGTAATCTGCCGTAGCAGACCATTTACAAGAAATACCCTGTAACCTTTCGAACACTACAGTTTTGTACACTTCTGGTCACAAGAACCTAGACTGCCTCTCAGAGACTATGTCCGAAAAAATGAGAGCAGTTCCTTTTTTCCCTGGAGTTTTGCCACTGATAGCATGCGCGCCGACTACGTGGGTGCTTCGGAGCTCCAACACTCACAAAAATAATCTTGGGGATGCAACTCACCCACAAAATTTTTAGTTTGATAGAAACAAAATAAAATAAATATTTCTCATTTGCCCGTATCAAAAAATAATAAGCAATTAAAACATTGAGGTGGAAGTTAAAATTTCTAATTTCTAAAACATAATTGTTTGCTTCTGTTTCTGCTGAGGCAACCAAACAACACTCCCCGTTTCTTACCTGTCTCTGACCTCGTCAAAGGCAGTCCCTACAATAAAAAATGGAACTATATTGTGAATAGAATTGCATATTTTCAGCTTGCGTCATAGCACAGCCCTTTATGACAGTGTTCATAAAAGATTTTAACTAAAAGGAAATCAATCAAAAAAATATTGAAACTCCCTTGAAAACATATAACACGTCCCGCCATTGATACGCGCCCACATAAATTTTGGAAAGTCGGCGCCGTTGACTGATAGGGTTGAAAATTGCGATAATTACTCTCAAATGCACACAGTAATTTTGCTCCCTATACAGTATACGAACCAAGTGTAGCTGCATAGAGGAAAATACTATAAATTTGAAGTCACAAGTTTGATCACTTGATTTATATCTTAAAACGATTTTTAAAACATATGGAAGTCGGGTTCTAGTGCTGAATTCATCTGTATTGCTGCGCTTGATGGGAGAAAAGGTAATCAAAAGCACAAATTTAAGCGTGGACACAAAACTGAAATCAAATTATGAATGTTTATTTTAAGCTTATATAGTGAAGCAATACATAAGAGAAACACTCCATAGTATATGATTTTTTCTAGCCCACATTTAATTTTTTTTTATTATTTAGCAGTTTCATTCTTATTGTGTGAAATACATCTATGTTTTTGTAACAATGTTCATAAAATACATTTATTATTTTTATTTTAAGGAAATGAACTTGTGCCATTACATTTCGTTTAAAAGTATTGAATTTCAAGTTTTTAGCTCTACAAAAATCATAAATTGTGCTGCAATCATGAAAATTTCAATCAATTTGAATTATTTACAATTCGAATTTTGAAGATTTGAAATTCTGAATTCGAGTGAACTTACTTTTCTTGCGCGCTAACATCAGTGGCGGATCTAGAAGATAAAAATTAGGGGGGCAGACCGAAGCCAAACTATGATAGGTACATCATGACAGTTTACTATAAACTTTCCAAAATATATAAATAATAGCTTAAATAGTTTTTTGTCATTGAAAAAACCGGTGTCCTAGACCCCCGACCTCGGGCTAGATTTGCCTCTGGCTTAGATTGAAATAAAGTAATAAAATTCGGTAAGAAAAGCACAGTTTAATTAATTAAACCAGAAAAACATAGTTAACTTATTTTAACGTGTTTTTACATGTATTGTTAACAGTTTCACCGTTAATTCCAATGTCTCCCACGACATTCCCTTGTTCGCTGACTTTCCTTGCATCTAAAAGCAAGGAATAGTTAGCTAATTTATTAAAAACCTACTGAAATCAGCAGGTTCCAAAGAGCAAAAATATTTGAAAACATTCTGCTGATTTCTGGCACCATGGATCTCATCCTGTCCATCTTCATGTAGCAGATGAACAGGAAAACCATTCATTTTGTCCCTAAAAAATTGAAGATCTTAAAAAATGAAATGAAACCTTTAAGTTTTACGCCCTATGGTTATGCCGGTTAGGCTAAAGGAGACGGTGATGATGAGAGATGAATGAAAATATTGGAATGAAGAAAGTGGGAGGAAACGGGAGAACCTCGAGAAAACCCAAGAGCACGGTGTTTGTCCACCACAAAGTCCACACGGCGCGAGCTAGAATCGAACTAGGGACCCCAAGCACCGGAGGTGAACGCTCTACCCGTGAGCCACCGCGCCCCCATTTGAAGATCTTAAGAAACAGAAAAACGCATTTATTTGCAATGGCTATTACGAATTTCATGATGCAGTAAAATTACCTTATGTCAGAATATAATTGAGATGAAAATAAAGCAAAATGGAAGCGCTGGTATGCATTTTAGCGCTGGTACATGCCGCGGATACGGCGAAATTTTTTTCTCACGCTGGGAAGCATCTAAATATAAATTATATTTTATTTTCTGCTATGTTGTATTTTTGTCAGTAATGTCGAGTAATTTTTGAGATGTCAAACGGCAGGTAAATATGTAATTAGTACTGGAATTAAGTTTACCTTTGGTGCTTGAGGTCCCTGATTCGAGTCCCGGCCAAATAAGTTTGTGGTGGACAACATCGTGTTCGTAGATTTTCTCGGCACACTCCCCTTTTCCTCCCACTTTTTCATTCCACCAAATGTTTCATCACCATTCACTTGTTTTCATCATTGTCTCCCTTAGCCTAAAAAGGATAATTATGGAGCGTTAAATTTAGATTTCATTTCATTTTTGGAAATAAGCTTGTGAACACAAACTTGTAAGCACATTCTAAATCATTTTTATAATATATCTCACCCACTTCCACTCACCCTAGATTTACTAAGGGGGTTTACCCCCACTGGACACTGAACTTGGACTTTTATGCCATCGGGAGTGTCAGTATTCATATCAATGATCCTGGAAACTATTGAATCGGTATTAAAATCTGTCGTTTTCGATCATTTTTACATGTAAACCTTTCTAACTCCACTTTTAGTAGTGCTAGGGATGTCTTACTCCACTCTTCCTCAGATTGTAAATCATATGTGTAGGGCTACCAAGTTTGGTTAAAATTGCTCCAGATTTTTTAGAGTTTTAGAGGAACATGCACAGTGTATACATATGAGTGGCTTCGGCGAAATTAATGGTATGTCAAATCTTCTAGTTTTTGAGTAAACTGGTAAACAAAGTTGACCATTCGCATGCAATTGAAATGCAATGACACCTACCAAACAAGCCTCTCTGATATCTGTAGGTATATTTTCGAACTTAAACTACCTACATACTGTTCTATGGTTCAATCTCAGCCTATTCCACATAATAACTCGATTTCACCGGCAGTGGTGCTTACCATGTTCCCCAAGCCGCTCAATTGGTCTTTGTTGTAATGAAGGGAAAATGAATCAGATTTGTTGATACCAGGTGTAACTACAATGAGGCATGAATTTTTTATTGTTTTACCCCATTTCACTACTTTCACAGGATTTTCTCTCTCGTGTACACTTGTGAGGTGTTACTACCTCTTCGAGTACAATATAGGATTGTGTAATAAAAAAAAATAAAAAATAATAATATTAAGTAATAAAGAAGTAAAGAGTTATATACATACATACATATATATATATATATATATATATATATATATATATATATATATATATATATATATATATATATATATATATATATATATATTCATCACCATGGGAACGAATCATGACTTTGGATTCATAATTTACAATTACATTATTATTCATATTGACTGTTGCCATCTCGGAAAATAAATATTGAGTAAAAGATTTAACTGTTGTTGCTGTGGTTTGCATGTTCTTAAGGAAAAGTGGCCTCGACAAGGGTCGATATAATAAACACTGTTATGAAAGAATATTCTCCCTTGAATCACTACTCTTTCCCAAAGTGTGCTTGAAACTTGTTTAATATAATATCAGAATAAACAATTATCGCCGGAAATAGTTTATACCGAAATATTTAACATTTAGAATAATTCATTCAGAATTTGGGATGAGTAGATGTATAACTGAACCCTATTCATGATTAAGAAACAGGCGTGAGCGCTTTCAATAACCTTTGAAATTATACGGATATAGGACTTTCAGTTTCAGTAAAACAGAGGTTCCCTTGAAGGCGCCCTTAGGGGTCGTGAAGAGCGAGCAAATGAGCGCAAGCTAAGGCCAGAAATAAACTGTGTGGAGTTATGAGTAAGGTAAGCACATTTGTAATGATCATTTTCAATTTAGCTTTAGCAAACCTCGCAGACATTGCATACTCGAGAACGAAATTAATTATACAAATAAAAATTATTTACAAAATTAACAAAAATGAGTACAAAATATTATTTCAGACTACAACGCGGATTTCACCAACTTATCAAGAGCAAATTATTATTATTATTATTACTGAAGATTTGAGAATTCAATGCTGCATTATACCTAAGACAAACGAGCGGGAATAGATGCGTCATGAACTATGCAGCGTTTACGGAGGAATGCGTCAGATCAGTGGCGTAATTAAAGGCTTGGGGGCCCTCCCGCAGACAGCGTGGACCGGGGCTCCTTCTCTACATCCCACTTCACGATTTGGGCCCCCGTGATGGCTTGAGGCCCCCCGCAATGCGGGGTCTGCGGGGCCCTTATTTACGCCCCTGCGTCAGATTTATGAGATTTGGAATCTCCACAGTGGAAAGATAGGAGCAGAGATGTAATGTATTTTTGGGATGCTGAATTTATATTTTTAAAAAGTCTCGGTATCTATAACAGTTTCTCCTACGGCGATCAGTGCTGAAAGGGGAAGTGTAGTAGGTATATCATTACCAGTTTCAACAGAGAGCTGAGCGGTCTCAGTTACCTACAAGACAAGAATTAAGGCTATCTCGTCTCGAAAAATGTATCGTGAAAGTAATATCTCGTCACGAAAAATGTATCTGTTTCTATGGGAATATTCTCTCTTGCATCTCGTCATGTAACTTCTGTCTCGTCTCGTCTCATGGGTAACCCTATCAGAGACGGAACCTATTCTTTGGACGCTCGATCCACATATACTGAACTTTATAGCTACCTCTTACCTTTTTTTTTTTTTTTGGTTTTATGGTAATCAATACTGAAACCTAAAATAATAATTTCGTGACATTTCCGGCTTTAATAGAGAGATTGAAGCACAGGTCATACCTATTCTTGGAAAATTATATCCATAGCAAAAGACCCGTGATAGTAAGTGATAGTAGATTTGCTGTATGCCACTTCCGATTCTGGTATTGATAAGGAAGAATACGGAATTTACTCTTGCTGAATGTATTAAGAAATTATTTCTCACTATCTCATGTTTTTGTTCTGAAAGATTGGAAGGAGATCATTAACAAGATCAGGTATGTAGATGATACGGTTATTATAGCTAGAACCGAAGATTGCAGGAGATGATTGACAAAATAGTTGACACTGAGAAACTATATGGAATGGAAATCAACATTGAAAAATCGAAAGTCATGAGAATATCCCGTGGAAACACGCCCTTATGTCAGGGTAAAGTTAAGAGTGCTGGACGAGGCCGTTCATTTCAAGTATCTGGGAAGTATTTTGAGGAGAGACGCTTACTGCACCAAAGAAATCAGGACAAGAATTGCACTAGCCAAAGAAGCATTCAACAAGAAAAGATCACTCTTAACTAAACGGCATGACAAACATCTTGGCATTTGAAGGCGGCGCTCCAAGATCCCTTTAAACGCTGCTAGCAAATGAGAGTCCAGCGGTATTGCCACGTTTATTTTGTACACATCCACGTCTATACTCTGGCACCTGATCGCGCTGTAGCTCGTCTGCTTAGCCATAGCCACATCCCTTAGCAGTCGGCAACATTGCGTCAGAGCTTGCATTTTATTCGTTTAGCTGAAATGCCAAGATGTTTGTCACAGGCTTTAGCAGGCTTAATATTGGAAGAAGGAAGAAATTGGTCAAGTGGCATTGAGCTTTGTGGTTCAGAGACTTGGACATTACGGAAATTAGAGGAGAAAAGAAATGTTTAGAGCTCCGAAATGTGGTGTTGGAGAAAGATGGAAAAGATAAAATGGATAGAGAGAGTAACAAATGAAAATGTTTTTGAAACGGATAGGAGAGAAGAGGACACTTATAGCCAACATCCTTCATAGGAAGACCAATTCGATTCGACACATCTTGCGAAGAAATTGTCTTCTTCATACCACCATAGAAGGAAAGATGGAAGGAAAGCGAGGAATAGGAAGAAGAAGAACCCAGCTGATCGATGATTTGAAAAACAGAAGAAAATATTGGGAGTTAAAAGGGGAAGCTGAAGACCGAGAAACGTGGAAAGATATTTCCAGGCCCAAATCTAAAATTGAAAAGATTCTCATTAATCCCAGCAGACCTTCCGGAAGGCAGAATACTTAATAATAATAATAATAATAATAATAATAATAATAATAATAATAATAATAATAATAATAATAATAATAATAATAATAATAATAATAATAATAACTGTCGACAATTGAATGGGCAGAGGGACATATTGATTCTATAAGACATATTCCGTAGCATAGTTTAGAAATCTAAAACTAATTAAAACCCTGATAAGCATTATAAGTAATACAGAGGAGTACAAAATTGATTAGTACATCTATTTCACTCGTACAATATAAATAAATACGTACGCACATACAAATTATAAAAACGCTACGAAGTTATGCATCAACCCGACATATTTACATCCTGTCATGCATGAATCTAAGTTTAAGGAATCTTCGTACCTAAAGAAATTTAAACTAAACTTTCTGTTATGTAAACGTGCCAACGTTAGCCAGGCTGTCAGTCACTGTGAACAAGATAAATCGTTGTAGGAGGTAGCTAGAAGTAAGTATGGTTCCATTTACACATAAAGATATGAGGTATTGCAATAATAACACATCGTGTGATAAGTAGAACAACTTTGGTCTCTATTGTTGCGAGCAAGGTTACCAGACATTCTCTTTTTCCCAGATTGGACCCTAAAAATGGTCTGGGCAACAGGGGCGGATCCAGGGCGGACTTCCGGAGGGAGCGATGCGTTGTAATCCTGCTACTTAGAGCTACTTTTAAGAACTCCAAACTCTTTGATGGGTTTTATTTATATATATAATAAGAAAGTTTCCTCTTCTGGATCGTCCCCCTGGATCCGCCCCTGCTGGACAGCATTTTAGGAAATGGGATGGGAAATGTCTTCCCTTTTAGGGATACAGAGAACTACTTCATTCGTAATAATAATAATAATAATAATAATAATAATAATAATAATAATAATAATAATAATAATAATAATAATAATAATAATAATAATAATAATAATAAAGCTATAGTTTAAGTGTAAATTTAAGACTAAAAATAATGATAATAATAATTATACACAACACAAGCAAGGGCGCCGATTTCTCTGTAAATTTTGGGGGAGCCCATTCAGATGCAGAAGGCATATATATGAGGATTTTAAGACAAATTGCATTCAAATTATGCTAAATATTGTATATTCATAAATATAATGCAGGGGGCCACATGAGCTTTAGGGGGCCCTCGGCCCCCCCAGAATCTGCGCCCTTGAACACAAGTACTATTTGGTGAAGATTTTATATTGTTGTATTGAAATACCAAATTTCTAAATGAAAAGTTTAGAAACATTATATGCATATGTAAATTTCAATTGAACATTGTGAAATAGATGTCGACCTGAAACACTGCATTAATATTTTTGTAATCGGTATTGTGAAAGCGTAATTTCATAAAACTTAATTTCTCGCTATGAAATTAAGTGATTTGTGAAGCAATATATTTTTTTTAAAATTGATTTTTTTTTTTTTTTTTTGTCTGTCAGATGATAACCCTAACCGTGCGTCGGTCTAAATTTTTAGAAACTATAAGAACGCATTAAACGACACCTGTTGTATAAACATGACAACACTACCCTAATGTCACGCTGTAAACAAGATAACTGAAACATTAGGAGATAGCTAAACGTAATTATGGTTCCATTTACATGAAGAGATAAGAAGTATTGCAACAATAGGACATCGTGAGCCATATGTAAGAACCTTGGCCTATATTCTTGCAACAGAAATAATGTTTTTTCAAAACAATGTCTATCGAAACAAGGAAAGCAATTCTTGGGCCTTGTGTAAAGGGTATTATCACAAAACTCCATTTTCCAGCAGGCACGTAGCCAGGATTGCGTGAAGGGGGGAGGGGTTCCGTGACATGAAATACTGTGGTCATTACAACCAAGGGGTCGAACATGGGCGGCGATTAGGGGGGCAAAGGGGGGAAGTTGCCCCCCCACTTTTTAAAGCAACCCATTAATGTATATACCGTAGTTTCATTTGGAAATATAAACTTTATGTATGTATTACTGTTTCATAAGAAAAATGGCGATATGTAACATTTGCCGTTACGTGAGTACGTATTGGTTGTCTTCCCGTGAAGTTAAGAAAGCTACAGGAATTGCGTTTTAAGTGCGACGGAAAACAACCCAAAAATTAACCTACTGGAGCACAATTCAAGCATACTTTCAATCCAGAGGTATAGAAGCCAAACCTGTTAAATCAATTTTCAGTTTTATCAGGAAACGAAGAAGTGATGTCCCTATGTTTCAGAATTGTTTAACAATTTTCTTGTTTAGAGATCCCTACTTACTACAAATGAGTGAAATCAACTATTAAACAAAAAAGTTGTTCAACAATTCTGAAAATACTTTTTCTTCGTTCCGACAAAATTCAAAAATGGATTTGGCAGGTTTTGCTTCTATACCCCCTTCTTACAAGGGCTCGATATGTTAGTCAGCCGCTTTGAAACTAATTGAGAGAACATTTAGCAAAAAAAAAAAAAAAAAAAAAAAAAAGTATTTCACAAGTTATTCTTTAATTGCACAAAAATTGACAATTCCTAAAATGTCTTCACTTCTTTCTAAAGTAAGGAATATTGATTAAGAAGAGCGTAATAAGAAACAACTTCTACCTTTTCCATTGTTTTGTAATATAATATACGAGTGAAGTGGTGTGTGTTTAGGGGTGTAACTGTATATACAATTAAATTTAGTGAATTCAACATAATTCTAGGTTTTAGGATTATTTTGTATGACTGGAGTGTAGAGTGATTCTAAGTATTGTTATCTTTTGATGTGTTCCAAGAAAGTGAAAACTGCACGTAATGGCACCGAACATGTTTCGGGAAGCTGCAAAAGCAAATATTGCTTTAAATGTCGTAGCATATGCTTATAGTATTTACTGTCTTTCATTTTCCAAGAGTAAAAACATGTATTTAATAGCATATGTGGAATTAAAAATGAAAGACAGTAAATCATAGTGCAATTATCCCCAGTTTCAGTATAGCATCTACAAAATAAGACTCCTTATTCATTACTATGATTAATATTATTATTTCTATTTATTTGGTTTTCAAATTTGTTATTAAATAATCTGATTACACAATTTTCCGGACAGAATTTTAAGATGTTCATGAGCAAGGAATCAAATCTCTTCTTACATTTTCGTTATTTCAGAGTACAAACGTCTAGTACCTACGTGCTTTGGTTTTGTCAATTCACTTAATAAAATGTGAAATACGATATACAGTATTTTAACTTAAAAATATAGTATCCTATTAGTTATACAACCTTTCGTGAAACAAAGTGTTAGAAATAACCAGGAAAACTAAGATTGATATACAAATATTCAGATCATGTCTTGCCCCCACTTTTAATGTCCAATCGCCGTCACTGGGGTCGAATATTCTAAACAATTTTAATGGAATATATATATATTGGTTCGTTTAGCCAGGATTTTGTAACGGGAGGGGCGGGGGGGCGTGACATGAAGGCCCAGGAGCCCGATCAATCTAAACTACTTTACTATCAGCATATATTGGTTTGTTAGGACAATAAAATAAGGATAAGTATTTTAATAAACTATGAAAAAATCTCGAGTATAATAATAATAATAATAATAATAATAATAATAATAATAATAATAATAATAATAATAATAATAATAATAATAAAACACATTGAAAAAGATTATACAATATTTACATCCTTCCTCTGTTTAATTTTCCTTTCATTATGACCTCAACTATTATAAAATGTACATATTCATTATTATAAAATGTACATACTTAATAATGTCTTGTAAAATATTTTGCAATATCTGCGTTCCTTTTTCTGATAAATCAAATGTTAACAGACCTTTCTTTCCACATAAATTTTTGTTTTTATTATTCCGTCAACTACTGTCTGTTTCAAATGACAGGTTAAAGGATCAGTGGAAAATTGTTTTTGAAATAACATGTTTGATATTGCAAGGATGCGATGACGAAAAGTTATGATACAAAAAAAAAAAAAAAAAAAAAAATGTCCATGCTGTTGCACAACGGCACTATGATTTCGGAAGCTTGAAATCTCCCTGACTAGTAGCAGAAATTCTGAGAATTCCGCAACTTTTCTACAAACTTCAAATTTCCTGACTCTTCCAGGATATGTCGCTCGCCTCGCAACCATGTATTGCAAGTAATACAAATCTCCTCATAAGAAAGAATAACCAAAAGCTTCTTGTAGTTTTTATTTTTAACGCTAATCTTCTTTTTCTGATTTCATTTTGTTTTATCCTTCCTTAATTTTTTCATTCCTGGTCTCAAAGGGGGGATCCCCCTGCCTACGTGCCTGTTTCCAGTCATTTTCAGAGGTTAACAAGCAAATATTGGATGAGGTAGAGAGAAACATTTTCTTTCTTCTTAGAATTGACAGGTGGCTCATAATTATATGTATGTTTCAAGAAACTAGCAACATAACTTAAACACATTACTCTTATAAGAATACCTTTTCTTATAAGAATTTTAATCTCTTTTCTCCATTGGTATGGTCCACTAATACGCCAGCCAAATCAATACATGCCTGGAGACGAAGAACAACGTTGTCACAAGCAACTTGACAGACCCGTACTGGTATCCTGTGGAACTCTTCTGTGATAGCTACCCGTAGTTCGGTCAAATTACGTATGTAATATTGATATACTTTGTGCTTTAAAACACCCCATAAGAAAAAAATCAGGCGGTTCAATTCAGGAGATCGAGCTTACCACTTCATAGACCGATCCAGTGGTCCGGGATTGTTCAGACACTCTCGCACTGGTATGGCATAGTGTTGCGGTGCTCCATCTTGCTGCCAGTGGTCCATCAGTACTATCTGCAGTGACCGTTATCCTCACTCTTAGGCTGCACAGTGTTGCCATATCGAAATTTTTGTCCAGAATTACCAATACTACAGTCAGTCAAACGTAATTATGGGCTAACCTGTATTTAACATGTCAAAGTAAGTGCTCTCAGTTTCGCTTTCCTCTTATGACAAAACCGTAACTTTTAATTAGGCACATGGGCGCCCACAGAGGGGACAAGAGGGGCAATTGCCCCTTCCTGGATTTTTAAAAGAGGCTAACGTTTATAGGCTCTTCTAGTGACAAAAGTTTGCTTTTAAAATCAACATTCAAATAAATGGTTAGGAGTAACAAAATTTAGTCGAGCCCATCCCCAAGATTTTAACCTATTCCCCTCTCCCGTGTGATGTTTCATATTTTTTCAGTAATGATTGTACTCAGCCTGATGAATGCAATGGCAAGGTATTTTGAATGATAGTATCCGTCAGTTGAGTTGAAAAGATTATTTCGCTCTTTGCTATTTCTTTTACAGACGTGCAGGCTAAAAAAAAAAAAAAAAAATCAGTGTGTGTGTGTGTGTGTGTGTGTGTGTGTGTGTGTGTGTGTGTCTTGCCCCCTTGGTAAAAATCCTGCGGGCGCCCATGATTTAGACATATAAATTAAGCTCTAATTAAAGTAGAAATATGAGTTAAACCTCATTGAAATTGAAATTAAGCATCCTTTCTATCGGTACAAATCTTGTTTGAACATCCCGATAAAAATGTTCGTTTCCAGATTTAATTCGCTTCTAACTTGGCAACAATGCTTCAAAAACAAACAAACAAACAAAATTGACGCTAATTCTACAATATTATTAGCAAAACAATTTTTCCGAAGATGAGACATATAAGTAGCAATCGACATAGAAACATCCACAGGATTTTTAACATGGCGGAGGGGGAAAAGATAGACACACAAGCGAAATCACGAATATACACACCTTGTTGCTCATAATATATATTTCACAAAAATGACTCACATTACATAACCTTTTTAACTACACTAAATATATTAAATGCTGTAGTACTGTGTTTCCCAATCTTTCTGATGTCGCGGATCTCTTATAACCATATCTAATTCTCGGTGGCTCCTCATGAAATCAAAAATATATTTTACAAAAATGAAATGATAAATTACATTTTTACAACATTATATATGTCATTTATGACAATGCGATATCGGTATAAATGGGTATATTCGAAAAAATACGATCATACTAGTTAGACCTAATGTTATAAATTCAACATTCACATATAATGTGATGAGTAATGCATTTTTCAGTCTAGGTTGGTAATTTTGATTTTTCTTCTTTTATCTAATTATTCATTTCTCAATTGGTTGAAACGTACGGAATATGCATTGCTACATTGCAAAGATTCAATGTGTGAGGAACATGACAAAGTTTAATGAAAATAAAATGTCCCACAGACCCCCCTTTTAATCTCTCGCGGCCGCTGGGGATTCGTGGAGCACACATTAGCCCAAGAATTTTAGGCAAAAAAAAAAAAAAAAAGTCGAATCCACCTAACAAATTAGAAAGAGGTAGAGATTTAGTATATTTGTTTATTAGCTCATACTAATGAAAATACTAAAAGTCCTCTAGAATTCAACTTGTCCTCCGGCCGCCATCTTGGAAAATGGCGGCCAAATTAATTTTTGGGGGAATTACTTGAAAACCGTTACAGGTACCCAAAAATTCCAGAGAGAAAAAATATTCTTCATGAAGAAGCAAACATTTTTATATATAACTTTTATTTTGTAAAGTGAAAAATAAAAAAAGTTACACAGGATTGAAGATTACCAATTTTGAATGTTATTGAGGATATGCAAAATTCAAATAGATTTTTCTATTAGAATTGTTACTCTTATTTTCCTTACTAGGATAATTTCAAGGATGTTATAAAACAGGGGATCTGCCCATACGTATCTTCAACATATGAACTCAATGAAGCCAAAAACAACCGAGCATGGTCTGATCCGGCACGTTTCATTGGCTAGTCTCGTTTCCACCATGATTGTTGGCTCAAAACATTGCG
Source organism: Thermobia domestica (assembly GCF_964235325.1). Taxonomy (NCBI): domain Eukaryota; kingdom Metazoa; phylum Arthropoda; class Insecta; order Zygentoma; family Lepismatidae; genus Thermobia; species Thermobia domestica. The sequence continues at coordinate 41,356,944 of NC_137460.1, forward strand.
ATCTTAGTGGCGCGGAGTGGGAAGAGTAGGTGTGGCGAAGCTGTGGCGTACGGCTTCACGATTTTGTTGTATGGGCAGATCCTCTATTTTATAACATCCTTGGATAATTTAGTCCTCAGAGGTATCAAATAGCACTTCCAGTGACGAATTCTCACAATTTGTTCCTTCACTCTCCCGTAATGAGAATTTCGAAGGTTAAATAGGCCTATGCTTAATTGCAGGAAGCCAGCTTTTTTTAAAAATACAATTTCGCTAATTTCTGTTAATAATATATTACGTTAAGTTAGTATAGGTTAGGTTAGGGCTAATTACTTGCATTATTGTATTCATATTTCCTTATGTGCGCTTCCGGTAAGTAGATAACTCTACAGCATTTTTCGTTTCTCATTTCTACAACATGTACTTCTATTTCACTCTTAAATGAGATACAAATCAATTACATTTCCCTTAATTCAACTTATTTCCCCTGTAAATCTTCTATTTTTTTTTTTTACCTACTTTTGGCCCCCTTGACCTAAACATACCCTCTTAAATATTGCTTCCTAACATATCTGGATAAAACGCTGGGACAGAGCACGTCAAAAATAACATTGCTGCTGATAAATTGTACTGCAGGGACGTACTCTGGGGGTGAGTTCTTTGGTTCGGATCCCCTCCCGAAATTTCGACATTTGTGTAAATTTAACCTAATTTTACGGGCAATTTTAGGAACTTTAATATAAAATACCCCCATATTGAATTTGGACCCTCCCAAAATAAATTCCTGCGTACGCTACTGTTGTATTTCATAGTTTTAAAGCAAAATCGGATAAAAACGAACTTTTATGGGGATATAGTTGATCGTTCGTTATCAATAACAAAGGAGTTTCGTTTGATAATGTGAAACTACGATAGACTTTTTCAGACTACTGAGAAAAATAATTCCAGATCGACAGAACAGCCCGATGAAGATCGAACTCCAGTCCACTGTTTATAGTTTGAGAGACAATTTCCTAATCTAGGGAAATTTCGTAGGTAAATTTAGCGAAAAGGGAAATAGTGAATTTTTCGATAAAAGTGAACATCCAGGGAAATTCTCCAGCTAACTACTTGACCAATATAAATGCTTAATTTGTTTGTTCTTAAGAAATAAATACAATAGCAATAGTTTGTATGTGTGTGTTCAAAGTATCAAAATTTTCACCCACTGGGTGTACTTATGTGTATTTAGAAAACAATGAAAGTAAAAAAAAGCAAAAAGCAAAAAGCAAACGAAATAAAACAAATGTGGTTGACACTTTCTTTAATAAAGTAATCTTAAAGCTAAAGTAGCCAAAGTAATCTTAAGTAGCAAAAGTAATCTTATCACATAATTTCAGTCATAGGAGTTGGACATTCAACAAACTTGGGAAAATTTGATACGAAATGGAAAATTTTTGTGTCAGCCGAGGGAAATTTTCTTAAGACATCCTACGAACACTGCTTCAGTCTTGACATGGTGTTCCCACCAGAAAGTATGTTTTTCAAGAATTCCTCAGAAACGTGGATTCGTTTTTGTTTTTTTTCAGTGTATGCAAATTCAGTATTGAAATCAGAAGTAATTGGATACCGGTTGTAATAGATGTTGTAAGACATGGAATCTGTTCATCGGACAGTTGATTCCACGACAAAACAGTTTATCGTCCTCTTACAATTATTACTGTGTAGGAATCAATACTCTAACCGGAAGTCGTACTAGTTTTACTACTTCCGGCTTCAGTAAAAAACTGTAGCTGAGATGGAATCTATTCTTGGTATTCGGAATCCATACCGATAATCATTTATCTCCTCTGTTTACCATTTTCACTCTCTGGCAGTCAATATTAGAACCAGAAGTGATAGTTAATTTCTGCCACATTTTTCTTAATAGGGTAATAAAGTCATGTATGGAAACTATTCTTGAGTTTCTGAATTCAGTTCAAAAAGGTAGACCGTTCATCTCTGATACATGGGGTCCCTGGTTCGATCCTTAACTCATCAAGTGGGCTTTATGGTGGACAAACGCTGTGTTCATGGGTTTTATTGGAGTTCTCCCGTTTCTTCCCATATTTCTTAAATCCAACATTTCATTCATTCTCATCATCGCCGTCTTGTTTAGGGGAGGCCATTCCGTACCAGTCCTAGCAAAATCTTATGTACAACAACGCAATACAAAAGGTCATTATAACTGCTAGGCTTATTATCGCAAACTAAATAGCAAATTTTGCGTTGCTTTTTCCGCAAACCGTTGCGGAATATGCCCGTAGCCTGTACTGCATATCTATGGGACATAAAACAAAGATTTCAATTCATTACATTTTCATTCGGAAAAAGAAAAAGAAAAAAATAAGTTTCCTATCTACTCCCGTTTTCCAATATGGTGATCAGTGTTGAAACAAAACAAAAAAAAAAAAAAAAAAAAAAAAACATAAATTTCCACTACTACCGGTTTAGAAGTTATTCTCGGAACGCTCATTCCATAACAAAAAATCCATTTTTAGCTAGCTCTTACTATTTTAATCAGTGGACAGCAATATTGAAACCTGAAATAGAAGTAACAATAATTTTTTCCCCTATCATTTTTGTTTTCAGTGGAGATGGCAGCTTTTCTTCAAATGCTGAATCGCTTAAAAAGAAAAAGGATGTCACTATGTTACCTTTTTTGTCCTATAGACCGGAAATGGTTGATTTCTACCACTTCTGATTTGAATAGATGATTAATGGATGAGATAGAGCTTATTCTTGGGATGTTAAGTCGATTTAAAAAAAAAGTTTTTGATATCTCTTACCGTTTTCATTGTACGCATTTCAATATCGTAACGGTAATTGGCAATGGATTTATACCACTTCCGATTTTAGTAGACGAATAAGGGTGGAAACCGAATCTATTCTTGAGATCCTAAAATATTGGCTGTCCCTATGTCTATTACTATTACGTTGACCAACGTTGAAACCCGAAATGGTTTATTTCTACCACTTTCGGTTTGGGGAGTTCGACAGTGGCCGTTACGGCGTGTGCCTCGTGTGTTGTGATGCTCTGTGAGGAAGAGAATGGAGTGTTCTTTCCTACACACTGCACTACACTTACCAAGGATGTTATAATAGAGTATCTGCCCATATGTATCTTCATCGTATTAAATCTATAAAGCCAAAAAACAACCGAGCATCGGCACGTCTGATTGGCTTCTGCCATCGTCTGATTGGCTACTTTCGTTTCCGCCATGATTGTTGGTTCAAAACATTGCGATTCTATTGGGTGGAGTGGGCAGAGTAGGGGCGGCGAAACTGTGACGTATGGATCCTCTATTTTATAAGATCCTTGACACTTACATTTTCTTTTACAGTTACACGTACATACATCCCCTTCTTTTTTATACTCTTTCTTCTTTTTTTCATTTTACACTTCCCACTTACCTCTAACTTTTTGCCCTGTTCAACTTGGCTTTCAGCCCTATTTCACTGTCTGAACTTCTTTCCCGATTTTGACCTTTTCCTTACTTTGACCTTTTCCCCAATTGTGCCCTTTCTTCCCAATTGTGTCCTGTATTTTATTCACTTTTGTTCCTGAATCACAAATCCTCCGTGTGAGGTACACATAAGACAATTTTGCATTTGTAGCACACATGACTTTAATGCTGGTGCATCTACCTATTTGACCCATAATGGTCTCAAGACACGACTTTCGGTTTGAATAGAGGACTAACGGGATAGATGGCACCTATTCTTGAAAGACTGATTCGATTACAAAAGACCGTGTCTCGATGTCTGTACAGACAAGTAAACGGAAAGTCCGTAGCTAGGAATGGCCAGAGGGGGCTGAGCTCTCTACGATCATCTTCAGCCTCCCTTAAATTTTCAGTTTTTTTTTGGAATATAGCCTTCTATGAATGAGAGGCGAACTCAAGGATTAGGATTAGGAATTTGATTTCTAGACTTTCGGGCTCTATGGCCGCGTTAGCCCATCTTCGGGGGATGACATCCCTTGGCGATCACATTACCCAGGAAAGAAAGGAAGTAGCCTGGGACCATTCCGTTAGGTACCACTCCGGCATTTGCTTGGTATGAATGGGAAAAACCTTATTCAAGATGGAAGATTTGAAAAAGCTTTTACACTTTTTCGACTGAGTGTCCGTACCGGAAATCGAACTCGGGAGCGTTACTGACTACGCTACACGCGGCCACAGGGTGAAGTCACGCCAGCTCCCAAATGACCTTGGGACTCCATCTTCGTGCTCTGGCTGCAGGCCTGACAAATAGACATACCCATTCTATAAGATATCCGATACTAACGTATAGCTTATTATGGAAATTTAAAAAATATGTGGAAAACTTGAAATGAAAGAGCATGAAGGTATAGATTCAGAATTAAAATTAGGAGTACGACGCTCGAAGAACAAGAACTGAGAAATTGAATTTTTTTTTTCTAAAACAACACATGTCAGAATAACCAAGTTTTGAGAAAAAAAATGAGGAAAACTATACTTCATGCTATAGTTTAGCCCAAAAGTCTAATATACCAAGCGTAGGCAACATCTTGACAGGTGCAGTTCAGGCTCCAAACCAGCCACAGAGGTTTGGGGGGGGGGCATGAATATGTTAGGGGGGCCAAGTCATTAAAAATTCTCTTCCAAATATTTGAATTGAGTTTTTTGTATTAATAATAGCACTTTGTATTGATGTCTAAAGGGGCCCCAAAAAGTTTAGGGGGCCAGGCCCCCTCTAGCCTCCCTCTGGTTGCGGGGCTGGTGCAGTTATCTCACAAAATGCGTATCTAAGCGTAGCAAACATAATAGTGTTGTTAACTTCATGTCTGACAAAACCTGACTTTTTTTTTTTTTTTAATCAATTATGGATTAACTTGCACACATCAACATTCATCCCAATATAATGAACTTTCGTTTCTCATGACAAAAAGTGAAACCCATGAGACAGGTAATATACGTGAACACACATTTCTGTGTACAATTTTGCTTTTCTATGCTAATTGGAACGCAGCATACCTATGTTGAACCTTCCTGTAAACTTCATTGTATGCATCATGTATCATAATCTCTAACTATAATGTTAACAAAAACCTTACCTTGTATTCAAGGAGCAATAAGATTTCAAAACCGTTTCAATGCTCTTTGATATCTTTTTCCGTGTCTTCAACTACGCTGCTAGACTGGTAACATAACATGTAGGTGGGTTCATTCCTTCCGTGGAATTGGGAACCCTTTTCTTAAGAGAAATAAGTTAAATTCAATACTCATTTCCAAAAACTGTGTTAAATGTGTTAAATATGTTATACAGTGGCGGCTCTTGAGGAAATCACATCGGTAAAAATTTACATTTTATCGCTACAAGCTAATGGGAAGAAAGCTTACATAATGTATTAATGTTTTTGGCCATGGCTTGTACCGACAAAAATTAAATTTTTACCGATGTGGCTTCCATCAAAAGCCTTTTCTTTCCTTCCTTCTTTCTTTCTTTCTTTCTTTCTTTCTTTCTTTCTTTCTTTCTTTCCTTCCTTCCTTCCTTCCTTCCTTCCTTTCTTTTCTTTCTTTCTTTCTTTTCTTTTCCTTTCTTTCTTTCTTTCTTTCTTTCTTTCCTTTTATTTTCTTTCCTTTCCTTTCCTTTCCTTTTCTTTTCTTTCCTATTCTTTTCTTTCTTTCTTTCTTTCTTTCTTTCTTTCTTTCCTTTCTTTTCTTTCTTTCTTTCTTTCTTTTCTTTTCTTTCCTTTTCTTTTCTTTCTTTCTTTCTTTCTTTTCTTTCATTTCCTTCTCTTCTCTTTCCTTTCTTTTCTTTTTTCCTTTTCTTTTCTTTTTTCTTTCTTTTCTTTTCTTTTTACATATTCGTAATAATGTTGTCACTTATCTTCCTGTTAAGGCAGAAATGATGAATGCTGCAGCATAATTGAAAATACGTGAAGGAAACAAATTCGACGCTGATTTACCATTTTCAGATTCCGTCACTAAACTAACGAACAATTGAAAAACGACCAGCGCTGTGTGTGCGAACTTAGTACTTATGTGGTACCTAGGTAGAATATATTTTCTTGAACACTCAAGGAAGCCAGTGATTTGCAGAAAATGGAATTTTGTAATTTGACGTATAGAAAGCTAATAAACTAAAAATTTTATGCACAAGTCAGTGTTTTCTTCAGTTAATGACTATATGATCCCACCTGTAATCAAAATTTCCTTTGTCCAGATTTAAAGCAGAGTCTTTATTTCTTACGAGCAATGATTCAAATACACTTTTGAAAGTGATGGAAGACATGTATTACGTGCTCTATTATTTCCAATTTTATATTCAATTTCACGCAGATATTTCGAAAGGCCTGAAGTAGGTGGGTATTTTGCCTTAGAAACCTTAATGTATTCCTTTATTTTCGCTGAGACGTTTCTATTGTCAAGCCTATATACTATTGTAGATATGAGCAAATAACTTTATAGATTACCTTGGTTCATATCATATTCGCTACCATCCAACCACACACGCACTTGAATGCGTGCTTCTCGACACTAATAGGAAACGCCTTTCATCGTGGCTTCGTTAAATTGCACGAAAATCGACACCAAAACTAGCAACAACGATAATACATTACAACCAATTGTCTGCACAGGATGAGACACTGCCTATGGAGGGTAATTATGAGACACCCCTCACTGATCTTCAACCACTGTAGGTAAATACAAATTAAGTGCACAGGCATTAAGTGACATCCTTCAGAATGCTCTCTCTACATTCTTAAGTTTCAGTTTACGAAAGTTTGGATGTACCAATCTTTTTAACAAATTCATTAAAAAAGAAAATGTTTTGAAATTGGAAATCCTTTCATTAACTTTTAGTGCAGTAATAACACTGTTGTAAAACCAATGGGTGTTGGTGGAAGCCTGGTAAGTCAGCAGTTATAGGTTAAGATGAATTTGTCCCTTGGTCTTTCGTTTCAGAGTTACAATTTTTGTTGTTGTTGTATCTCATTTTGCTTATATGCAGGGTAATTATGAGACGCATGCTAGATTAATGTATTTCAGAAATAACTGGAATCTGTCTCTATATCCTAGTACGTTAAGTAAAGTAAAGTGAAAAAAAAAAAAAAAAACTATATTCTGTAGTTTAGGCAGTCCTATAATCTACATTTTGTTGAAAATAGTCTAGGCCGCACATCTATATACTAAAACATAAAGAAATAGAAGTAGCCTAAGTGGTTTTTAGTGAACAGCCTAGAATTTGGTCTAAACTTATTTCATAAGCTTGTTTTGTAACCTGAAACTATCTAATATACGCTATTAGCCTATAGGCCTATTACAGTCAACTCACAAAAATGTTAGTAGCTATCTCCATTTTCTTTTATGGTTATTTTCTTGTAACTCAGCCAAATATTTGTATATCTTTATGTAATAAACACAAAATAACGAAGATTTCTTTCTGTCACAATTGAACTCCTTCATACCTCAATATCACATACAAAAAGCTGGGGACAACAGGTGTCTCATAATTACCCTTTTGGATGGAAATTATGAGACAGCACAAATTTGACATTTACTCATCAACTTATGAGATGACAGGAAATTGCTTGGCAGCAAATTTTTTCTCTATTGGCACCATAAACTGCTGCCTAGGTTAACTACTTTCAAAACTAATGTGAGCTGAGTAACGTGGAAAAGTTGTGAAATCTGTCTCATAAGTACCCTCATTGACCCTATATGTATTTTTAAAGGCATTTTTGTGTCTGATAAATACACTGTTATATCATCGAAATGTTACAATGTATCATATAACAGGTTCACAAGATCAATTAATTGCTTGAGAGAAGTATATACTACTTTCACCAATATTTTTTATTAACAATTACGACTACCATGAACGAACTTAGGGAAGATCCACGCCAAGAGTGACATGTCAATTTTGAGAGTATATTTTGTATTATTGAAAAAAAAAGTTTTCAAAAATACCAGGATTTTATTGTTAACAAACCTACTGTGAAATTGATAGTAGAATGAAACCTTTCTTAACGAACACCTCTACAAAACGTGCTCTTTTTTTCCTAGAGAAATGTATATGTATAATTATGGAACACAGTTCTTCCTTGTACAAACACGGACAGATTTCTATCTCCCAAGTGTTTCAGTAACCTCTTCATAACGGGTGGGAATTATTCTCAGTACATATGTATTTAGAGAGGAAAATAATTATAGCATATTGCTGTGTGTTATGAGCGGTGATTATATTTAGAAAAATATAAGTAAAAAAGCTTATTAGTACTCATCGCTGACCAAAGTATTTATCTAAGAAGCGTTTTCGGAAATCATGATTTCCATCATCAACATAGTTCGAAAAGTAAGTTTAAACATGGAAAAGAAACATGGATGGGTAAAAATAAGGTTTAAAAGGAATAAAAAAATATAAAGCTTCTTGTCAAACAGTGAATAGTGATCACTAAGTAATGAAAAAAAACGTGTTAACTTCTGTTTGACTAGATGTTTTTACTGCATATTTTTAAAATTCCTTTTTAACCTTGTTTTATCCATCCATGTTTAAATTTACTTTTCAAACTAAGCTGATGATGGATATCGTAATTTTCGAAAGCGCTTATTAGATGAATACTTTAGTCTGCGGTGAGTACTAAGCTTTTTTTTTTTACTTATAATTTCTGCAGTTTAAAAATAAATCTAGAATACAAGACAGAAGACAGATAATTTCTTTCCTACAAAGTGTTTTTGTTACAGGTGACATGGTGAATCATATCACAGAACAGTTACAAACTGAAACTTATTATTATTTTCCTGTCTCTGTAAACAATAAATTGCTTTCTGGTAAGAATCGTAGAAAATCATCAACCAGTAAAAACAATCGTGCAGAACCAGTCGTACACCAAGAACAATATGCAAAAGTTCTTCATTTCGTTGACAAGTTCACTCATCTTCCCGTTCGGACATAAAAGAGCAAACCACGTGGACCATGCCTAAATCCGCAACTTTCAACATAAAAGAATATGCGTCATTTGTCTTAAGGTAAAATTCCAACATTTGAGTACTGTATTTTGATAATGCATTTGCTAAATACTGCACACAATTACGAATGAACTGTGAGTAATTAAGTTTGTGTAAGCTCTCTGTGACGGACACCTCTTATTTATGGACAAATAATCATGTAATACCGTTATCCAGAGGTTCACTATATTAGCAATGTTGCAGAATCTCTGCAAAAGTTTTATTCCAAATGATACTGAAAAGCAACCATTTTCAGTTGAATGCAATCGTTTGAAGACTTTTTTTTTTTTTTTTGTTAGAAAAAAAATATTCAATGTGATAACCTATTCTCATATTAAAAATCTGCAGATTTATACCATAATGTGAAAATTGATTTGATTTTTTGTGTGTATATGTGCACCTCTGCCATTACTCAGCTGAATAGTACTACCCCACCTTCTCTGGCGGATTCTTTTGTCACAACTACTACTTTGCTATTATCATTAAATGGACGAAGAGCAGCACCGCCTTAAATAATATAGTTTCTTTCTTTAATAATTTAAAGCAAAGAAGGTATTCTAGAAGGGAAATCTGGGATATGCGATGGTAAAAATTTGTCATTCCCATAAAAGATTGTAACTGCAGTAGATTCTTGGGAGATTGTGTACCCAAAATAGGTTTTAATTTGATTCTAGCTGGTGTTATTCCATCATTTGAAATGTCGTAGCCACGATATGTAATGTGGACTGTGACAAATATCGGTTTCTCCGTTAACTATTATATTCTTGAAATTTCTGTAACACCTCTACAGTCTTTCTCAAACATTCCTCGATCTTGGATCCTCAAATTAATACATCGTCAACATAACAACATACTCCCGTCATTCCTTCTACATCAGGATCCATGAAATAATAGAAAATCTGCGCCGAACAATTTAAGCCAAACAGAAGCCTTTTGCTTATAAAGACCCCACGGTGTATTTATCACCGAATAATTTTGGGCATCCTCTACAACTTCCAACTGGAGATAGGCTTACCCCAAACCCAATAATACAAACCAGGCAGCCTCATTTATACTCTGTTCACTATCCTCTTATGCAGTTTCAGAAACTCAAAGGCATAGTCCCTTTCTCACAAAAACCGCAAAACAGCACTCAAATAACGTCAGCGGACAACTCTCCCGTTGGCAAAACCGATCCATCAATGCTTGTACGATGTTGCCTTATGTCTTTTCAAATCGTCAAGAAAGGGATGGTCAGTGACTATTTTTCCTTCTTCCTTTTTTCCATTTTTTCGGTGATTTTTTTTTTTTAATTCACAACTCACTTTTCTTTTACTTTCCCGTAACTCAGATAAAGTAACAATTTCCCTGGAAACTAGAGCAATATAACACAATAAGCATAAACGTCTCCCTTGAACACTGATTAAATACTATAGCAATAGAATATAAGCGTTATATAAATAGTAACTATTGACTACAGCAAAACCTAAGGAACGTACTGTAATTGATGCACTCTCCAATTTTGATAAACACTAAAGCCTATTGTGTAACACAGTGCGAATACTATTACCAATATAATAAGAAATACGTCTGATATAGTGGTGTTCATGAATCGACACGAGAAATAGGGTTTCCTTATCTAAATTTTGTAAGTCACATCTCGTCTCTCTTCTCGAAGAATTCTTTTTCTCTAGTTTCGATTATCGAAAAAGATGTCCTCGTCTCGTTTCATTTTGTAAATTCACATACAAAATTTATGATCTGATTTTTTAGATTTTCAAAACTATGCTATGCATTAGTGTCGGAAGTCTTGCAGAATGGGTTTGTCCGTCCGTTCGTCTGTCGTCAGTTATCACAGCCAAAACAATAGGAGATATCGAGACGCGGATTTTGCAATCGATTCAGCACCCCAGAAACAGGTCCTGTCTTCTCCATTAACCCTCTATTCAAACCAGAAGTAATTAAAAAGAATCATTTCGGGTTTCAATGTTTATCGCCATAGAACTAAAATAGTAATAGACAGTGAGGAACATTTTTCTGCAATCGATTCATGGTCTCAGGAATCACAACCTGCAACACTCTATCGAAACCGGAAGTAATTCACTCTATAGTACTTCTGGTTTCAATACTGATTCTCATAGAGCAAGAGCTGGAAAAGATATTGAGAAGCACTTCTTTTGCAATCTATTCAACGTCCCAAGAATAGATTCTATACCCTCCCTTAATCCTCTATTCAAACTGGAAATGATCCAAATTAACGATTTTTGGTTTCAACATTTCGCCACTGAACAAAAACAGTAAGGAATAGCGAGAAATGTTTTATATATATGGACTCAGGAACAGGTTCTTTCTTTGATATTATTCCTCTATTACATCCAGTAGTTGTAGATATAACCGACTACTTCGAAGTTTTAAGTATTGTATTCAGGTGGTTTGGAAGTATTACATAGTTTTTCAGCTGTGAAACATTCATTTGTCTTAATTTCATCCAGAAGTTACCAGAATCCTTAAGCGTAACGAGAGGTTCATGAGGGAAATGATATAACACTCAAACCATATTTATCATTGGAGTGTATGGTGTAAGACTTGCGTATCTTTAAAAAATGATAAATGTTCTACACTGTGTTCTACAATCATTCTATCAACTTATGATTTTATGTCATGATTCATGTATCAATAAAACAAAGTTTGAGAACTAAGACTGGGATAAACTAGAGTTGCCCGCCAGACTCGTGAAATTTATCGTCTCGTCTCGATTCTAGTCTCAAAAATGAGACGAGAATGGTCATTTTTCTAATCTCGTCTCGAATTTGAAAGATATTTCTCATCTCGGGAGCAACACTAGTCTAATACTATATATCCTAACAATAAATTACGCTTAATTAGCTGTGTAGGAAAGATGTAGAATTAAAGCAACACTAGGAAAAACTCTAGGAACTAGTGAATAAATATAAAATAAAAAAGTTTCAGTAGCATTTGGCTGAAATATAAATTAGAAATGAACATCTGCGTGAATTCATGTTATTGTGCTTTTGTTATAATTATGAAGGTTTATTTCCTGGTCTGCACAATTCCAATTGCTTGTTTCTTAATCATTACGGATCCACTAGTTAATAAAAGAATCATATGTGCTCATTTAAAACCTACTTAGGGAATCTGAAGGACAAACGTAATACTTAAATATGGATAATAATTATTATTATCAATCGCCAACCACTTCTCTATATATTAGCAGTTTTGCAACCGTTTCCTCGTATACAAAATTCTTAGGTATTATGTTTTGATGTTGTTGTTTGTTTGTTTGTTTTTTTAAAGAAAAAGGCCTCTAGAAATAACACAAAAGGGAAAATGTGGTAACAACAGATCTGTCATCCTTACTGACTTTCCTTCGACCAGCCATAAATAAGCCCCCATACTGAGTTTGGTGACATCCTACACCACCCGCGGTGTGTTGGCATCGGACAGCAACTGTATCCCAGGATAGCGCATGTACTATAACATATTTAGTAAATTATCTATTCTTGATGATGGGTAATACATTTTATGTCACTAGGTTGAGAGTCTTCTTAAAATCAAATAAGCATAGAATGAGACTACTATTTTTCCTCTTTTGCAACCACTATAGGTGTTGTTGCCCAATCTGAATACAAGGGCCATGCCCAAAGTTTTTAGCAGCGCAATAATCTAACCTCACAGCAATATTTTGTTTATTGCATTCGACACTCTGATATTTTGTGACTTTCAGCTATCAATGGCAACAATGAGTATGTGATAGCATGGTCAGAGATAAGGAAACCCGCATGACCCTTTGCCTAGTTAGCCATGGAGCTGTCAAGACGTGACTTTCGCGCTATGATTTTCTACGATTACAAGAAGGGCTTAACCGCGGAGCAGTGCCTTGAAACTTTGGTAAATACTTTTGGGGAATCTGCTCCTTCATTAGCTAGTGTTGGAAATTGGTTTCGGGAACTTAAAAGGGGATGTACGTCACTTGAAGATGAACCTCGTTCCGGAAGGCCAAACACTGCAGTGACTCCCGAAAACATGGGGGCTATGAGGCAAATGGTGAAAGTGATCCCCATGTATCTTTCCTGGAGATCGAAGCGACTCTCAACATTGGGTCAACAGCAGCGCAGACAATTATGCATGAACACTTGGGTCTCAGGAAAAGGTGTTCTCGTTGGATCCCCCATTTACTCACGGAAAGGGAAAAAGAGGGTAGGGTGGAATGGTGTGAATTTATGTTGAATAAATTCAACCAAGGGGCAAGTCGTAATGTTTTCAACATCGTCACGGGTGACGAAACATGGATTTATTATTATGGACTTACCAAGCAACGGTCGCAAGTGTGGTGCTTCGAGAATGAAGATCCCCCAACCAAAGTGAAGAGACCTCGGAGTGTTGGAAAGAAAATGGTTACGTCTTTTTTCTCACAGAAAGGACATGTTGCGACTGTTGTACTTGACAATCGACGTAGGTGAATGCTGAGTGGTACTCAGCAGTTTGTCTTCCCACTGTGTCCAAGAAATGGAAGGCCCAACATCCAAGATCAAAACTCGGCCATCTTCTGTTGAATCACGACAATGCAAGTGCCCACAGTGCTGCAAGAACTGTAGACTTTTTAAACCACGAAGGAGTCAGAGTGCTGCCACATCGACCCTATTCGCCGGACTTGGCCTTGTGCGGTTTTTTGTGTTTCCCAAAGTGAAGGAACACTTGCGTGGACATCGCTTTTCATCGGATGATGATGCGATTGGTGCTTATTTGGAGTCTGTGGACAATATAGACGAAAGTGTGTGGAATGAACAGTTTTCTAAGTGATTTGAAAGGATGCAAAAGTGTATTCGTGTCCATGGAGAGTACTTTGAAAAACTGTAAATGTTTTGTTCCAGTTTGATGCTTCTTGTGGTCAGAGCTAAAAATTTCGGCATGGCCCTCGTATCCTACTTTCTTTAAGACGCCTGCTCTACAAAACGCTTCTACTCCTTAGCTTTTTCTACTAAAGCGTATGGTATCTAGTAAGGTTTCCTTAAGATTAGCGTAGCCATCTTGTTTAAAGGTATATGAACTTCATACCCATTAATAGGTGTATTAATGCTTTCCTGTGTAAACTGCTTTCCGACTTCCTGGATATATCTTGCTCGCATTAACTCTAGAATAAATTGACAAGATTTCTTATAACGTATGAGATCGAACATTGCTTGCTATCTTTGTCTCGAAACAAGTGTAATCACATTTAACCAGTTGCGACCTAAAATCAGACCTAAAATCAGAGTCCCTTTTATCCAATAGTATGTATATAATTGCTTTTGTCGATCTTTACAGAACTTTCCATTAACCTTAATTTGTGAACCATCTACATTGCTTAAAACACCATCAGAAGTCTGCACTGTTTTATCTACATAAATTCTCCTTTGCTGCTAATCGCTGAAACTATCGTTCCCATACCTATAAGACGGCTAATGGGTATGTCCTCACATACTAATAGAAACTAATTGTTGCACTCGAATCTAGTCATGATATAACAATAAACGTAGGTTTACTTTTTCTAACTGCGCCAATATTGTTAAGAACACTCAGTTGGCTAGTGATGAGTAACTAATTGTAATCAACTGAAAATAAATAATATTTTACTTTCCTTACACACTCACTAACATCTACATCCTTCACTATATGCCATAGTCGTATGTAGGCTAAATCCATTTGATATCTTGCCTTCTTATAATAACAATTCCATTTTTTATTAACAAAAAACTTGTAGTTTAAACAAACTAGCTTCTTCTTACTTACTACAACTAACTGTATTAATATTTTTTGTTAATAACTTTCTGCCCAAAACTTATTGAAATACAACTAATTCTTAACCTAACAAAAGTGTGAATTTTAAGTTTGTTTTGTATCTGTGTGGTTCTTTAGTAGAAATCTGCAATTTCTTTCTACCCTGTAATAGGAAAGGAGACGAATAAAGATTTGATTTGGACCATAAAAATGGAAACCCAGTCTTGTCCATTACTGAAATACTATGAATACTGTTCATTCATAGTATTTCTTGAAAGGGAACTTTTTACAAGAAGGATAATCAGGCTGCGAAGTCCTCAGGCTGCGAAGTCCTTGGGGAACTACAGGTATTTCTCCCGTCCATCTCAAAATTTTGTCCACATACAGATCCACATATTGATGGGCTTTTTCTCCACCTTTTCAAAAGAATTCTGTACCTTGAATGTAATTGAAGGCTGCATACGAATATTAGTAAGAGAACAACTGAGATAAATTTGCACAAGAACTTTTATTATTATTATTAAATACACTACAATATAACGGACATTTAACAACCAAAATATTACATTTACATCTTCTTCAAGTTTTATTTCATTATACATTATTTTTTTAAAAAAAATCGTTACTATAAAACTAACAATTATTTTTGTCCACAAATCATCTAATATACAAAATAATGAGTTTTTTAAAAATACATTTTCTGCTATTTACCACCCTTTTTTTTTGAGTTTCGTAAATATCTATTCAAAACATAGACATGATTTACATAATTACTTTTTGTTTTAACTATTTCCTTTCTATGTAGCAAGAATATAAATAACATAGAAGTTTTTGTAATTCAAATTCCAATAAGAAATTACTAGAAGAGATTTCAGTAACATTCAGTATCCAGATAGAGTGTGAAATGATAAGTACTGCATTGATATTATTTTCTTGGTAAAACTGACCCCAAGTGAGAAATGTTCAATCTCAAACTACAACGTTATGACTGTTTATTTAAGTATTTTCTTACAGCACAATTTGAGTTTTGGAGGCCATGTTTACGACAATAATTTGTAGATGTTATAAAATTATGTTTGATCATGTTTCGGATTACCTTATCCAGAATTTTTGGGCAAATTCTGATTCAAAAGAAAAGTTAGTTTATTTATTTGTTACGCACATATGCATTCTATATTTACGTTAAAAAATTTACAAATAATTTTCTGTGTTACCGATGTCAACTTCTATTTTATTGTTGGTGTTCTTGATGCGCAAAGATCAACTGAGAATCCATCAATGTGTTCAAACTCGTTTACGGCTACACGGTTAGCTCATGTGTCTTTGACATAGGAGAGCGGAGTTCCATTCTCAGTGAAACAGTGGGAGCTCATCTGGTTCGGATTCCAGTTAAGCTATTAAGCTATTGGTTCAAGTATCGATATTGACGCTGAAAAGAGACTTAAGAGCCTGACTTACTAAAAATACATACAAAATTTGCCATTTTTTCTTTTGCTTGTTTTTCATACGTGAAAGGAGATAATGAAATGCAACTTACCACAATCATAGATATTATTCTACAACAGAAAATATGATCCTGAATAATTTTCAGTATTGCCATCCATAAAAATTACAGTGTTGCCAAAATAACATTTCCTCCAAAATCTAAGATAAGACAGCGGCTAGAGGAACGAACTCAATTGCATATGATTACGTGTCACGTTGTCTTGAAATCCTGTGAATTAATTTTTAAATAATTGCTGTATTTAGTTTGTAATAAACAAAATAGTTTTAACATACAGTTATTAAAATTAAATAATAATGTTATTTAAAAAGTAGTTCACAAGATGCCAAAACACCATGATACGTAATCAAATGCAGTTGAGTTCGTTCCTCTAGTCCAGCGTTTCCCAACCTTTTTCAACTTGCGGCACACTACGGGCCTAACTTGAATTCTCGCGGCACACTCATAGATATTATTATTATTATTATTTGCAAATATAAAATACCATAGTAATTTTTTTCTGTGATTACTGATCTCCTCACAAAGGTGAAAGCTCGATCACTGGTTTTCCCCTATGCTAATACATTATGCTTATTTTTTATTCTAATTTTAAAATAGAAAACAATTGCAATGAAATTTTGGATTCAGGTTTTTAAAAAATACGCTTTCTTTTTCGGAAACTGTATCCAACCTTTCACTAAGAACGAAGATCACTAAATAACAAACGAACAAACAAATGTCTTGTACTTTTAACTCTGCTCTTTTAACCAAAACCGGTGCATATTATTGCAATCACACAGCTTGCGATGCGTCGAAGTCAAAACACACCTGTTGAACAAAGTGTTGTTCTGTCATTCACGTGCGAATGAGTGTTCTACGAGCGTTCACTTGACGCGTACCGTACAAGTGCTTCCATTTCTCGGTGTTAGTATGGCTCTCAATTGAAGCGTAACATAGCAGCTAACCATGGAAATGTGTACGAGCCGAAACATTGTCTGCTACACAGTAATAAATGTAGAATAATATATTACAATTACAGCATTTTTTTCCATGGTAGAAATTCATAGTAGTGTGAAATACAAAAATATACATCTTTTCCTGTCTTGCAATTTGCTTGCTATAGAATTAATAATTTTGTTTCGATTTCCTCGCGGCACACCGGTTGGGAAACGCTGCTCTAGTCGCTGCCTTAACTTAGACTTTGGGAGAAATGTTATTCTGGCAACACTGTAATTTCTATGGATGGCAATACTGAAAATTCTTCAGGTTCATATTTTCTGTTGTAGAATAACATTATCTATGATTGTGGTTAAGTTGCATTCCATTATCTCCTTTCACTTATAAAAAACAAGCAAAAGAAAAAATGGAAAGTTTTGTATTAATTTTAGTATGTCAGGCTCTTAAAATTACATTGCTCTGTGACAACTAATATTCGAATTAAAAAGATTTTTTGGTGCTTTTCTTAAAACTAATTTTCAGAATAGAAGTCCTTTTAGCAATGACCGATTTATTTGCTTTCCGATTTTCTTCCGAACACAGAAAGTTTCCCAAAATTATCAACGGAAGCACTTAAAAGATATCACAAAGGCTTTGAACCATGCACAACATAATTTTCTCAAGTTCCGCTTCAAAATAATGAAATATTGTATGCTTGCTTGTTTAAAGTTTTCCCCACACATATGCATTGCAACTTTGATATCAAATATTGCAGATTTCCGATCACTTTACCATCTCAAACTCTACAAGCATACTAAATGTTATTCAAATAGTTTCTCGAAAATATTTATTGGACTTTCGAAAATCCACCAAGTTTTCTTCCTTTTTTTTTTTTTTTACGAGTATTCAAATTAATCAAAATTATAATTAAATCAAATATAAAATAAACTTTAAAAAAAAATTGTGAGATTCACAGTGGAAGATCAAATAATATATATATATATATATATATATATATATCTATATATATATATATATATATATATATATATATATATATATATATATATATATATATATATATATATATATATATAAAAAGCTGCTGGAAAAAGCTTGCCACAGTGTTACTATTTGCTGTGCTACAAAAATTAAACTAGTGTATCGTATCACATTATTTTAGTAGCATTATAAAGTAATAGTACAAATGCTACGTCAAATTAATCAACTTTCATAAAACTATTGTCGTATTGTTGAAGGATCTATATCCTGATGATTTCACATCAACTTGAACTCCTTTAAAGTTGATAGGCATTCCATCATATATTGTATCAAGGGTACAATCAAACTTAATGTGTACAATGCTGAGTTACAAGCAATTTTGGGGTAGTATTGTACACAGTACCATTAATACCATCAGTATCACTTTGGTACAGATTGAATTTCATTAATCACAGTCAGTTCTACTGAGATAGAATTAATCTGAGTGCTGGCCACTACGTAACAAAGATGAAGATTACAAGAAACGGATATATTGGTATATCCAATGTTAAAAATAAATAAATAAAATAATAATAAAAAAAAAGTTATTGGAAAAAGTAAAACTACTGTGCTGGCCACTGTACAATATAATATCTTCAAATAATATTTCAACATGTGATGTAAGAACATTGTAAAGTACATAGTACACACTCATCAAAATATCAAATCACATATAACGTCTTGTCACTAACTTCTTTCTTCTTTCACATTGTATTCCTTAAGAGTAACATGATAAAACTTATTTCGTTTCACTTTCCAACTCAATGCACTCATTAATACCAAAAATATTTACATATAAGCTCACACACAACTACAAATTAATGTTTTATCACACAGTATACAAATACCGTATTATGACGTAACTATGTAAATGGCCCACATTGTTCATAATTTTACAGACAGCGTATACACTTATTTTGTATACTTTTAATAAAGAATTTAATTATTACAAGACATATAGTATGCCCTTTTTCTCTTTATTGCATTTTCCTTAGCATCATTTCCCAATGCTATTTTGAAATAATTCTACGTCAAGATTAGGGTTAAAAGCCTTATACAAATTATACATTTGTTTTCCAACACTAAATACACCACATTTTTTCTTCATGCTCAACATATGAACTAGCACTTATGGTCTGTATGATTCATATTTCGGGATTTCTGATTCCATTATGTCTAGTATTGGTAACAAACTTTGTGAATGACAAATCAAATTTCAAACATTCAAAGAATAACGTTTAATTTGTCCTTCAAAAGGTGAGACTCGACTGGGTTTCATTTTTAGCTTCAAAATTAATACTGTGATATTAAAGAAATGACATTTTAACTAGCATGATGACGAAATGAAAACGTAACGAAACATCATCATGGGCTAGCAAAAGTATGACACATTACATCTATCCGACATAATTTGTTTAAGCACTAATATGGAATACAAGTTAATTACGAAATAACTAAGAAACAATAATAAACACTAAGAGAAACAGAATGTCCAAAACATTTCAAGATACAGATAACAGAACTGATTTACCTTACAATAAAAGTCAATAACCTAACAATGGCAAAAGCAAAATCAAAATTAGATCCGAATTTACAAAAGTGTTTTACAGTTACTGAAAGAACTTTTAGAATTATTGATTTAATACATTTTACTATAAGTATATAAAATTTCAAGTATATTTACAAGAAAATTACACAAAATCTAACATTTTTCAACATTCATACATTTTGATTTTTTAAAAAAATCTTATTGACACATTCAAATTTCAAATTGTATCACTGGAAGTTGTACGCTATCAGACAGGCGCTATCGTGTGGCAGACATAAAATCGTAAACTTTTGTAACTAACATGGTGATAAGCACAGACGTGAGACGTGAGGCAGAGTAATATAATGCAAAAGAAGGAAGCTGACCTAATTTATATTCACAACAAAATTCATATATATATACCGAAATAAAATCTTATGGCTATGATAATCAGCTTCCTTACACATATTAAAAACGGATTTCAAATGAAAAATTATTATTCATTGCTTCCCTAAATGCGCTTTTATTGATTTTGAAGACAATGTTGGATAATTTCTTGAATTAAATTTAGATAAAAGAAATTTGAATAAACAATGGGATCTAATACTAAACAATTCAATCCATAAATATATTTGAGAGATAAATTATCTCAGAATTTCTATTGCACCGAAAATAATACGGAAATAACTAAAAGTAGAAGAAAAAAAGGACACACAGAATCATGGTACGATAATATGGATGTTTGCTTCAAGAAAGGTGGCGACGACATGTTAGTCAATAATTTATAAGTGTCTCTTATATTTTGGGATATTTGTACAGTTTTCAATTTAAGTGATTCAATGGTCTCTTCACTCATCTATAAATAAACAACACGATATTTAGACCATACCAAACCACACCAAACCGAACCACTTGGCGTAACAGCCGTTTGTGGACCTAAGCCTGCTCCAGCGCCATCTGCTAGCGAACGTCTGAACTACGTCAAACCTAGCGGCGAGCACGTGATCAACGAGCTGCGACGTTCTGTCCCTAACAGGCGCATCTAGGGCTTTCTAAATCTAGTGGCCATCACGTCTTTCATGCAACTGACTCCCCAGTTTGCCTCATGACGCTGGATGGACACCGAAAATTGGGAAGCACCGGCGGGAATAGAACCCGGGACCACGCGGACATGAGTCTAACGCTCTAACCACTAGATTATGGTGTCCCCTATTTAGACTAGTGATGTGAACCGGACCGGCTCGAGCCCTTGTTTCAACCGGAAGCTTGTTTCAACTGAGCCAACAGCTCGAGCCGGCTCGATTGGAATGAGCCAACGGCTGAGTTCAGCCCGGCTCAGGTGAGCCATCGATTCGGTTCGGCTCGGCTCAGGTGAGCCATCGATTCGGTTCGGCTCGGCTCAGGTGAGCCATCGGATCGGCTCGGTTCGGTCCAACTGAGCAGAGAGCTCGAGCCGCTCGGTTGGGTAAGCTGCAGGCTCGGCTTACTTCTCGGTTCGGCTCGGTAGTGACTGAGCCGTAAGCCGAGCCGCTCGAGCCGTTGACAACACTAATTTAGACATCACCCTTTTTAAATTTCAAGATGTGGAGAGGAATTTCTAGTTTTAACAAACGTATGCACATAGACTGACAGAAAGTTGTAGCTAGGTAATCGAAATATAGCGTGAAAATTCAATTAAAGCGATTTAGCTAAAAAATTTATAATTTTCATTCATTAAATTGTGCGCGCACATTCTTATCAGAATTTTAAATTATTTTACTCATAGAATTTTCTTTTTAAGTTCATTAGACGAAAAATTTACTTTTGTATTTCGTTGCAAGATGCAGTTCATGATATTTCGACCCAGAAACTGGTGAACAGTTAATCATTCACGATACTCTCAGTTATTTAGATGGGAACTTAATACGGATTTCGTATGATTGATACTTTACAGTAGTGTTACTGTCAGATAAAATTTCTAGGGGGGAAAAAGCAAAATGCTGTATCAAGTCTAAAATTGTACACATTTCTTGCCTCGGTGAAAATTTTATGGAATACAACTCTTGAAGGGTCTCTTAAAATATTCTAGTGTGTACAAGCCGAATAAAAACTATAAAATTCAAACAAATTTATTCAAAAATACGAAGACATCTTACCGTACCATTTTCTAAGACCCAAGACCTAATTTACTACCCTAAAATGGAAATAGATCCCTAAGTAATGGTTATAGGGAAGATTTATCATTAAGAAAATATATATATATCTATCGAGGACAGAGGTACGCGATGTGTTTGTCGTTTCTTACCAAAGGAGATAGCAATTGGAAGACTCGGAGGTAAAATTCTCCTTTCCTCCCATAGGTCCACGGATGAAAAACTATTTTAAGGCATCTATCACATAAAATGATTATATATATATTCTTGCATTTCTAGCAACTGCGAAAGGATTTGACAATGAAACTGAGCTTCGACAATGTGATAAATTCGCTCAAGTAAAAGACAGGCGTAAGCATTTTCATTAATTACAAACACAGACATTAAAATGCGAAGGGTATCCCACTCGAAAGTAGCCCTTGGAAGAAGACAATATTCGCCATTACGTTGAAGGACACAGGTGGCGTAGAAGGAAAGCTGAATTTCTTAGGTATCCGCAAATAGTGATGGTCGAACAGTTGATGCACTTAATTAAGTAAAGAACTTATAACTATCTGCAGATTTCTAATCATTATCTGAAGAAAAAATCGCTTGTCTATGAAATGTACGCTACTATGTTTTCTTCACACTACATACTTTAATACTAGATTACTTTATAGCATTTCATTTATTTTTGATGGGAAATTTTTACGGGTGGTTGTGTCTAAGAGTCCTTCGACTACGTACCCATACTATGACGTTAATGATTAATATAAAACATGTGATGAATATTGTACACATCACATTTGAAATACACAGAAACGAACCACAGTTTCCTTTGCCAGTTCAACAATTGAAACCTAGAAAATTAATTTTTTAAAAGTTAAATACTTAGCTAAATTTAGCCAAACAGACGTAAAATTTCCACGTTACTCTCAGTAGCAACAACAATTGACTTAATTCATCAGTATGTCTACGAATTAGGCGATCATTATATCAAGCATGACTTAGAAACTATGTTTCCTACATAGTGAAACCTTTAAAATTACCCTATCCGTTTTTGCAGAACGTGTACGATATTAACCTCTTGCATTCCTGGTGTCATTTTCCTATAACAGGTTTTCATTTACTGTTAAAGACTGTCTAGATCGTTATATAGGGCATAGTTATAGTGCAAGTGCGAGGATAGTATTCACATAACTGATTTATAAAAAAATTAAGTGTAGAACATTTAGAGTGAAAAGGGTAAATTTTGATGTTCTGAAGGGATTTTATGCTGCTTCAGGTTGGCAACACTGACCGGAGGTCAAAGACAAAGTTTCCTCCCCCCCTTTTTTTTCCAATCTCGAAATACGATATCGAAGTTGACAATTGTTTATCGTCAAAGCAAACACATGTATGTCATAATTGAATACATGTGTTGCCAATTACTTAACGTCAAAACAAACACATGGCTCTCTTAAGCCTGCCATCCACTGAGATAAAACTTTTTTTCCTTTTCTGTCAGTAACGTGCTGTTACCTAAGGAGAAAGAGTAGAACTAACTCTGCCTTGCATCCACTGAAAAAACTTCATCATCTTCAGGACTAATACAAGCCTTAATAAAGAATACGTTTTCATGACATCTCATGGATGTCATTGGCATTTTGCAACAGGTTATTTTCTGACATCCACATCGATGTCACGGGAATGCAAGGAATTAATATTTGTATTGATCTGTAAGCTGGATAAATCGATAACCTGCTGAAATTAATCGTTCTTTGGTGAAACACGGATGATGCACATACGGAATTATTGTCCTGTAAATTGCTCTAAGTGTAAGTCTGTTTCTTTGAACCAACAGTAGTCAATATCAGTAATTTTTATGACAAGTTATCATACATTTTAAGTTGTTCATTTTATTGAGGAGCGCAAGAGATAAACAAAAAGTGCGTGTCGTTGATCTGCACGAAGAACATTTATGTTGTTCTTACTTCTGCGGGAGATGCAAAGAGGTTTCTCCGTATTGTATTTCTATTGTACAAATACTGAGTCATAAACTATATTCAAGTTCCATTCTTTCCTTTAATAGTTATACTATATATATTATACCACATTGTCTTAACTCTATATAACCCAGAAGTTTCCGTCCGTACATTGGGAACGATCTACAGTTAATAACACACACAATTTTCAACAATTGTTTTAGATACAAATAGAATCTAACTCTCAACATTATTACAATGTTAATTAGACCATTCTTGTAGATATTGCTGTATTAAAGCATACCACGTTCACATGAGATAATTAGACACAATATTAAATCAAATAAATACACGACAATTCGTTCCGTATCACTTAGCATTAATTTCACTGAGAAGATCCATTCTTTTTTTCTTTCTTTTTTCTGGAACATAGTAAAAGACACAATTTGATACAATATATTTACAAATGTAATATTATAACAGGTAAGGCGGGGATTCATTTGTCTGCAAGATTAGCACCTCAAGTAATACTGTAATATTGAATTCAAAGGTGCAATTTCAAGAAATATCCAGTTGCACGTCTCGTATAAATCTGTAAAACGAAGGGCTAGAGAGTTGTGAGTACGTTAAACGTATAGCATTTTATGGTTTATATTTGATCAACAGCTTACTAGCAATATTCTCATCAACTTTGAAACGTTAAATGAAACTAAGAATCGGAAGCAAAATGTAGCTTTGATTTTTCTCAGTAAAAATTATAAAGGTTTATTTAAAAAACTTCCAACGTCAAAATCAAAAATACTAGTGACAGTACATATTTCCCACTATGTCCTGTTGCCAATAGCTTCAGAGGAAGTGGATCAATTCGAGTGCAGTTTTCTTTAAATTACAGAGAGGTTTTCCCCATGCAAAGAAAATCACAATAAAACTTGTCTAATTTCGCAAGATTTGTTTAAGTTTTATATTTAAAAATTAAGGTTGTGCTTTGTGCCGAAGATATTTCGATTTTTAAAATTTATTGTGACAATTTATGGTTTTCAAAATACTTTTTTAAAATAAAGTTGTTAATGTCTTAGTTATTTGTGCTAGAACGTGACATTTTGTGCATTACAAGTTATCATAAATTGAACCTAAAGTACGTTTCTAAAAATGCTGAAAGCTACACATTTCAAGTTATAGAGTTGCATTCCTTACTATCAGCTTTATTAAACCAAAAAGAAGCCGGATGAGCTACAGTTTTTTTTTCCAGTCTCATATTTCTATCTGTAAGATTTTTTTAAAACGTTCAGCCTATATTGGCCATTGTTTATCTAAGTGAACATTTTTGGCACTTTTGATATAATACTTTGTTTGGGAAATCCTTTTTTTGGTATATTAATCAGAGGTTTGGTGAAAATCTTTGCCCTGGGGAGACAACTAACATTCAAATTTTATTTCTTCAGGCTTGCATCGTAGTGCTTTTTCGTTTCTCCTTTTTGTGTGCAAAGATAACTTTGATTTAATTCATATCACCAAGATATACTTGTGCAAATAATGATTTTTAAATTTAAAAAAAAAAATCAAATATAATATATTACTTTCTTCTCCTTTGTGATAATTGTCCTTGTTTGTTCATAGCTTTTAAAAAAAATTAACAGACTTTCTATCTACAGAGAATTAAAAAAAAAAAAAAAACAGCGTAACGGACCAATTTGTGGGCCTGATCCGCTCCACGCCATCTATTAGTGACTGGTGGAACTACGTCCAACCTAACGACGAACGAGTGGTCATCGCGCCGTGTCGTCTTATCGCTAACCGGCGTATTGGGAGCTTTATAGACCTAGTCGTTGTCACGTCTTTTATTTACGTGACTCCCCAGTTTTGCCTCACGACATTGGGTGAACGCCGAAAATTGAGGAAGCACCGGCTGGAAATCGATCCTGGAACCACGAGGACATGAATCCAACGCTCTGATCACTAGATTATCTACAAACAACGAGGAAATTAAAACTGAAAAAACAAATAAAAACCAAATATAAAACAGTATAAAAATGCACCCCATCCGGCTTTCGCATAACAAAACTTCCTCTTGCATCTGAGAATTTATAAGGAAAAATGTGTGGAGTGTGTTTATCATCAGCCCTAAAGAGGCTACGCTTATTTTATTACAATTAATGACTATTTAACAGTATTTTATGTTTGTAAAAAAACATAGTTACAATGTTTAAACTTCACGAAATTACAACTTCGTCTTAAAATTAGTGTTTGTAAATAAAATTAAATATACCATAACATAAGAGTGTATCACTTTACACAGAAAAAAAATATACGTGGCTCTATACATTATATGCACTCAGTACAACAAACAGTTACCATTGGTAACTTTATTACAAGATTTTCGTGCTCTTGTTTCCAACATTAACTAAACAATTCATTAGCTATTGTAATAACTTAAGAATTTAGGGCAAGAAATAGTATTTTTTTTTTTACATAATATTAGTAAACAATTGATATACAGTACATTGATAAATTAACACTAAAAAAAATAACTAAAAAAAAGTAAGGGGATCCGTTCAGAAATTATTTCCAACATAGATTTGCATTCACATAAATGCATACTAAAATAAATCATTAAATATTCCATTTAAAAAAATCTTGTTTCCACATCAACAAGAAGAAACCACAACTTTGTTTTTAAGATCAGAAAATTTCTTACATGAAATTCGTTGTTTAATTTTTATAAATACTGTTCTGATATGTATCGTAAATTTTACGTTTGTCTTTATTATTAATTCGAATTGGTTACACTATACTTTGCCAATTGGCTCCAAATCCACACGCTGTATCCGAATCCGAGTCTCCCCCACCGCCGCCCGTATCAGCAGGTAGAGAACGCGGTTGGGAAGGAGTTCCTGGGGTGCTGTGACTGATACCAAAGTCCTGTGGTCTCTTTGATTTCCGTTTCTTAATAGGAACAAATTTTGGTGGCGGCATAAGTCTTCTGTCCACCTGCAAATAAAGAGAGTGTTAAAAAAAATAATTTTAATCTATTTATCTAATGTTACTTCCATATAGAACACACAAACTAGTGAGAAATTACCAACTATTGTCTTTAACGTACATGTGTAAAGCGAATTAAAATACTAAAATAAACATAACTAGTCATTATGACATGTTTGTTTTTTTCTCAGGAACTCAGATGAAGCTTGGAAATCTTTAGCATTTTTACGAAAATCAGATTTTTAAAGTTAAAATTAAGAAAAAAAAAAATCTTTAGCAAATTTATAATTTCATATTTGCTATTATTATGTCATGTACTGATGAAAAGAAGAGAAGATTCCTATTTTTGCGACCATATAAGAAAACGCTTTTAATACAGTGCGTCCCACTAGCTTTTGAACCCGAAAAAACATTATAATTTCCGAACAAATGTACATAAGAAATGAAATTCACAATACACGTACCTTGTTTCATGCTAAACACGAGAAAGGGTTGAACAGAAGCGAACACGTCAAAACAAAGACGACAGGTGGCACCAGGGGAAGTACTGCTTGGCGTGGTGCGCGTGCGTAAGTGTGACTCGAGTCGCTGCATCGCGAGGATGGTTCTGTACACCATACAAGAACGCGTATTGTTAAAAAATATTGGATATCGGGATCGTATCAGACCGTTCAACGTGAATTTTGCCGTGAATTTGGATGCCGTAAAGGACCATCGAAATCATCAATACATCATTTGGTGAACAAGTTCGAAACAACAGAAAAGTTGCTTACGGGACATGGAGGCGCGCGTCCACGGATGTCCGAGGAGACAGTACTGAATGTGCGGCAACGTCTTTTGTAGTCCCTTAAGAAGAGCCTGCGTCGATTATCACAAGAGGTAGGGATGTCAAAGTCAAAGAGGCGCCAAAAGAGCCAAGCTGTTTCCATATCGCGTTACAGTCGTCCAGGAGTTGAAGACTACAGATTGGGAAAAGCGCGTGATGTATTGTCGTTGGTTGCAAGCTTTGTTGCATGACAATCCAGAAATCCTAGACTATACTTGGTTCACAGATGAAGCTTGGTTCCATCTCTCCGGTTATATGAACTCGCAGAATACTCGGGTGTGAGCCGCCGAAAATCCGCATGTGTACCATGAGATTCCACTTCATCCCTTGAAGGTGGGAGTTTGGTGTGCAATTTCCCAATAGCGTATCATTGGACCCATATTCGTTGAAGATACAGTAAACACACAAGTTTACTTACACATCTTCAGTGCATTTGTGAATCAGCTGGACGATCAAGAAGTGCGTCGCGGTTATTTCCAACAAGACGGAGCAACATGCCATACTTCCAACGTGGCCATGGCAGAAATTGAGTTCTTTTTTGGTGACAGGATAATCTCCAAAGGATTGTGGCCGCCAAGATCCCCGGATTTGACACCACTTGATTTCTTCTTATGGGGTTTTCTTAAAGGTTGTGTCTACAGAAACAACCCACGATCACTGCAAGAGTTGCGAAACAACAATGAGAATGCGATTCATGAGATCATACCGGAGACTCTACATCGGACTTTTCACAATATGGAACGCCGTGTACAAACATGTCTTGACGTCCAGGGAGGACACTTTCAGCACCTGCTGTGATGGTCATGTATTCAGCATGAAACAAGGTACGTGTATTGTGAATTTCATTTTCCTATGTATATTTGTTCGGAAATTATAACGTTTTTTTCGGGTTCGAAAGCTAGTGGGACGCACTGTATATATATATAAAGTACATGATAGTTTGACGTCCTAATCTTTTCCATGTATTTCTATAACGAAGGACACAGTCCTTCATTGGCAGAGCGTTCAGCTCGGGCTAAATCTATTTCGATCATAGAGCATGGTACGTGCCCGTGATTTTGCTAGGGATTTTCCCGTTTTCTCACATTTTCGTGTTCTACCAATCATTCGGTAAAGTCTATGCCTACTTAATAACCTAAGGCAACTATATCGGGTAACAGAAATAAATTAGAATAACATATTGCGCTAGAATAACAACATAGCTATGCTATCACGCATTTTAAGCTTTGTCATTCTGAAGATCTTGAAGCTAAAACTATTAAGTCTTTTTTTTTTTTCATTCTTATTTCGGAGGACAAGAAGGCATGGAGAGATTTTTAGCTCTAGTTATTTCCTTATCGATTTTTTGGGGTATTATTTTATTTTTTTCCATCGTTATCATTCTTATTTCTTATCTCAAAAGCCACTGCAAGGCTTATTCTAGTAAGCTAGGTTATGTGAACGTACCAGAATATGTCATTTCTGCGTTATTCTTAAAATTGACAATGTCAGCTCTCACGCTTCATGTAGTGAGATTCGTTATCAAGTTCAACAGAATCTTTCCGATTCATTTTCGAATCAAAATGCTACCTTTCCTGATTCAATTTAACTATTTTATCACATACTGAACTATTTATGCCATCGAACTTTCAAGACACCAAAATTATTTCTGACTACCACAATGTTATGGTTTAATAAGGTTGTGCTTTGAGAATATGAAAAATATCTTCCATATTAAATCCTTTATACTATTCACTGCCACGGAAAGCCTCGAATAGACATTTAATATTAGACATTTATAATCTGTGAAATTTTCCTTCATCGAGAAAAAGACATTCACTTCGTTTAAAAACTATCGCGGTACGCCTGTGCTACTGAGGCTTACCTGAGCTCAGAGGCACGACATACACTAAACGCTCTTTTCCAGATGAGGTTTCAGTACCTACAAATCTAGAACGTATTTCCACACTTATGATATTAGGGAACTTATTTAGGTAAATAAAAGGTACACAAATTTCGTGGAGGATATGTAAGTAAAAGGAAACATCTATTAATAGCAAAGGTAGTGCGTGAGGCTCAATGCGAGTACCTTTGTTTTTAAAATGAGTCTAATTTGAAATTTAGTATTTGGGAAAATTTTGATAAGTGTCGGACTGAAGACAACACAGTCTAAAAGCAAACATTCAGGCAGGAGAGCAGAATTTGTAGGCATTTGTAAAAGAAACTGCAATACACTCAGATGTGTTGATAAATGATTACTACTAACGGATATAAGTTTGTCCATTTCAGTTTGTAGTAATTTGCACACACACACACAAACACTCCACCAATAACACAATTGGAAGTTGTTGTTTGGTGAGCACTTGGTTATTCCACAAAGTAGCACGGAAAGTCCTCTAATTTATTGAGCATCCCAATTGATTGAAGAACAGTTCTGGACGATGACCAATGAGAGACCGGAACTCCGGCATCGTAGTCGGCTAACGAGTGCAGCTTCTCTTCTCTTCTGCGAGGGCGATGTGTTTTGGCGAAACTTCCCTCTTTTTGGAAGGCCACGAGGGCATCTTCTGAATATTTTGAAGGAACCAACGATGTCTAAAATAGTCCTAGTTTTTTTTTTTTTTTTTTTTTTTACATGTTAGATGTCTTCTTCTGAATCTTAGTCTCGTTTTCGGTGATGTACAAAAACAAGCTGAATGAGCGCTAACGCGGAGCTGTTGCGGTGATGGGTTTTGGAGGCAAAAAGCTTACTGTTACACGTTGTCAGTCCTATTTGTAACTTCGTATGGCGTTCTTCAAGAGGTGATGCGTCCGTATCTCAGCATAATGACAAATCAATTTCATAGCGATGGGAAAGCTCTTCTCAGTGCGTTTCTACCTTAGGTTTGCAGTTTCGCTAAATTTTTATATTTTCTGCTTTGCCTGCATGTCTGTTTCCTGGCTAATGTTGAAGGCCGATTGTATGAAGCAAGAAAAGTAATCTTTTCTAAGCAATGAAATATAATGACAATTAATTTAAAATAATCGCGTTTTTCCCTGAATATTTCCTTTTTACTTGTTCTTGTTTATTATTGCTTTCTTTCTGTATTTCTGCAAATTACAAATTAGATGAGTTTTACGCTATAGTGAACATTGAATAAATAACCACATTGGAAAACGAATGTCTAGGACAGAGAAACAATTGTGCAGTGTTTTGCTTTTACACTTTAATAAGGACAAATACAAACATAAAGTTGATTTCAAGTGAATTTAAACGTACTATACCACAAGACTCTACCAATATTTGAGCTATGAACGACGAAAATTATAGTGTAACAGTGCTTTGTGTGACAGTGCTCAGTTATATAACACTACAGTGTAAATAGTGAAGTGTTTCCTTTATGTGGACGCTGCAAATATTTTAAGAGTGCAAAATAATTATTTCTTCGTTGTATAATCCTTTTATAATTGGTGATTTAATTTATGCTTATTATGTTGGACTATGTGGACAGTAGACTGCTGATTATGGCAACTAATATTTTTGTTTGTCTGTTTGTTTTGTTTCAATAGGGAAACAAATTAAAGCGGAAGAATGCTGATATATATAACGAAATTATTGCAAATTATGAACATTAAAATTTTGTAAATTCATGTAAATAATTTAAGGCCGGTTTGAGTATAAAATACCAACTGTCTGAATTGAATGAATTAAGTCAGGCTTGTTTTCAAAATCTACTCTGGTTTATTAAGACAAGTTCAAAACTGATTTTATTCTATCAGGAGCTTCCAGATAAGGAAATATGGAAGGCACGTGGATTGTATTCCACAGTTCCCTCTACATTCAGTCAACCAAGTATACAAGGTCTGTCCAGAAAGTAACGGGATTGGCCGTCGCGCGGCGCTCCAGTCGCCAACAGCATGCTCCCCAGCAAGGAAATTCGTAAGATTTTCAGAAATAATTTTGTGAACCGTTGTTTTGCACATGTTGAGGTCTTCGGCGACTAACCTTACACTCAAACGACAGTCGGAATTCAGGAGATTTTTTTTTACTTTGGTCATATTTTTGTCCAAACCATTCACTGGAAAGCGTCCAGATCGCTCGGTCTCTCGTCCGTTCTTGAACTTTGAAGCATCGGAAAATCTGGGCCCTTGACAGGACGTTTCTTTGTAAGCCTTCTTGACCAAGGCAAGCGTATCGGAAGCATTTTTGCCCAGGTGAAAGCAAACTGTAATGCGAATGCTTCATTTGTTACGTTTTCTGTCGTGACCAAAACTTAAAAACAACTTTTGCGCCACGCGTGAACCTTACTGTATCAGAGCTCGGATGTGACTGATGTCCAGCGCGTTGCCTAGCTTATACCCCCACTACAAATTCCTTTGTCGGGGAGCGCCTACTGGCAACTGAAGCGCCGCGCGACGGCCAGCTCAGACTTTCTGGACAGACCCTGTATACTTCAGTTTTAGACTTGACATTCGTTTATAAATTACGCAAGTCGAGAAAAGATGGAGCCATCGAGGTACAGGAACACAACGTAAGTCCCTTGTCCTATTAACCTTTTCTGATAGTCTCAGATTCCTTGCTTTGTGTCTCAGGTACAACCTTTATATACGTTATGAAAACAACTAATGAAATGGAAAACCTCTTTATCACTCAATTATCAGTTTCCTATTATTATTATTATTATTATTATTATTATTATTATTATTATTATTATTATTATTATTATTATTATTATTTATTTTCAATTCATTCTTTCTGCGATATTCTGTGGGAAATCAGCCTAAGATTTAGATAGACTGAGAATCTACAATCAAGGGTTCGATTCTCAATTGACTTTCTAGTATTTAATATTCTTCACAGAATAACAATATTTAGTTTAGCTTAGCTCAACGTTAGGAAAAGCTCCGGCTTCTTCCAAATAGCGGAAATGGTGAGTAAAAAGTAATTTTATTATTATATTCTGTAGTTTATTGTTTATTGTATTAATTTCTCAAATGTTACATTGCAACTCAATTGTCATAGTTGTAATTTTTTTGTGGTGAGTCGCAAGAATTATTTTGGAGTATTTGAAAGACTGCAACCTCAAAAAAGTTGAAAAGCACTGCCCTAAGCTAATTTAGTTTATTAACTTACGGTTCATTGTACAGTATATACATATAAACACATGTGTAGCCACAAAGGGAGAAAGAAATAGATCAAAAAACAAAAAATACAAAAGGAGAATTTCTTGGAATGGAGCATTCCCTTAGGAAATGCTAGAAACAGTGGAACAAATGAGATGTGACCTGATTCTCAAACGTGACAAGAATTTTGGAACAATTTATATACATAAAAGAGCTAGGAATTCTACACATTTCTTAAATATTGTCTTACCTTTTCAAAATGACTTTCTTTTCCTCCTCTTTGGTAAGCGAAAACAATAGAGAAAACACAATTAAATTTATGCTTAACTATAAATATTCTCTCCTCTCTTAATGAATATTGACAAAAGCACCAAAAAAGTTAAACCTTTAAATATATACACCAATGATCACTATGTACAGAGCTGTGTGAGATAAATATAAGTAGGCAATCGTAGAAAAGGTCAAAAGATAAAGATACAATTTTAAAAAAATTCTTTATCTTTTTCTATCAAGACATTGTTTCCCCACTTATAATTTTCATACCAAACATTATTTCGCAAGAAAAAAATGATCACATACCACTTTAGAATAAAGAATCTTGTTGTAACATGAATGTTGCCAGAAAAGTTTTATAAGATAGTCTAAAGGCAAAAACTGTGATTTTTCCTATATATTTTTAGCTCTTTTTTTTACTTTCGAGCGACGATAGGAAAGAGGAAAGTCTTCTAATCATGAAAAAACAAGTCGAATTCGAGATTACAATGGATTTACACGTTTCATTCTCTTTATGTACCGAGAAAGTGATTTTTAGGTTTCCATCTGCCTGTTCGCCTATTCATTCGAATGTATTCGTACACACCCCCAGATGCCATATCGCTGAACGTCTCCAGGCCAAATTTTAATTTTCTTCGTTCACATTTTATTCCTACTTTCATTCCCCCAAAACAAGCATTTCTTTACATATTGGGGAAAGTGACTTTGTGCCCACCGTGTACATTTCAGAAATCAATATTTTATTAACAACCTTATAACATGGTACATAGGGCTGGGGCCGATTAATTGCAATTCTTTAATAATTATTGACTTTCGTTAAACGATAATTGGAATAAAGCCAAACGTTGAAGAAGTGTGCCCGTGAAAAATGTTACAAAGAATGCATTAGCTATTTACAGTTTGTGTTGCTTAGCGGCTCCACTTTCACTATAGAAGATTGTATTCATTGCGCGGTAAATTGAGCTCTGAGCTTGACCTTCACTGAACCCAAAATATGACAAGAAGGAGTGGGAAAGTTTTGCCTGTCGCTAAACAATATTGCCATCTTCACATTATGTTAAAAATCAATTAAGTTAGATTTTTGTTACAGGAAATGTAGTTTTTGTTCTCTCGATGACAGGCAAAAATCTAGCAGACAATGGTACCGTTCGGGAGGCAAGCGTCAGGTTGTGAACCAGAGTTTACAAAATGTTTCTAAGGGTTAGGTCAAGTTTAATACTAAATTTTGAGAAAGGTTGGGGCTCAAACTAAATTTTTAAAAAAATTCATCGGGCCCGGGCCAGGCTTGGGCCAAGAATTTTAAAAAACTTATCGGGACGGGCTGGGCTCGGCCCGAAAATCTCCAAACCTTTTCGGGCCCGGGCTGGGCCGGGCCTAGGTACATTCGGGCTGGATTGGGCTCGGGCCGAAACATTCGGCCCGTGCAGGTCTCTACATGGTACAACTAATTTTCTATTAAAAGATTTCACAAGAGGTAGTTTACTTATGGGTAGAGCCCTCATACTTTTAGTTTCGAACAATTGCTGGGGGAACAGATGATGTAAATCCAGAACTGTTCCACCTAAACCATGACGTCTCAGAGCTTGACTTATGGGGTGAGATTTCAATTTTCTCAAAAACGACTCGCAGACTGAGTTTTTGTCGATTTTCTCAAAAACGACTCTAGCGATTTTGTTCATATTTCGTGAATAAATATTTAATTAACAACTCTATAATATAGCTTCTCAAGAAAGACACAGAGAGAGTAGTTTACAGGTAGAAAGAGTCTTCTTACCTTCGAGAAATAACATAATGAAATCTTGTGATTGTGAAACATAAATACACTCAATATTTCGATAAATTTGCATATTTTATTATCAGTACATGTCTAAAAATTGGATTTCGGATTCCGCCTATCTGTTTGCTAATGTGCTAATCAACGCATCGAGATCAAATTTTCGAACATTGTTTCAATAAAATTCTTCAAGCAGATTCCTCCTACACCAAGAGCTCTTTTGTGGCTAAGCGGTTAGTGTACGCGCCTTTGGCATGGGAGACCCGGGTTCGATTTCCAGCGGGAGCTCATGTGGTTCGGATTCCACGTTACTCAGTAGGTCCCGTCTCATATAACCTCGCTGCTGAAAGCAACGTTAAACTCAAAATCAGCTCATCTCCTCCTACACCAGAATGTAAGGGTAGCTTACTGTTGAAGAATGACCACAAAAACCGTCGATTTTCGCATAAACAGCTGTAACTATTACATTTATGTTTCACAAATAGGTATTTAATTAACAATATTATAATTGAGCATAATTCGATAATAACGTTATATTATAATCATTTGTTATGATTCAAAGACCGCCACAATTCCTTAATAATCGC
This sequence comes from Thermobia domestica, assembly GCF_964235325.1. Lineage (NCBI taxonomy): Eukaryota > Metazoa > Arthropoda > Insecta > Zygentoma > Lepismatidae > Thermobia > Thermobia domestica. The sequence goes on from NC_137460.1 coordinate 41,392,260, forward strand.
ATGACTCACATTTGTACCATGTTACAACAACAGCTGAGTCATTCGAATTGTGCCATGTCCGAAAAGTAACTCAAAACTGGAACGAAACTTCTCCTACAAGAATACCATTACCTTCAAGGCCACAACGCGAACTTGTATATAAAGACTTCGCAACTTTTGTACTAAATTCCCTGACTTTTCCTGACCAAATTATGATTTTCCGTGACTGTTGCTATCATTTTTCTTAGTATAATTCACGAAAAATAACATATATTGAAGTGAATTGTAAATTTTCACCATTGTTTGTAGGCTTATACACTACACTGGAAACGTACAAAATCAACAAATTTATTTTCAATATAAAACTTCTGGGTAAAGATTATCCTCCCACTCATAATGAAAGGCTTTTCCTCATCCTTACATTTTTCTTGACCATATAAATTCCCTTAATTTTCCTAACCAGTAAAGAATACACTAGGAAGTGAAGTATAAATATGTTCGTAAATTAAATATATAAAGTGTTTAAGTTAAGTTCAATATGCATTTCTTTAATAGTACCTAGTACAGAACGTGCCAATCTTCTGTAGTCTAGCTTTCTCTTAATATTTTAAATCTATATTGTAGCTGTGTAGTAATAATTTCACTTTTCTAAAATTCGAAAATCACCTCTGAAGTTGAGGGAACTGGTTAACACACTGATTGAAAGTTAACAGAAGTCAGCAACACTTTTTAATCACAACGAAATGATCTCATTTAAAAGTTACCTGGAACAACGATTTTTGAATTTCTTCTGATTGATCATCCAAGTAGCTAGTGTATTAAAAAAAAAAAAAAAAAAAAAAAAATCGCTATTTAGCTCCCATTTATGGTAATTTTTAACTAACTAACTCTATGGGCTATGGAACTCGGAAATTCTATGCCGCGTTCACAAAAGCTCTCCACCAACTTCTATCCTTAGCTAACTGGATCCAGTTTCTACTTGGTATTCTTATTTCTGCAAGATCCATCTTAATATTGTCCTCCCTTCTGCGCCTAGGTCTTCCTAATGGTCGTTTTTTCGATTGGTCTTCCAGTTAAGACTTTGAAAGCGTTCCTACTTTCTTCCATCCTGGCTACATAACTGCCCACCTGAGCCTCCTAGACTTGGTGACCTTAATAATGTTGGGTAAACCGTACAAATTATGTAGTTCTTCGTTATGAAGTTTCCCCCATTTCTGTTCCTCTTGGGTCCGAATATTCGTCTCAGGATCTTGTTATCAAACTTTCAGTCTATATTCTTCCCTCAGAGTAAGCGACCATGTTTCGCAACCATATAGTACAACAGGCATGGTTATCGTTTTATATATTTTAAGCTTCAAATTCCTCGATAGAATTCGCGACGACAAGAGATTTTCTTCGTGATTATGGTTTACATCTATTAACACTGATCCTAAATATTTTAAAGTATCCACTTTATCAAAAGTATTTGATATTTTAACGCATCCATAATTTAGCGTATTACGATCTCGACGAACTTCCATGTATTTAGTTTTGTTTGCATTTACTTCTAAACCCACATCCCTGCAAGCGTTTAATAAGATCTCTGCATTTCTATCGTTCTCCTATCATTCTCTAATAAATTTACATCATCAGCATACGCCATAACCTGTAAATACCATTCAACTCTAGGCCCTGGTTACTATATTTAATTTTCCATACAGCGTATTCCAGGACAAAGTTGAATAATAATGACGATAACGCATCTCCTTGTTTCAGAACATTCTCGACATGAAAGCTTGTGGACAAACATTTTCCTGCACGGACTTTACTTTGGGATTCATTTAAACATATCTTAATTAATCTAATTAGCTTTTCGGTATTCCAAGTTCTGTAAGGATGTTGTACAATGTTTATCTCCTAACCGAGTCGTAAGCCTTTCTAGGAATAAAAATCTTACAACTATCAATCAATATATTTGCTTTCAGATGTATTGGTCAAGATTGACTTTTGTGGACTTTTACTATCAAATATATCAAGGGAAGTCTACAGAAAGTTGAGACTTGTCATAAAGAATGTCATATATCTATCAGACTCAAATGTGTAAGTAAACACAAACTGATTTGACATACATAACAAAAGAACTTAAACTAGCTGAATATAATTATGACAAGGACACATATTATCCTTACAGCTCTAATCCTTAATTAATGAACATTCACGATTTCTTACCTCTTGTATATTATCTGCGGATCCCCAAACTTTGTGTATTTTGTCACTACTTTGTCCAACGCCAAGAAAATTGCTGAAAGCTTCGGTTGTCTTCTTCACCTTCACGTTGAACGAGCCAATCCTCAAAAATCCAGAATCTTTTTCTGTAAAAAAACATAAAAACACATGTAGACCAACTATCTGTTACATTTTCGGATTAGTTCATTATTGACTCTTCTTAACGGTTCGTTCGTTCGTTCTTTTTTTTTTTTTCAGAACATCTACCTTCAAACTTTTCATTGCACAGGGAAACCTATATAAAACTATTTGCCTCTACAAGGAAAGGGATTTCTGTTTTCACATATTTCTACTGGTAATTGCGAAAATACTATGCGCTGGAACTTTTATAGCAGATTAATATTTCTCAATACATAAATCATTTTTAGAAGCCCATTAATTTTGTTTTTTTTTATGTATATAAGCATATCTGCGTATTTTTTCGTGCGTTCGCTTTTTATATTTTTTGTCGAATAATTTGGACAGGATTAAGGAATTTCAAACATATGTATTCTGTTGCATAGTTTAAAACCAATTACGATGATAGCGCAATTCAACAACGCCAAGTGGCAGCACCAATTAAAGAGCTACGCAAATACACATGCTATCCCTGTTCCGTATTGTACTAGTCGCTGTACTGCACATCACTGTTTATACAGCACTTAAGTCGATGTTGTCCTGATACCAGTAATGTATTGTTGAAATTTTTGGTAGATATATCCTCGACTATTTTCAAAAATATGGCGTATACCCATCCTTTTACCACCCATTACATCCCTGATTATACGCTGAATTATAAAATTATTAGGTGGCTATATGCCGTATGCCCCCGTATACCCTGCACTACATCCCCACCTGATACTTAAACGTATGGTTTAAACGATTCAAGGAAATAGATAGATTTATAATGGAAGAAATTTATGAAGTTCAGAATAATAATAATAATAATAATAATAATAATAATAATAATAATAATAATAATAATAATAATAAACTGATTTTGTCACGGAAATAAGCTAAACTCATACTCAAAATTAAAAATTGTGAGTTAAGATCACGCGCAAACTCATAAGATCAAATTCTAAGTTCAACTCACACTCACCTCTTAAGATACGTTCAACTTTAATTAAGCTTACTTATGTGAAATCAGGAAACGACTGTATTTTTATATATATATATATATATATATATATATATATATATATATATATATATATAAATATACACCTAAAAATCATCCATACAAAACATCTAACCTAGCTCATTACCTTTTAGGTAAAACGTATGCAGTTTATTTGTGTGATCCAGGGTTCGACAAGTAAAAATATTGAAAACTGAACTACAATAGGAAGAAATACAACGAATGTATAGAAACTCAGTTTGAATAAGAATATCTTGCAAATTCTGTTTTTTTTTTTCTTTTCTTTCTTTCTTTTCTGTATAATGAACTGAATTTATATTACTGTGTATTGCGAGCGGTGATTATACTTAGAAAGAAATATAAGTAAAAAGCTAGTATTTACCGCAGACCAAAGTATTCCTCAGCTTAAAAAAGTTGGAAGTACATTAAAAACATGGAAAAGAAATATGGCTGGGTGAAAACAGTTAAAAAGGAATAAAAAAAATATATAGAGCACAGAACTTCTTATTAAACAAAGGTCAATACATGTTACTGGCCACTCACTGTTTACTGTCCTTGTTCACAGTTTTTGTGTTTCCTTCCGACCGGCGGAAATACGTGATAAAAAGATCACTCCAAATTGCAATAAATTAAGTACAGGTCTCTCTTTATGAATATTAAGTAGGCTTCTTTAATTCTACATTCTGTCATTGTTTTTGCTCTCTCTCTCTCTCTCTCTCTCTCTCTACCAAACGTGGATTAGCAATATTGTGGTTGTTCTCTTTGAGGTGCGCTGCCAATCCAGACAACTGCTGTAAATTACGAGACTTTGATGTACGAATGTGTTTTTCTTTTCTTGTCCATGTTTTAAATTCACTTCGAACTGTTTTAAGCTGAAGATGGAAATCGGGATTTCCGAAAGCGCTACTTAAAGGAATACTTTGGTCTGCGGTTAGTACTTTTTACTTATATTTCTTTCTGAATATATTCATATCCTTTTGAGATTTATTCCTGAAAGTCAGTGTGATTTTACGGTCAAAATTGTTCATTTGAGTAAAATCAACGCTCGTTTGTTAAAAAAAAAAAAAAAAAAAAAAAAAAAAAAACCTGAAAGTCAGAGCATTCCTATTTAACCTTGTTGAAGTTCATGTACTTCAGAGAAGTATTAACCGTTTCTCATTAGATTTTTCGGTCTTATGTCATGTGTTATAATATTCAATCGAAAACTGTTTTACAGGTCAGGTCGCCAGCTTCTTCAGGGTCTGTATGAAGAAAAGAAAGAAAAAAGGAGCAAAAATCATGGAACTGCTACATATAAGAGAAAAAGTGGAAGAAGAAAAAACGGTTATTGCAGCTATATCATACATTCAGGGAATGTGCAACAGAGTTGGGAAAATACTCAAGAAAGATAAAACTAGAATATTTATAGACATATCTAACAAGATACAGAAGAAACTGCAAACAGTCAAAGATAAAACAACTTACAGGATGCCCGGAATATACAAAATTAGTTGTGAATGTGGCATCATAAGTATTACACAAACAAGGAGGACAATCCAAAACAGAATAACTGAATACACAGTATATCATAATTAAAGAGACACAGGACGGAGAGACCCGTTGTGGCCGAACGTTCTATCCAGCATGGACACTGAATATACATTGACGACCCCATAATTGCAGTAATTATTATGAAAAAAATAACTAAAGAAGCCATTGAGCTTAAAAAAAAAAAAAAACACCCTAAGGTCAACTAATTTCGTCATTTGAGGTAACAAAGAAAGTGTAAGGTTACAAAAGTTTCAATTTAGGTTTCAAACAGTACAACTGCTGGGTAAAGAAAGCATAGGACTATACATCATTCAGATCTACTTTGATGGAACCTGATTCGTTACTTCCTTGCCTTGATCTTTTTATTCTTTAAACTTTCCTGTTTCGAAAATTTAGACAACATTTTCTCTTTCTGTATAATGTTTATAGATCAACACTAAACATAACCAATGCAAGGTCTATATATGACGCTTTTCTTTGGAACTCATCCGAAACAAGTGATACCGGAAGTACTGGTGAAAGTGAGGTACGTCATATAAGGAACTGACATATCATGTCATCGTATGGAACTGACATATCGATTGTAAGTTCCATATGTAGCACATGTTTTAGAAACCAACCGGCAGGAAAAGATATCGGAAATACAGGGTCTGTATTATAAGTAATGAGAATATTTTTGTCCTGACGTCAGAGCGCGCTGGGACCGGTTGGAGTCGGTAGTGGGGGGGAGGGGGTTGACCTTGAAAGCCCTCCAAGCGGCAATTGTCTGCTGGCTTTCGTTGAGGCATGATCACGCGCGGCGTGGACGTCTGCAAAGAAGTGTGTGCAAGAGCAAAATGCAGCAAAGCATTGAACAGAAAAACTTTATGCAATCAAATTTTGTGTTCGCCTGGGAAAATCTGCTGCATCAACGCTGGAAATGATTCGGCAAGCGTGCGGCAGTAAAAGTTTATCACAAGCTCAAGTTTTGAGGTGGCACAAAACGCTCAAAGAAGGCCGGGAGAGAGTGGAGGACGAACCCCGCACAGGTCACCAGTCAACCTCAAGAACCGAAGACAATGAACAACGTGTGCGAGATTTGTTCAACCCGGACCGGCGTTTAAGTGTTTGTTTTATCGCGGATACGCTAGGAATCGATAAACTGGTTGTTTACAAAATCATCACCGAGGATCTTGGCATGAGGGAGATTTGCGCCAAGCTCGTCCCGAAAGTTTTGACGAACGAGCAAATGCAAAATCGTGAGGCTGCTTCAAAAGATCTTTTGGAACGCATTGAAGAAAACCCTAAGTTTTTTGGAAATGTCATTACCGGAGATGAAAGCTGCATTTTCGAGTACGACCCCCCCCCCCCTCACACACACACAAACAGAGCATTAAGTTCACATGTCCAAGTTCAGAATCAAAGGATTGCTGATTGTGTTTTTCGACAAGAAAGGTGTGGTCCACTCGGAATTTGTGCCTCAAGGACAGAGAGTCAATGAGGCCTTCTACATAGAAGTATTAAAAAGATTGAAGACACGGGTCAACCGAGTGCGACCAGAAATTGCCGCCGATTGGAAGCTCCATCATGACAATGCGTCATGTCACACCTGAGTACTTGACGAAAACTGGCATCACAACGGTTCCTCATCCTTCCTACAGCCCCGACTTGCCCATTGGACTCATGCTTGGTCCATTCATAGAGAAATTGGATACCAGCTAAACTTTATCTGAAACACCCTTATGACAATCAAGTTGCTGAGAATCAATCGGAGGGGTACATCAATTCAAGCCTGTGGTTGACTAAATAGTAAACCCTGGAATTAATGATAAAATGTCATAAATGCCAGATATTGCAATTTTCATATTTAAAGGAAGAGTTATGAGTCGTTGGCGAGCATGACACACAGCTGATGTTGGCGTGCATTTCAGTGTTAAAAGTAGATCTTTCTAGGAAAGAGAAGATGGAAAAATTTTATGAATGAGTTTGGGTGTAGTGTATTTTCAACAGATGGTTCTTTGTTATTTTGGAAATTATATGAAACTGTAGTGTCTGTTGAGGAGTGTTATTTTGTCACACTTATAATAAGCACTGCAAAGCACAGATTAGCAAAGGGCATGCAAATCAGTTGGTGGAAAGGTTCAGAATCTTATTGGAACATTCAAGAATCCCGCTTCGCGTACTAACAGTTTTGCGATTGATTTATGTGAAGCTCTAACTAACGCAGTCATTCCTTATGGAAGTTAGAAAAAGTTATCTTAAGAAAATTTCTCGAGATATACACAAAACACAAAGTTCTAAGTAAATTGTCTTTAAGAAAGACTTACGTCGATACCATGTACAACGGAACTATTGACGTTACTCGTGAAAAAATGTTGGTGACAAAAATATATGGATTTCAATTGATGAAGCATGCAATATTCTAGGCTGTTCAACTGCTAATGTTGTAACTGGAACTTTGGAAGGAAAGAAAACGTATTGGATTGCATCAGGAGTTCTGGAAAAAGTAAATGTACTGCAATTGTACAGCTTTTTACAAAATTGGCGACTATTCTGTGGCAAGAAAGCATGAAACACGATAGGGTTTTTCTTTTTGTCACAGACTGACAAGGGAGGGTCACGAAGTGGCTCCGCTGAAATCCGAACGAAACAATTGTGTTTGCATTTGGTATGTTATAACTAGACGAATCCCAAAGTTATACGTACCACCGGGCGGGATATCGTGAGTTACAACATATTTTTTAATGTAAAAGCTACAAAAAATTACCTGGTTGAACCGAGTCATTTGTTCGGAAACGGTTGGGTAAATGGAAAACTCGGTGAACACGTATCCCATCATTTTCAAGGGCACATTTTTGCGGATAAAAAAGTTTGCCCCAGTGCTACCACAGGGTCACAGGTGGGGTCCAACTCAAAAGTTCCAAATGGCAACGGGGGTTAAGTAGCACATCGTTTGAAAGCTGTTGGTAATTGAAAGAAGACGGAGTAAGTCTCGGTTCTCTACAACAACCCTGTGCAAAATGGCAGCGGGTCAAAATGTAAACAAAAGCTTAATTGAAAAAATCTATGGCCACCTTGAATCCAAGATGGCCGCTTAAAACCTATGTCGAAAGGATAGGTATACCAAACTGATGAAGCTAGGAAAACCAAATTTAGCATGGATGTTGATCAGTAGCTGACGAAAAGATGCGAAATGTCCAAAAGCGCGACATCTTGAGTTCAAAATGCCGCACTATGTATCGAACGTATGTCCAGCTCAAACCACTGGTGTTGGAGAAGCGAAATGTGGTATTTACGCTTATGGTCAATAGTAGATATCCACAAAATATCAAACAGTATCATCTGTAATCCAATATGGCTGGCAGCTTGAAAAATGAGTTTGTATGTAAATATCCAATTTCTTGGAATATTATGATCAAACCAACAAAGTGTGATACAGCTCGATGTACTGAAACGATTTATACGTGGTTTGGTACTGCTCGCCAATTTTGTAAATAAACTTTTTTTTTTTTTTTTTTTAATATTTGATATTGCTTGAAATATTGCGATCAAACGAACGAATGGCATACAAATGTAACCATCAAGAATACGTTACAATAGAGCCCCCAACCTGACTAGTGCAACAAGTCCTTCATGTATGAACTACGTATGTTAAAATTAGAAAATACCCGAAGATATTCAACTTTTGTTTAGCAGTACGAATAGGAAGTTAGAGTTGTGTATTCATCGCATATTCGCTATATTCATGTAAATGATATCGAGAGAACCGTGACGAACGTGCATTAGGAACAAAACATATGTGTTGTTACGGAATGAAATAATAGTTGAGGTGAGTCGAAATTCAATTGTTTTTTAGTCTTTCTATTGTTTCTAAATACATAATAGAGAAAAATCGAGATTTAGATTTGTACTGTTATGAATAACATAGGTTTTAAGCAGCCATCTTGGAGTCAATGTGGCCATAGTTCAATTAAGTTTTTGTTTACATTTGACCTACCGCCATATTGCACAAGGTTGTCGTAGAGAGTCGAGACTTGCTCCATTTCGTTTCAATTTATAACAGCTTTCAAACGATGTACTACTTAAGCCCCCTTGCTATTTGAAACTTTTGAGTTGGACCCTGTCTGGGACCCTGGGGCAAACTTTTTTTTTTATCCCAAAAAGTGTGACCTTGAAAATGATGGGATACGTGTCCACCGAGCTTTTCAGTTACAACCGTTTCCGAACAAACGACTCGGTTCAAACTATTCTCCCAGCTTTGTAGCTTTTACATTACAAAATATGTTATAACTCACGATATTCCGCCCGGTGGCATGTATAGCTTTGGGATTCGTCTAGTTATAACATATCAAACTTAAATCTTGCCATAAGGCAGTGGGAAAATTAATTATTAGCCTTGGCCTGCTTGAAGCTAAACCGGAAACAGTTTCAATGTTATTATTTAAAATATTTTCCTGCAAAAGTCGGAAACACTTCTGTGGAGCCCACCTTCTTATCAGCAGGGGATCCCCATGTTGCCAACTTTCCACTACAATGAAAGACAATACAGCTGGACAGCATTCGTAAATACAGTATTCGGTTGATTGGAGATTGTCTTTGCGGTCACTGTTGATCGTTGTGTCTGTGAATTTATTGTTTTTATTTCGTTTTGAGTGTGCGAATTCTTTATATGTGATCATGTATATATATTCACTTATAAGTGATTGTGTGAATTATATCTACAGTGTATATATTTATATAATTTCAGAGTGATTTCAGTGCTTTTGTAAATAACTATCAATAGCTCTAAGTATTTTGTATATAGCTTCGTATATCTGCATACTGTATTGGGTTAACGCCATGGCGAGTGCTTCATCAAGCGCGTTTTCACCCGAGTGCTATAGAACTACGAATAAAAAGCGCATATTACGTAGTGGGGAACAACAAATTGTTTTAAATGTATATTCGTATTTTCGATCCTGCAATGGACCAAAATTAACCTCGGTTTGTAAAGCACTTCAGTTGGCCGCTAATGCAACACTTGTTGACGTTTCAGCTATATGACAAATAAAAAAGCAGCATATCAAATCCGGGGGAAAGTTAAAAACTCCGCGAAAAACAAGACGTGATAACAAACGTGTGATAAGGATAGACATTTATGACGATTTTTCCCAAGCTACAATTCGAAGACATGTCCATACGTTCTTCAAGAGGAATGAACTTCCAACTATCTACAATATCTTACGCGTTCTGAGGGATGACGACGAAGTGCCTCAGTGTTCAAAGTGGACTTTGAGCCGTATTATGAAAGAAATGAGATTTGCCTATATGAGACGGCAAATAAGTTCTTTATTTATTGATAGAGAGGACATCATTGCAAGTAAGTACAAATACTTGCGTTTTATCAGGAAAGCTAGAGAACAAGGCAGATCAATCGTGTATACTAATGAAACGTGGGCCAACAAAGGGCATACCAAATCTAAGGCAAGGACTGACACTCGCTTAAAATCAGCTGATCAGGCTAAACAAGAAGGTCTTTCTACAGGGGTGAAAGGACCAATAGGGAAAGGAAAACGACTGAATTTGGTACATGCCGGTTCTGAAAACGGTTTAGTTCCCAATGCTCAGCTGATTTTTCACGGAAGAAAGGATAAAAGAAATACAGATTATCACGGTGAAATGGATAATAAAGTTTACGAAAAGTACTTTACTGAGAAACTGCTTCTCAACATCCCGTCACATTCATTGATTGTCTTCGATAATGCGAGCTACCAGAGTGAAAGAAGTGGAAAACTGCCCACGAAGAGCAGCAGCAAGAAAGGAATTCAATGCTGGTTGACATCGAAGGGAATTTCGTGGGATAAGGACATGTTAAAGTTTGAACTTTATGAAATTGTGCAACAGCATCGAACAAACTATGAAAATATTTATAAATTAGATGAACTAGCTAAATCTGCCGATCATGAAGTGTTACGATTGCCTCCATATCATTGTGAATTAACCCAATCAAATTGATTTGGAGTAAAGTAAAGTAAAAAAAAAAAAAAAAAAAAAAAAAAAAAAATCACATTGCGAGTGAAAATAAAACTTTTAATCTGAAAGATGTGCGTGTGCTAATGGAGGAAGGTATTACGTTATTGACTCAGAAAGACTGGAAGAATTGTATAAGTCATATGCAGAAAGTAGAGAGCAATATGTGGGACGTTGATGGTCTAATGGAAGAAATGCATGACTCGTTAAGTATTAATCTTAATAGTGACCCTAACAGTGAGGAAAGTGAAGAATATGATGATTTAGGAGTGGAATCATTTTAAGGTAAGGTAAGGATTAGAATATATAATTAAATCTCCTTTTTCACTTGTTATATAATCACCATTTTTTAAATATCGATTTTAATATTTTAAGTTCAAATAACTAAACCAGTAATGAAAGAATTGGAGGAGGGAAGGAAGTGAATGGAAACGAGAGAATCCCGAGGAAAGCCACGATTTGTATCAGTATCAATGCTCCTTTTAAGTGTACTTTCAGGGAGGGGGCTCTGGCCCCTCACTTCCACCCCTGGAGCTGACCAACCTCCCACACAGAGCTAAGAAAAACTAAATTGCAATTGCCAATATATCAAAGTATTCAAGTACACTACATTCAGGAAAAAAGCCTATCAATATCTTAGTGATACCCATGTTTGAGAACCTAAAAAGCAAACCACCCTTACATCTACTAAAATTTAGTTTAACAACCACAAAATCTTTTATTTATTTATTTATTTTCCTCTGTGCGTGAAATTATAGAAGAACCATTCCTTTCAAACACAAAAAGAAACTTCGGGACTAATGTAGCTGAATTGTCGTTTCATATCTTTTCTTCCTTAACACGTAATGGTATGAATTAAATTCTGTTCTATAATGATAAAAAACGTGTAACTAGACATAGACCGTTGAAATGTACGAAGAGAAAGTGTTTCTCCGCAATGCAATAACATATAACTATAATCAAAATACAGCAAAATACATTTTGTGTAGTATTTTTCTTTTCTATTATATAATACAATTTGCTTTAAGTTGCATAGCGATTAACATGATATTGACATCTTTGTTATTTTAACATGGGTTAACATTAAGCGACACAAGTGAAGCAGACTTCAGGATATTTACTCTAAGAAGTCTCACATTTGAATGCGCGGTAGTGGGATCTGACAACGCCGCCGGAAGAGTGAAGTTCCTTGTAGGAAGAGAAACAACGACGAATCTTGTAGACTGCCTGGTTTCATACGTTGTAACTTACTTTAAATGAATTTTTTGTGAAGTTGGTCTCCTTCTTCTCTACAGCCGACCCTCCCTCACCAATTTGTCTATTTCTCTTTAACATTTTTTTAATTTACTTTGCTTTTATTTTCATAATATTAGCACTATTTTTTTCATTAGAAAAAAAAATAATTGTCTACAAACACGATTACATATCTCTACATAAAATACGAACAAATATGATCAAAACTTTCAACAGAAAAAAAGAAAACAGCAGTTTATTTGAATTTAAACTAACCAACTAACTCTATGGCCTATGGAACCCAGCGGTTCAATGCTACATTCACAAAAGCTGTCCACTGACTTCTGTCCTTAAGCCAACTGAATCCAGATTCTACTTTATATTTCTATTTCCGTTAGATTCATCTCAATATTGCCTTCCCATTTGTGCTTACGTCTTCCTAATGACCTTTTTCCGATTGGGTTTCCAGTTAAAACTTTTAAAGCGTTCACACTTTCTTCCATTCTGGCTACAAGACCTGTTCATCTGAATCTCCTAGACTTAATCACCTTAACAATGTTAGGTGAACTGTATAAATTATACAGTTCCTCGTTATGAAGTTTCCGTCATTTCCATCTCTTTTGAGTCCGAATATCTGCCTTAAAAGAGATGGAAATGGCGGAAACTTCGTAAAATGGCGTGAAACATGGACTGAAAGTATTTCAAATAAATCATGAGTCTGAATATCTGCCTTATGATTTATTTGAAATACTTTCATCTTGAAAATGAAATGAAATATTTGAGTTTTACGTCCCATGGTTATGCCGGTTAGGATAAAGGAGACGGTGATGATGAGTGATGAATGAAATGGTGGAGTGAAGAAAGTGGGAGGAAACGGGGGAACCCCGAGAAAACCCACGCACACGGTGTTTATCCACCACAAAGTTCACTTGGCGGGAGCAGGGTTTGAACCCGAGACCCCAAACACCAGAGGTGAACGCTCTACCACTGAGCCACCGCGGCCCCCTGAAATACTTTCAGTCCATGTTCTTCCTTCAAAGTAAGTGACCATGTTTTGCAACTATACAGTACAACAGCCATAATCATCATTTTTCTATATTTGAAGTTTCAAATTCTTCAACAGAATTCGCAAAGGCAAAAAGATTTTGGATTGAATACTAACTCGAATTCCCTGCTTTCAGTCGGTATTTAGTTTCTTCGTGGTTATGGTTTTGGTTCAACAAAAAATTGGTTACTTACCAATATATCCTCCTATGGGAAAACTAAATATTCTTCAGACGTATCGGAACAACAAGCTAGTTCCGTCTTCAATGGTAAGGTAACAAAAATAAAAACGGATAAGAGTAATATGATATGGAAACAGGAATACATACCACCAAGTGAACGTAATGTAAAAAAAGGTACTAAAAAGAACGAGCAGAACACAGTGAAAGAAAGAAAGGAAGGAAGCGTGGTGTCTATGCTACTCAGGGGCGGATCCAGGACCGACTTCTGGGGGGGGGGCGGTGGGTTGTCATACTGCTACTTTTAAGGGCTCCAAACTTTGGGATGGGTTTTATTTATATATATAAAATAAGAAAGATTCCTTTTCTGGGGGGGGGGCGATCGCCCCGATCGTCCCCCCTTGGATCCGCCCCTGAGCTACTCACTACTGCCAGAACAAAATACACATGAAAAGTAGGTAGCCGGTTTTATCAATGTTGCCAGAAACCAGATTTAAAGCCAATTTATTTTTATGAATAAAGAATGTTTCTTTAATCTTTTTCTTTTTTGTTTTTCTTGAACCTAATACATTAACCTGTTTAATATTATGCATATGTTACTCTAGGTGAAGAGATAATTCCGATATACCCACATCTTATGACTCTTTTTATTGTCTAATATATCCTTTAATTTAGATGTTAATATTGCGCTTTGTTTGACCTATATATGAAGAGTCACATTCACATGAGAACGATAAATTCTGAACTTATTTGGTGATTCAAAAAAATCACTTTTAAAGCCGGTGCTTTTCTAAATTTTTGGGGGGGATACTGGAAGCAGAAATGTTATGCTTTGTAAGAATCAGTGGCGGATCCAGGGAGGAAGATCGGGGCAATTGCTCCCCCCCCCTTCCCCGAAGAGGAAAGTTTTTTTTTTTTTTTTAATTTTATATATAATTAAAAGCCATCCCAGAGTTTGGAGCTCTTAAAAGTAGCTCTAAGTAGCAGTATTACAACTCCCACCTCCCAAAAAAAATCCGTCCAGAATTCGCCCCTGGTAAGAATACGTTGAATTTTTGTCGATAATTGTGGAAAGTAAGAAATTCCTATCAGAGCTTTTGCTTCTTTGGGAATAGCTTCTTCTTCCTTTTCTTTTTTTTTTTTTTTTTTTTTTTCAAGGAACTCGCACGATCCACGTGCTTGATTAAATCATTTTTGTGAGGCACGCAACTTATAACCGTTGTTTTGTCCTATTTGATATAAAAAGTGTATTTCATCATTGAGATCACTTGGACGATCACAAATTAGTAACCCCTTATGAAAGGATATCTTCCAAATATTGGCCTCGTACAGTAGTGGATGGGCTGACTGTTGATGTACGTAAGTAGTGCCTGCAGTGGGTTTTCGATATACTTTTGTTATAAATTTATTGTGCGATTGGGTAATCAGTAAATCTAAAAAAGGAACAGTTATCAGATTCGCGCTCAACAGGGAATTTCAATCTAGGATGCTGATTATTGAACTGTTCAAATATTTGTAAATAAGAGTATTTTCATTAGGTACAAGTATTAAAACGTCATCGGCATAACGACAATATCTAATATACTTAAATGTATCGTGTTGTTAAATAGGCGTTTCTATCTGATTTAAACAATGTTTGACAGTATCAGAGATACTGTATTTCCCATGGATAGACCGTCATCCTGAGAAAAGTAATGATTTTCAAATTGAAATACACTAGTTGTTTCAACGGACTTCAAGCAGTTGCAATAGAAAATGAGTTTCATTACTTATACTAAGGCGTGGTTGATTGCTAAAAAAGCTTGTTGGATAAAATAAGTTCTTTTATTTTTTTTTTTTTTTAATTTTATTTTTGCTGACTTCAACTGAAGATTCGGTCGAATCTCATCACTGTCTATGTAGTCTGGAGGATTTAATTTTCTTAGTCAAATAAAAATCAGGAAACTGAACTTTAGGAATTCAAGGGCGGTGCATGGAAGCTTATATTCTGAAGAAGCTGATGATAGGACCAGTGAAAAGATCGTTAGTTAAATATTATAACATACGACGTAAACTCGAGAATAAGTGAGAGAGGGAGAGAGAGAAAGAGTGAGTGATAGAGAAAGTGAGTGTGTATGTGTATGTCTATATGAGAGAGAGAGAGAAAAAAATATGGGTAAGTGAGTGTGTGAGAGAGAAAATGTGAGTGAGAGTGAGAGAGTGAAAGAGAGAAAATGTGTGAGTGAGTGAAAGAGAGAGAGAGAGAGAGAGAGAGAGAGAGAGAGTAAAATGTGTGAGTGAGTGAGAGAAAAATATGTGAGAATCAGAGACAGAGGAAATGTGAGTGAGTGAAGAGAGAGAAAAAATTGTGAGTGAGTGAGAAAGAGTGAGAGAGGGAGAGAGAGTGAAAGAGAGAGAAAATAAATGTGTGAGTGAGTAAAAATGAGAGATTGTGTAAGAGAGAGAAAATGTGAGTGAGTGAGTGAGAGTCAGAGAGAGAGACAGAGAGAGAGAGAGAGAGAGAGAGAGAGAGAGAGAGAGAGAGAGAGAGAGAAATGTGTGTGAGGTGAGTGAATGAATGAGAGAGAGAGAGAGAAGCAAATAGTGACTAATGTTGAGCTCTCGTGGTTAAAGTTTGAAAAATGACTTCAGAGAAGAATGTTGAGAACGAAAGCATCTTACAACTTGTTAGAATAAATTATCTGCGAAAACTTTCTTCATTACAGTGGAGGGGTAACATTACAAAATATAGTTAATTTAAGAACGTAAGAAACACCTATTTATATTTTCAACAATCACTTCCATGTCCCTGAATAATCGTCTGCAATATTTCAGACAAGTTGGTCTCCTTCTGGCAACGATGAATTGCGAATTTTACATGTTCCTATTTCCTTTTATATTTTTGACGAAAGACACATACTTTTAAAGATTTCAGGAACACGTAACATTCACAATTCGTAACTATGATCGATTTGTCTTTGAAATATATTGCTGATAATAAATCACAAAATATCTGTTCTCATGGAACATGGAGGTTATATTGTCTAACACCCCACCTACATATGAATACTGAAGAGCCTGACATACTAAAAATTAATACAAAATTTACCATTTTTCTTTTGCTTGTTTATTCATAAGTGAAAGGAGATAATGAACTGCAACTTAACACAATCATAGATAACGTTATTTTACAAAAAAAAATATGAACCTGAAGAACTTTCAGTGTTGCCATCCATAGAAATTACAGTGTTGCCAGAATAACATTTCCCCCAAAATCTAAGTTAAGGCAGCGACTAGAGGAACGAACTCAATTGCATTTGATTACGTATCATGTTGTCTTGGTATCCTGTGAACTACTTTTTAAATAACATTATCATTTAACTTTAATAACTCTATGTTAGAACTATTTTGTTTATTATAAACTAAATAAAATTATTATATAAAAAGTAGTTCACAAGATTCCAAGACAATATAATACGTAATCAAGTGCAGTTGAGTTCGTTGCTCTAGTCGCTGCCTTAACTTAGGTTTTAGAGGAAATGTTATTCTGGCAACATTGTAATTTCTATAGATGACAATAATGAACATTGTTCAGGTTCATATTTTTTGTTGTAAAATAACGTTATCTATGATTGTGGTAAGTTGCAGTTCATTATCTCCCTTCACTTATGAATAAACAAGCAAAAGAAAAATTTCCTTTTAAAAGATGCAACCTTCACCACTGACACTTACCCCAGTAGACTAAATTAAAGCTATCTCAGTCATGCATGAAGTCTGGAACAAAAAAAGCTCCTAACATCAGCTTTTGAAACTTTATCTTGAGTAGCTGCAAGTTCTCCATAATAACAAACAGCTCTTCTTTACTAAATATACTGAATTAATTTAAACTCATAAATAAATAAATTATATTATTAACACAACACCAATATTATAAATACTTCTTGCATTTGCAACACATGCACGAGGGTGCAGTGACTAAATATTCTTGATTGCAGTGTTCCCAATACACTGTATATAAACGTAGCAAAACTTCTCACTTCTTCATTCCACCACTGATCCCAGCTTATTTACAATTTGATTGCTTTTGCAATAAACATACCTGCATGCTTCTTCCTCGCTTTGATTTCTGAAACAGAAAATTATGTATTAGCTTCTGTTACAATACAGTATGAAAATGACTGTAATAAATGAATAAATAATAAAAATAAATAAATAAATAAAAACTACACATTGTTTTACTGAAGGGTGTTTACGAGTTCCAGACTAACATTTTCGTATTCTACTTCCAAAATATTGTAAAATTCAATGACTACTTTTAGTCGATATGGGGACATGCTCAAAAGTTGCTTCAAATTTCAATTTCTTAGTAATCCTTGCACTCACGTCGAGCTTTCGGTTTTCTGCCGAAGTCTTGCTCACGAAAATGAAACGAAAATATGGAAATAGAAAGCTGTAACTGGGTTTCTTTTTGTATCAACAACAGGGTACAACAGGGTTTCTCAACCTATTTTTTCACACAACGACCCCTTTTAATAACATCCTGTTGCCAGAGACCATAATAATTACTTTCCGGTTTGTAATAAGCTTTCCGATTTTATTAGTGCTTATCGCTTGTAAAGCTTACTGAAATCATTCCAGGCTTAAGCTTCACACTGGCCTTTATTTTCAATTGTATTTCCGTATACAGTTTTTGTTGTATCTGTAATTTTCTTGTATTTCACTGTGCAGTTTTTCACCAGTTTCATTCCTCTTTTATCTCACTATGGAGTTTTTCACCAGTTTCATTCCTCTTTTATTCCACTATGGAGTTTTTCACCAGTTTCATTCCTCTTTTAGTTCACTATGGAGTTCTTCACCAGTTTCATTCCTATTTTATTTCACTATGGAGTTTTTCACCAGTTTCATTCCTCTTTTATTTCACAATGGAGTTTTTCACTAGTTTCATTCCTATTTTATTTCACTATGGAGTTTTTCACCAGTTTCATTCCTCTTTTATTTCACAATGGAGTTTTTCACTAGTTTCATTCCTATTTTATTTCACTATGGAGTTTTTTACCAGTTTCATTCCTCTTTTATTTCACAATGGAGTTTTTCACTAGTTTCATTCCTATTTTATTTCACTATGGAGTTTTTCACCAGTTTCATTCCTCTTTTATTTCACTATGGAGTTTTTCACTAGTTTTATTCCTATTTTATTTCACTATGGAGTTTTTCACCAGTTTCATTCCTCTTTTATTGCACTATGGAGTTTTTCACCAGTTTCTATCTTCTTTTATTCCAATTGTTTTTTTAACGATTCTTTACTAGTTTAAAATTCTACTTAATATTCCTTGCTGCATTTGACAGTAAATATGGAAATAAAAATATGCCTATCAAAATTTAAAAAAAAATCAAAATAATCTTTAAAATATATTTTTCCGCAACTTTTTCCTAATTACATTTATGATTTTCATCTCCCTACGAGCCTTCATGCATTCCTCTCGTGACTCCCAAGTTGAGAAACCCCGCTGTAGAATATAAAAAGTAGTACAAATAGTTAGTTGCTTAACAAAAACAAACTAACAAAAAAATAAAAAAAAAAAAAACTCCTGTTATAACATGTAATTAAGTATGCTACTTGCTGCCGTAGTAAACATAGCTTTCTACACAGTTACCAAACTGATGTTTGTGTCCTTAGTAGTAATCATCACTATAGATAAAATTTTATTTATTTATTTATTTTTTTTTTTTTTTTAAAGTTGGAGTTTCCTAGAATATTTCGGACATAGCACTGAGTTTATTATTAAAATTATTACCCTGTCGCTGGTAGTTTATGGTACAGCATCCAAGAAGCAATTGAAAGACATTTGATCAATCCAGCAATTTTTTGTGTGATTTGGGTTATTTCTGTCAATACTACTTTAAGTTTTTATACAACTGTCTTTACTAAGAAAAGAAAAGAAAAAAAAATACTGTGGAATTCTATGTGAAAGAGATTGTATTTTGGTTCCTCTCACTTACCTGCCAATGGTATTATGATTTCGAAGCACATTCAATGTTAAAAATATTTAAGATTGCTAAATAGGAAGAAGCATTCTTTCTATTTCTAGTATGCTTGTGCAGCTAGCCATACACATCTCTTAACACATTTTTTTATTGTTAGAATCCTTTGAATAAGTTCACCAGTCAGAAGATAGTATACCATTTGCATTAAAATTGCTTTATTCCTTTTCAAGCCACGAAAAACTCTAATGAACTTAATTACTTATTCTAACGAAAGTGGTCTTTGACAAAGTTGGTAGGTACTACACAAATCTTTTGGCTGTTGCTCATATTTAAAAGTGACCACAAAAGAGTGCAGATTCTTTTGATATAACTTACAGAACTTAATTTTGAAATATATATATTCACACATGTGACCACAAAAGAGTGCAGATTCTTTTGATATAACTTACAGAACTTAATTTTCAAATATATATATTCACACATACATTCATAGTTTTAAAAAAGTACACTACAAGACTTTTCGCTACATCAGACAGAGGTCAAAAGAAAACTGCAAGTGGACGCCATATTTAGGCGTAGAATCACTAGGTAAAGACCGATTTTTCTCTGTTTCTTTATTTTTCTTCAACTTTTTTCTACTGCTTCCATTGTCTGTTTGATAAAGCTGTTTAGCGAAAGCGAATATTGTAGTTTTTGTGTGTATGATTATTTTCAGAAATTTCTGTTAAGCAAAATATTATCTATTCCTATCCTCGTCCACGTGATCCTGCATTTCAACATGACCCTCACCTTAACACTTTATAGCTTTTATGATCTTGAAATTTTCTTTTCTCCCTATTTTTCTTTCTTCCTATCTCATGATGCTATAATTATGCTTTTACTATGTTCAGGGAAGTAATTCATTTTCTTTCCCGCTTCGCGATTTCTTTGTTTGACATTTCCAGCAAGAAAGCTATTATAAAATAGGTTATTATTGACTATAAGTATGCTTTACAAAGGAAAGGAAAACAGAAAATAATACGTAAAAAAGTATTAATTAGGGCTGGTAGAGTTGCTGGAGGTTTCATGTTGGTTAGAGCTGACTACTTTTCTTTGTATTATAGAGACAATAACCTACTTGGGACCGCAGTGGCTCAGTGGTAAACTGGTTACTAATGCACAGCATCCCAGGTTTGATCCCAGCTCGCGTCAAGTAGGCTTTGTGATGGTGAACAAACATTGCTGCATGGGTTTTCTAGGGGTTCTTCCATTTCCTCCCACCTTCTTCATTCCACTATTTCGTTTACTGTTTTTCATGGTTTTCATCATCACCGTTTTTCTTAGCCTTGAAGCATAAGCGTCGAAAGTTAAACTAACAAACTAAATAAATGATAAAAAAAAATACTTCGGCGTTTTACAGTTGTAACAAAAAAAAAGAAAAAAAAAAAGAAAAAAAGAAAAGACAAGAATAGCCTTATTAAAATTTCTTCAGCTTTGTTTTGAAGTATTCTTTTTTCATCTAAAATCACTGGAAATAAAGTGTCACATTTCATAAAATTTACTATAAACTACTAATACTATAATTATTAGTAACCATTTTTAAATACTATACATTTTAAGATATAATTATATCTATATAGCTTAAAGTTATACCGAGTGGCTCGAAAAACAAAATGTTTACACTATGTAACTGTAAATTGTGTAAGTATGAGTAACTCTGAAATGTGTCATTTTTGGTAGTGTTTAGTTTAAGATTTGATGTTCTGTTATTACATTGCATCTAGGTGGCGTGAGCGAAGCAATATGGCTGCAAAGCTGACATTTGATAAAGGAAGGCGATCTTGAGGTGGTACATGAAGTACGAAACGATCAGCGAGTTGCAACGACAATGGTGGTTTGAGTTTGAAAAACACAACACATTGTGTTACTGACCCTATGTAAATCCGGCAATCCACGTGGGTAAAGCCGTGAATTTACCGAGAGTGAATGTGAAATGAAACGAAATGAAATTTTTGAGTTTTACGTCTCACGGTTATGCCGGCTAGGCTAAAGGAGACGGTGATGATGAGAAATGAATGAAATGGTGGAATGAAGAAAGTGGGAGAACCCCGAGAAAACCCACGCACACGGTGTTTGTCCACCACAAAGTTCATTTGGCGGGAGCAGGGTTTGAACCCGAGACCCCACGAACCAGAGGTGAACACTCTACCATTGAGCCACCGCGGAGAGTGAATGTGTGGTGTGGATTGTCTTATCATGGTTTGATCGGGACGTTCCTCTTTGACAGCACAATTACCAATGAGTAGTACCCGTAGATTATTGAAACATACATTTTGCCAGTCATCAGAGACTTCTATGTTGGAAACGAGAGGTTTCATCTCCAAGAAGATGGTGCCCCACCCCACTATCATCATCTTGTCAGGCAGTTTCTCAATGAAAATTGACTCGAACGATGGATAGGTCTAAGAGAGTTTGCCGAGTATCCCCACGTTCCCCCAGACCTCATTCCTCTAGATATTTACTTATGGGAGATTGTCAAGAACGTTGTTTATGGTAAAAGAAATCTCGTACATTGCAAGACCTATGAACAGTCATCGAACGTTTCTATGTAGATATCGAACTTAGGAAGTTGCAGTTGGTAGTTTGACTTCATCACCAGAGTATTGAAGTTAATGGTGAACACCTTGAATACATAAACTGATATCAGTTCTTCATCATGCATTGCAATGTAATAACAGAATATTAAACTGTTTAATGGTGAACACCTTGAATACATAAACTGATATCAGTTCTTCATCATGCACTGCAATGTAATAACAGAATATTAAACTGTAACACTATCAAAAATGAGACGTTTCCGTCAGTCCACTTAGTTATTCACAACTAAACAGTATTCACATGTTTTTTAGCCACTCTGTATCAATAGTAGCAAAAATTCTATATCTAAAAAGAAGCAATATAAAATCATATACTTCATGCTTGCAAGTAAAAGGAAAAGTATACCTGCCCATGCATCCAGTTCGGTTCCATCACCAAAACACGAATTGCGCCAAGCTGTATCTATCATAGAAAATAGTACATGCAAAACAAAATAATTGTAACATGCAGAAATATAAAGCAGGAATTAAATAAACTGTCATATTGCTACTTACCAAATACATTATAGAATCTTAAAAAGAAGGCATTACTATCATTGTTATGCAGGCTTTCGCAACTGGTTATTTGCAGGCCAAAGCTTCTAAACTAAAAAGCTCTCGCACTCGCTCGAAATTCAGTGCAGTGTCACCAGCAAAAACGTATTCCTATCCTAAACTACCTGTCCTTTTGTTAATACTTTCAGGGCGAATGCACTAATTTCTCTCTGACTTTTCTGGTGTTTATAGAAAATCATATTTTTTCTGTATCGGAAAAAAAGTAAAAAAAAAAAAAAAAACATCGTTCTGAGCCTATTGCCAAAATAACATGAATAAATATATATGATTTTTTTTTTTTTTTTTTTTAAGTTTTGGCTTACCACCAAATATGGCCATTTTGGGGCTCAGTTGGGCTCAGGATCACTAATCTCAGTTTTAGGGCTCACGCTAACTCAGATTCGCATAGTCGCTCGAGCTATTTCAATGAAGTTCGCACTAGCTCGATCTTGGGCTGAATTCACCTCATTGGGATCACGCTCACTAATTTCACTGAGGTTTGTGATCATTCGTACTCGGGGTCTGGCTTGCCATTCACTTATGGCGCTCTTGCTCACACAAGCTTGCACTAAAATTGAATCTGAAAGCCGAATTCGCGTGTTTGGACATCTGTGTAGCCCTCTGCAGAAAGCTTTCAGTATCCATGAGTATCTTCTTCAGTCGGGAGATAAAGTGAATGGAAACGGTTTGTTTTTCAGAGAACTTTTTAACATAGGTAATTAAAAACATTTAAACGCAAAGACTGAAAAAGTGACCGATTGAACCGAGATTCGAACTCGGAATCTTCGGCATACCGTGCCGATGCGTTAATCATTACGCCACCCAGTCCGCTTCCCAGAACAGCTACTGTCTTTCATTCTCGAGATTAGTGCCCTCATCTTGGACCACGTGGGTTGTACTACAAACCCCTGCTATGATTGGACAATCCTGTGTCCATATATCGAGCACCTTATGACGGTTGTGATTTCATATATTCTAACGAAAGAAGGAAACAAGTAGTTTTTTATTTATTTATTTTACACACCAAGTCCTCTATAGGTGCGAATTGTAACGCAGAGTGAAAAACTGATCGACTGGACCGAGATTCAAACCCGAGACCTCCGGAATACAGTGCCGATGGGTTAACCATTACGCCACCTAGTGTACTTCGCAGACCAGCTACTTATTCCCTCACTCTCGAGGTCGGTGCTCTCACCTCGGACGATGTGGGCTGTACCACAGACTCCTGCTGTGATTAGACAATCCTGTTTTCATAAACGGACTTTTTAACTTTTCGCTCTGTCATTTTTTCACTCTTTGCGTTAGAATTCGTACGTATAGGGGACTTGGTGTGTAAAATAAATAAAAAGATCGGTTGTTTCTTTCTTTCAATAGTATTTATAAAAACATTTAATAATCGGAACTCTCATCACCATTTATGAAGGAAAAGTTTTTCTGGCATTTCAATCTTATTCTTGTTCCCAGACTAAGTGAGGTAAGTTGCCGATGTGTTCTTCTCACCGTGGTTAATTTTTGTCCTTAAGGCACGAATTTAAACAAACAGAATAAAGGTAAGCAACGAACTTCACGAAATTATAAATGATCTCTGCATGTCATTTTTATTATATGCATTGTTTGCAGGCGACATATACAATGGTTTCTTGGTTTATTTATTTATTTATTTATTTATTTTTAATCAATGTTTCAGATACAGATCGGAGTCCATTTTACACTGAAACAAGGTTTATCAAGATTTCTGGAGATAAATCAACAGTTCTGGATGAAGTAATGGCTACGTAAATAAAATATAATAATAATAATAATAAATCTTTTATCGAAGAGAGCCTTGGAAAAATTTCAACCACTGATTTTATCACCTTATAAAACAATGTAATGTCTTTGAAAGGCAATACAAAGTATCACTTACTTCAAAAGATTTTTATGCTGGAGGTACACTTCCAGATCTCTACAATAGTCTACGTTGTTATCAACATACTAAGATGTATACGAAACGACTCTATGAATGAATATGTACTGCATAACAGTTTTGCTTAACCCTTTCAAGATCTATGGTATGTTGTTTTTAAACGCTCATATAACATCTATTGATGGAGTTTTTTATTGTTCAGTCGTACATGAAGTGCGAAAGAGATTACATGTGTTTTGAGAAGGAGCTTGTCAAGTTGGTGCGGGTCATGACATCATCTGTTTGGCCTTCAAGAGTACAACGCAAAGGGCTTATTTTTTTCTCTCGCAGATGCTATGTAAAAGGTTTTATGGGATCCAAGAACACATATATATGTTGTCGACATGACCATCAGACAGGGTGTACGTGTTATGTCTTCTTACACCACTTAGTATCTTTCAAGTGATTCTGAGATTTGTACGTTAACACAGAACCTGACCAGAGGGGCCTAAACTTTTTAAAAAGGTTTTTCTTTTAAAGAAAAAATCCCCATTTCCTCGAATGATATATGATTCGGACATGCGAATGGTAGCGTTTGGAAGGTTGCTTTATTCCGAAGAGAATGAGGTACGAACTATGAACCTAGGATACATAGTGATGATGCAGTACCTGCTTGCCTGAAAGTCTAAAATTTACCTTAAAAATCCCAAAAGGGTTAAAGATTCTACGAAATGCAGAATGACAACTGCATAAATAAACATATAAAGAGCTTAAAGTAAGAAAACAGGGAAATAATAATAATAAATTTCTTTCTTTCGGTTAGACGAAACTCGTGGAGTTGCACTGGTACACTGACAAAGCAGTCAGTCATGTGGTCTCCTGTAAACAGGTTTGATCCTAGATAGTATACTATCGTGGTGAGCAAACACGTGTTTGCGAGTTTTCTCCGGCTACTTTCGTTTCCTATGACTTAACCACGGAACCTTACAGATTCCATTTCGAGTAACTTTTATAAACGGAAACTTAATATAGATTTTTTTCTCTGTGCGATAAATATACCGGTAAAATAGCTAATTACACTTTACTAATTGCAGATAAATAACAGTTTATATTTTGTTTTATTTATTTTTTAAAATTTCTTTTCTACATAACTGTTGGGAGAATAATATGGAGTTTCAAGCAGTTGGCGTGTTCTATGTATAAAAGGGAAAAGTATATTGCTTGTTTGTTGACTGATTGTTGTGAGTTTCATATTACCAAAGAGAGATTGCCAACTGAGGTTATGTTTAATGAAGAATTGTTAAATATATTGTATTTTGTGTTGACTAAGGATAGAATAAGGAACGATTATATAAGAGGAACTGCTAAGGTGGGATCTTTGAGTAAAAATTTTGAAGAACGAGGCTGAGATGGCTTGGATATGTAGAATGAAGAAACGATGAGTATGTGGGAAAGAGAATTAGAAAGCTGGAAGTACGAAAAAAAAAAGAGAGATAGGACAGTTATCTTGAATTAAATTCGAGATATCTTGAATTATCTTGATTTTTTTTTTTAAAAAAAGTATATCGACACTTTCGACAATTACGGAGTCGTTATGAGGTCTCAGAAAAGCAGGCCACGAAAGATAACGTTATTTTAGATTATCAAATAGTCTGTCAGGCAGTTCCATCATATTAAAGAGTAAGTTTATTCGTATGAATAATCTAAAATAACGTTTTAATTTTTTTCTATTTTTTTAAAAATAACTTTTTCAATTTTTCTTTTTCCGTGCTCTGATGATTCTTCGACGATTGACAAAGTATTAGTATAATTTCAGTGCCTCTATTTGCCTTAATCACGAGACATCGACGAATTTAATTTAATCATATTTCCACATTGCGTCGACAAATCTTAAAATATTTCGTTAAGAGTTTCTTAATAAGTTTGATAGACTATGTACAGCATAATGACTAAATTAAAGAGACGAAAACATAATTATGTTCCATGCGGTAAGTATTTTTCTTTGAATGCAACACGCACCAAATTAGATGAGTTTACTTTACCTTCGATGACCACATGTCTCTGAAGCTACAAGAAAAATAATGTAATTTGCAAAAATTTTACACTACTTGTAATTAAATTCATTTTATTGAAAATAAAAATTTGAAGAATATGCTATATTACTGATTAATTTTCCATAGATTGTTTTAAAATTTATAAGCAAATAATAGATCCATTTACAAAGTATGAAATTCGTATGAAATTTAAAATAATATATAAACTAAACTTTGTGTTCATAACATAAAGATCAATAAATAAGCACAAAATTAGATTTACAATGATTACAAATTAAAAGTACAATGAATACCATGATTTTTTTTTTTTTTTTTTTGCCGTGTAAGGAATACAAGTGTGATAAAGGTTATTCGAAAAAGGATTAGTTACACACATATAGATGTAACAACACAACAACAGTAGTTAATAAAGTTTTCTATACAATATAAGCACACACATACTAATTAAACTATTTTTACAAAATATTTTGGGACAAATGAATTAATTTGTTATGAGAAAACACGACCAAAACGTATTACACTGAATTTACAAAACAATTTATTTGTGTGTCTTGTATGAATTGGAAATAAAAAATGCCACAGGTTGATGATGACAATAGACAGACGTAGACAGCGCTTATTTTATTTTATTTTTATTATTTTATTTTATTTTTATTATTTTATTTTATTTTATACCCTTACCACACAATAAGAAATTCTAAAATAAAAGTGAAGGTCTAGGAAATTCCAAATAAGGAATTTGTATCACAATAATTTTTATTTAATATTATCCTTACACTCAATAAACGGGTGTAAGAGATAGTGTGTAAGATGATAAAGTGGAAAGACTTACGTTGAAGTACCCCGAAACAACCAAAAACAATGAAAACACTGAGAAGTAATCCCAGGATTATTGAATGTGTAAACAAACCAGAACTGAAAAATTCAACATACAGTAGACCCTCTTGACCACCCTCGGCTGCTCCGCCACTCCGGTTGACCCGACCGTGCTCGAGTCGAACTTGTCCTCCCGACTCGCTGACTCACGAAGTCCATTGTCGTTTACTGCCGTCGCCGCATTGCTGTTTACTTGTTGTTGCCGTGTTACCGCATATCCGCTTTAGTACCCCGTCATCTTTTCTATCGTTTCTTTCCTTGTGCGTGTTTTCTGTACTGTACTGTGCAGTTTTCAGTGCTTACTGTTTGTTTGTTTTTACTGTAGAGAACAATACAGTCAGTTTTGAATTCAAAGTTTGTTTATTTAATGTAAATCCGTATTTTTCTATGTTTTGATAATCCGACCTTTTTTGCAATATGTGAAATTATACCAAATCCTGGGAGAATTAAAATATAAACTTCAGGGTTCCGACCACACCCCCTGTCCCAAAGGTGACGGATTAGAGGGGTTCTACTGTATATGTAGATGCATGACTCGCTGAATAAATACCACTACCAAACTTAAGAAGATGCTTCTGACTCGTCATACCAAATAAAAGCGGCAAGGTTTTAATACACTAGGCAAAATAATGCTTCGTTTGGTATGTTAATAAGAATTTTTACTTCTAATAACATTGTCAAGAACCCCATTACAAAATTACTTTTAAAATTCTCCTTTTTGTAATGTCTTTAGTCTGATTTTACGGAATAAGGATGTAAAAAATCAGATGAAAAACGGTCTACTCAGGTCTAAATAGTCCGAAAAAGTCTGATCATATCAAAAGCACCTACACTAAGTAATACAATTTTTTTTTTTTTAACAACGCTCAGCAGATAATAACAATTTGTAAGTACTACAGAAAATATAATAAGACGAGAAGTACGTTTCTAATTTTCATAAAAAATAGATAAAATCCGATTATTTGATTTTAGTCATTGTAACTGAAGACTATAGTAAAAAAATGTTATTCTAATAGCTTTAATGCTCGATTTTACTGTTATTTGAATCTTATTAAGACTTATAAAATATTTCGTGTGGAGTACTGTGCTGTATGAGTCGGAGACATGGACATTACGCAAAATTGATGAAAAACAACTGGAAGCTTTCAAAATGTCGGTGTGGAGAAGAATGGAAAGAATCAGCTGGGTCGAGCAGAAAACGAATGAGAGAGTGTTAGAAATGGTGGGGGAAAACAATTTAGATATTATTAAGAAAAGGAAGAGAAACTGGTTTGGGTATTGGATGAGAAGGAACTGTATCATGAGGGACGTGCTGGATGGTATGGTAGCAGGGAAGAGAGGGAGGGAGAGGGCGAGGGAGACTACAATTAATGGACGATATCAAAACAGAGAAATCATACGTGAAGGCGAAGAGATTAGCAGAAGACCTGGAGCACGGAAACATCTCAGTTGCAGCAAGTGACCTGCCAATAATGGCAGAATACCTATGATGATGATAATGATGAATCATATTTAAAATACTGCGACCAAAATCAACTTCCTACAATGTTTGAAGTTACTTATGGCTCTTTCACGTTTAAGACTGATTGCAAAACAAGATTCCGATATTTTTTTTTTTTTTGTTTATTATTATTTTGTCATGAAGAGGTTATGTTCTTTCCACTTTAATATTCAATGGGTACCATAATTCAGAAGTGTATACCTATAACCTCAAACATATGTTATTAATTATTTACATTGATTTTTTTTATTAACGTTCTTCTTTTTCGCCTATTTACATTTAATGTAATCATATTTACATTACAGCCAGTTTAAAAATAAAATAAAATTACATCGTTTCCCTTTCTTTTCTAATTAATTCTATATTTCTT
This sequence comes from Thermobia domestica, assembly GCF_964235325.1. Taxonomy (NCBI): domain Eukaryota; kingdom Metazoa; phylum Arthropoda; class Insecta; order Zygentoma; family Lepismatidae; genus Thermobia; species Thermobia domestica. Next base: position 41,421,418 of record NC_137460.1, read on the forward strand.
TATTCCTTTGTGTATCAGGAAAATTTGAAAGTTACAAAGAAACAAAAAAATGTAATATGACCACCACCATGAATTTGCTGTTAGTAAGTTAAACCCACTTATCATTAGTCTATCATAATTTTATAAACACATGAACACATGCAGCTATACTTTTCTGCCATGCATACCAATCTACCATTCTTAAATTCACGCTTGAATGGCATCGTTCAATCTATGTTTGAGTTCTTACGTAACAAATACCTAACTATGAGGTAGTGGTAAACACAAAAACCGATTTTTAGGAAAAACGAAACTGGTTTCTGAAAACTCAAAAAAACATTTAAAAAATAGGCTCGATTTTAATTCATCGACTTTTAGAGAAAATGGAAACATCGGTTTTTCTACAAATCAGTTACCAATTTTTATAAAAACAGGCTTGCTCCATCCCTACTATGAACACGACACATGAATAAGATGTTTATCAGTATTTTTTTAAAAAAAAAATCTATCTTCTGTTGAGTGCAGATGATTAAAACGTTACACCTGAAGTTAGTAATCCTATAAGTGTAATCTTTAATACTTACAAGCTGACTTCTGAGTCACAAGACATCCCAAGAATGCTGGCCATTTTTTGCTACGTTTAAGATAATCGTATCTCAAAATCTAGAAATGTGAAATACATGTATAATAGACTGTTGAAAAGTTTGAATCTTCCTCTTTATTCAACAACTCTTTATCAAAACTATCACCGTCATTTGCTTACTCCTTCTAAAGTAAGGTGTAAAACATCGTCTGACAGATTTTTCCGCCATCGTGGCTTTCAAACAAGGAGCACATCACATTCAGAGAATGACGCGAACAGAACGATTATAGGAATTTGTTCACCATCTAGTGACGGAATGAGAAACTATGGTATCCAAACATTACTCAGGTCAGCTAACTCCGCACTTGTACGGCAAATGACTGTTGAAATAAATTTCGAAATAGACTCCAAACATTTACATAATTCGTATTTTAGAGAAAATCGAGCGCTCCGTATATATACGTGATTAGCGCTATAAGTGTTAAAGAAAATCCATTTTACACATTTTAAATGTAACATATATCAATCTTTAGTATTAAGGTAATGCTAAATCAACTATTGAACGCATTACGGCACATTATTTTATTTGCACTACTGAATTAACTAGCTGGTACCACGCCACTTTGTTCTTGATAGGTTTCAATACTATTCCTAAATCGCGACAATCATTAAAATGGAGCACGGCGATTCAGTTGCAGAAAAATCGTCAATGGTAGGGAGGATTCATGGTTCGATTCGAAACCATATGAAAAAATGTTTTACGTCCCACCGTTATGCTGGCTAGGTTAAAGGAGACGGTGATGATGAGAAATGAATGAAATGGTGGGACGAAGAAAGTGGGAAGAGACGGAAGAACCCCGAGAAAACCCACGCATACGGTGTTTGTCCACCACAAAGCTCACTTGGCACGAGCTGGGATCGAACCAAAGACCCCATGCATCAGAGGTGAACGCTCTACCACTGACCCACCATTGACTCCCGGAACCCATATGACTTTCGTGGTTAAGAAACACTATATCCAGAAGATTCTTGTTTACTCGCACTTTTACATAATTCTATCAATTATATGGTCAAGAAACAGTGTGCTTGAAGCTTTCATTTATTCCTACTTTAACACAACTCCATCAAATATTTCAATTTCATTTGTCTGCTTTCGCTTACAGGGCAGAGCTGTATAGAAACTTCGTTCTCTACCTTCTTGTAAATTCAGAGTTCTGAAAGCGGCACCCTCTACGAAACTGTTATAAAACTTACAATTTCCACATTATTATTATTATTATTATTATTATTATTATTATTATTATTATTATTATTATTATTATTATTATTATTATTATTATTATTATTATACTTCGACACACTAAATGCCACATTGTTTGTTTGTTTGTAATTTTTTTTCCGGCTGTACGCCCCCACGCAACACCGAAATTATGAAGGACGGGAGTGTGCTCTTAACTCAAGTAAAGAAATACTTGAGTTTCCATCCGAGGCGTAACTCCTAGCAGAATTTGAACCTAGCAGCACTTAAAAAACAAGTGCATTAGTAAAAAGGCTGGAGGAATCCCTTTACTCCTTATGTGTAAAGTCAATTCAATCATACTCATAATTTAAAATTAGCTTCTAAATTAATAATTAACTTAAATTTTGGAGAGTTTCTTCATGATAAAACGAAAGTAAATGAATAATAATATTTGCTTAATCCTTACGATGGGGAAGTATCTGCTATAGTGAATCAAACCAGTGTACCAGCCAAAATCAAAATTTCTCTCTTGTCATATTGTTAATAGGGTTGACAACTCTGCCTACCGGCACCCCTTTAAAATTCCCTATGTTATAGGCCTAAGTCTGAAGTATCTCGGACTCATCTATGGGAAGAGAATGTACTCTTGTGGAGAAAAGTGCATTCGCACCTGTATTCTGCACATCCCTAGTACATTCACTAATAAGGTTAACAGACACATTGTGGTAAAAATGAGAAACTGAAGTCGGTATTGATCACTTTATTGTATTTACCATTAACTGCCATTTCTTTAAAATCCTCGAAACAGATGAACAAAAATATATTAATCCTTACGTGATAATTCTGGATTTAAAGAAATGAAATTTATTCTTTAAACTTATACTTCAAGGATATTATGATAAAAAAGGCCTTGTGTCCATCTTAAACACAAACTACACACACTTTCTTACATGGCTGTCTATAATGTTTATTATAAATTAACTAGAAATGTTACAGTTTCGGAAGTATATCACTTCCTTCTTCAGACTAATTCTCCAGCTGAAATCATAAATAATATTACATCATTTTTATCTAATATTATTTATGATTTCAGTTGAAGTAGTAGCCTGAAGAAGGAAGTGATATACTTCCGAAACTGTAACATTTCTAGTTAATTTATAACAAATATTATAGACAGCCTTGTAAGAAAGTGTGTATAGTTTGTGTTATACTTCAAATACAGGAAGTTGTTTTAAGAAGTCCTGAGAAAGGAAGTTTAAGGGAAGTTGTCATATGCAGCAGCTAGGGACGTGAAACTAACCAATGCAACAAACGTACTAATAAAATTCCTAAGAGCTACTTGCTAACAATCGATAGGTAATTTAAATTTATCGCTATATTTATGTCGCACAATTATGACAAATTATACACCTATGTCTCTATGGTTGAAAATAATGTTTTACGATAAAATTTATTTTTTATCAAATTTCTTATCTTAATTGCCATAGTTAAAAAAAGTATATGGATTAATGTATGATACAACGGAAATTTGTATTTGTAAAGGCACTGTTAAAGAATTCCGATGTTCGATGCTTTATTCTGGATTACAAATTTCAAAATACCGGTCATAAAGGGGCTGGTAAGAAGTTTGTACCGGTCATCGGCCTTAATCAAAATAACAGCAATATTTGTGCTCAGGCCGGTGAAATACCGGCCAGTTGGCAACCCTAGTTGTTAAACTGGTCCAAATTTATGTAAAAGTTTACACACTACTTGTCATTACTAATCTTATATGTTACTATTACTACGTAGAACTCTTTAACATTTCAATGCAGCAATTGCATTGAAGGTCTGCACAAGGTTGTATGATTTTCCCGACTAATACTCAATTATTTTCTTTAAGTATTCATACCATTCAAATGAATCTAAGAATATAAACAATTTTCAAAAGAGCGCATGCACAAAGAAAACTAGTGTAAATGCCACCACATAATTAATTAGTTAGTTACGAGATACAAATAGTTTACATAGAAGATTTTCTAGTGTTTGCTCCTACAGGTCTTCTCATCATGCTTGCCCTAAATAAGCTTTGGCGCAACGAGACTCTAGCCTTTGTATGGCGTCTCAGCTCGACATCATGCAAGTTTGCAGGGTTAGCAGAGGTTGATGATGATAATGATGGTGCAGCAGTTGAAGGTAAATCTTTATACTCACTCCGGAAGGTATCTGCAGACACAGAGGTATCCTGGCTTATCTGATATTGACGAGGCTTCTTACCACTCCAGTCACGCATGTTGGGATCAGCACCTAATAAAAAACAAATAACATATCCACATATTTTAACAGATACTATCTGGCAAATTTTACTAATAAAACTCCAACTGACCAAAGCAGTATATATAATCTTAAAACATATATACTGCTTTGGTCAGTTGGAGTTTTATTAGTAATCTTGAATTTCTCAAAGCTACAATGAATAATTTACTGGCAAATTAACTAAATTAATTGTTAAATTATTGTTAAAATTAACTATCACTCATCCAGGGGTGTAGCCAGCAGATTTATCTAAGAGGGGCCCGTCGTTGATAATGGCGCCAGCTACAATATATAAAGCCAAAAAAAAAAAAAAAATAAAATAAAATAAAATAAAATAAAATAAAATAAAAAATAAAAAAAAAGTGTTACAGCTAGTGATTTTGATGCCTGAAAAAAAACGGAAAATTAAAAATACTGTTGTTTTAGTTTTTTTCTTTCTTTTTTCTTCATAAATAGTATGTACCAGATAGTTTTTACTATCCTTAACCCAGTGGTGCCCACCCCCCCTTATGTCTATGACGCACCCCCCCCCAATTGTCTATCCGTAGGTGTTCTTCCATGAAAAAATATTCTTTTCGATTAATGTTACCCCCCCTCATCAAACATATTTATATAGATTTTAACCCCCCCCAAATATTTCAATGACGCAGTTTGCGTCATAGCCCCCCCTTGTGGGCACCCCTGCTTAACCAAGGTGATGTCTTGGACTAAAGTTATATACCTTTGTGCATAACTATTTCAATTTAAGCTCTTGTACACAGAACCTATCTACATAAGATGGATTTTTTTTCGACATTTCACTTAATTTCGAAAAGTTGAATTTAATTTGGTAAATATAATTGGAAGAATTTCACTGATTTTGAGTTAGTTTGAAAATTCTTTTTCGCGTTATTTTTAGAGGGGACATAAAATAATTTAGGGGGGCATAATTTGTGAAGCCGAAACACTTGATTACTGACTAGCCGTCGAAGGAATTAGGATTGGTTGCCGAAATTATATTAGGAACATAAAAATCCTTTTACGATTCACAGGACACATTAAAAATGAACGTTAGTTAATATCACCAACATATCTTGCGTTAGAACTGGAAAATACACAAATGTTTGTTTTACGAGGTGTGATGAAAAAATACGGTGAATCATTTTATTAGACACAAAGTAATAAAGTTAATGGAATTTAATTTAATCTCCTTCAAAGTACTGTCCTTAGATAGCAATGCACTTATCTCAACGTTGAATCCATGACTGGAACCATTTCTGGAAGGTTGCTTTTGGAAGGGCATTCAACTGCTCTGTCGTGACCTTCTCAATGTCAGGAATGGCCTCAGAACATTTTCCTTTAACCACGATTTTAATTTTTGGGAAAAGCCAGAAGTCGCATGGTACTAAATCTGGTGAGTAAGGCGGATGTGGACAGACAGGAACACTTTTTCCGGAAAAAACTCGCGGATCAAAAGAAAGGTGTAGCACGGTGCGTTTTCGTGGTGAAGAAGGAAGCCATTTGCCTATTTAATCGGCGGGTTAAAATGCTTTTCACGGACCCATACGATATGTTTAGTTCTTTGGAAAGCCCTCGACTAGTTATTCGCCTGTTCGAACAAATCATTTGTGTCACTTTTTGCACGTTTTCATCTGCTTTTGACGTCGAAGGACGTTTCGATCGCTGCTCATTTTCAACCGACTCTTTGCCGCTTTTGAATCGCTCATACCACTTGTAAACAGTCTTCAATGCCCCGGCTTCATCGCCATACATTGATTTTGACATTTCGTGAGCTTCTTTGTCACTTTTTTGCAGCTTAGAATAAAACTTAATGTAGGCGTGCGACAGACACTTTTTAACACGTCCTCACTCTTCTGCCTCTGGAAGCCAACTAACATGTCATAACTTGTTCAAACTCGACACTGACTGTACCAAAGGCTTAAGTTACCGGGCTTATTAGCTGAAATGTATACAACATTGATAGATGACACTGTGCAACTACATTCATCATATTTTTTGATCACACATTGCATATAACCTATACCTACAAAAGAATAATCTCACTGACACAACTCATCTCCAGAACTCAGAAACTGTTAATTCTAGGAACTTGAAGTTTTATACAATATTCAAGAAGACATATGCAGGGAAAATAAAAGAACCTTCTGCTGACAGCTGTTTAAAAATTTTGGTATTTTACCACCATAAAGTTTATACATGTATTATATAATAGTATATAAGAAGCTTAACTGTGGAGATTTCGACTTCAATAAGAATGTACATACAAATAATATGCGCACAAAAAATGATTTTTATATTGATCAACATAAAAGTAACATTGTATTAAGAAGATGCAACATATGCGGGTAAGAAATTATACATGTTACCTGATGTAATAACAAAAAGGGGAAAAAAAGGTTAAATTCAAGGAACTAATTAAAAGGTATCTTCTAAACAACTGTTTTTATACTCTTGATGATTTTTATAATTTCAACTGTAGGAACATTCTTGTTAATTAAACTTGCTAATTGACAAATTCAATATCACGTATATCATTCAAAGATGCAATTGGAAATTGAACTCTTTCCCGGATATATGTTTGTTTTTCAAGATGATTTTGCCCCCTACTAAAGTGTAAAAGTCGTCAAGGGGTATATGAAGTCCTTAAAGCTTGTTTCACAACTTCTTTGTCCCGATAATTCACTACATTTAAATATAATCGAGCATTTATAGAATGTTTTGACAAGGAAGATTCATTCAATTAAAAACGCTACAAATGCCTGGCAACACTATTTTCCACGTGATTTTTTTTTTTTTTTTTTTTTGAAGAACTTCGGGGATGTGGGTATTTGATTAATTTCAGGAAAATTTATCTTGCCTATTTCACTCCAAATTACCTACATTATTGCTTAAATGACAAACTTTGCCTTGTCGCTTCCGAGAAATTAACAAACATTAACACAATGTCTAGGTCAGGTCCAGAATAATACATGTTTCCGCGAGAAATGTGAACGAATTATTTCAGCTAATATAGACGTAGACAAATTAAAGGCGATTGGAGAAATCAAAAGTGAAAATGTATCATGTGGATTTCATCCAGATATTCCTGGGTGCTTTAAATACTCTTTAATTACATTCATGAAATTAGGATGATCACTTTCGGTTTTATAATCGCAATTAATAATTCCTGACTACCAGAATGCATTAAATTAATATGTATATGTATGTATATAATATGTATATATATTAATATGTATTTCCTTTTGCCCCCCTCTAGAGGAAATTGTGCTTCGGAAGCTCGAAAACTCAATAGACTTTTTAGAATAGTTACCACAAAATTTGAGATTACTTTTGAAATGTCCTTATAGTTGCCCCCCCCTGGAAACCACAACATGGGCGCCCTTGTCAATATGTAGTAGTTTATCTACTCATTTGAAAACGATGAGTAATTTTTCTCCGAATTGGTGCTGAAAAATTGTACTGTTGTGACGAAATACTGTAATTAATTTATTTATTAGATACGCATGTAAATAATGAAATGTTTCCTTTTTCAAAATATCATATTTTGCTAAATTAACTGAACACTATTCATGACTTAATTTCAGTTCTTGGACGTCACTGAATATTTATCTTCATTATTTCGACTTAGATTTTCGTATTGATTCTTAAATTTAAGCAATATTTGCCTATTATCCATGTTTTTAGTGCCTAAATGTAAGTCTGCAGTAATAAGACAGGTAGAGGTCTGCACGGGCCGGAATTTTTAGCCCGGACCCGGCACATGAATTTATAATGTGAGGCCCGACCCGCGTCCGAAATATATTTTAGCCTTTAGGCCGGAGCCCGGCCTGAGTTCGTGTCATAATCAAATGAGTCCGAAATAAGCCCGAATTATAGAAACTTAATAATTAACGCAAAATTGTATATTAAAAAAACAAAAACAATTAGAGGTTTAATTTTGCAGTTGTGCTTTAAAAGTTCTCCAGAAAGAATGGTGCAATATATATCGTTGTACACTATATTTACAAAGTTAGGCCCGAAAAGGCCCGAGAAATATGTATGGCTATATATCTAAAAATTTACGGCCCGAGCCCGAAATGATATACGTTTTCTAGGCCCGAGCCTGTGCAGACCTGTAACTCCTGTAACTCCTGTAATTCCTGAAAACATTTTGCACTTCCTAGTTTTCGGCTCTCATTTGGAGCCTTGATCAGAGAGATAAAATTAAGATAAAGAATAATAAAAACATCAGAAAAGTAAAAGGAACAGATTCACCATGATCGAAAGAAAAAAAATCATTGCTCATTTAATGGTGGAGCAGCACATTGCACCATATAGGATTTAATTTGTGTATTTTATTTATTTATTTTGTAGTGGAAGGTTGCCAGCTCATATTGGTATTTTCATTTCTATGCCAATGTACTTCTCAATTACCCCTCCCATTTCTTATTCAACCATCCCTTATATAAATTCAACTTTGGATTTCTTAAACACGTAAACGAGTTTTCAAAAACGAATCTCTTACCTTCATTGTTACGTATCCCTTAATAAAATTCTTGAATATCAATATTGAGCTCTCTTTCTTTCAAATATCTCGACTGTCCCGAAACCGAATGTTCTGGTTTGGGTTTAGCGTTTCTAAGATGTTCTTCTTCAACTCGTATTTCGAGGTTTCTTTTTGTCATATCTATATATTCCTTCTAGCAATTGCATTTTATTTCATAAAGTCCTGATATTTTGCTGGGATCAGTATAGTAGCTCTTAAATTAAGTGATTTATTTTTTCAAAGTTTTGGGTATTTAAAAGCGGTAATTAATGCAGTTCTCAACCTGGGGTATATAGGTAGACCAACCTACTCAATGTCAGTATTTTCGGTTTTATGACAGTCACACTATAAATGCCTTTTAACCTGATTATACCAATTTAATAAAATGGACTTCGGACACCCATTCATACTATCTAAATTCAGCAAGTAATCAATCTGATCCTTCTGTAATTCGGATTCCAATGACGTAAGTCGTATAGCACGAAGAAAAACAGTTCCTCCAAATATTTTCCTTTGTCACTGGTGAATATACAAATCTGTAATGTACATATTATTTGTCTGCTGTGGGCTTATGGTGGACATAGGTAACAAATATATTGTGCCTACTGATGTTTAAATCTAAATAGGTACGCTTACCATCTCCCACGTGTTCCACAGTAAATTTTAAATTACTATGGACCTGATTTAATTCGCTTAATAAAAATTTGAGTTGCGAACTCCACTCATACAGGAAAAGTGTATCATCAACATATCTATAATACTGTACAGCGTCTAGTTTCTGCTCTTTAAGAATCTTGGAGAACTAAGTTGGTTAAGAAGAAGGCTAAGCCTTTTGTCTGGTAAAAAAAAAATCGCTTGAAATGAAAAAATACTATCTAATAAACAGTATTCCAGAATCTGACTATTTACTTCGGATAAATTAATTTTCTTGAGACACAAGTCACGTCTTAGAGACTTATGAACCAATTGCAAAGGAAGAGATGGATATATATCAACTACGTCTATTCAAGCCATTATTTTAATATGATTAGTATTCTGTTTTACTTCACGATTGTTTTTGGAGCAATGTGTAAAAGTGATATTCATTTAGCGACCTTGTATGTGAGGTGGTGTCGTCTCGACCTAATAAAGGGACGTCTTTCTTATAAATTTTAGGCAGGCCGTAAATTATGGATAGACAAGGATGTGCAACTTTTAGTGATCTTACTATCGAATCATTCGCGATGATACTACAGTTCTGTTTGCAACTGCTATTACTTTTTGAGTTAATTAGACGTACGAATTGCCTTGCAATATTTTTCCTTGTATATTTTAGTTGAGATGATAACGTATTTATTACCTTTGTCAGCTTTAATGCACAATTATTATGTTGTGTTGACTATTTTCTGAAATCGTTCACTACTCTAGAACAGAAATTCTTTACCCTTTGGTCCTCGCGAGTGCTCAATATGTTTACAGAGGCGTGTGCTGCTGAAACGCAATCATATCTACACCCTTCTCTCCCGTTTTTCTCTAACAATTTAATGGCTGATTCCACAGTCGCAATAAACTCCCCAATCGGAGGTTTACTTGGGATTGTACTAAATCTAAACCCCACCATAAATGGTGGTTCAAATTTTGGTGGGATCAGATTATACAATTTTCATCACTTGTGAGCTTCGATAATAGCTCGAGTTCGTAACGTTTCATTAGAGATTAGTACAGAGAAATTCGATTGAGTAAATGCTTTTGGGGTCAGATCACATAGGACCCGAACACCAAGCTTCTTTTTGTAGTCAGCGTTTTGCAAATAGTATAGTAATGTTTAAGTCATTGGCGAAGTCATGACAGCTTACACGTCGATCTTGCTCGACTTTTGCCCGAATATCATCTACTTTTGGTACGATTGATCGCCCACTGCGAGGAGCATATTGGACATTGAAATTTCCAGAACGAAAATGACTGAACCATCACTTGATTGATGACCATGATAGATTTTGATAACGTATTTTGCTCATAAATTTGTTCACAGATTTCTGCATCTCTGCCTTTATCGAAATAAAATTGTGAAATGTAATGCGCACTCATCTTCAAGGTATAATACCTGACGTCTGATTACAAAAATTCCAAAACTTTTTGCACACTTACTAGTTTCAACTGTCAGCTGCCAAATGACTTAGGCCGGATACTCTGAGACTCATATTTCACCCTGGGATTTGGGGCATTAACCCCATCTCGAGCACATAAGGTTTAATATAATTTTAGACTACATTATATTAACAGAACTAATTTTTTGGTGGGCAGAGCTATTGTAGTACATTGTTTTGCTGTTAGGAGCGCATAGAGCGAACATTCCTGAGGCAGTAAGCTGAGTGCCGTCACTGAAAGTCAGGACTAGTTTCGGCAGACTTAAAAGTAACAACTGTTTTGTGTGATCGTCATTTTTGTAATGGCTAATTTTTGCACAGAAAAAGTGGAACAGAAACTCTTGAAATGTTAAAAACGGGGTACAAGGACGATGCTATGAGGAAAACTCAAGTGTTTGAGTGGTTTTATAGTTTCAAAAATCGTGAAATGTCAATTGATGGCAAACATCGTTCTGGTCGTCCTTCCGCGGCCCGAACACATGAAAATGTTGAAAAAAATTGTGCAATCATTAACAAAGATCGATGACGGACCATTGAGGAAATTATAGAGCTGTCGGGAATGATTTGGAGATCAGTGCAGCGAATTTTGACAGAAGATTTGGGAATGAAAAGGGTTGCTGTAAATTCGTGCCACGACTACTGACTGTTCAACAAAAATAACGTCGCATGGAAGCATGATATGCTTTAAAAGAAGAGTCCAGAAGTGATCCAAACTTTTTTCCAAAAATTATCAAAGGTGACGAAACTTAGTACAAAAAAAAAAAAAAAAAAAAAGAAAGAAAGAAAGGAAAGTGTTTTGCTGATGTTGCTGAGGTGAAGAAAAAAACGATGGAGGTGCTGTCAAGCATAACAAAAACTTGAATTTAAACAATGTTTAGAAAAATGGAATAAAATATTATACAAGTGTATTAATGCAAGTGGAGAATACTTTGTAGGGGATTGAAGGTTTGTGCTTAAAATGTGAATAAATAAGTTAAAAAAAACTAAGTTCGGTTTCCTTTGGTTACCCCCTTGTAGTTGGTACCTTAACCCTTTTAGGATTTTTGGTAACTTTTGTTACCATGGCGTAGTATCGTCTTTGACCGCTTGTTTAGGTTCTATAACAGGTATTTAAGCCGTTTTTTTTTATTGGTCAAGTCAAGGATGGACCAAAGAATACACCAGATGTGTTTTGGAACCGGATGGTCAATTTGCCGGCGCCACTTTTTTTTTCTCTTAAGGCAAATTTTAAAAGTTTTTCACGCCTTTAGTTTTCAAGATATGATTGAAAGTTTGAATACGGATTATGTATACCTCTGGGTATTTCTCAAATGTTTTTAAGATCCCTAATGAAACCAAGGCCAGGCCCGAGGGGCGCAAGTGTTCCGAGGAAGTAATGATGGAATAAATTTATATACAGGGTGTTTCAGATAAAACGTCCAGTGCTTATAAATCCGAAACGGCTGAGAATAAAAAGATGAAACAAAAACTGACATAGGAAAATGTCATAGGGTGCATCACATGGTGTTGTTGTGGTGACTCCCAGGGCCCTCCTTCAAGGGGGCCCAGGGGCCAACTTCTAATTTTCAAATAGGAACACGTATTGATTCATACTTCATTCAATAGTACTTGAAAAACGAAACAACTTTTGTAGGAAACCATTTTCGATTTGGGCCACCGTTTTCAAAATGGCCGCAAAAAGTGGGTTCTGTATCAGATAAAACGTCCAGTGCTTATAGGCCTAAATCAGAAACGGCTGATAATAGAGAGATGAAACAAAAACTGAGATAGAAACGATGATAAAGCATATCAAGTGGTGTTGTTGTGGTGACCCTCAGGAAACTCAGTGAAGGGGGCCTAGGTGCCAACTTCAAACGGATACAGGACTTTTTGCGGCCATTTTGAAAACGGTGGCCCAAATCGAAAATTGTTTCCTACAAAAGTTATTTCGTATTTCAAGGACTATTGAATGAGGTATGATTCAATACATGTTCCCATTTGAAAATCTGAAGTTGGCCCCTGGGCCCCCTTGAAGGAGGGCCCTGGGGGTCACCACGACAACACCATGTCATGCGCCCTATGACACTTTCCTATCTCAGTTTTTGTTTTATCTTTTTATTCTCAGCCATTTCGGATTTATAAGCACTGGACGTTTTATCTGATATAGGACCCACTTTTTGCGGCCATTTAAAAACGGTGGCCCAAATCGAAAATTGTTTCCTACAAAAGTTGTTTCGTTTTTTAAGTACTATTGAATGAGGTATGAATCAGTACATGTTCCTGTTTGAAAATTAGAAGTTGGCCCCTGGGCCCCCTTGAAGGAGGGCTCTGGGGGTCACCACAACACCATGTGATGCGCCTTATGACATTTTCCTATCTCAGTTTTTGTTTCATCTTTTTATTCTCAGCCGTTTCGGATTTATAAGCACTGGACGTTTTATCTGAAACACCCTGTATATGGCCTAAATTTACCTTTAACAACTTTTTTCGCCTTTGTTTTCATGTTACAAGATTGCAATTTTGCACACGTTATCAACATAACAACGTATAAAAAAAACCTTCAGATCTCTACGTGAATCCAGGCCCGGGCCCGAGGGGCAGTGTTTTGGCGGGATTTTTTTTAAATTCCGGGTTTTCCCGAATTTTCCGGTTTAGGTGTATGATACGGACATGTGAGTGGTATCGTTGGAAAGGGCTCGTTATACTAAAGAAAATGGCGTTTGACTATGACTCTACGTCAAATAGTAATGACGCAATACATTTTTGAAGTATTTCTCTCCCTCTCTCTCTCCTCTCTCTCTCTCTCTCTCTCTCTCTATATATATATATATATATATATATATATATATATATATATATATATATATATGAAAAAAGGGTCACCTTCAGACTTTAAACAAATTCTCCCGACCTTAGTTTTCAAGATACAAGACTGAAATTTTGCACACGTATTACGAACATAACATCGTATTTTTTAAAAATAAATTAAATTCAGATCCCTACGTAAACTCAAACCCGGGCCAGAGAGGTGCCAAAATTTCGAATTTTTTTTGCGAAAACTCTCCTGGTTTTTCCCGTTTATTGTCTATAATACGGACAAGCGAGGGGTACCGTTGGAAAGTATGCTCTATCCTGAGGAAAAATCTAAATAACAACCATGATCCTACGATAAAAGGAAGCAGTAGCTGTTTGAGTGAAAGTAAAATTTACCTCAGAAAGTGGAAATCCTAAAAGGGTTAAGATCGGTTGTTTGAAAAAGTCATTAAAAGTTGCAAAATTATATGAGATGCAAGGAGCTAGTCAAAATTGGTTCAACTTTGATAGTATTTAAATTTCCAAAGTGACGAACACATATACGATGTTCTTCCTCTTCTTTTTTTTCGGAATACTTGTCGGAAGTTAAATGGACAAGATGGAGTTTCAAGGGTTTGTGTGAAAGTTAAAAATGTAAAGCTAATATTTCAGAGTTTTTGAATCATTTTGAGTCGGACTTGGTGATTTAAGGTTAATCTCTTGTTACCAGATGAAGAAACATGAATTTAAAAGTTGTTAGAATGTACTTATCACTATGCTAGCACAAAACCAAAAACTCATGCAATTATTGCCTTTCGTTTCACAACTTACCATACACCTGCACCAACAATTTAAATACATCTTCGTGGCCAAATTGCATTGCAAGATGAAGTGGTGTGTATCCCTGCAAAATATTAGAAATAACAATAGAAGATCAATATTGAATACTTAAAGATAAATGTATTTTACAATCTTAACATTAAACTAATTTTCACAACACATATGAACAAAAGCAAGTTGATATATACTGCGTAAAACCATATATAACAGGTGAACAAACTGCTGTTCGGCCAGCGATGTACAGGTTTCGAACAGTTTATAGAATTGACGTACAGATGGCATTAATGTAAAAGCAAAGCAATAAAGACTATTAATTTAAACACGAACCGAAATACAGTACAACCCCTCAAATCCGAACTAATTGGGGCTGAAGCCTGTTCGGATTTCGGGGGGTTCGGATTACCCGGGAAATAATATTACGTACTTATTTCGTCACTGAATTGGCGGTAAAACAACGACTGAGGTTAGACAGGGTGGCCCAGTGGTCGAAAGGGCAGTGACCTTGACTGGCGGGTGTACACTCATGTTCAAAATGCTTGTTGCATATCTATAACTGTCTTCTTGTAAGAATGTAATTAGATAATGATTTAGAACAAGCATTAAGTATAAAAATGTTAAAACCTTTAAAAAACTAAATTTGTGTGATTAAATCTATTTTTTTCATTTTCCAGCTGTAGTTATTTTGTTCTCCTGAGAACGTGTTCGGATTTGCCGGGTTTTCGGATTTCCGGGGTTCGGATTTGAGGGGTTGTACTGTATGTACTTATTTTTAAAAAGGAAATTGTTTCAATAGTTTTAAACATATACGTACAAAATCGAAAAATTTTAAGTTTTTTTTTCTTTCATTTTAGGGGAATACTAAAGATGACAGAAATATAATCCATTTCACATTGTGTTACCTATGCAACACTTCTATGAAATACTTGAAATCTGTACATCATTGCCATTAAGTTGTTACGCTTTGGATTATCCGTGGAAAAATCCACAATATTTTCTCTAGAGTATTCAAGAAATGTTTTATTTATTTATATGAAAGTACACAGGCATACACTCATAACATACCTTCTTGACATACATAATTGAAGGTAACATGAACCTTACAAAGAAGAAAAACTAAAACATGGAAAGAGAGGGAAAAAAGAAAAGGAAAAGAAAAGAAAAGAATGTACAATCCAGTTATAAGAACAATAATATACATATATATCAGTACGTTAACAAACAACGATAAATTATACATAGCCATTATTCAGTATTTTATACAATACTTTAACAAATTTAACTTTCCCATTTGAGAATAGGTCTATCCTATCATTTAATATATTATAGACTCTCAGCATTCGTATAATAGGTGAGTATGCATGAGTTGAATTTTTCGCCATAGGTATGTGAAAGATATTTTGATTTCTGGAGCGATATCTTGGTACATAGAAATGGATATGTTGCAACAGTGTTGAACTATTAATTCTACTTGTCAATATATTTCTTAAAATAATAAGAGAATGTAAAATTCTTCTATCCTTTAAGCTACTTAGGTTGAATAGCGAACGTAAAAGTGACACTGACAAATAAGTTGTTGAATTTGGTTTAGAGGTTTTACAATATAAATATCTTAAAAATTTGTTTTGAATCACCTCAATTGATCACCTCAATCTAGTTTGCACCTAACAAGCGTTACATATAACTTAATAATTACTGATGGTTGTGAAAATACTTTTGTGTTTCTGATAACAAAACCCAAGGCTCTATTTGCTGAGTTTGTAACACTAACTAAATGATTGCCAAATGTTAATTTAAATCAAAAATTACACCAAGATCTCTAATCAATGTAACATTCTCTATTTGAATATTCTTAATTTTGTATACATATTTAACTAATTTGTTTTTTCTATTATAGGTTACACTTTTACACTTATTTATATTAAGTTGCAGTTTATTTAAATCACACTATTCTATGATTTTATTCAAGTCTTGTTGTAAAAGTTTACTATCTTCTTCAACTGTAACTGATTTGTAAATCTTTAGATCGTCGGCAATAACAAACAATTGGAATTTTCTACAACTTCAGGCAAATAATTGATTAGAATTAAAAACAATAAAGGACCAAGACTGGAACCTTGCGGAACACCAGATGAACTTACAAACTGATAAGAAATTCTTGTTGAAAATCCACATATTGATTTCTATTATGTAAATAAGAAAAAAAACAACATAATTAAATTTTTGTATAATCCAAATTTTACAAGTTTCTTGATTAATATTTCATGATCTATTTTGTCAAAAGCCTTAGCAAAGTCCAAATATATTAATTTAGTTGTTCTTTCTTTTCAGAACAATTGTAAATCTCCCGTGAGAATTCCAAGTTAGTTACTGTCGATCTTTTAGGAAAAAAAAAAAACATGTTGATTTGGAGAAATGCAAATTTTCACATGATTAAATAGCTTTTTGTATAGTATATATTCATATACTTTACACATTGAATTAATTATTGAAATAGGCCTATAATTTTTCATAACATTCGAATTACCTGATTTCAATATAGGATTTATTTTTGTTTCTTTCCATTTTTGAGGAAAGATGTTAGTTTCCAATGACAAATTAATAATAAATTTAATTTGTTCGGATAGGTCCTCTCCACATGCTTTAATAATGTAAGAAGGAATTCCATCTGGGCCACAAGATTGTTTTGGTTTGAGATGCTTCATAGCACTTTTAACCTCATCTGTAGTAACATAGTTAAAGTGCAAAATATCAAGTTTGTGATGTATGTTTGGAAAATCTCCAAGAACATCATTAATTTTATAACTGAAGTTCGTTTGACTGTAAACTGAAGAAAAATATTTTGCAAATCCGTTTGAAATATTGCCTTTGGAAAAGTTCTCGTTATTTAAAGTGAACACTAGATTTCTTATGTTGTTGTCTGGTATTTACAAATGACCAAAAACATTTTAGATTAACATTGACTTTCATTTGGAGTTGTTCTATGTATTCAACATAAGCTCTATGTATAAGCTATTTTAATTCCGACCTTAGGTTCCTGAATCTTTCGTCATAATATCTAGAGAATTTACGATTTTTAGCACACATTTTTTCTTAATTTAATAGTTTGAATTATTTCTCTGGTAAACCATACCGGATATCTAGACTTCCTAACTTGCGAACATATTGGTATACAATTATCAAAACATTTATATAATAATTCATATAGAAAGATCAATGCTAAGTCAACACTATCGAAATTATATAGGCCTTTCCAGTCATAATCACGCAGTGTACAGTATAATTTGTAAAAATCAGCTTTCCTATAATTATAAGATTTTCTTTGTGTTGTCTTACTGTTAATCTATTTGATTCTATCAAAAAACGGGAAGATCAGTTCTATGATCTTTTGCGTTACAAAAAGTGTATGACTATCGTGACACTACCAAAACTCTTATATAACCACAAAAGACAATATCTTGTTTAATCTCTTTATTCTCAATCTATACCTTGACTATTTTCTGAATCTCTCAACTCTATATCATTCATAAATTGACTATCTTAACATATCATTCCAATATTAATCGTATTTCTAACGTTTTTAATCTTCTGCGTAATCTTGAATCACAATATCAAACTATCTTCAAAACTGTTTCTAATATGCATTTTATTTGCACAGGTTATCTCTCATTTTACCTAGTAACAGTCAGTATTACATTCTTAAGCATTTTGTACCATTTTCATATTCCAACACTTACTTTTTTTTTTTTTTTTGACTGTCGGTACTGAAATTGAAATTGATAAACTAGGATGATTAACTCTTCAGGTACTAAAGGAAACTCATCTTGCTCGAGTTTTACTGTAACATTCGCTAAAACCAAATCTAAGGTTCTTCGGTTATAATTTTATATATTATTATATGAACTCATGTTAAAATATGAAATAAATTGTTGGAGTTTTTGACACGTTCCCGATCCTCTTAGCAGATCATGATCTGAGTCACCAATTTCTTTGATATTAAAGTCTCCAACTATAAAGATGTCGGAAGCAACTAAACAGTTGTTCTGTTCTAAATGATTAAAATAATCTTGATATACATTTATCGGGGAAGATGGAGTTATATAAACAACATTTATAAACAACTTTTGAGTTTCATAACGAATATATTGAATGATTCACAATTATGTGCATTATATGTTACCTCATGAATAGTTTTATATAACTTCTTAACCGCCACAAATACACCCCCACCTCCAGATTTACCGGATAACGTAAGGTCTCTATTCACTCCTAAAAACGTTATACCTATTATCGAACTAATAATTCAGCTTTGTTAACACCAGTATTCAAAAATGTTTCTGTTAAGGCTATAATATCAGAGTTACTACTTAATATGTTTTTGAGAAAGAGGTGTGTGTTAGTTCTGAGACCCCTAACATATTGATAATACAATGAGAGTTTATTTTTGTACTCCATCTCCTATACGAGTAATTATAAATATTAACCAAAATATTATGATAAAATTATCATAAATATTATAAATATCTGTGACTTTTAAAATGAATTACAAGTGGTATGGTGTCATTGTTAGGATTATATGTCACTGTTACAAGAAACAAACAATAAATACAACTACTACAGTACTTAATAGTCTATAATTGTTTATATATTTAGTACGAGGCGTGTCCGAAAAATAAGTACCGTTTTGAAAAAGAATACTAAAACTGGTTTGTTCAAGTCAAATTTATTTTTACGTGAAAGAACACGCCTTAAACTATTTTTTGACATAGTTTCCACCAATGTTCATACACTTAGAAAACAACTTGGATGTTAGAGCTGCGGACCAACTTGTCCAAATCTTCCTCAAAGAAACATCCAGCCACCATAACTTTACAGTGTTTTCTGCGTCGTCGTTACTTTCAAAACGCTTACTGCCGAGCTCGCACTTTAGGTGCAGGAACAAGTGGTAGTCAGACAGCGCCAAGTCGGGACTGAACGGCGGGTAGTCAAACTGCTCCCAACCGAACTGTCGGATTAACGTTTGGGTGGCACACGCAATATGAAGACGAACATTGTCATGGAGCAACACAACTCCTTTACTGAGCATTCCTCTGTTTCTGTTTTAAATTGCACGCCGAAGTTCTCTCAGAGTCTCACAGTATCGTTACGCATTGATGGTTTCACCCTTGGGTACAATATTAACCAGGAAAGTCCCTTTCATGTTCCAAAATACTGGGCACTTAAGATTTTGGATGGCATTGTCATGGCAAACCTGTTTCGTCACCAGTCACGATTTGGTTTAAAAAGCCCTCTCCTTCCTTGCTGTAACGGGCAAGGAATGTCAAAGCACTGCCAAGTCGTTTGGTTTTGTGGACGTCTGTGAGTATTTTCGTAACCCAGCGGGAACAATTTGCGATAACCTAAGCGGTCGGTAACAATCTCATGCAAATCAGTTCTCGAAACCTGAGGAAACTTATCTCAAAGCATTGTTATTGTGCACCGTCTATTCTCACGAAGTTTCTCATCCACTTACCTTATTAATTCATCAGCCACAACAGAAGGCCACCCACTTCGTGGTTCGTGGTGGACATTTGTCCATCCTTCATTGAACTACCTCACTCACTTTCGCACCATGCCATCACTTATTGCATTTTCACCGTAAGTCTATAATTTGACGATGAATTTCGGTCAGTTAACGTTCCTTGCATTCAAAAACCGGACAATCGAACGAATCTCACAGTCGGTGGATTCAGCAATTGTTTTAAACAGTGTAAACGATCACAGGACACAGTACACTAGCGACAACTCAATCATACTCGCGTCAGTGGAGAGGCAATGAGCCAGTGAAACGAGCGGGCATGCGCGGAGCGACGACACTAGCGCTGCGGTGGCGTTCACAACAGAGATGGAGTGGGTCAGTGGGTCAAGTTTAGAGTGGGTCAGTGGGTCGTGGGTCAACAGCATGTGACCCACTGTGACCCACCACCTACCGTGACCCACTGCGACCCACCACCCACCATGACCCACTGTGACCCACCACCCACAGTGACTCACTGCGACCCACCACCCACAGTGACCCACTGTGACCCACCACCCACCATGACCCACTGTGACCCACCACCCACCGTGATCCACTGCGACCCACCGACTCAGTATGATCTACCGACCCTCTCTGCTCACTGCATTGTAGAGAGTATCTTCTGAAGACTGATAAATTTGTCTCCGTTTTACTTTCAAGATCTTCATTTCCCTTTCTTTTCCACTTGTTTCTGTCTACTTACCTGAGGTGAGTATATCTAACCAAGTGAAAAAAGAACTTCAGGCACTTTTGGATATTGATATTTGTAATAGTAATAATAGCAATAGAACTTATACTACAACTTGGCTTTTGAGACCTGTGGGTTTTTAGAGCTAACTACTGGAAAAAATATATTTTTGAATCACTGTAATATATAAATTATTTATAAAAAAAATGAATGCAACTATGTGTGCATGATTATCACAGTCAAATTGCAAAGTCAAATGAAATTACTTTTGGTACATTTAGTTAGGCCTTAATCCAAATTGGGGTGTTATATTGCTTTTATTACAATGTATAATATCCTAAGGAGGTAGTGAGGATCCGAATTTTTGCGAAAAAAAATGAGTATCTCGCAAGCCGTTAAACTTACGGAGCTGAAATTCAGTGTATTAACTCTTTATTGAATGTGTCCTAGCATTTTTTTAAATTCTCCTTTATGTGTCTGTGTGTGTGTGTGGGGGGGGGGGGCACTTTCTATATATGAAAAATTGGTAGTGAGTTGATTTGTAAAAATGATCGAAAACGATCGATGTTATTTAAGAAAAAAATCAGAAACAAAAAAATACAGTGCTTGGCTTCATATATCCATTGCTTTCTGCTATAATAATTGCTGAAGCTTATGTTTATTATATGGAGCACTCACAGCACAGGGCAATCAACCCATAAAGTTGTGAGAAAAATAGGCATAAAATTTGCACTGTAAGCTTAATTACACGGAAATTTCAAGTTTGGATTGCACGCATAATTGTATGGAAAATTTTACACTTTTTCCCTTTACGTTGGTCTACTTACTTTGATTTGGAACTTTGAAATTTCATCCTTTTTTGCACTGAAAAGTATTGATAATTCAACAAAGAAATAATTATACAATGATAATTTAATTGAAATCATCGTAATTTGGCACATGGCAAACAGCAGTGTGGTAATTGAAGTTGAAGAAGGAGGGAAATTCCCATTCACCTCTGAATACTTTCCAGAAACCAGAGTTGGTAAAAACTATGTTTTTTATTGAAAAACAAAAAAAAAAAAAAACGGGTTTTTGGGTTTAAACCAGGCTTTTTGGTTTAAATAATTTGCTCTATGTATTCATTTCATATATGGACAGAAATAAGTTTGTTTCGCCCTGGTGTTATTATGCAACAACCGGGTTATGCTGGAAGGGGTCACATAAGCTTAAAGCGGAATCCAAACCGCTTCTCGACTTACATCTGAGAGAAATTGGCGTCCATTTGAACTCGGAACCAGGACTAATAAACCATAAATGCGATACGTCTCCCGACTCACTCACGAAGGACTCCTGATAAAAACAAGTTGTACTGATCTTTACATACATATTAATGTAATTGTCAAGAGTCATTTCAGAGGGACAAAAAGATAAACAGTTGTACAAGTGAAACCATTATACAGAATTACATATGGACAATTTCAAAGTACTACAGAGTACAGAAGAACTAGTTTAGTCCAAGTTAGTTAACAACGACTTTTATTAGTCCAAGTTAAAGAAATACAACGATTTAATTAGCATATCAGTGAATAAAGAATAAAGATACGAATTATTTGAGTCCACTTTGGCTCAGACTCATTTATACATATTAGATACCAAAGATACTTCTGATTTCAATAAATGCCTCTCATGAGATTTGTATGACCCCCTCCCCCCACACACAAAAGTACGGCATTTCGATGTATTTTATCAATAGTAAACATTATTGAAACGAAACAATATTTACAATTTTTCTTTGATTCCAATTACATAACAATAATAATAAACTCTAAAAAAGATCACAAAACAAACATTCATAAACTTATTTAAAAAGTTGATTTTGTAGTATAATCTTTTTTAGTAATGACTGGGGAATTTAGTCTGAATATAATACGAATAATATACGGGAGTGAAACGTGATAACCCACAAATGTGTGTTCATCAAGATTTTACAAACACACACACTTTTACGACAATTTTTCGTTTTTTTTTTTTTTTTTTTTTTTTTTTAACAGTTGGTTTAAACCACCTTGGTTTAAACCAGCCAACCCTGCCAGAAACCTCGTTCCCTTTCGCTTTCTAGACGGGGGAGGGAACTTGGTAATGGTATCAAACCTTCATGTGTAACTACAAAAATTAAATTTATAAACAAATAAGAAATCATCAGTTTGTCAGGCTTTAATTGATAATTTATTAACAACATTCCCTATCAAAGGCGTGGTAGATGAAGTTTCTGTTCTACATGGGTCGACATTGCCAACTGACATGGTCGATATGGAAATAGAGAGATAGAGAGATGTATGGTGATAGAGAGATTATACTTCTTGCTGAGTATTTCAAACCTGACCAAGAAAAACCGATATCAGACTTAAGCCTAACAAGTAGATTGTCGATGAGGAGTTACAGAAATAGGGTAGAAGTATTATCAGTTTCACGACAGAGCGCGAACGTGGATTTCCCCTTATGAATTTACAGATGACTGATATTAGAAATAGATTAAGTGCTCAAACATTGTCTAACTTGTTGCTCATCAATGCTAATGGCCCACCGCTAGACAAGCTCAAAGTAGACGAGCTAGTTATTTCTTGGCTGAAGGATGGACATCATTCCACTGCGGATGATTTACCGCCAAAAAGTTACCGACAGGAAATAAATCCGATTTCAGATTTGTTTTAAGGTGGAAAATTACGAGTTACGGAAAATGTATACTTGTATTACTAATGGCTTATTTGTGTTATTCAACTTTGTACCTACTTTTTAGTAAGTCTCTTCTTTGCTTTAGGTAAACTACTTTTAAATAAATATTCATAATAATAGTAATTATGCACATTTGTAACTTAAATTTAACGTGGTGTTTTAGTGATTACACAAATTACAATTATGAGCATACTTTATGGAGATGCTCTCACATAGGGTACCCGAGCACCTTTATACCCTATGAACAACTGATTCTTTTGTGAGAAAAATACTGTGAACTGAGAAACCATACCCTTTTCCTGCGAATAAGGCTCATAAGTCTCTATTTCCATATTGTACAGGGGTATTTTCCTGCGAATAGAAGTTTCTTGTGGAATGCGTTCAGAAATTAACACTTGCAAGAATACTCTCTTAGTACAAGTATAATTTAGGCACACACTAATTTCCCCCCACCTCGAACTGTTTCAATTTCCTCACTGACAAACGCTTTACCATTTTATATCGTAAAGTTCAGATCCACCGTTATTGTAACAGTGTTGCTTGAGCGATTGACTAGAAATTCAAACTCCGATTAGTGACAATTTCACAGTCTTGTTTCATCACAAGTGTAAACTCTTTAGTCAGTTCAGAAGAGGCAGTGGATCGTGTTCAGAGTTGATGACGATGGATTTTGGTGAGTCAGAGTAGATCAAAGTGGATGAGTGGTGGGTCACGATGGGTGGTGGGTCAGAGTGGGTCACTGTGGGTGGTGGGTCGTGGAGGGTCACTGTGGGTGGTGGGTCGTGGTGGGTCACCGTGGGTCATGGTGGGTGGTGGGTCAGAGTGAGTCAGGGTGGGTCGTGGGTCATGGTGGGTCGTGGGTCACGGTGGGTGGTGGGTCAGTGGGTCGTGGGTCACGGTGGGTGGTGGGTCGTGGGTCAAGTTTTCGTTGACCCACCCCAACTCTGGTTCACAAACGAAAAGATGCGTATTTACCGGACACCGGCGGTATGTTTCGTTGAGGAAGGTTTGGACAAGTTGGTCCCCCACTCTGACAAGTGTTTAAACATTGGTGGAAACTATGTCGGAAAATAGTTTAAGGTGTGCTCTTTCTGATAAAATAACTTTGACTTGAACAAACTAGTTTTAGTGTTTTTTTTTAAACGGTACTAACTTTCCGGACATGTCTCGTATATGCCTGCGTAAGTACCCACATTTCGGTTAGGTTTTGCTATAGGCTTGTCTTACACAGATTACATCGACCGAAACATAACTATTTCCGATCCTTAAGAGGCCTCATCCCGGCGAAATTAAAATACCGCTAATTTTACGGTAATTATGTGATATCTTCAAATAGATAAAAGATAATCGAAATGTGGAACAAGAGCGCTCTAGACAATATCATTTTATATGAAATACCGTTAGCACGATTCACTTATCTGCTTTCGATTTCGAGCCATTTTGAAAATCGACATTTATTTTCGAATTTCTAAATGGCTGAAAACGGAAAGCCACTAGGTGACTTGTGATAACGGTACCTCATGCAAAATTATATTGTCTAGGGCGCTCTTGTTCCACATTTCAATTATATTTTATCTATTTGAAGATATCACATGATTACCGTAAAATTAGCGGTATTTTAATTTCGCCGGGATGAGGCCTCTAACCAGGGGCGTCATTTAGGGAGGACAGGGAGGGGCAATTGCCCCCCCTGAGTTTGAGATTTATATAGATTTTATCAAAAGAATAAGAGTAAATCAGTGAAAAACGAGAAATTTTACCTAAATCAAGGGGTCTTGCCCCCCCAAGCAAAATCTGAAATGACGCTCCTGCCTCTAACCTTTGAAGAGGCAATGCCGTGGAAGAAGAATGGTACATGTAGAATTTTGCTTCAGTGGTACTTGCTCTGTCTTTTTCCTCTATAGGCGGCTTTGGGGTATGTTTCACAACAAAGCAGAAGTAAACATCAGGCGCAGATATTGCCTTAGAATTTTTGAACTCACACGGTGTTAAAGTACTGCCTGAGTAAAAATAAAACTTTGTTCTTCACTTCAAGAAGACAGTATTCAAGCATCTCTTAAAAATCATATCAAATAAAAGGTACAGACCATACCGCACTCAACTTTCTCGCTCCGATTTCTTAAACTAAATTCTGTTAAATTGTAGTTATGAACGAAACGTTTATTTCGAATTGGGAGCAGGATGCACGCCCCGCTTGCATATGCGCACATGTTTTTGACATTACGAACACAAACTCAAACTGGTAAATATATTGGGCCTTATGTAGAGTCGTTTTGACGTATGATTAGCGTTATACTAACGGCCTGACTACTGCTGGAAACATATATTAGTCGAACTCTGTAGTATGGTTCTAATCATGTGTCAGAACGTCTCTGCATAAGGCCCATTATTCATTACGTAAGTAGTATATTGTCATTTGTAATGTGAGGTAGCGCTATATGATTTAAACTGCAATTGCTTAAAAAAAAAAAAAAATGCTTGGTTTGTGTTCTAGCAGGTAGGGTCTACATGTAGAATCTTGTTATAAAAGTATACACTAAACAAACGCTATTTTACTAAACAAAATTTTAAAATGTTAAAAGAAATCTGCTTATATTTGCTCCAAAACCGAACGTTTTCAGAAGTTTCTATTTAATACCCGTCGTGCAGAGGGAGAGACTAAGTTTTATGTGAATGCAGTAAAGCGGAGGCGAATATCATAATGCTCCCCTGATCTGCATGATCAGAACACATGCATACCGTTAGTGCGAGTGATCTTAAATTAGACCCCTGGTGTGAAATACGTACGCGCCGGAATCTGGCAGGGATTATTGCCTTGGATAGATTATGAAGTTCCCTTTCTAAAAGTTTGAAGTCTCTACGTTGAAATTTGTAAGAGAAATCGTGACTTTTTGTGAATGGTAAAAAATACATGGGAGAGATATGAAAACTGTAGTGCCATCTATCGGCAAAACTTGTCCCTTTAAACCAACCTTAACACACATTGGATAACTGGGCGTGGAATTAAGACTAGATGTGAGAAGCATTTAGCCTACTGTATAGGATTAAATCAATTTGAAAAGTCAACATTAGTGCAATATGCAATAAAATAAAGGCATACAATTTTGTTTAAAAAGCGTCGGTGATGTGGAGATCCACTCGCGGATACAAAAGGATCCTCTCTAAGTCGAATGCTTAAAAAATTACAACGTAGGTAAGTTGAATTTTAAGGATCTCATAATCACATTTAAAAACCTCAGTAACTCAAACTTTCGTATCTGTGAACCTCTACGTGTTGAAGTTTACCTCTGTAAGTCGAACTTCTCTTGATGTGACCTTGGTAACTCGAAGCTATAGCTCTATGCTTTTACATAATTGTCATTGTTGTAAACTTAAAGAGAATTTAGAAAAGTTTTTGGTTTGGATTGCCAAACTGTATTATGACGTTATATTATGAATAAACAATGTCACGTGTACGGGCGTTATGAATACTGTATTGTGGGGGCGTTAAGTTTTTAAAGGGAGAAATTTGAGACGTACTGATTTTGGAATTTGATTCCTTAACTCTGATTTGCATATTCAACATTAACTAGAAAGAATAATTAATGCAATCACGGATTAGCCTAACAATGCATTTAAAAAAATGATAACTGAGATTTTATTTAAAGGGGAATGGTGTCGAAAAGATGTGACTCATTTGCCCATTCCACAAATAACAAAAAAAAAAAAAAAAAAAAAAAAAAAAGAATGGGAGTTTGGAGAAGTGAAGTTGACTCCACGGGGCTCGAACTTCTGTTCTCCAAGTTTAAAGTACGGGTTTTGAATAATTTTAAGTTAAAGGAAAAATAAAGTTAATACCGAGATCTAAAAAGAATTATGAATTAAATTTAATCGATTCTGTTTTCCCCATAACGATGTCTCCAAGGCGCTGGGAAAACAGGTGCGTAGTTAATTATTAAATGTATCCATCTATAATATTGTTGAATCTCACAAGCTGCAAGGCTGAAAGAAAGATATTTCGCTACTGGAGTTTTCCTTTAGGTTGGCTACACTGACCATCACTTTTAACACCTAAGTAATTGCATAAAGCAGAAATTATTCAAACGCAGAAACAAATAAATTAGGTATAAATAGAAAAAAATAAAATTGAAAGCTAAAAAGATATGAGTTAATTCGGAAAGAGGTTTCTGATGGATAATGTAACCGCACTTTGATTTAAAATAATTGAGTAGGCCTAATTATTTTGACGTAATTTGACGTAACATTTTTTTTTTTCCTGAAAAGCAAAGAAAATTCTCTACCTGCGAAACATAAAGGATTCGCCTTGCGAAAAATGAAACAAAATAAAAGATTTTTCTTGAATTTCAGAATTAATTGAATTTAAATATTTGTTTTCATTTAAATACATGAATAGTTAATTAAGTATGTGAGAGTAATTGTTACGTTGTTGCTAACATGTCCTTTAATTATGTTTTACTCACGTCTAGTATACTATTTTTTACTAGTAATCTTATTTAATTTAAGAAACTTTCACAACTTCGAGTTATAGGGGTTGAATCAATAAAACTTCGAGTTATAGTGGTTGATTGAATAAAACTTCGAGTTATAGAGGTTGAACGAATAATAAAACATCGAGTTATAGAGGTTGAATGAATAAAACTTTAAGTTATAGAGGTTGAATGAATAAAACTTCGAGTTATAAAGGTTGAATGAATAAAACTTTGAGCTATAGAGTTTGAATGAATAAAACTTTAAGTAATAGAAGTTATATAGTCACTCTTCAAGAAGAACGGGAACCTCAGTATCTCGAACTTTTGTTGTGGCCACCTCGATAACTCGAAACTTGATTACTCGAAAAGCTCGATAACTCGAATTTGTATCTATTCTCGTAAGTTTCGAGTTATCGAGTCCCACTGTATTAAGACAACGGTTAATATAAACTTGAATCCAACTATAACAATATTTAATTGTTATATATTGAAATAGAAAATTATAATAAGAGTGTAAAAATTAAAATTATAACATAATAATTGTGCAAGTTCCCGAATTAGTACTACTTTGAAGATAAATGCAGTCAGAGGCAGACCTAGCCCGGAGCAGGGGGGATAGGCCCCAGTGATATGTGTGACAAAAATAATTTATGCTATTATTTTATATACAGTTTTGGAAGTTTATGGTAAACTTATGATATATTTATCATAGTCTGAGTTTTGGCTGTCCCCCCTCAGTTTTTACCTTCTAGATCCGCCACTGAACGCAGTATGTTTGAAACGTCAGTCACGGGTGGAATATCAAGTCTTATTGAAAACTTCTTAAAAATTATGTGGAATATATAAGCACTTTATCGGTTTATTGTTTTTATTCTATGGATTGTGTAACACTAAAACTGTTTAGCTAATATCTAAGACCGGGATGACCTAATGTCAGCCACAAGAGTCGTGAAATTTCTCGTCTGAAAAACGAGACGAGAATTGTGTTGTTTGCCATCACGAATTTCTGAAACGTAATTCTCATCTCATGGGTAAGATAGCCACGGACACGATGTTATCTCCTACATTCTCACATGGCCTGGGTTCGAACCAGGGACTACTCACTTCAGAGGTCAGCGATGTATTATTGAGCCAATTCTGGTCAGTTTTTAAAATTTTCAGTTGGTAAAACCTACTGGCAATTCATAAATATGTGTAATCATATATATATATATTTAAAGGTGCAAAGCCCGAGTTATGCAACGTTCCTGTACAGATACAAGAACTCATTTACTTTTGTCGGCAACCAAAAGACCCCCCGAAATTCTCACAAAACTGCCCAGAAGACAGATGATACGAGAAAATTGCCTATATAAGAAATTCCAGCGCCGCCTGGTGACGACGAATGTTATCAGTGCCATTTCTCGCCAAACATGTGGTGGCTTATACAACCAACACTCGACAATCATCAAACCTATTTTTAAACAGTGAACGTCGGCAATGTTCTTCTATGCAACCAACAACATAAAGGTTTAAACAAGAAGAATTACATACAAAAAGGCTTCAGATATAAATAGAAAAAAAAAAGAGGAAGAAAAAACAACAACTACGGAGGCTGAACAAACTTGCTGAGAAACATAAGAAACCGATTGTCGGGACATCAAAAACAGCTGAACATCATCGTTGACATAAGTCGGCGCCTCTCTGTACATAGCTGGCTTCAAAGACAACGAGATAAGTCTATACTCAAGCTTCACACACACACAATCTACAGAAGTGGTGACGGTAAACATTTATATACAGTAATATGTAATGCGGAACGCTTTCTTGAGAATAATACCAAAAACTTATATGGGAAAGTTCCTTATTTACAAATTAAGATTATTTTAAGGATTTTTTCCTTTAAATTTCCAAAAACTGAAGTACCGAAAATAGAGTGAATAAGAACACTTTCTACGAGTTGCTTTCTCTCCCTTTTTAAACATTATTATTATTATTATTATTATATTAAAATACATTGTACGCAGCTGCAGGTTGCAGATAATGGCCCACGATGATTTCAATAATACATTGAATAGCATAGGCTATCTTGCTATTTAAAATTTTCGCGTGATCCCCGTTTCGCAAGGTCCCATGATGGGAAGCATGTGGGGATATTAACAGATCATTAACACTTTTCTATATAACATTTAGATTCATGGCGGCATGGTGGCTCGGTAGTAGAGCCGGGGCTGTATCCAGGGGGGTCTAGGGAGGCGGGCTCGCTAAAATTTTCACGGCAGACTTGCAAATTAACTATAATATAGGGGCTCTAATGATGATACGAACTACAATATGCTTGGATCGCCCCTCCCCCTACATTTTTGGGCTGGTTATGGGCCTGAGTAGAGTACTCACTTCTGATGCCGGCGTTTCCTGGGGTAATCCCAGGGCAAGTTGAGTATTCTAGAAATTCTCGTTTTCCCCTACATTCTCATTCCACTATTTGGGTTAAATTGCCTGAAGTCGTGGCGCGATTACTTATATCAAATAAACGGAACAGAACTAAGCTAATTTTTTGTCCGGTGAGTTTAGTTAACAGCCATTGTTCTACTGACATCTGACATCCTAAGCCTTCTGTAATTGAGTCAAAAGTGATGTAACTCAAATCAAAAAAATATAGATTACTTTCCGAGTTCTAACAATTGTAGCAGATTACATTTTCATTTAACTTTATACAAGTGCCTGCAAGTACAAAATTGCAAATTGCAGACAGTGTTTCTTCCAGACATCAGGCACGTAGCCAAGGGGTGGGTCCGGGGGGTCCGGACCCCCCCTTCGGATCCAGAAATTAAAAATTTTAAGGAAGAATGAAACAAAAGGAAACGAGAAAAAGATGAATCATCGTCAAAACTATAAAGCTACACCAAACGTTTGGTTACTCTTTCTTATGAGGAGCTTTGTGTGGAAGAAACGGAGAAGTCAAGTTAAAAATGAATATTATTGTAATAGAACATTCCGAATTCCATCATCTCCATGATAATCCTATGAACCACAAATCGGTTGGATAAAATAGACTCTCAGGTAGAACTTAAGAAATCACCAATAATATGAGCCCAGAATCACCAATAATATGAGCCATTTTGAATTTCTCGGCA
Source organism: Thermobia domestica (assembly GCF_964235325.1). Taxonomy (NCBI): domain Eukaryota; kingdom Metazoa; phylum Arthropoda; class Insecta; order Zygentoma; family Lepismatidae; genus Thermobia; species Thermobia domestica. The sequence goes on from NC_137460.1 coordinate 41,452,320, forward strand.
ACACTAATCCATTTTATAGGATGTCTTTACTCCCGAAAGAGATTTCGTTCGTATCCTTGACGGGATTAAACGAAGATAAGAAAAAGAAGAAGAAAGAAGACAAATAGAACCGAGTTCGAATGACCTCAGTAGATTATATCTTTTTCAGCATTTTTTTGTATTCTCTTACTCAAGATTTTTTCATAGTTTTTTATTAAAATAATTACTAACATATCCTCATTTTATTATCCTATCAAACCAATATGGATATGTTGCCAGTAAAATAGTTTAGATTGATTGATCTCCTGGTGTGTAACCACAATATTTCATGACAGCCCCCCCTAACGAAATCCTGCTAAACGAACGAATATATGTTGCCAGTAAAATAGTTTAAAATGATCGAGCCCCTGGTGTGATAACCACAGTATTTCGTCCGGACCCCCCCTATTGCGAAATCCTGGCTACGTGCCTGCAGACATGTTTTATTGGGGGCACTGCACCCCTGGAGATCTGAGAGTGCCTCCCCGGAGGAGACCAAAATAATACGTCTAGAAAATAATAAATAGAATAGTACTAGCAGTGCTCTCTCAGAATACTAAGTGTGCCCCCCTTCCCCGGAACATTGTTTCTGAAAGAAACACTGGTTGCAGAAACATGCTAAATCAGCGTTGCATGTAAAGAATGTTCAAAGAATAAAATCATCAACAGTACCAAAACAAACACTAAATTAATAATTCATTGCCTCAAGATTTACAAAATCAATTTGTAGAATACCAGCCTCAAACCCTACGTTACGACATGACCGTATGTTAAAAGTTCATTCACATTAAATTTCTTCAACCCACGCTAACATAATCAATGTTTGATTTTTTTTTCCGTTTATAAGAATCCAACATAACGAAAAGTCAATAGCTATACTGTCCGATTTTTTTTTTTTTTTTTTTTTTTTGTTTCGATAGCAAACACTTTTAATAATAACTATTTGAGCTTGAGAAAATGGTTGCCACTACGTAATTATCACGCTTGTCAATAGATGGTGCAACAATCTGCGTATCCGACTTAGTTACAACTGTGTTTGCTTATAGATTCACAGCTCATAGAAGGAGGCGCTCTAGTCGAGTAACTGATACATGGTAGAATATGCTCATATAGTTTTATTTATACAATTATTATTATTGCATACTGAAGAGAGGGCTTATCTGTCTACGGAAAATTAAAGGAAAAATACTTAAGAAGAGAAAACCGTGAAAAGTATCACTCTACGAAATTTGTGAATTTTTTTACAAGTAGTTGCACGCCTGCCAGTATGTCAAACATTCTTATTACAATGAAATGCGCATTACAAACGAGGACAAAGACACTAAGAACAATACCTGTCCCTTTATAGCTCCTTCAAGACGCTGAACTTATTACCTTGGTTAAATAAATTTATTTTTAAAAAATCATGTTATAAGGAAATGCATGGGTTTCTAATATGCACTCGAAATGAGGAAATTCACACTAAATAAAAAGAAAAGGGACAAAAGAACGTAAGAAAACTTTGCTTTTAAATGATATTTTTCTGTAAAACTCGTTGTTTTCCTCGGTATCAAATGAAACATTATTATTATTATTATTATTATTATTAATAATAATAATAATAATAATAATAATAATAATAATAATAATAATAATAATAATAAACATGTCGCTACTCAAACGTTGAGTATGCACATGAAATATTGAACCGATTGTTTAATCAAAAACTTAAGTAAAAGTAAAGAGAACTATTCTTACTATAAGGATGTTGAAGGATATTTCGTAGTGGAGCCGCGGTGGATCAATGGTAGAGCGTTCACACCTCAAAGTCCATGGAGTCCTTGGTTCGATCCAAGCTCGCGCCAAGTGATCTTTGTGGCGAACAAACACCGTGTGCGTGGGTTTTCTCGGGGTTCTCCCGTTTCCTCCCAACTTTATCCATTCCATCATTTCATTCATTTCTCATCATCGCCGTCTCCTTTAGCCTAGCTGGCATAACGTGGGACGTAAAATTTAAAGAATTTCGTAGCTAGTGTCAATGCACAATGTACGCTATGTGAAGGAGTTTTGGCTTGGTGTTTGGTAAACCAAACCACTTAACAAGCTAAATTATACCACGTCTAGGCCTAAATATAGCATTTTAGCTCAAATTAAATTAAGTACGCTGTACGATGAACGGGTATTTGAAAATAGAAAATATTTAAGTCTTTAAATTTGTCAAGCAGAAAGCCATTTAGTTTCATTTCAGCCCTGTATTTCACAGAGAAATTAGTATTTTCATCCTGGGCATTATACTAATCTGCTAGTCGCAACAGCACTGTGGGGTGTCTACCAAAAAAGGTGTATCACATCAGGGTAGAGGGCCGGTCTCTGGTCTACAAAGCTTGTATCACTTCGGGCCCGGGCAGCAATTTTTTAAATATACAACCATATTTTTCAGGCCTAACTTTGTATATATATACTGTACAACGACATTTATTGGACCGTTCTTTCTGGAGAACTTTCAAAGTTCGACTGCAAATATTAAACCTCTAATTGCTAACTAACTAACTCTATGGCCTATGGAACACGGAGGTTCAATGCCGCGTTCACAAAAGCTTTCCACTGACTTCTATCCTTAGCTAACTGCATCCAGTTTCCACTTTGTATTCCAATCTCTGCGAGATCCATCTTAATATTGTTTTCCCATCTGCGCCTAGGTCTTCCTAATGGTCGTTTTCCGATTGGTCTTCCAGTCAAGACTTTGAAAGCGTTTCTACTTTCTTCCATTCTAGCTACATGACCCGCCCACCTAAGCCTCCTAGACTTGACGACCCTCACAATGTTGGGTAAACCATATAAATTATGTAGTTCCTCGTTATGAAGTTTCCGCCATTCTCCATTCCTGTTCCTCTTGGGTCCGAATATTCGTCTCAGAACCTCTAATTGCTGTGAATAAAAATACAACGTTGCGTTAATTATTAAATTTGTGTAGTTCGGGCTTAGTTCGGGCTCATTTGATTATCACACGAGCTCGGGCCTAAATGGCAAAACATTCGGACTCGAGTCGGGCCTCACACTATAAATTTACGGGCCGGGCCGGGCTCGGGCTAAAAATTCCGGCCCGTGCAGACCTCAACATCAGGGTACCAGAGTATCAATAATTACTCCGATAGGAATACATGGGGAACTGATTTTTGATTCTCTATATTTTGGAATTAACTGAATGGATCACCTTCATCAACAAACTCGAATTCTAACTATTGACCTTTTACATCTGGGCCAAATTGATGGTGAACTATCAAGTGGTTCTTGAGATTATGGGTCTCCCGGACGGACATACGTAGTGCTAAACACAAGACAAGAAAGTTCTCATCTCGTCTCGGTCCTCCTCTAGAAATTCGAGATGAGAAACATGCCAATTAAGAGTCTTCATCCCGGCGAAATTAAAATACCGTTAATTTTACAGTAATTATGTGATATCTTCAAATAGATTTAAAGATAATTGAAATATGGAACAAGAGCGCCCTAGACAATATTATTTTGCGTGAAGTACCGTTATCACAAGTCACCTAGTGGCTTTCCGTTTTCAGCTGTTTAGAAACGCGAAAATAAATGCCGATTTTCAAAATGGCTCGAAATCGAAAGCAGATAAGTGAGTCGTGATAACGGTTTCTCATGTAAAATAATATTGTCTAGGGCGCTCTTGTTCCACATTTCGATTATATTTTATCTATTTGAAGATATCACATAATTACTGTAAAATTAGCGGTATTTTAATTTCGCCGGGATGAAGACTCTTAACGTCTTGTTTTCAAGACGAGAATGGACACAAGACGAGAAATTTCACGACTCGCATAGTGAACACTATTTCACCCAATTTTTAGATCTCAAACTGTTTTATGGCCGTGTGCACCAACGAAGTTCAACTGATGAACGAGGCACGCTCGGTGAAAATGTCTGTTGCACCAACAACGTTCAAGGTTAAGTCTCGGTCAAATGGTGGATAAACTTGGTTTTAGCTTTAACGGCCGGATTTGGGGGGTTTAAACTTCGTTGATCGAAGTCAGTCTGTTTACATTCACTAATGCCTTTGTATTTTTCCACTAATGAAATTACAATATATTTCTCGTGTTCGGAAAAGTTGTTTGCTCGTTGTTTCATTATTTTTTTCCATCACAATTACAATCACTGAAATTAGACTACTCACAACTCTATGCAACCAATCTTGAAAGTCGAAAAGAGCGGCACGCGGTATGCTTTCTTCATTTGTTACTTCGTTAAACGAAGATTAGAGACAAAAGACGACAACTAACCAGACTCGATTTTACAAATTGACCGAAGTTTACTTAAACGAGATGTACTGAACTTCGACTTTCAATGGTGCAACAAAAGTCCTGGAACCACGTTTAAACTTGAAAGTTTAATGTTGAACGCGTTTGAGTGAACGCTCGTTTAAACTTCGTTGGTGCACACGGCTATTAGTGTTACATGATTTATAGTAGAAAACGTATAAATTGATAACGTGATTGTACGAACATAATGGAAAGCATTTATTACCATTTATAGGCACGTAAACTAATACACAATATACATCAACAATAATTATTTAAATGTTGATAAATCACACCCTTCATGGTCCTCTCTTAACGTGGAAGAATTGATGATGTAAAACCACTTTCAAGTTGCTAAGGCCTATGTAAGTAATGTTGATAATAAAGCATAAGGGTAAAACTAAAGAAATTGCTGCTGTAGCGTTCTTGTTCTTTATACTCACTACTTTTGCTTTAGAAACTTATTTTTACTTTCCACCAGTGTTATACTTATGTTTTTCTTAGGTTTAAAAATTAACTTTTCCCATGTTACCACTATAGATATGCCACATTGACTTGATCCCTAGTCTTCCGTTGCAAGTGCTGCTATCGGCTGAAGGAATTCCACTCGCTTTCTCTCGCTTAGCAACAGCTGAACGCTTATTGGCTCAACGCTTGGGTGTGAGCTTTAGTTCGCATTTTTGCCACGGTTCAAGACACTTTGGCAGCACAATAGTCTTTTTGGGGGGCCTCCATTTTGAAACACGTTTCATTTCTTTACATTTTCTCTTTACTCACTTCGATTTATGGCAAATAAATGCTTTAGTTTCAGAAAGCTAAAAGTTTATTAATTTTCATTAATAATTTACGTCCTTAATGTGATAAGAGATTGATTGATACCGGTATATGGTTGAAAAAAATATCTTCCCATATCACCACCTTCTATCCTACATAAAAAAATAAATAAAAACCTTCTGTAGCCTATACCTTCTGTAAAAATTGTGAAACACTTGTTTTTAGCGGATACCTGTACTCGCTAGAAAATTTTTAGTTTTTTTTTTCTCCAAAACTCCTTTATTACATTTACTCTCACCGTGTGTCCGTTCGTTAGGGAGCCAAAAATATCTCAAGAATAATTTGATGGACCACTATCAATTTTGGCCAGAATGTAGAGCAGTGGACACCAAACTTACGAACAGTGATGAATTCAGGGGGTAGCCCGGGGGGAATCCCCGAAGAAAATTCATTCCCCCCCGGAGAAACTCAAAAAATTTCAGTCACAAAATGTAGAAATTACTTCACCCAATTATTTGTTTTTCTTTCCGTGCAGACGAAATCCGATCTCTCAATAAACATATAAATGATGTAGACCCATTCTATATAAATATTAAACATGTAACATCTAAGATAGAATACCAAAATAGTCAATAAAACTTGTATTTCTTAATGGTATGACCGAGTTTGACAGAACATGAAATTATTAACTGTTGAAGAAAGGTTTGTATTTTAGCAGGTACTACACTCTCGCCTATATTATATATTAGTAGGTAGCATTAGCACAGATTGAGATAGGAAAGGAAAGATAGGGAAGATCTTTCGATCATTCCATATGATCTCTGATGTCAGCAGACTTCAATTCTTGAAAATGTACAGTCCTTGCATTATTTGAAATAGAGCGCCTAAATCCCATTTCTCGCATCGCAAGTAACAGACGTAAATATGTTTTACGATTGCTAAAGTAAACACACCTTTCTTTAATTAAAAATAAGTCAGTTAAAGGGTGAGATTCAGAGGGCGTCATTTAGAGGGATCAGGAAGGAACAGTTATTCCTCCTGGGTTAGAGATTTATATAGAATTGATCAATATATTAGTAGTATATAAGTGAAAGATTGCTATTGAAGGTGATGAAGATCCTGCTCAGTGCCGTTCCATGGGGGAAGGGAAAGCGGGGCGACAACCCCGGGCGCCGAAATAAAGGGCGCAAAATTCGGGAGGGAAAAAGAAAAGAAAAGAAGGAAAGAAAAAAAGAGGAATGAAACACATGTGCACATATTCTATATAAAATGAAAGGAAAAATTATAAAAAGTGCTCAAATTCAAGATAAAACAGTGTTTACTTTTTAAAATTTTCTCACCTTTCGCGGTTGGTCTGTCGACCTCACTCATATATTCGGGGGTGCCGTCGTATACTCTCGCGCCAAGCGCTGATTTTCCACGACACGGCACTAATCCTACTAAAGATTTCGTAAACTAAACTATTGCAGTTCAGAAACCAAGGCAAATATGCTTGATTTAGAATCAGAAGTGTGAGAAAGAATGATAACTTTTTGTTAAGATATTCCTATATATGTTTGTTTTAGGACAAAAAATATTTGAGTTAATTTAAATCTTGTTAAAAACCTCTACATTAGTAACAAACAGTGACTAATCAATATAGGAAATAACAAAAATAGCTACTTAACCCTTTCACTGTGGAAGGCGGCGGAAAAAAATTTCCCTAACCTGCGAATGTCGATTATAGTCGACGTGTTAAAATTTGTCTGTATCTTGGTTTTGTCGATTGTAGTCGCCAAAGGTTTTCTGTGTGATTTCTATTGTTTATCGAAAACAATAGAACACACACACACACACAAAAAAAAATGAACGGTACAACTTTGGCGACTACTCTCGACAAAGCCTAGATACGGACAAACAAATTTTAACACGTCGACTATAGTCGACATTCGCATGTTAAGGAAATTTTGTTTCTGTCGACAAAAGTCGACTTCCTCTGTGAAAGGGTTAAATAGCAGTTAAAGTTTAGTCTAAAATATTTTTGCCAGTCTTTATTTAATGTTTTAGATCAGTAGTTTTCAAAGTGGGGTCCGTGGGACCTAGCCAGGGGTTCCGCGGCGCCTAAAAATTGATATGTGTTCTAATAAAATGGAACTCACAGCTGTTACGCAAGAAATATTTTTTTAGTTACTATAAATACAGTAATTAGAAATTATACCTACGTTTGTAAATTTAAATGTTTTCCTACTTTAGTAAATTTCTGCCCTGAAGTTGGTCAACCGTTATATAGGACTACTTCAAGTGAGAGAAATTTCTTCTTTGTTAGGGCACTTTTTCAAAAATAGTTATTGCTGAACGGGACGTTAAACCCAACCAAAAATAGTTATGCATTAACTGTACGACGCCTCTGAATTTCATGGACTTCATCTTCAAGTGACGGAAAGCTTCCACCACTACCAATAATTTCAGATTTTTTATTTCATTAAAGAAGTAAATGTTAGTCATGAAGCCTCCCCCCAATTCTGGGATGAGAAACCCATCCCAAAATATGTTCCTAGATCCGCCACTGCGAGTAAATCTTGACTCAAATTGGTTTGCGCGTGCGCTGTGAGTACGAAGAGTTGTCTAAAAAGACATTGCAACATTTGATACCTTTTACTACCATTAATTTATGTGAGCAGACCTTTTCTGCTCTTAGGAGTATTAAAACCTTAAAGCGAAATCGTCTTATTGTGAAATCGGACCTAAGATTGAAGGTGACAAAAATTATACCAGATTTCAATGCAATTATGGAAAAGCACAAAGAATTTCATTTCTCACATTAGTGACCCCACATTTGAGAAAGTTGTTTATCATTGAAATTTCCTTCACTAGGAAACAATCATGTATCTTTAGAATAAATTAGTTATTGCATAATTTTTCTTGATCTTTTCATTGTCAGTGATAATTCTAATTAGTATATTTTTAATACTATGTGAAATTTCAGATAGCATTGCAAGGGAGTCCGCAGATCACTTCTCGAATGAACAGGGGGTCAGCGTTATTGGAAAGTTTGAGAACTACTGTTTTAGATAAAATTAAACGATTGTTTTTTAATTATAACCTCACATTGAATATTTACCAGCAATTAGTCCCAATATTAGGTAAGATGTGCATGTGAATGGAATTGTTAAATATGCTGTTTTCTTGCAAAAATACAGAAAAACAACCCTTCCCCCCCGAGAAGTTGACATTCCCTCCCGGGTAAAAATGTCTGAATTCAACACTGCTTACGAAGTTTCTGACCTGCCGTACCGTTTTAAAATCCTACTGTGAGCTATCAACCAAAAGGACCACCAACTTAAAAAAAAAAAAAAAAAAAAAACTTACATTTGTTTATTGCTATAAACTTACATTTCTAAACGGCGTGACAAACATTTTGGCATTTGAAGGCGGCGCTCCAAGTTCCCTTTAAATGCTGCTAGGAAATGAGAGTCCAGCGGTATTGCCACGTTTATTTTGTACACATCCACGTCTATCCTCTGCCACCTGATCGCGCTGTAGTTCGTCTGCTTAGCCATGGCTACACCCCTTAGCATTCGGCAACGTCGCGTCAGCGCTTGCGTTTTATTCGTTTAGCTGAAATGCCAAGATGTTTGTCACAGGCTTTAGTATATAAATATGAAATCAACTATCGAAGTTAGCAAATGTCTAATATACACACGAAAAACATAACGTGCACAACCCCACGCGTATACAATCAACTGAGATATGAGACTGACAATGACAGTTGCGCGCGAGAAACAAGGAGTTATTGTCGTCAGCGCCCCTTGTTGTTAGCGTCAGCTCAGTGGAAAGATCAAGGTTAGCCAACTGAAGAGTTAACACGATCTACTAGTAGCTCGCGATCGACGGTTTGGCAATTACTGACGTAGAGGATCAAAATTTAGGAATCGAGTTCGTTCGTTGGTCGAGGTGATCCACCCACCACAAATGGTAGAAATAAACAATTTCCAGTGTTAACGTTGACCACTATTGTGCTGATGCAGGAAACGTAATTTCTGTTTCCAGTTTAGCTAGTTGGTTATAAACAACAGAAACCTCGGTGGCTTATATATATGTGATATGTATAATTTTATATTTCTTCAATTAAAATTAGAAATTTACATTACTTCATATGTAAGGAAAAAAAACAATTGTCTGAAGATTACTTAAGCATAACCAAACTATTAAAACTACTAATAATACAGGTTTTCTGTTATTAGTGCACAAAATCCGAGACTGTGAAAATTATTTATGTTGCATTTGAATGTAATCATAATACCGTAATACCTGTAAATGCAAATTCCTTCTTTGGTAATCCTACTACCTCCTTCTCACTGAGTCTAACCAACAATATGATTAAAAAAAAAAACATACGTCATAAATAATTTTAAGTATACTTTTAATGGAATTTAATCTAAAATTATTAATGACGTGTGCCAACAAATTGCAGTCTCTGGTACATTTATGAGATTACTTTGCCACTCTCTTGTTCAACAGCAGTTACCATTACATTAAGAATACAGAGCTGCTTATTTGGAAAAATTGCAGGTAAAATATAGCTTTACTTGTTAATAATGTTCAAGGAATTTACTTATGTATGCGCCAATTGTGAACATAGAAGCAGCGTTATTAAGTGGGGTTCACTATTATGCAGTTATAATGCAAAGCTAGCTACTAGTGACCCTTTAGCACAGGTTGGTGCGTGTCTTTCCCACTTTTCTTCAGTGTTTCTTTCAGTAAATTTGTTTTCAGGAGGCAAAGTCTTCCGGTGTCGACTAACTGCCTTCCTTGGAGCTAAGACAAATCGTGATTATATGTCATTCTTGCAAAGGCAGCGTACTTTAGCAAACAGAAAATGAATTGAAATATTTCTTTTTAATGTCAGACGATTATGCCCTTTAGACTAAGGACGACGATTATTAAAGCAAGTGAATAATGATGAAAGAAATGGTGGAGTGAAACAGTGGGAGGAAACGGGAGTACCCAGAGAAAACCGACGAACACGATGTTGTCTATCACAAACTTATCTGGCCGGGGAACGAACCAAAGATCTCATACACCACAAGTAAGTCCTCTACCACTGAGCCACCGTGCCCTTTTTTTTTTCAAAGCAAATAGAGTTCCAATGTGGTACTTCACATTTTGATTTTTTCCCCCGCACACAATTTTCTGGAATAAAGCCTACCTGTCTTCTAATCCGCCACTAAAGTGGCTCCTCCTGTGCAAGACTGACTATAATAATTACTTCCTGTTCTTATTCCTATAAGTATTCCCTGTTCTATAACTATAAGTATTCCTATAAGTATTCCCTGTTCTTTGTAGGATAGTCCTCATTTGAAATAATAAACGCTGGTATACATTTCGAAAGCAAATAATTTATTCCGAGTTAGTAAATTTTTCAACAAATTCGAAAACTGTGTTTGCATTTTCCAGACACGAGACGTCTCGTCTCGTCTTGTGACAACACTACGGACATGTGACCCAGCATTTTTCAAAATTTTGGTTTAAGTGGTGGTAATTTGTATACTTTTTCGTCACATTGGAATAAAGGTTGTCTGTTGCTTGTGATCGCATTTTGGAAAACGGCTGACCCGTTTTCTGAAATGACTCTTTTAACGGTGTCTTCCCACTTGCGACAGTCCTATTCGAGACAGGAACTGTTAACTGTCCTATGAGCGATCGATTCGATCTGTTAATTGTCGTATGAGTCACCGATTCGTTCATACTAAGATAACGGAAGAAGATAAGGTTCTCTCTTCTTTAACTTGTTTTATACTAATGTGATTTAGAACCTAACAAAATGTACTATGAAAAATTTCGCTCTACCTGAATTTAATACGTGAGAATGCTCTCATTATATTAACAATCTTTTGTACGTTTTTCCTAATATTATATTTTTGAATTAATTTCCATGAATACATTGAGTCTATCAAGGGGAAAACTAATTAAATATTTAGAGTAAATCCGCCTTTGTCTATGATTCTAATATAATTAAAAATTTCATGTTAAAATGATACGGAGCATAAGTTTAAATTGAATATGTTTATGGGATAAGAAAGAAATCAGAAAGAGGTAGGGGCGCCCGAAGAAATTTTTTTAGAGAGGGGCATCTCCATGGTTGCTGTATCATGTCTGGTATATCTGGTATTTAATATACGTGGCTTGCTGTATTACGTATACATTTTTGTGAGCCAGGGGGGCGACCCCTGCCTTCCCATCGGGCCCCTATGGAAAAAAGGTGTTCACCATTTGAGGATATCAAAGAAATCTAAAAACACGGTGTATTCGAAGAAATTATTGCACAAGTTACAAATCTCTCGCAGGACTTAACAGTTCGTCTAGTTATAAGGGATTATTTCAGATTGCTACACGACAAGCTTTTATGTATAAGTCAAAACAAGGGAGGAAGGCAAATTAAGCAATTAGTTTACGTTTTAATAGCTTACAATAGGGGGAAGGTAAGAGTTTGTTTACTTTTTGGATTGTTTAGAGTGAACTGCATTGTAATTGGTGGGATTGGTTGAGAATAGTCAATCAGATGTAAGGGATCTCAAAAGCTGTCTTTTATCATTGACATTTTTTTTTCATTTTATTCATACAGTCTTAGGAAGTCTAAAAAGTAGATAGTTGGCGAAACTGTTACACGTTTAAGTTTTTCAAAATAAAATATATTACTGTACTTAGTGAGTAATTAGATTTGAATCAAATTGAGTACAGAAAATAGAGCTTTTCAAGAAAGGGGATATTACAACTGGATTTCCAATAACTACATAGGAATATACTTTTCATGGAAATATCCCTGTTGTCACGTTAAGTTATTTGATATGTTTTATGTCAAATCTAACTCAAAACTAAAATAAGTTTTATTTGCACTCTCAGTAGAGGAAGAATATATTTGACGAACAGTATCACTGGAACGTACATATTTCATACCAAGCTTGTTCGGGCGCTAATAACGCCAGAGGCAAACATATTTTACGAGATGGAATCATATCATCTTCCATCATCTCAATGTAAATGAATCGGTCGCTCATAGAAGAGATAACTGTTTCTGTCGCTAATAGGACTGTCGCTTCTGGGACTAATTCCTTTTAACATAGTTCCTGTTTCAAGTTTTTTTTATCTTGTCTTTGTATGGTTCAGAGACTTGAACATTACGGAAGTTAGAGAAGAAATATTTAGACCTTCGAAATGTGGTGTTGGAGGAAGATGGAGAAGATAAAATGGGCATGGGCAGAGAGAAACAAATGAAGATGTTTTAAAACGGATAGGAGAGAACAGGACACTTTTAGCCAACATCTTTCTTGGGAAGGCCAATTGAAATGGACACATCTTGCGAGGAAATTGTCTTCTTCATGCCGCTATAGAAGGAAAGATGGAAGGAAAGCGAGAAATAGGAAGAAGAACACAAGAGATCGATGATTTGAAAAATATAAGAAAATATTGGGAGTTAAAAGAGGAAGCTGAAGATGAAGGCCCAAATCTATTTTTTAAAACAGGTCCTCAATAGTCCCAGAGCCTAACCTGCCAACAGAAATAATAATAATAATAATAATAATAATAATAATAATAATAATAATAATAATAATAATAATAATAATAATAATAATCCTAAGGGAGAAGGGAATTCAAAATTTATGCCAAAAATAGAGTATCTTATGGGTTTTTATAATTACAGCATTGGAATGCGTGTCCTAAGGGAGGAAGGGGGTTCAAAGATCTTCCATAAACCTATTCCCCCTTCATGAAGAACGAGCATTTTAGCTAATATATATATATATATATATATATATATATATACACGTGGTTTCCCGATTAAGTTTATCCGTCTTCTTCATGTTCTCGTCTCCTAACGGGAATAACATTTACAAAATGACATGCGAGACGAAGGAAACATAATAAATTAAAAAAAAAAATAAATAAAAGCAAAAAACCAAAACACCTGCCATTCTGTTGGATCTTTAAATCAGCTTTAGTCGTCCATCCCATAGATTAAAATTCTTGTGGACGTGACTAAGATGTCATTGAAGAGTGCAAAATTTCATACCTTTCCTTAATTATTATTCATGGAACCCAACGAGCCAACAGGCCCGTGTGCAAACGAAGAAAGTAGTAGCAGGTTATGTGGAATGCGTAAGTAGCAAGCAGATAGCTTATATAGCTGCTTGTAACATGACTTCGTGCGAAACTTTATATATTATCAACGACATGCAAAAGGGGCAAGCTAAGTGAAGGATTGCCCTAGCTGGATAGACAGAAAACAGTTTTTTTTTCTTTTTTAAATAAACAACTTTGATCCAGGTAGCTGGTGGGACGTTGATTGATTGATTACAGGTGCTTAGATGAAACGCATTGTCTTCCACATATTGTATAGATGTTTCTGTTTGACTTCACCAACAAGGTACACATAATCTATAGTTAACTAAGTTTTAGACTAAATTAGGTGTGCAAAGTACTTGGTGTACAAAGAATATATAATGACAAACACAGCAATGAAATAAACACGAACTTTAAATATGAGGGTTACCGCACAAGTTATGGCTTTTATTTATTTTTTTACGAAAATGGAGACGAAGCAAGAAGTTCTCGAATATGCAAATGGAAGGTTAGTACATATGTAAATGTTACATCAGGGAGTTGAATAAAGAAATAGATATCCCCATTACGATATAGCACGTGAATAGTGAGTACAACGAATTGTTCGTTTCATAGATCCCTAAGTGTTTAACGAACCTCGAATTACATTGTAAACCATAACAAGGACAATTACCATGGAGTAATAAAATAACCACTAGAGGCACAATCGGCGCCACTATTTATGTGATTTCCGCTAATAAACCCTGTTCGGCCTAAGCTCTAAACTGCGATAAACAAAGCCACGTGAAACTAAATCTCGCTGATTTGCTGTTGGCCTACCGATGCTTGTACTCCTCTGCAAAATAGTTCATATGATATGATTATTATTTTTACTATGAAACTCCATACAAAACTGCTACATTATTATAAATGACAAAAATTATAATACGGATTATCTAATAAAACTGCAATCGAGTTTAGTTAAAGAAACAATAGAAATAAACACTAAGCATGCGCAGTAATTATGGCGCCAATTCAACTGTGGAGGCGTGTTCTGCTTTCAAGCCTGAAAGATGGCTGGCATGAATCCCCGTTCCGCGAGTGTTGTGGTGAAACACCACCAGGGTAAACCTTTACTCATGAAGCAACAATCGTTTACCAGCGAAATTATTATTATTATTTTTTATCTTTCGAGTTTTTTCTTTCTTTTCTGCTGCTGCTATAAGTATCTGGACAACACGAGACAGTATTGTCAAAGTGCACGTGTATAATTTGCTCCTTCCCCTGGGAGTGGGAGTGATACATCACTAGTCAATCGTATTTGTGACGAGCGGAAGGATACAAATATTTTGTTTATCGGAGTTTAGAGCTTACGCTGAACAGGGAATAGCTTGTTGCCAATTGAACAGTCATTTGTTTTTTCATTTGTATGGCAACAAGAATTTTAGGAATATCCAAAAACAAATGCATAAAAAGATTGCGATCTTTGCCAATAATTAGTTTTTGGATCAGAGTCCACAAAATTTTTGAACGGTCCCTAAATCGAGTTTTCGTATTTTCTACGGAATAAGCACATCATACTGAGTTAACTGATAGTTTGGGTTTGGCTACACTGTATGTACTTCTTCATATATACGGCGTACAAGAATATTTTTGTTTGAAATATATTGGATCTTTTGATCCAAAAAAGCAGTCGCCGGTTATTTCAATGTGTAAGCGACGTTAAATAAAAATGCAAACAAAATTTCTGACTAGAACTCCTATGAAACATACGTATCAATTATTTAAAAACACAATATTACAAATGGATTAAAGGAGTATCATATTTTCGAAGCGTCAAATATTGCAGTATTTTTTATTGTTTTTTTAAATATAAATTTACTCGGAGAGCTATATGAAAGTGGAGTAAGAAAAGCTATGCTAATAAACATAGAATACAAATGATATAAAGACATAATACATATTTTAGGGTTCTGTAATTAAAATAAACTATTCAGATTTACTGTAAGTTCAGCTGCATGTTAATTTTGATAAAACAAAGAAATAATATATTTAATTGTGTTTAAACGAAATATGTACTCCTACTAAGTAAAAGAAATATCCAGTAAAAGATCATAATTTAACGTATGTTTTACCTGTTACGAATATTATAAGCTTAATGTGTAAATTACCTGAAGGAAGAGGGGTAACTTATAATTTTGTAATTAATAATAATGATTTCTATTATACAGTATAGATTCCCAAAGAGTTCTACAAATTAATAATGTTTCCGCTTCTAAATAGCAATTATATCTTGTTTACAAAATGAATTACTTCGTTGAAATAAGTGCAAGTAACACAAAAATTTTAATGTACTTACTCGTAATTACAAATACTGGAGAAAAATACTTTGATGCATGTTAACCAAACTATAGCATATTAGCATCTAGGATATCATCAGAAAATAAAGTTGGGGCGGGAGTTCATGATGGAAGAACTCTTTCGGTTTGATTGATTGGAGGGATTAATGACAGGTTTGATTAGGAAACATTAATTGTGAAATGAAATCTTTAAGTTTTACGTCCCACCGTTATGCCGGTTAGGCTAAAGGAGACGTTGATGATGAGAGATGAGTAAAATGGTGGAATGAAGAAAGTGGGAGGAAACGGGAGAACACGAGAAAACCCACGAGCACGGTGTTTGTCCACCACAAAGTCCACACGGCGCGAGCTGGGATCGAACCAAGGACCCCAAGCACCAGAGGTGAACGCTCTACCACTGAGCCATCGCGCCCCCAACATTAATTGTTCTTAACTACAAGTTTGAATGGTTTTCAGGAAACTATCATGCGCATGGTCATTTAGAGTACAAAAATGATAATCCTGATGCTTCTCAAAACATTAATTAGAATTTTTGTATTCAAATTCTTGATCAGAGGAGAGAGATTATTTTTGACGACGTTGACTATCAAATCAACCTTTGTACCCCCCCTTGTTCTTCTTGTCCCACTCTCCCATACTTGATACTAATTCGAGGATAAAAGTACATTTCCAAAATTTTCGTTGAACAATCAAGTACTAGGTTTAATCGGTTCAGAACAGTTTGAATAGGATGCTATGATCAACACGATAAGTATTGGCGTGATTTATGTTTAAAAAAAAAAAAAAAAAATTTAAGGAACGTTGCTTGTCTCGGAAGAAAAATGGCAGAATCTGGAAGCTTTGAAGGTCTTATGCAGCCCAGATGCTCAAACCTTCTATATGGAACTATCAAAAAAATAATTAACAGAGTAAAGGAGAATAAAACCGACAAAGGAAGAAAACAATCTATTTTAAATAATATTATTTAAAATTTAGAAAAAAAACAATCGCCTCTTTTTTTCCAATGTTTTGCCTTCAATAGACCCCTTTTTCCCCAGTACAAACCAATTTCATGTATTTTATTATTATTTTTTTTTTGTATTATTTTACTTACAATAATATACGTTGAGCATAAGATTTTGCAAGCTAGTTTCCAATATAATAACGAACTTGTAAACCAAATTTCAAGCATTTTCCACGATTAGTTTACGGAATAAAATGTTTTGAACTTTAAAAATCGTTTCCTGAAAAATTAGTAAAAACGGACATCCCAACTTTTCTCCTGGACCACAGCCTTCTATATATGTACCATAGAGAAGGCTGTGCCTGGACTCACCAATTGAATACGGTCGCTGCAGTTCGAGGAACCAATAAATGGGCCAAGACAATAGCCTTGATTTTGTATATTAAAATACTTTTGCAGATAAATAATTTTCCGATAATTTGAAGCGTCAAATGATGTATGCTTTTCGCTTTTAAATTTCTCTATACAGCGATAACGTGCACAAGAAATTGAGATTTGGTTCCTTCAAACAAACGTCATTCAAAATACACAATGCCATGCAAGTGCCTTCTGCCATGCACCAGTGTGATTGAAAGGGCAACGCGTTTGCAGCGCCAGTTGTGCCTCTAGTAGTTATATTATAAGTACGGCAATTATAATTATGCGTAAAGCCCACAAACACATACCAGTGGCATCTAAGGTCCTTCGAAGTAGCCACCTTAAACAATCCATCACACACTGTCCACGATATGGAAGGCGCCCAATATCCATGGACTCACCATGAGCGAATTTTTTAGTTTCACGGCTCACTGCTCTGGCAATGTCTTTACGTGTTCTAAAGCCTGTTTCAGTTTTGAAGTGAGGTCGAAATCGCAAAATGATAAGTCTAGCGAATATGGTGGATGTTCGAGTACTTCCCATCTCTATTGCGCGAGAAGGTTCTGCGCACATGCTCTTACTGTGGAGTCATAATCCTGTCATTTAGTGGGTTCTTTGGGGGACTACTTTAAAGGACTCTAGATACCTTCTGGGCTTCATGCATAATTGTGATTGTACTTGGTTTGTAGTGTTGTAATTAGATGTAAAACCTTTCACGTCTCGTCTCGATTCTCAGATAGTTTTTCTCGTTTCATCTTGAAAATGTTCTCGTCTCGTTTGGTAAATTCATAGATAAACTCTATGCCCTGATTTTCTTCTTAATTTTACCTAGAACTTATCAGAAGTTTCCGCGTCACGAGAAGTTAACGAAAAATTGTTATAACAACACGAAAACCATATTTATTATTCAAGGGTTTTGTTTAATGACTTTGTGTACGTCAATAAGTGCCCTTAGTACATTACTATGAGTTGTGTAATACTAAAATAGTGTTTGAGATTTTAGATTTAGATGAACTAATGTTGCTTACGAGATTTGATTCCGATTTGATAAATTTCTAATTTCGTCTAGTTTCTCATCTCGAAAATGAAACGAGAAATGTTATTTATGCTTCTCGCCTTATCTTGAATTTAAAAAATGTACTTTTTGTCTCGTTTTCTGGACGACATTTCTCGTCTTATGGGCAATATTAGATCCAAATATTCTACCTAGAAATGACAGATTTAGGAGTTTCAGCTTCAGTAGGTGGATAAGAGAAGAAATGTAACCTACTACAGGAACGCTCAATGTAAATAGATAAATAATAATAATAAAAAAAATCGCTATTTCTCAACGATTTTTTCTCTATGGAAGCTCAACATTAAGACCGAAAGTGACATACAACTTCCAGTTTCGAAAGAAGGCTTAGAAATGAGATTTAATCTATTCTTGGGGCATTAAACTTATATCAAAATACCAATTTAGGTAACTATTACTGATTTTGCTCGTTGGGGATAAAAGCAGGTCCGTATCCAGGGGGTCTAGGGGGGCCAGGCTCCCCTAAAATTTTGCTGCCCTCTAAAATTTTTACGGTAGGCTTGCAAATGAACTATAATATGGTTGGATCGCCCCACTAACTTCAGGCCCCCCCCCCACATTTTTGGGCTGGCTACCGGCCTGCTGAAAAGGCTTTTTGACTACGGTAATAATTCATAGCGCTGAAGCACTGGAGTGCTGAAGTGCTAAAATGTTTCTTGATTCTATGGTAATAGTTCAGAGAAGAAGTTCGTGAGAGTGGTGAATCTGCTAAGCAGATCTGGGGCGGCTTTCAGCTTTGGCATGTAGGTATGTAGCGTGTACTATGTTGGTCAGGTTTAAATCCTTCTCCGAATTTGAAAAAATAAATAAATAAATAAATAAATAAAATGAAATCTTCGAGATTTACGTCCCGCAGTTATGCCGACTAGGCTAAAAGAGACGGTGATGATGAGAAATGAGTGAAATGAAGTAAGTGGGAGGAAACGCGAGAAAACCCGAGGAAAGGCACGCACACGGTGTTTGTTTACCACAATATTCACTTGGCGGGAGCCTGGATCGAACCCGGGACCCCATGCACCAAGGTGAAAATCTACCACTGAGCCACAACGGACCCCTCTCCCAATTTGAAGCTCTTTAATAGTTTGGATAATATCTTCAGACGATGAATTATCACCAGGAGATGTCTTTGGTGTTGAAGCTGCGATAGTGCGTAATATTGTAGGCTCAGGTCTTGAAGCGGATTTGGCAGAGGTATCTTGAAAAGGTGCTGAACGTGAGATTGTGCTTGCTGGTGTTGCTTTTCTTTTTGCTTGTAGGACTTGTTGTATTCGCGGCAGCGGCGCAAATCTGTTTTCAACATTGGGGGGATGGGTAAGACTGTGTATTATCAGGAGAGCAGAGTTGTCATCAACATTGGGAGACGGGCAGATATGAGGCTTATTCTGGGGGGAACATTAATTTCATTTTACTTTCCGTAGTGCAATCGGACACAAATCGACACATTTCTTCCCCCCTCCAAAAACCAATTTCAAATAGGATTATTGGGGAGGACAGTTCCCCCAATTCCAAGATTGGAGGGGACATGTCCCCCTCATCCCCCCGGGATTTGTGCCAGTGATTCGCGGACATCCGAAAGAATTTGCAGGATGAGCGCCTTCACAGTTGACACATTTTGCACGTGTGTCTCTGGTCTTCTTTTCACATTGATACGTCCAATAAGTGCCGACACACTTAACGCACTGAGGCAAAGCAGTAGTGTGGTAAGAACGAAGGAGGACTTAACCTATCCTTTACGCGTAGAGTCTATGCTGAAAACGCGTTTTGCTCTATTTCGTACTTTTTTTTAGCCGATATATGTTGTCCTTGCGATTTATTTATTTATTAGAAAATTAAATGAAGAACGAAAACCCTGACAGAACTTTCAAATTATAACACTTTTTCAAATTAATACTATTAGAGTTCATTTATTTGACACTAATGCCATCTATACGAGAATTCTACGAAATACTTGGAATTGCACGTCACTGTCCAAATAGCCACTGTGCATCTGTGGTTGTTCTTGTTGTCATTATTATTATTATTATTATTATTATTATTATTATTATTATTATTATTATTATTATTGGAGTTTAGCGTTTATTTCAGCACCGAGACTGTATGAGACGTGGATCTACAGTTTAACGTAGAAACCGAGCCACGTTAATGGGTTTAAATTTCAAGCTCTCTGACTGGGAACCGAACTTGTGATCTCGTGCAACAAAGACATGCACAAGTCACTAGATCAATACAGAGGGTATATATTTTAGTGTTTTACGCCCTTATATGTAACACCGAGGATACAAAGGGCAGGACCTATTATTAACGTGGATTCTGAACCGGGGCTTGAATTCGGTTCAGTTACCGAGTACAGAGGCCATGATACATGAGCATCGCAAACAGTACAAGAAGTTCTCAACCACACTATAGCTCGCATCCAAGATAGACGGATTATAGGATCACATCACCTGATTCGGTCGTTATCCACCTGGATTGAGATGGCAGAACCACGTTTCGACTGATGTATATCTCCCACTGGAGAAAAAATGAAGTTTCAGTTTTATGTTCTTCGGTTATGCCGTGTAGGTTACAGGAGACGACGATGGTGACAATGAATGAAATGGTGGAATGAAGAAAGTAGGAGCAAACGAGAGAACCCGGAGAAAACTCACGCACACAGTGTTTGAAAACCACAAAGCCCACTGACGCGAGCTGGGATCGAACCACGAATCCAGGTACTAGAGGTGAACGCCCTACCACAGCCACTGTGGCTCCTCCCTCTGCTGAAGCATCTATCTCCGAAGAATGTCTTTTATACCAGGATATCTTAACCCGTGATACGCGTATGCAAGTCGCTATTGGTGGTGCATGCGAGTCGCTATTGATGGTGCATACGCCTTATGGTGCTATTAATAGACCCTACTGTAATTAATATGCTATAGTGGTAAGCAAGTGAAACAGCTTGAGAAGCCCTGGTTTACACAATAAGTAGCTCAACTGCACGATCTTACTCTGGTGCGTGGGGTCCTTGGTTCGATCCCAGCTCGCGGCAAGTGAATTTTGTAGTCGACAAACACCTTGTGCGTTGGTTTTCCTGGGTTCTTTCGTTTCCTCCCACTTTATTCACTTATTCCCTTCTCATCATCACCGTCTCCTTTAGCCTAGCCGGCATAACCGTCGGACGTAAAACTGAAAGATTTCATAGCACGTTCTTAGTACACGTTGGATGGTATGCAACCTGGAAGGCACCAGAGGTATTTGGGTTGTCTACCTCTAGGAGTTCCTGAGATGATACATTTTGAACCTCTTTTGCTCCTTAGGATACGCAGTTTAAAAATTATAAGTAATCTACGGTGTCTTGTCTACAATTATCTAGAAGTATGCCAAGCTGTAAGTAATTAAACCAATGATGTAGATTTCTATAAAGAACAAACAAACGAACAATGTGACGAACGTTCAACTTGGTACAAGAGAAAATATGTAAACCCTCAAATGTAAAGCATAGAGAATCAAATATCGTACTACTTTTCCACTCTTCCTAACAAAATATTATTGAAAGCATAATTGTTTAATTTATCTAATTTCTGAGTCCTCTCACACAGCTATTCGTTTTTATTGTTTGCATCTTCCATGTTCTCGCTGCTTCTCCCCCAAAAGCAGATGCCTACATCATTACTGTTGCTACCTTTAAAACACTGGCCATTGACTGAAGAGCTGCGGCCTCCTATATTCTGTGGTTTCTGCGGCCCAGTGCGGTATTGGTCAGTGTGGGGAACGCGGTTCACCAATGCTCCCTTCAACTGCAACAGCTGCTGCTATGGAAACTCAGGAGAGAAAGTTGAAGACCGTCCCAAATGCCTGGAGACTACACTACTTTCAGAGCATTCATTCAAAGCACTGCTTTCAGAGCATATATACATTCAATTTATTTCTCAACTGCCTTTGTTTTGGGCAATTCACAGTGTTCGATATATTCTTTAAAGAATCAAAGTTTAAAAATATTGTTTCTCTCTTACTTTCAATATAATAATAATTTCTAGTGTAACAATTAGCGAGAGGCAGGTCCTTTCCGTGCATGTGGCGGCGGGTTCGATTCCCGATGAGAGAACTTGCTCGAATATAAACCCAAATAGTGATTGGCTGGTTGGATAGGATTGCTATTGTCGGTTTAAGTTTGGTGTTTTTCACCACAAAAGGCTGCATGAGACGGAGCCTAGAGAGACCCGAGATTGAGACAAGTGTAATCCAAATTACTGTGATGCGTTCAAATTCCAATATTCTCCAACCGAGAATTGAGCTCAGGATTCCGTGTACAAAAGGTGCTGGCCAATTGATCAGCGAAGAGAGAGATAAACCTAAGTACTGGTTCGGATCCTAGTTTAAGTAATAGATCCTGTCTCATACAGTCTCGATGTTGAAAAGTCACAGCGACGCTATAATCGTTTTAACGATATTTTTTTTCCATAGATAACACTACACATTGCTGGGCTGCAGAGTAAATGAAGTTTACACAGTAGTCATTTTATGGCGGTAACTGGGAACGGTTTCAGACATTCTGATTGGTTAATCGTCTGTTTCAGTATTTTTCATTGGCTATTCCATTTCCGATTGAAGAGAATGTGTTGTCATTTCTCCTACATCTTCAAATTTAACTCTGTCGTGTATGTGTGGCCACTTAGTTTTAACAAGATACAAGACGATACAAAGCTCTTCCAAAAGAAAGTGATACATTTTCCGAGACGAGACATCTTTTCGAGACAAGCTCGTCTCAGCTCTTGTCTCGTAGGCAACCCTACTTTTCCAACAACCAATCAGAAAACAACAGAGATATTGATTAGAAACTGTTATTGTGATTTAACGTTTTACGTCCTTAAGAGTCTTCATCCCGGCGAAATTAAAATACCGCTAATTTTACAGTAATTATGTGATATCTTCAAATAGATAGAAGATAATTGAAATATGGAACAAGAGCGCCCTAGACAATATTATTTTGCGTGAGGTACCGTTATCACAAGTCACCTAGTAGCTTTATGTTTTCAGCTGTTTGGAAGCGCGAAAATAAATGCCGATTTTCAAAATGGCTCGAAATCGAAAGCAGATAAGTGAGTCGTGATAACGGTTTCTCATGTAAAATAATATTGTCTAGGGCGCTCTTGTTCCACATTTCGATTATCTTTTATCTATTTGAAGATATCACATAATTGCTGTAAAATTAGCGGTATTTTAATTTCGCCGGGATGAAGACTTTTAATGTAACACCAAGGTTATTTAAGAAGGGCATTTATGACTGAAGTAGTACTCAAACTTCTGTTTGGGCTTTTATTCAGGCAATTGTACTTCCAATACGGCTTGCACTTGCAACAACTCACACCGTAATCAAGTGTAAGGATTGATTTAAATTTATTATTAGTTATAGTCAGTGATGTGTGAAATCTTGCGGACACCCTGTAAATATCGGTATCACTTTCTGGACAAAGAATAAATCAATATGTCATTAAATCTACAGTGTTTATCGTCTTAACATCATTGTTTGAAAGCACATAACAAATCAGATTTGTCGTTCAAATTTACTTTATCCATATGTCAGGGATGCAATCGCGGGAGATGGGGGTTTATCAAGTCCGGACCCTACTCCCCAAAAGCATCGTGACTCTTTTAAAATAATATATGTACTGCACCAGGTATACACACACGGTGGTTCCACTTGATCCGGAAACCCTCCGATCTTCGAACCATCTCTCCAACAAAAATTTCTGCGTGTACACCTGGCATACATATACAGGGTGTT
Organism: Thermobia domestica; assembly: GCF_964235325.1. Taxonomy (NCBI): domain Eukaryota; kingdom Metazoa; phylum Arthropoda; class Insecta; order Zygentoma; family Lepismatidae; genus Thermobia; species Thermobia domestica. The sequence continues at coordinate 41,476,042 of NC_137460.1, forward strand.
TCAAAACAACACCGACAACGTTTGGGAGGTGATTCCTGACATCAAGATAAGGCGAAACGTTTAGACCAACCTGGGTGCAGAAATGCTTCCTTTCGGAGTTATAGGCTGCGGAAAACATGGAAAAATGAACCTTAAAGGTCCATAGCTCCAATAATATGGGACCTGCCACAGTCGGGTCAAGACTTTATTTAGGAACTGGTATGTGCCCTATCCAAATATCCATGTTTCAGAATCCTGCGGTACTTCCGTAACATTTTTATAGAGGTAGTTGGTGAGTACTTCAAATCATATGCCCGTAGCCAAACTCCCTCTATAAAAATTGTTGCGTGAGTCCCTTAGGATTCTGAAACATGTATTTTTGGATAGGGTACATATTAGTTCCTAAGTGAAATCTTATTACGACTACGATAGGTCACATAGTTTTGGAGCTGTGGAACTTTAAACTTAATTTTTTAAAAAATGTTTTCGGTAGCCTACAACTCCGAAAGGAAGCATTTGTGCGCCCAGGTTGGTCTATACTTTTCGTCTTATCTTGGTGTCAGGAATCACCTCCCAAAAGTTGTCGGTGTTGTTTTGAAACACCCTGTATATCTGTAGAAGTTAGTGTAGTAGAATTATAGTGTATTATATTGCAGTAGAATTCCGTTAACTCGCCTCCCGATATCTCGACATTCCGTATAACTCGACGATTAGAGAAGAGATAGAAAATTGTGAAATAGTGGACTCTCTGAAGAAAATTCTAGGCTGTGGAGATGGTATTGATGGTGATGAAGTATGAACGGAACAAGATAAAAACTGTGAGTCTGTGAAATTTTAGGAAATGGTGAAGTAAGTAGTTGCTGTAGTGACAGAGAACGAGGACAAAAATTAACATATCTTATGAATTCTTTGAAATGAAATCTTTCGGTGTTACGTCCCACGATTATGCCGTGTAGGTTAAAGTAGGCGCTGATGATGAGAAATGAATGAAGAAAATGCAAGGAAACTGGAGAACCCCAAGAAAACCTACGCACACGGTGTTTATCCACCACAAAGTTCACTTGGCGTGAGCTGGGATCGAACCAATAGGAGAACGCTCTGCCACTGAGCCAATGTGGGCCCAAATTATGTATCGGAAGACGAAGATATGGAAGACAACAAAAAATTTTAAAAAATGATTACCAGTGAAGGAATAAAAGTTGCTGAAGGAATAATCCGTTACTTACAGGAGTAAGGGACATGGACATTTTGATTCTTGATCGCCTACGCGATGTAGTTGCCCGAAGACGAAATGAAAAATGAAATGAAATCTTTGAGTTTTACGTCCCACGGTTATGCCGGTTAGACTAAAGAAGACGGTGATGATGAGTAATGAATGAAATGGTGGAATGAAGAAAGTGGGAGGAAATGGGAGAACCCCGAGGAAACCCACGCACACGGTGATTGTCCATCACAAAGTTCACTTGGCGGGGGCTGGGATCGAACCTAGGACTCCATGCACCAGAGGTGAACGCTCTAGCACTGAGCCACCGCTGCTCCTACGAAGACGAAATGAGTCTGTCAGACAGGCTGAAATTACGTTTTATTTCCTACAAAGAACTAGTAATTTCTCCAGTTAAAAAATAGGGCTTATTGTAATTTTCTGTATCCTGTGTTGTGCTTGAACTTTCAATAGAGCAACACTCTTCTTCGTAAAACTCGACATTTTCGATAACTCGTCAGCTTGGCAGTCCACATTACGTCGAGTTTTCGAGACATTACTGTATTCAGTAAAATAAAAGAGATTTACGCAATCGTTTTGACCGTTGCAATTCTCAATTATTATCTCGTAAAATAGTATTTCTGTTAACGTTTATCGAACAAAAACTAATAAAAATTAACTAGCAATAAAATACAATCAAACTACATTAGCTTCTTATTTCCAAAATGCAAAATAGAATAACTGCAATAAATGTGTCTTCAAAAAGAAACCTACTCAGTCGTTAAGGCGTCATCAAACAATGAGATATCTCCAATACTAAATCCATTTTCCGTTTCTCTTTAGCCAACTGTCATAATAAGACACGCTTTAAAGATTGTCTTATGATTTTAAACCGCTCTCTAGTATTGTTAGGAAACATTGTGTAATGCACTGAAAATGGAATTTGCTGCAAAGCTCACATTGGATCTAAATCTTATACAAGAAGTAACCTATATCCTGTAAGGTATACTTAATTTTACTCTTTTACAAATCCTTGTTTGAGCACACCAAGTACTACTAACTTTGTATCTCCTTTTTCTCTTTTATCTTAAAAAAATCACTTTTGCGCGTTGCGACGCGATATCGAACATTTTTTGGGGGGAACTAAAATCATAATAAAGGAAGACGCTGACATGCTTTTTTTTCCTTTTCTTTTTTTATGCATATAAAAACCTATTTTATGGCGAGTCGTCGGGAGAAAAATGATGTAAATTTTGCTCCCAAGTCTGTGTGTACGTACCATGGACGACGCGTCCACGTCCTGAGAGTCGGGCGTCGTATTTTACCTCGACGACTTGACGACAATCTCTCGTGTTTTCATATATATATATATATATATATATATATATATATATATATATATATATATATATATATATATATATATATATATATATATATATATATATATACTCCTGTTCAGTGCCTTCTACAACATGACTATCCCAAGAGATTTCTTTTTTTTAATGTCCAGAAAGTAATCAAAATGTTACGAGGTAAAGCTAACTCAACTCTTCTACGACAAGAGTCATTTCGGAAAAGAAATGAAGTGTTATATAGAATGCAATAGATGCGAAGAACGGACCAGGATGGTTGCTGTACTGCAGGATAACAGAAAATGGTTTGAGTTGGAGGTGGTAGGAGAGGTGGGGAGGCCTGAAAGCAAGAGCAAATCCGGATTTTGTAGATAAAAAGACTTCATAATCCAAAAGCATTTCTCTTCCTTTATGCCATTACGGAGCGCCTATGATGTTTGCTGGGAAATATCTCTACCTTGCCTCTCTCTCTCTCTCTCTGTCACTCCCTCACATATATCCATAACACATACAACTTCTACTGTTACACTCAGCACCTGTTCTCATTCTGTAGACGAATGATGTTTATATATACACTCTAACATACACACACACACATAGAAAGAGAGAAAAAGATACATGTAAAAAGACCAATGGTTCAGCACCGAGGCAGTACCTTTTTTCATGTGTTAAGTTTTACAAGTCCTAAACCAGTTTACAGCGTACGCTCTCCTCGTTATGAACATGTGTTTACGAAGGCATCAATAACGCTAAGAGAAGGCGCGAATGCAAGCTAATAACGAGCTTTCAGAGACTGGCGACATTGCTGCATGGAGACATCGTTTTATGTCGCTGTTAAATTCCCCTCCTCCAACCCTTTCACTTCAAGCAGGTCCTCATATATAGAGGAGAGAGTCTCTACAACACTCTTCTGCTTACAGCGTTTCTACTGTCTCCTTACTGTTTCAGTGGCTTCCAACAGTGTAACCAATCGACAATTTTAGTTCAAACCATAATGTGCAGTAATACAGAACATACACTTACTTATCTGGTATGTTAACATGGATTCACATTAACAACTTACTGGCGATACTCCAATTTATGTCGATGTTCTAATTATTATTATTATTATTATGTTATTACTGGCAGGTCATTTGCTGCAGACTGAAAATTACGGTGCCCATTTAACTTCTGATTGACTTACAGATTGTCCTTATTACAGGTCTATGCATTGATATAATGTGAGTATTTCCCTTTTTCTCTTCTACTAACAGGCTTTTGATCACTCTATTAGTTTAAGATGGTTCAGTGTTGGTTCAGTTTTGAATTTTACCTTTCAGTGAAAATGTTTAAGTCTTCATCCCGGCGAAATTAAAATACCGCTAATTTTACAGTATTTATGTGATATCTTCAAATAGATAAAAGATAATTGAAATATGGAACAAGAGCGCCCTAGACAATATTATTTTGCGTGAGGTATCGTTATCACAAGTCACCTAGTGGCTTTCCGTTTACAGCTGTTTAGAAACGCGAAAATAAATGCCGATTTTTAAAATGGCTCGAAATCGAAAGCAGATAAGTGAGTCGTGATAACGGTTTCTCATGTAAAATGATATTGTCTAGGGCGCTCTTGTTCCACATTTCGATTATCTTTTATCTATTTGAAAATATCACATAATTACTGTAAAATTAGCGGTATTTTAATTTCGCCGGGATGAGGACTCTTAAGGGGAGGATAGGACCCAGTAGAGGGCTCTTCTCGTGCAAGAGGCCTTTGACCCACTGATCTCCCCAAATGACGCCCCATAGGTCCTTATTACTAGTAGGTACTGGCTTTTCGGATTAAAAAAAAAACAACAACTGAAACCTGCTTTTAAAAAAGACTTAAATAAAACCGGTTCCGGTTTGTACAAAAACAGGTTTCGGTTTTAAAGTCGGACCGGTTTTGTATCAAAAACTTGTTTGGAAACTAGTACTACAAGAACAAGAACAAATAACCGGCTTCAGCGAAAATCACACTGATTTCAGTAGCAGCCCAAATGTCTTTGGAGAAAATGGAAAACGGTTTCGATGATAAACCGAACTGGTTCCTGAAGAAGACTGAAAAAGATTCGAGCTCCCTTATGGCTAAGCGGTTAGCATACGCGCCTTTGCGTGGGAGACCCGGGTTCGATTCACGACGGGAGTTCATGCGGTTTGGTTCCACACGCACGGCGCAAATCTGTCTTCAACATTGGGGGAAGGGACGGTAGTATAGTCATGGAAAAATTAATAGCATTTATAAGGATTTCAAAGAAGCTTCTACCTAAATATACGCAAACATACAATCATATACACATCAAATTAAAGAACATTTTGTGTAGAATCCAAATCTACTCCCAGAAGTTACGTATCTTTACAACAATTGATATTCAACAAAATGTATGGGAAAGGAAATATAAATCCGTCATGCTAAATGTTCATTTAATGGATGACTCGATATTGTTTTCAGTGAGATCCTCGCTCAATAAGGTAATCCACGTTCCAAGAGTGCAGTATGGTTTCCGCTTCCTTACTAGTTGTGTAGGTGCCATGGGTTACGTAATTGTATTGGTCTAGTAGTGTTACTTTCACTGACAAATTTGAAAGTGATAGTTTTACCCATAAATATTGATTTACCGTTTATAAATTATTGATATCGGACATCGACATGGGTAAAACGTGTGATAATACACCACAGAAAACCACTAGAAAGCCACTAGAACAGCAAGTGAGTGTGGCAAAACTAATGCTGAAATAGCCCGGATTATGCAATTGCATAAAAGTACACTGGGTTGGCAGCTGGCCAAAATTCGGGAAACAGGGTGCATAAAAAGTGGAAGAATTGGCAAATGTGGTCGAAAAATGGAATCCTCGCCTAGACAGAACAGTGCACTGCGACGGTTGTGTCTTGCAGACAGGTTTGAGTCATCAGCAAATCTTGCTTGAAGTTGGAGGGGAAAATCTGGTGTCGACGTTTGTCCGCGAAAAGTGAGACACAGCTTAAAATCAATGGGTTTGCGTTCACCTAGAGTTGCCAGGAAGCCATAAAAAAATCTTACACCGGAACAACGTAAAAGGCGCGTAGAGTGGGCCAAAACTCATAAGGATTGGACAAGTGACCAGCGGCGCAAAGTTCTGTTTAGTGATGAGACGAAAATAACCATTTATGGCAATAATTCACGCGCTAGAGTTTATCGCATAACTGGTGAAGCACTTAATTCTACATGTACTATAAAAACTTCCAGGTACTGTACCAGTGTAATGATTTGGGGATGTTTTTCTTTTAGTGGAATTGGTAAAATTCACATTTGTGATGGTGTTGTTAATGCACAAACTTATATTCTTGAAACGACAATGATACCTGCGAGTAGTGATTTATTCATCAGTGGTTCCTTTATTTTTTAAGACGATTCTGCCCCTGTCATCGTGCCAGTTATAAAAGACTATATGCTGTCCTTACGTCATGTTACCCAACTTCCTTGGCCTGGTAAATCGCCCGACTTAAACCCAATTGAAAATTTATGGATTGTTTTGAAGGATAAGGTTCGTACAAGATATCCTACAATGAGAGCAGAGTTAATTCAAGCAATAAACGACGTCTGGAAACACTGCATTTCAATAGAGACACTACAAAACTTAGTAAACTCGATGCCAAAATCAATTGGGTACGCTTCACTTAACTTCAATTACTTTCACTTCACTTAACAATTGACGTCATATTTTGTTGAATATCATCAATTGTTGTAAAGATACGTAACATCTGTGCGTAGATTTTGATTGTATATGAAATTTCCTTTAATTTAATGTATGTATCATTAGATGTTTGTGCATATGTAGGTAGAAAATTCTTTGAAATCCTCATAAATGCGTAAAATTCCAAAAAGTTGCTATTAATTTTTCCATGACTGTATCTTGGGAATATTCAAAATATTTATGAAGTTGAAAAACAATGCTGTGGAGGATCAAGAGAGCAAAGTTGTCTTCAACATTGAGAGGTGGACAGATTTGAGGCCTATTCTGGGGACATCAATTTCATCTCACTTTCTTTTATGGCAATCTCACACAGATCATCAAATTTCTCCCCCTAAAACACATTTCAAATCGGATTATTGGGAGGACAGTCCCCCCAGTTCCAAGTATGGAGGGGGACATGTACACTCATTCCCACCGGGATTTGCGCCAGTAGTCGCACGTTAAACTGTAAGTCCACTTTTCACATAGCCTCGTTGCTGAACGAGACGCCGAATAAACTCAAAATCAACTCGAATCAAATGAAAATGAATCGGTATAAAACTGAACCGAATTTTGGAGAAAACTGAATTGTCGGTTTTTCTAGAAACCAGTTTCTGTTTTTTAAATAATAATAATAATAATAATAATAATAATAATAATAATAATAATAATAATAATAATAATAATAATAATAATAATAATTGTTCTACTACTCATAATAACAATAGTTCTCTTACTCGATTCCAGGCTATTTTGCAACTTGGACTCATTTGTTCTTGTGGGAGCTCTCAAGCTCAATCTTCTCGAAGGAGCTCGCGCTCACCGATCTCAATCAAGACTCACGCTATTTGAGATTTTGCACTCGTTCCAAGCTCAGACTCGCAATGAGTGACGATCGCGGTAGTTTGACCTCGTACACATTTACTTCAATGGGCTCTAGCTTGATAAGAATTCAGGTTAATTATCCTCAAAAAGTTGCTCGCACTTACTAACTAGATTGGGAGTCACCCTCGCTTCGACTCAGACTCAGGCTCTGGCTCGCAACAGACTTAGAGCATTCGTGCTCGCCCTCAATTATTAAGCGGGAGGCCCACTGAACACCGAGAGCCAGACTCGTGAGTTTGCGGTTGACAAAACAGTGTTCATGAGCTTTCTCGGTATGCTCCCGTTTCCTCCCATATTCTCAATTCACCACTTTTTCGTAACAATTCACTTTCATAAATTATCCATCTTCTTTAACTAAAGAGCATAATCGTGGACGTTAATTAAAGATTTGAATTCATTTTTTATTGGGTACTTCCAATATTACCTTTTGTTTGGCCCCTTCTCCCAACACTCACTAGCGTTGTTAAGAGTCTTCATCCCGGCGAAATTAAAATAATGCTAATTTTACATTAATTATGTGATATCTTCAAATAGATAAAAGATAATTGAAATATGGAACAAGAGCGCGCAAGACAATATTATTTTGCGTGAGGTACCGTTATCACAAGTCACCTAGTGGCTTTGTGTTTTCAGCCATTTAGAAACGCGAAAATAAATGCCAATTTTCTAAATGGCTGGAAATCGAAAGCAGATAAGGAATCGTGATAACGGTTTCTCATGTAAAATAACATTGTCTAGGGTGCTCTTTTTCCACATTTCGATTATCTTTTATCTATTTGAAGACATCACATAATTACTGTAAAACTAGCGGTATTTTAATTTCGCCGGGATGAAGACTCTTAACGAGATGAGAAATTTCTCGTCTCGTCTTGGAAACCGAGAATGAGATAAGAAATGGATTTTCAAATTTGAGAGGAGACAAAAATATGATAATTCTAATCTCGTTTTCGAGACCAGACGAGAAATTTCTCGAGCCTCTTGGACAACACTAATTAAGTTGATACTGTGATTGTACGAACATAAGAAAGAGCGTTTATCAACGTTTAAAGATAAGCAAATCAATACACAATACACTTCAATAGTAAATTTAACTTAAATATTGTTATATCACACCCTTCGTGGTCCTCTCTTGATACAGAAGAACTCCGTTAACTTCTAGATTAAATCACAATGAAGATCAAAACATAAATTTTGTATAGGCAGATTATTTTCGGAACAGCTATGAATTCTGACGCGAAGCTAGTCAGCGAGCCGGAACATGGGAGGGAAAATTCTGTCACGTGATGAGTTGCGCACAGTGAAAGCGCTGTGGTCAGTATATGTGAGCTGTCAGCCAGTTGTTTTCGCGCTGTTGTAGAAACGTCATGCTGTGCGACTCGATTCAGACGTGCGCGTACGAAAGCTAACAGCTGTTCCGAAAATAATACCTATACATAAATTTATAAAATAAGACGAGACGATAAAAACTTTTTTTTTTTTTGAGAATCGATACGACACATGTGAAATAATTCTTCGAGAATCGAGACAAACAGAGAATTCGACCAAAAAATTAGAACACGAAATGAGAAAAAAATTTACTTTTCGTTTTATCTCGTCTCGCGGGCAACATTTACCGTATTCATTATTTTCTTATTCCGCAAAACTAATTATCTCAATTCACTCCTCCCCCAACTCATATCCTCTTCTCGAATCCTTATATTGTTTTCTCACTGCATTTTGGTAATTATCATGATCTTGCTTCATACAGATTACGTTATCTGGCTTGTCAAGAAACTTCAAGAAGTCACCAAATACTCTTGATTTTATTAAGACTTACATCTATTAAAAGATTTAAACTTGCATTTTAAGATTTTTATATTATCAAAGAGCTAGTTTTCTTGATACTATAAGAAGACCAAGTACACACACAGCGAAGGAATATTAATTAGTAAGTTTTTGATACTATAAGAAAACCAAGTGCACATACAGCGAAGGAATATTAATTAGCAAGTTTTTGAACCTACAAGAAGACCAAGAGCACATACGGAGAAGAAATACCATTAGCAAGTTTTTTAATACTATAAAAGGACCAAGTGCACATACAGCGAAAGAATATTAATTAGCAAGTTTAAGAAAATATACTAATCAATAAAATAATGTGTCTATCTGTGTGTTTGTCATCACATTTTCTCATAGAAAGAAATTACTTTTAAGATCCAACAACTTTTGTATACAGATAGATCTTCAACAGATCTAGCCGGGTATAAAGCAGTTTTTATTCTTTCGATTTTCGTCATGAGGAAGGGGGTCAAACATCATAGTACACTATAACCCCGATTATTCGAGCCAACGTGTACCTGACTAACCTCGGATAAGTGAGGCTCAGATAATACAGAATTTCTGCAAAATGAAGGGCAGTATTGTACGCACAGTAGTAAAGGAGTGAGGTACAGTATATATATATATATATATATATATAGCCAATATTAATTGCTGTACAGGACGTTCGATCATTCTAGTGTAGGTTGAAAAGGAAAACAATAGAACATAGAAAATGAAAAAGTATATACTCACAGCACAGTATTTTCCAAAATTACATCATAAAATAATTTGAAGCTTCGAAGATGATTGTTGATACCAGTGCGAGTAATTGCGGAGCTGTTCCATTATTACAAGCGGAGGCGTGAGGGTTCGTAGGAATGAATGACTAGAGTTTCAAAATACGACTGCAAGAGCGGCTCCATAGCCCTTAATGTTTAAGCTTTATGTAGTGATCCCATGATCGAGCTTTCGAATCATCTTCCACTTCTTTTCAACTTTTTCTTGTTTTTGTTAATTTATGCCTATTGTGGCCTCTTCTCGGTTTCTGCTCGTACACTACAATGCGAGACATTCTTTCTTTTCTTTTCTTTTCTTTTCTAATTTTTCATTCTTTTTTTAAAGGACCTTCTGGGTTATTCCGGAACTCGGTTAGCCGGGGCTCAGATGATGGTAGCTCTACCGTACGTATAGGCAATAATAGTGAACCAAAATGCCTGTGAGGTAGACAGCCCACACTACTCGGTCGCGCTGTGGGTTGCATGGCCCGAAAATTGATAGGAGCAATGCCAAAGTCTGCTCATTGTCACATATTTCACTCATTTATTTACTTTCAGATTTTTAAACATTATTCTTCCTGTGTGAAGAACGGATACTTCTGCTAGTATGTAATAAAGACATAATTACTCCAATGGTTTATACATGCTATCCCAAACCCCAATTCTTAATGTGTCACCCTACTTCTGCTTACAGCTAGTTATGTGCGTAAAGGAAAATGTTCCACTCTTAGGAAAAGATGATCAATTTGCTTCTTAATAGTATATTTTGGTACAGTCATCTCATCTATAACTGTCTTCTTGTAAGAATATAATTTGATAATTATTTTGCAGAGTACTTTTAATACTGATACTATGTGTATAATCGAGAAATGTATATTTGTGGCAAATTTCGTAGGAACAGAATTATAAGTACGAAAATTAGAATGAGTAAAACAAAATGTTGGTAAATGGACAAGAAAGTTTTATTTTCGTTTTATTGTTCTTATTTACTGCTATTTTGACATGAAATTTGCTACATACATGTCTTTGCCGATTAATACACACGTTAACATTGTAAGAAATACATACCGGGCGAATTCGTTATCAAATTATATTCCTACAACAACATATTTATAATATACGGCAATTAGGGATGCGCACGAGAGAAGATTTGTGGCTGTCTTGACTCAGAAATGTGCTGTAAAAGTGATGTCTCGACTCGAATTTTGTCAGGAAAATCCTGTTTCGACTCGTCTCGTGCGCATCCCTAACGACAATAATTTTGGACATGAGTGTACATAGGCCTATACAGTACACAAATAGGAAACAATTTCTTCTAGAAAAATAAAAGGTATCAATTATATTGGACACGAACGACGTACTTTTTTTGCCACAAAAGTTTTTTTTTTCTTATCTTTTGAGACACTAAGCAAGACAAGATACTCAGAAGCACGTTATATTGTTCAACTCAATGTATTCTACCGACTAATATGTGTTTTACCTTTGAACAATATTTTAGTTAAACAGAAAGTAACACGTAAACGCAAAAGATAATTTTAAAGTATATGTCATTAAACACAATACTACGTATTGTCGTCTTGCTAATGTCATACTGCTGAAGGTTAACTTAGTATCAATTTCACCTCCATAACTGGTGTGGTTCTTACTTCAGTATTAGTTTCACCTCAATATGAGACGTGTTTCTTACTTCAGTATCTGTTTTACCTCAATACGTTACCTGGTTCTTACTTCATTTATCAGTTTCACCTCAATAAGGGGCGTGGTTCTTATTTCAGTTATCAGTTTCATCTCAATAAAAGGTGTGGTTTTTAGTTCAGTATTAGTTTCACCTCGATAAGTGGCGGGGCTCTTACTTCAGTATCATTTTCACCTCAATAAAAGGTGTGGTTCTTAATTCAGCATCTGTTTCACCTCAATAAAATGCATGGTTCTTACTTAAGTGTCAGTTTCACCTCAATATAAGACGTGGTATGTTTCACCTCAATACACTGTAAAAGTCGTGGTTCTTACTTCAGTATCAGTTTCACCTCCATAAGTGTGGTTCTTGTACAGCATCATTTCTTTTCTTTTTTTTTCTTTCTTCAGGTTACGTAGTTTACCTTCATTTTCTCAAGAACTATCTCACGCATATCGTTGTGTTCACATCAATAGGATCTATGAATTGGTATATGTCATATCTTCGGATGCTTTTACTTTTCGTTAAACGCTATTAATGGAATGAATATACGGACCTCCATATATCCTTCTGAATCACAGGGAAATGTCTGTTCATCCTAACCTGGCTTTTTTACTTTATCTCACTTCAGTGGCTCACCTAACCTATGATACGGTAAGTGAGAGAAAACCTTCCTTCACATACAATACTCTGACTAGACAGAGAACACTTGATCTAACTTACTTTGATATATCCAGATCCTTTAACACTAGACCTAAAGTACAGGATTACTTCTACATCATCATCATAGGTATTCTGCCTTTATTGGCAGGTCACTTGCCGCAGCTGAGAAGCTTCCATGCTCCACAGTCCTCCGCTAACCTTTTCGTCTTCGCGTATGATCTTTCTGTTTTAATATCATCCATTAATTGTAGTCTCCTTCGCCCCCTCCCTCTCTTTCCCGCCACCATACCCTCCAGGACATCCCTCATGATACAATCTCTTCTTAGGCAATGTCCCAACTAGTTTCTCTTCCTCTTCCTAATAATATCTAAAAGTGTTCTTTTCTCACCCACCATTTCTAACACTCTTTCATTCGTTTTCCGCTCGACCCAACTAATTCTTTCCATTCTTCTCCACACCCACATTTCGAAGGCTTCCAGTCGATTTTCGTCACCTTTACGTAATGTCCGCGTTTCCGCCCCATACAGTACAACACTCCACACGAAACATTTTATGAGTCTTTTTCTCAACTCTTTGTTCAAGGTCCCACAAAACAGACTTTTCTTTCTTTTAAGTGTTTCTTTCGCCATTCCTATCCTTGCTTTTATTTCACGTTCGCATTTCATGTCATTACTAAGAATACTACCCAGTTATCGAAAACTATTCACTTGTTCTATTTTCTCCCCTCCTACTTTTATATTTGACAGAGACCCCTTCGTTCCAATCACCATGGCTTTTGTTTTTCTAACATTTATTTTCATCCCATATTCTTCAAAGCCCTTTCTCATTTTTTCTAACATTTTATTGATTTTCTTTTCAGATTCTGCAACAAGCGCCATATCGTCTGCAAACCTTATGCATCTAATCATTCTACCTCCTACCGAAATGCCATCATCATCATGTAGGCTCTTGGCGAGAGGCAGCATCCTTGTCGAACTCCCCTTCCAATTGCACTATCTTCCGTCAGTTCTTCCCCTATCTTAACACTTACTTGTTGGTTCATGTAGAAGTTTCTTATGAGTCTTCTATCTTTCCATTCCAACCCTATTTTTGTTAGAACTCCCAACAACAATTCCCAATTCACGCGGTCAAAAGCCTTTTCTAGATCAATAAATATAACATACACTTCTTTCCCTTTTTCTATAAATCTTTCACCGATCGCCCTTAATAATCCAATTGCATCTCTTGTGCCCTTGCCTCTTCTGAACCCGAACTGCTCCTCCTCAACTTCTATCTCCGGAGACAATCTTTCATCATTCGGCCTGGATCGGGACCAATCATGGTTACCCACGTGAGTGGAGAGCAAGAGACAATTTGGAATTTAGGAATAAGAACCACTAGAAGACTTGCAGACGAAAGATAAGGAGGGCAAGCTTAGAGGCGAAGGACCAGCAGAGGGCGAGAGAGAAGATGGACGACAGGAAAGGAATAAAAAGGGAAAGCTCGGAGGTGAAGGATAAAGACAATTAGAGGCCAAGGGGAAGTTCGGAGGTAAAGGATAATGATGAGCAGAGGATGAAGAATAAAGACAAGTAGAGGACAAGTTCGGAGGTAAAGGATAAGGATGAGCAGAGGATGAAGAATAAAGACAAGTAGAGGACAAGTTAGGAGGTAAAGGATAAGGATGAGCAGGGGATGAAGAATAAAGACAAGTAGAGGATATGTTCGGAGGTAAAGAATAATGATGAGCAGAGGATGAAGAATAAAGACAAATAGAGGACAAGTTCGGAGGTAAAGAATAAGGATGAGCAGAAGATGAAAAACGAGTAGAGGACAAGTTTGGAGGTAAACGATACGGACACGTTTGGAGGTAAACGATGCGGACACGCAGAGCGTAAGTGCAAACTCGGAGGTTAAAGATAAGGGCATGAGCTAGCTCGCAGGTGAAGATCGTTCAAATACTTTCCATAAATCTACTTCCGCTGTGTCAAGAATGGGCATTTCAGTTAGTATTCATTAAACATCGTTATTCCCGTGCGAAAAAGGGCACTTTTGCTACCTCATATGTTTATTTCTTTTTTCTTTTTAAGAAACGAATCTCTGGATATGTTAAATTCTTTTACCATGCTTAATTAGTTTTGGGTACAAAGCAACGGAGACAAAGAAAAAAGGAATGTTGAACTAAGCCAACCATATCAATGCAGAAAAAAATTGAGTGTCAATTAGCCATCGAACCTGAAAACAAAGCGTATCAAGGGCGAAAGTGGTAACTACTTACCTACACAAAGCTACTACATATGGATACATTTAATATACAATCACAAAGTTAGCAACACTGTCAACGATCTTAATTTCCTTCAGTCTCAACAGATAATGTTAATTACACATAGTGCCCATTTGGCGCGGAAATAACATTCTAAATCAGATGTCGTAACTGAGTATGTCAACGAGAGGTCATTACACAAAAATCTTTCAGTGGCGTAATCGTAATTTGCCAGCAATATCAGTTCGCAACACTGCATCGTGATTTCCATCGACAGCAAAACAAAAACCCATTTTAAGTTTTGTAAAATATACATACAAACAACAACACGTGGCACAAACAACAACAAAAGGACTACATGAAGGCGACAAGAGCAGAAGACCTGTTATACACGCGAATAAGAGTCGCAGACAAAGTGAGCAAATGTTCTTCAGGACCCAACCTTCTGTCGTAAATCAGGCGATACAACATAAGCATCTGCAAGAGATGTTTGTTTAACCCACTAAAAAAGGACATTTCGCTGCTGCTGCAGCTCGGAACAAAACGCTTTCAGAGAGCGAGAGAGTGAACTAAACATCATCATCCAAGAGCAAGCACAAGACAGAATTACATTAGCTACTAGGAATGGAGAATACCTCTTCAGGGACGACAATAATAGGCATCTTCCGTTAAAGAGCCATTTCCAGGCACCAGGAGAAAAGTGACACACACAGAGAGATCGCAACAAACAGCCTTTTCATTGCAATCATGATTGGAAGCATGTTCGAACATGTCGCCCCGTAATAAAAGAAGTCGTCAAAAGATATAGCACTGAGAAAATACTCGAAAGTGAACGAAATGGCTCTTGAAACATGGATTGTATACTCTCTAAAGACTGTTTTTTGTTACTTTCAGAGTAAAATCTTCGGAAATAGATCTAAAGTTTCCCCCTCTTTATACGCATACATAAGGTATTTTTTTTTTACTTCTGCAGATAAGCAATCATTTTGCCACTAACGTTAAAAGAAAATCTCAAAGGAAGATAGAAAAGTAAATACGAGTTCTCTACTTTGTGCAGAGTTCAATTTCGATTTCGATTTTATCTTTTATCCTAGCCATTAACTTATATATTCGACTTTTAAAAAAAAAACTAAGAAAATACATTGAACATTCTACTACTATCCTTTGAAAGTACGGTTTACCATAAATATAAAGTGATGAGCTAACCTCTAAAACGAATTCAAAATAAATCTTTACAGAATTTGTTGTGTCTTTCCTCAGTTTCCTGGTTTATTTTTTGTTTTACCGTTGAGTCCTATGTGGCTGAGGAGACGATGAGAAATGAATGGAGATAATGAAACGAATAGTGAATTAAAATACAGAGGTTGATTCATTTACATTGAGCCAAATTTGAAAGTGTTTTTAGCCTAGTAAATGCTGTTTCCACCACGGGTGTTGTTCGAACTGCAGGCCGCCACTACCGACTATTACCTGGCATCAAAGTTTCCGTTGCAGGAGACTGCGTTGCAGCTACACCATGATATTGCATCCCATTCCCTTTTACAGGATCTTCCACACGTCGGAGACGGTTTGAATTTGACGATGAGAGACGCGCCGCTTCAGAAATCAAAAACGCTATAGTCCATTGGGCTGGCATCTGGACTCTTGACAGAGATGTCAGCGAAAGGAATTGCCAAACAATCCAGTTCCCTGTTCCATACGACGATAGAATTCCAGCGACGTTTCCGCCGTGTGGCTGGATGCCTTGTCTTCGTGCAGTTCAATCTGGTTCAAGCCTTGTCCGTACAATGCTGGGGTTTCATACTGATACAATTCAGTAAGGACATGAGTCTGGTAGTACGCAGAATTGATACTGATTTTACTTCTATCTTTTCGAGAGGCAGTTTGCCCCTGTACGAGAAACAGATCACAATTATGAACCCTTTTGGAAAATGGTTTTAAATATTCGCGTCGGTGTAGTGGAGCCAGGTCTATGTGCCGCATATTTCCGTATAATACGATACACATGGCACGACTTACACGAAAATTATGCACTTTACAGATTTTTATGATGCGCGACCCCGTGAGCTTATCGTCGGAAAGGGCTACCATGAACTCCTCTTAGAATCTGTTCAATTTCGGTGACATCACACTACCCTTGACCCCATTGTTCTACTGCGTGACTAACGAGATACTGTTGCTTGCCCACGGCAATCTCACGGCGATGGAATTGCGCATGCACAGTACACTTGCACACTGAATTTGGGTCAACATAACTGAATCAACCTCTGTATTTTTATTGGCGTTGAGCCTACCTAAGGCAATTTTAGGTGTGGTGAATATACAGGTAATTTCGTATAGTTGACTAGCTGATACGCCTGTTTTTTGTATAGAAAATAAGATGTTTTATTGAAAATACTTGAAAAGTATTTGAACACTCATTTTCTCATCCTCCTTAGGATGCGTATTCAAGTCGAAATGAAATGATAAACACTCAGCTAAACTGAAGTGTTTACTATGTTCAAAAATTCATTTCAAACGGTAACAGTTGATGTTCTTTGCAAAAAAAAAAAATTAAACCATTTTCTCTACTTAGAATACACACATCAATCAAAGTGTAATGATAAAAACTCAAGTGCTAACTATGTTTAAAAATTCATTTCATTTCATTCATTTCAACTATTTCCTTACTTTTTTTTTTTTCGTTTTTATGAATACAAAATATGAAGTTACAATATTACACAAATTGTATCCCTTCCCCTCTTTAGCGAATCCACGGAGACGGTGTTGTCCACCACAAACTTACTTGGCTAGGGATCGAACAAAGGACCCCACGCACTAGAGGTAACCGTTCTACCACTGAGCTACCGTGCCAAACCTACTTTCAGACTATATTATTTACCTGTGGTGATTACATTTATGTCAAAAAATGATTTGATGTGTCAAAAAAAAAAAAAAACTAGTGGATAAACATGCGGATTTTTGTACCCGACTAGACAATAAATACCTGGGTTTCAAAAGTGATAAATACTGTACGTACCAGGGGCGGATCCAGGGGTCGATCGGGGCGATCGCCCCCCAAGAAGAGGAAACTTTCTTATTTATATATATATATATATATATATATATATATATATATATATATATATATATATATATATATATATATATAAAACCCATCCCAAAGTTTGGAGCCCTTAAAAGTAGCAGTATGACAACCCCCCCCCCAGAAGTCGGTCCTGGATCCGCCCCTGGTACGTACATACAATTTCTGAAACTTCGTAGAGTACGACACGGAACACCTTATATATGAGTCAATACAGAACTAACTGACATTATTATTATTATTATTATTATTATTATTATTATTATTATTATTATTATTATTATTATTATTATTATTATTATTATTACTCTTATTATTATTATTATTATTACTCTTATTTTTAGTGAACGACACTGTAACTCCTCATCACAACATTTCCAATTGTTGAATATTACAACCAACTTTTAGCAGTCACTCTTTTTTATTGGTTTCATTCCACATGATTCACATTTAAAAAAAAATCTACTTCCCCTCCCTCTAAAAAAAAGTTTCCAATTCTCTGAGAGTCATTAATTTGTTGCAAGCGTCCCTGTAAAAATTCATTGAAGCAGAAAGAATGAGAGACGCTTTGGGCGTGTCACGTTCCGTCACAACGTGTCATCTACAGCATATACGAAATGGAAGAGAGGACCCGGCGACCACAGACAATTCATGCAACAAACGCCAACGACCAGGTGACACGTACCAATTAATAAAATTAACAAAATAACTCCCTTTCCCCCGGCCCTCGAACTGAGCTGTTCTGTAACCCCAAGGGAAATCTTCCGCTGGACGCTACACCGTGACGAATAGACACTCTGAAAGACATGTGGAGTTTTATACGTATATCTACTGTCGCATGGGCATATATATGAATATGAATGTGAAATGAATTTTGCCTGAGCGCCATTGCGTTAGACTGAGGATAGAATTAACTTTGCACGATATGACGAATTAAAGCGGAAAATGTGAGGTCAATTTTAGTCACTTCTTCTTTATTATTTCTTAACAGGGTGTCACATTTGATCCACCGAAAAAATCAAATTAGCGGGGGGAAGGGGGAGTACACGACTACCTAAAAAATACAAAATAAAAATAAAAAAAACATGTTAGTTTCGTTTCACATTGTAAAAACACGGAAAGTATGAGGGATTCAATACTGCTTTTGTTTTATGGAGGTCAATGTTCAAACCGGAAACGGTTAAATTACAACCACTTCCGGCCCGAATAGAAAAATAACGGTGCAATCGGAACCTATTCTTGGAGCGCTGAATCCATTTCCGACAACTACTTCTAACTAACTCTATGGCCTACGATACCCGGAGGTTCAATGTCGCGTTCACAAAAGTTCTCCACTGACTTCTATCCTTAGCCAACTGGATCCAGTTTCCACTTTGAATTTCTATTTCCGTGAGATCCATCTTAATATTGTCCTCTAATCTGGGCCTAGGTCTTCCTAATGGTCGTTTTCCGATTAGTATTCCAGTTAAGATTTTGAAAGCGTTCCTACTTTCTTCCATTCTGGCTACATGACATGACCACCTCAGTCTTCTAGACTTAATGACCGTAACAATGTTTGATAAACCGTATAAATTATGTAGTTCTTCATTATGAAGTTTCCCCATTCCCGTTCCTCTTGGGTTCGAATATTCGTCTGTTCTCAAATACTTCCCGTCTATGTTCTTCCCTCAGAGTAAGCGACCATGTTTCGCAACCATACAGAATAACAGGCATGATTATCGTTTTATATATTCTAAGCTTCTAATTCCTCGACAGAATTTGCGACGACAAGAGATTCTGAAGTGAATAATAACACGAATTCCTTGCTTTTCGTCGACATTTAATTTCTTCGTGAATATGGTTTTCGTCTGTTAATACTGATCCTAGATATTTGAAAGTATCTACTTTATCAAAAGAATTATTTGATATTTGAACGCATTCATAATTTGCCGTATTACGATTCGGACGAACTTCCATGTATTTAGTTTTCTCTGCATTTACTTCTAAACCCATGTTCTTGAAAGTTTAGTAAGACCTTTGCATTTTTTGAAAACTACTTCTAGCTATTTTTACGCTTCTTTTTGCGCTTATCTTTCTAATGAAACTGAAAGTAGTAATAGATTTTCGCACAGCATAGTTTGGAAATCTAATAAAAATGGATATGATCCTACATAATTTATAAACATGGCAAATTTCGACGTTGCTCTGTAGTAAAAGGTGTAGCTAACAAGTGACGTATGCGAATCGTGACAGCTAGATATTTATGAAAATTGGTACCCTGACTGATTGTGAATCGCTAATTATCATGGTGATAGTCACTCGGTGCGGAAATGCCTTGTTTACCCGCTACGTATGACAAGCAATAATTAGGTGAGGCTGTGCCGTGTTACACCCCCCTCCCCCAAAAAAAATGCAGAAAATGAAAAATGTGTGAAGGTATATAATCTGAGGAAGGGGTACACGTGACCAAGTACATGGCAGTAATGTCCCACAAGAGTGTTGCCATCCCAACACAAACTTATAGTTTTTCAAATAGAACGTATACGATTTTATAGCATTAAAACGATTGGCATAATACGTAGAAGAAAATAAGCAAAAGGTGAGTTATCAGTGTTACCGAAAAAAGGGAGATATGAGGCTCTAAAGTTAAGAAATTATGGGGTCCGTACAATGAAACGAACAAATTTACAACAACAAGACTTCAAAGGGAACAACTGTACAGTAGGAAGTAAACTAGAGCATGCACAACATTCAGTGACAAACGGGCGTGATACAGGATTTACCCAAAAACGACACATGTTAGAATAGCCGTAGAAAGAAGAAATCTCATGTGACATAATGCGGAAATGTGAACAGCAAGTCTTCCTGTAGCGCGGTAATTGCAATGGCGATTGTAAAACAAACTGTCTTGGGGTTGCAACACTACACAAAATCATGCATGCCTTCCAAACCACAGAAGCGACGGCGTAGCGCCTGAAAAAAAAAAAAAAAAAAAAAAGTACAGAAAAGCTGCGGCACGAAAAATAACCCATCTGTGGCAAGAATGTATGTCACAATTGATTCGCAAAGCTTAATGAACTGTGATAGGTGTCAGTTAAGAGAACAGGAAACGTTAGCATGTGAGACAACGATGTAGATAACACACACTACATTCAGGTTACCAGTAATATACAGGTGCAAAATATTTTCCATATGTAGTATGGTAAAACATGTACATTTCTCGCTCTAGCCGCACAATCGATATGACATATCAAGGCTGTTAGTTACTGGATGTTGTGCATGCTGTGGTTACTTTCTACTGTACATTTTGTCAACAATTGGACGAAGGGTCGTATCTCAAAATCTCACTTTTTCAGACATAAAGAAAGAAACAATTCCATAGAGAAGAAAAAAGTTAAATACGCAATAATTGATCAATAATTCCACATAATTATAATCTGGAATAGGAGACGAGTTATTACATATTCAACTGCTTTTCTGTCTACGTAATTATTATTTCTTTCTTTATATCTGAAAAAGTGAGATTTTGAGTTACAACCCTTCGTCAAATTGTTGACGATTCGTTCCTTCTGAAGTCTTGTTGTTGTTGTACATTTGTTCGTTTCATTGTACGGACCCCATAATTTCTTAACTCTACAGTCTAATATTTCCCTTTTTCGGTAACACTGATATAACAACAATTGTTTTAATGTTATAAAATGGTATACGTTCTATTTGAAAAACTATAAGTTTATGTTGAGATGGCAACACTGAGTGACACTACTGCTGTGTTTTTTGTCATGTATCATCCTTCCGTAGGTATCAGGTTACCTTCACACATTTTTTTTCATTTTCTGCGTTTTTGGTGTAAAACTCGGCACAGCATCACCCGGTCACTGCTTGGCGTATGTATTATACGTAGTACGTATAAACAAGGCATTTCCACACTAAGTGACTATTACCACGATGATTAATGATTCATAATTAGTCAGGGAACCAATTTTCATAAACATCTAGCTGTCACGGTTTGCATACGTCCCTTGTAAGTATACGCACTACAGCGCGAGCACGTGAAAGATGCAGCTCGTTCTCTGTTTTAACAAGATAGACAAAACATGGCTACACCGCAGCCCCCTCATTTGCTAACGGCATTTAAAGGGAATTCGGAGCGCCATTTTTAAATGCCATAAAGGCTGTTCTTTAGGATACTTTCGTTACCTATTTCATGAAGATCTTGTTGTGGTACGGTGGTTTAAGGGTCTTCACTACAGCGAAATTAAACTACCGCTAATTTTAGAGTTTTTCTGTAATATTTTCGAAACAAATAAAAATATTCGAAAATCAGAAACGTAGTGAACTAGACAATACTAGTTTGCATGTGATACCTTTACCACAATTCACCTATCTGCTTTTGGTAAACCGCTATTTACAGAACCCGCAAAAAAATGCTCAATATATCTACAATTGCAAATCGAAAGCAGATAGATGAGTTGTGATAACGGTATCACATGCAAAATCGTACTGTCTAGTTCACTACGTTTTTCCTTTTCTAATATTTTTTTTATTTGTTTTGAAGATATTATGGAAAAACTCGAAAATTAGCGGTAGTTTAATTTCGCTGTAGTGAATAGTAGATGGGTCGTTCATGGACGAACTGACTCTTTTGAACGACACCATCATGTGAAGTAGTATGGAACTAGTTCATACATTTGGAACTGTCCGTTCAAAGTAACGACAGCTCTGTAGACGACACCAGCAGTTGAGTCATGAGAGCACCGTACACAATTCCAGGAGTTCAAAGTAACGACGACTCCGCTCCGAAACAGCCAATAAGAATGCATGAAACTACCGCACACGCCTATCGACACCGATATAGCCAGATGCCAGTAAGAATGCATACAGGGAACTCAGTGAACGTAGTCGTTACCTTTTGAATGACACAACACCAGTTAACAAAGAACTGGCACCCTCTGAACGACGACTCCCAACCATTCAAAAAAAAAAAAAAAAAAAAGGCTCCTTTTTGAACGACAACTCCCAACCGTTCAAAAAGGAACTGGCACCTTTGAACGACTCCCGTATCGGTGCCGGAGCGAATGAGCTAGCTCCACCAAATGAACTGCTTCGACCCATCACTAGAATACCCTTAACAGCAGAATGCTCACCTCTAGTGCTAAGTGTCCCTGGTTCAACTCCAAGTAACGTGAATTTGAGGTGAACATCGTACATGGGTTTTCTCGAGGTTTTACCGTTTTCTCCACTATTCTCATACCACCAATTGCTCCATAATAATTCACTTTCATTTGTCATCTGTCTCCTTTGGCCAACAGGGCATAACCGTGGGATACGAACATCATCATCATAGGTATTCTGTTATTATTGACAAGTCAGGTCATAGGCCACCACCCCTCCCTATTTTTTCCATCTAGCACGTCCTTCACGATTGAATCCCTTCTCAGTGAATGTCCAAACCAGTTTCTCTTCCTCTCCTTAAGTACATATACAATGGTTATTTTCTTCTCCACCATTTCTAATACCTTCTCTTTCATTTTCCGTTCGCTGTTTACGAATAAATATAACACATAAATGTAGAAGACGCATATGAAAACCATTAAATCGTGATGTGACGTGACGTGACGTGACATTCATATATCCTTTATTTTCTGATTAAAAAAAAAAAGAAAAGAAAAGAAAGAAATGAACAAAGAAAGAAAGCGACAAAGAGAATTATAGCTTTTAAACTTTCTTTCAAATCTTTTGTTATAATTACATGTACAATAGTGG
Organism: Thermobia domestica; assembly: GCF_964235325.1. Taxonomy (NCBI): domain Eukaryota; kingdom Metazoa; phylum Arthropoda; class Insecta; order Zygentoma; family Lepismatidae; genus Thermobia; species Thermobia domestica. The sequence goes on from NC_137460.1 coordinate 41,499,177, forward strand.
TTCGTTTAACAGAACAAAATCATTTTTCCGTTTTGTAATAACGGGAAAAGAAATAAAAAATACAAAACGATGTTTAAACAGTGGAAGACAAACCAGATGCATTTATAATAAGTTACCTAATTACCTCTGTTACGAATTTAGAAAAAAAAATACATACCGGGAGGGAGACCTAAGTGTGGAAAGAGGACAAAAGAGAAGAGAAAACGTTAACAACAGAATATGTAGCTAAAGGGGGGGTGCTGAAAAACACATAATTAGGACTAACATTAACGAGTCATTATGGTTCCCCGCTGACCACGATGCCGTCTAACAAGAAATAAATAGCACTCGCAGGGCCTTCTCCATCTCCATGCAAGGCAAACTAACAACATATTTCCTTTTTCACAACAGTATACAAGTATATGAGGTTTTTTCCACCTCTTCCTTTGTGTTTTTGTCAAATCGAATCTGAGATATGCTTCCCAAATGTGAAATCCGAATTATATCAAATACTCTTGTACGATATAAAATATACAGTGGATCTTTATTTTTTTTTTTTTTAAATCTAACTTTAAAAGTAGGCATAAACTGTCTCTAAGCCAGTGATGGGATTTTTTTTTTTTGCGAGAGAGCCAAAGAAAAAAAACTTTAGGCAGTGCAATATAGTTTATTAAAAACAATAATTGTACATTTTACACAATTATTTTAATACAGTGAAACCTCTCTAAAGCGGACAGCCGCGGGGAATCAAAAATTGTCCGCTATAGAGAGGTGTCCGCCTTCAAGAGGTTTCAGTATTTTTTATGTAAATTAGTGAGCAAGATAATATACAATTACAAAAAATATATTTTTGCATGAATCACGTATTTACGAATATTACATGCATTATTCTCTGTCATCCAATACTCTATGTTCGAGGCACAACATGGAAATAACATATTATAGTTCTCTGCACTTTACACTTACCAGTACTTTCTTCGTTTTCAGTATGGCGCTTTAATTTGTGGGGTAATTGGAGTCCTAAAGTGTTCTTTCTGAGACATCCATACTTGAGGGCAAGAAGTACTAAATTTGTCTTCTGGTTGGATAGAGACTCCAACGGGACAGTAGCATAATGTGTCATCCCTAACGGCGGACATCTGTCAATCACTTTTGTCTAAAACAGCTTGGGTGTGAGTAGGATGCAAGCAAAGGACATAAGAGTGTTGTTAAACAGAGACGCTTCGTCTGGGTTGCTGAGCAGACAGTTGAGGGGGCAAAATGTTGTCACAATGCTTCTTTGGTGATACATGTATGAATTACTAAAAATATATTTTTACTACACACTTAAACGTATTTCTAGAGAAAGTGTCCGTAATACGGAGGTAAATAATACCTATACAAGACAGAAAAGACTGTCCGTGTCCGTACTAGAGAGTGTCCGCTTTAGAGAAGTTTGTCAATATGCTTTTTCCTATTCCAGTGTTTGGGGAATACAAAATATGTCCGTTAAGGGAGGTGTCCGCTTTATAGAGGTGTCCGTTAGTAGAGGTTTCACTGTATTATGACCTATTAACGATTCTCATAATCTGGCTGGAACTGAGATGCAATGATTCTCAGCAGTGAAGATAAATGCTCACCTGTCAGTTATTTCTAACACAACTCTTTCGAAGTAACCCTATTTTGTTTGCCAGATAGAACCTTTCAGGTGAGTTTCTGGCCCATGGGCCGTAATTTGCACATCATTACTCTCAACTATGAGTTAGCTTCCAAACTAAATACGTTTGAAACTACTGTGATTTAAATACAGATTTATTCACGATCTTCTAAACAAAATATTATCGCCTCCCTTACCTTAATATATTTACGCCACTACACTTACATCCAAGATTAATAAGATAATTTTTTTAAAAAAAGTAACAGCTATGAAAACAATAAATGCTATGAACACGTTCAATAAATGAAAGTGTTTTTTTTTTTTTTTTGATGATGTAAGAGTTTGTAAGCCTTATTACCTATTACACACTACACATACATGTAAGTTGGGTTGCCTATGTATCACGGCGCAACCACTCTGTGCGAATATCGAAAGACTAATAAAAAAATACTTGTATTGTCGTCTCCAGCACACTACACAGCAAAGTCACGAGACGTAAATTAGATACTGTATGTCATTTTTGTTTTAAATCTTGTTTTGATTTCTTACCTGTGTGGTGTAATATAAAAGTTGGTGTAATATTAAATTCTGATAGCCATAATGCCGCTAGTAAATAAATAAAAAACAAATTATCTTGAAAAGAACATACGTTTTTCAAAATGCCTGGCACTACTTCATAATTTATACCTTAGTCTTGTCTTCTTTCATTATAGAAAATATGAATATGCAAATGTAAATGATTTGCGAAAGGATACTATGATAATTACAGTAATTTATTAAAATATAAAAAAACTCAATATAAAATACAGGGTGCGGCACGTAAAACCGGCCCGTCGTAATATTCTGGTATATTGTGTTTTTGGCAACACTTAAATAATCTACCTTCCTACCAAGAGATGGCGTGCCGTATTCGATACCCGAGCGTGTTGCCATTGTTGAAGGGTTCATTCTCACTGGATCTTTTGTGAAAACAGGAATTGATTGAAAAATGGCGGCGTACAGGATCGGTTCAAAATGCTCCCAGGAACAGACGACCATCTGTCTGCACACCTGAATTAAAGATGCAGGTGGAGGAGATAATGACAAGAAGTCCTCGAAAGTCAACCAGGAGATTGAGTCAACAGGTTCATGCGAGTGAGAGAAGTTGCAGACGTGTTTTAAGGGGACTGAAGTTAAAACCGTACCGGATAAGTGTTGTGCAAGAATTGAAGGAGCCTGACCTGCAGAAGAGGGTGCATTTCTGTTCATGGCTATTGAGCAATGTTGCCAGTGGTTTCTTGGATCCACTAATGCTCATCATGAGTGACGAGGCGTGGTTCCACCTGTCTGGGTACGTAAATTCCCAATACAACCGGTATTGGTCGACAGAAAATCCACACGCAATCCACCAGGTACCCTTGCATGATGAGAAGATTGGTGTTTGGTGTGCCATTTCCGCCACACGCGTTATTGGGCCCATATTCTTTGAGACGACAGTGAAGGCTGCTGTGAAGGTGAGTAGTCATATTCAATACATTACATTTCATTTATGTGTTGTAGTTAATCATATTCAATACATTACATTTTATTTTATGTGTTCACTTTACGGGCCGGTTTTACGTGCCGCACCCTGTATTACTTAATTGCAATGACAAAAGAGATCTAAATGGGAGACATTTCAAACTACATGATAAGAGTTCTGAACATTTCCTATCGAAAAATCACAAGTACATATTTATCCATATTCTACGATACGAGAAGAATTGCCACTTAAGTTAATACTTGCCAGAAGAGACCAGAAGATCCAACGTTTCATGAGTGGGAGAGATCTACATCTAAACTCCAAATGATAGAAACTTCGGAAGATGTACACAACACAGATTCCAACTCTGAAACAACTGCCTTGCTTCTCCACCGAACTAAACTCCAAAGCTACTCTACGGCAGTCGTTGATATGTATCGTGTATCTATGGTTAAATTTCTCTTAACCTATTTCTGTTATGACCCATTTACCTATAGAAGTCACGTAGCACAGAATAATATTTAGAATTATATTGTTAGTAGGAAACTACTGGTCCCTTCTAAGTCAAAGAACATTAAGAAATAAATCTCTGGTTCTTTAAGAAATAATTAAAAATATATCTTTAATATATCTTTAATAAAATATAAATCCCTGTATAAGAAAATAATTAAAAATATATCTTTTTTTTTCGACGGTGATTTACGCCACACTTGAAAGTTGAACTTAGAAAACTATTCACATCCAGATCTGCATGACTCTCTCTTTGAAAATATTGCTTTACGGAATGTTTACTTCTTATTACGAAATATGAGAACTCTTCCGAACTGTAACGACTTGCCTAAGCGTCGAAGGCAAATGACACGTGGATTTAAGCTTAACGTGGGTATTCAAACATAAGATATTCAGCCCGGATCTCGCTCAATCAATTAAGTTCGGGCTCAGTAACTTGAGATATGAACTAGGGCTGAGACCACGCCCAATGAGGTTAATGGTGGCAAGTACGAGTCTGAATGCGGATATGAACCCGAGCCAATGAGGTTAGTGGGGGGCAAGTACGTGCCCCAATACAGTTAGTAGGGACCAGAGTAGATAGTGAGCCCACGTCAATGCGATTACTAGTGTCAAGTGCGATTCCCATTGTGTATAGTGAGCTCAAGCCCAGTGAGGTTAGTGGGGGCAAGTGCGAGTCCCAATGCGGATAGCGAGCCCCAGCTAATGAGATTAGTGGGGATAAGTGCGAACCCCACTACGGATAGTGTGTCCCAATGAGGTTAGTGGCGGCAAATGCGAGCCCCATCGCGGGTAGTCCGAGTTCAAGTGCGAGTCCGAGTTCAATAAGGTTAGCTGGGGAAAGTTCGAGTGAGTATGACTGACATTGAGAACAGCGAGCACGAACTCCCAAGAGTGCGAATAAGAAATGGCGTGACTGTCAATAATACTAGTGAACGCAAGCCTCATTGAGGCTACTTACTGAGCCTGTCTACCGCGAGCCCAAGTAAGCCTAAAGTACAAAATGGCCATCTGTGATCCGAACCATATGAAAGCAACCATCGAGAAACGAATCCTGGGTTTCTGCAACAATTTATCCGCAAGAAAGCTAGTCGTGTATCTGGATAAAATACACGGGAAATTTTCCTGTATAATACCGTGTATAGTGAATATTTTGCACCTCATTTTAAACATTCTGTAAAAACCTTCGGTAAAAGGGTGAACGCAATAAAATAGTAAAATCTCATTTTCCACCGTTTGGAATGGAATTTCCACATCGTGCAACGTAATGAGATATTCTTATATCTGAAAATTATCAACTGTCAATTATGGATAATATAAGGATCTAAGTACCAAGAATAAAAATTACAAGTGAATTATTGTTTTATCCGTATCTAGGGATGGTTTGGCCCGCCGAGCAAACTGACAACTGTGCGGTGCATTCTCTGCTTTATGGTGCCCGCTTTAAAAAAAATCTATTCCCTCCCTCGTGGCTATGTGACAAGCTTACGCGCCTTTGGCATAAGAGATCCGTGCTCGATTCCCGGTGGGAGATCATGTGGTTCGAATCCTACGTTAACATGTAGGTTCACGTCTCATACAGTCTTGGTACTGAAACGGACGCTAACGAATCCGGACGGAATCCAATCCAAATCCAATTTTAAAAAATCTAATTACGAAAATAAAACAAATTTCCCTGAAATATCTGTTATTTCTCTGGAAAATTTTAAAAAATCATGTGTATAAGCTTTTTCAAAGATTAAATACATAAAAACCAGGCTCCTTTCAAGACTTACTGATGAATATCTTGAATGCTTGTTTGTGATGAATTCAGAAAACGACATTTTAGTCGTCAAAATCGACAACTATGTCATTACTGACAGAAGAATTTAGATGATGTTCGGAAATTTAAGTTAACGTACGAGTTTAGTTAGTTTGTAATGTTTTGCCCGTAAATATAATAAACAGAAAATTATTTATTACCTTTATTTTTTTGTAATGTAAGTTTTTTCCATGATAATAATAGTAACAAATGATAAATGAAAATATATAATTTACAATTTCGTTTGAATTATCTTTATTTCAAAATAAAATGAAATCTTTCAGTCTCACGGTTATGCCCTTTAAGCTAAGGGAGACGATGATTAAGGTAAGTGAATGATAATGGAAGAATTGGAGGAATGATAAAGTGGGAGGAAACGGAAGTACACCGAGAAAGCCCATGGATACGATGATGTCAACCACAAACTTACTTCGCCGGGGATCGGCAAAAATTCTCTAAGTCCAACTTCGGGTATGGAAATGTAAATGACAAAACCAGCATGTGCTCATTTGTATACGTAGTTGCGAAATACTGTATCATTAAGTATTTTAATGAATGTTGCTTTTTCTACACTTAAACAACATTTTAACATGTCTTATTACACTTAAAAGGAGAAAAACGTATCTGTACCACTTTTTCCCGATTGAGAAGGTTAGTTTCGGGGTTTACTGTTTCCCGAAGACACTCTAAGTTGGAACTACAAAAAGTTTTGCCTCAAAACAGCATAATCAATCTTTTTTTTTTTTTTTTTTTTGGAACAGGGTGTACCTCCACGGAGCCATTCCTCCCTTGTCTCTATTATTATTATTATTATTTTTTTTTACTATTAGTTAATTATACTGAAGTTTACAAGAATTATAAAATTTCGTTAGGTGATTCAAGCATTTTTCTCGTAAACATATTAAAAACATCAACAGAAGTACAATAAAATTATATTTAGTCACACATGACAAAGTCGTCAGCACACTAAAGTGAATATAGTTTTACGTAAATCGATTGGACAACGCAAAAAGAGGTGAAAAATTGATTACAAGACACACAGACAGAGACATACGAAGTTAATAAAGGCGTGGCAGAAAGAATCGCAAACCTTAAGTATTTTCTGTACTAAACAAACGGGGGGAAGGAAAGTAGTTTTATTCACAATATCTGGTTACGGCTGACCTCTTACGAAGGTGTGGTTTCAAGCCTTGATTTACGGCAAATGAAATATGTTTCATTTACTCTTATAGTGTGCGGTTTATCATTGGTGTAAAAATATATACAATTTTTCCTGCTATTTTATTTTCATGGGAGTTACTCACAGCCAGTGGTTTCTCCACCAAGTGGTAAATCATTTATCTGTCATTACAGAATCAATTGATACTCATACATGGGAGAAGATGAAATTAAATATTAAGTTTCTCCTTCGGTATTCTAACGATCACACCTATTCATTCGCACAATTTGAGGTTCCAAGTTCGTTTCCAAGACCACCCATCTTACTGAGATTTGTTTAGCAACAGTACTTCAAACAGTGGGCTATAAAACCAGCTTTGGGAAATTCCTTTTTCTTCTTTCTTTCTTTCTTTTTTTTTTTTTTATAAATTATGTGGGATATAAATTTATTTTATTTCTGTCATTTGTCTTTAAAAATATGACAATTTAAAGTACAAAGTACAAATTTCAGAAATAGCAACGTAATTTCAACTCTACTCTCCAAAGCCAAATGTACATAGCATAATTTTCAAATCAAAATTTCATATATTACTGTTGGTTGTTAAAGTAACTACTACTAGTTTTCGCCTATGTGGGAAGAGTATTGTAAGTTCTCCATGTATAGAGGTACGTAGAGCTTTGGTAGAGTAAATTATAGTCCGGAATCGACCTCCACTACCAGTTTTACTATAAAATCTTCTATAAACAGTATCATACAAGAATAGTATAATAATGTAATTTATCTAATACAAGGCAGAGAAAAGTGACACAAGGCCCAAGCAACCGTGGGTAAGATCTAGAGATGTAAATGAGCGAACTTTTCAGGCGAACTTTCATTTTCGAAAGTTCGTTTCCGAACTTTTCATAAGCAACTTTTCCCGAACTTTCGCTTTCTTTTATTTACTAATTAGCGACACTCATTTTTATAATAACTTATTCTGAACATAGTGTGATGACTGTGAGCTACCTACGTGTTATACAGTATAGTTATTTGCACCATAATAATACAAGATGGACTGACACATATTGACATTATACATGATATGGATAAACACGTAAAACACATTATTGTAACACATTCAACTATTGCTTTCCACAAAGAAAAAAAAATATTAAATAAAGTGATTAATTTTGTATTGGTAATGCGTGAGTTTTTGATATAAACTTGTTTGTGCAAGTCAAATTTAAGTTTTCGATTGTCAGCATCATGTAAAATTGAAGGTTTCTGCCGAAAACATACTGTTTTATGATATAGGCTTGAAATTTGAAATACATGCTTGTAACGCTCCGTAACGTCTTTTGAAAAAATGTGAAAATTATGTACTATTAGAAAGAGAAAAAACTAAAATAAATTTACTTCGATTTTTAATATACCCATGTTATATACCAAAATGTTTGTAATTTTACAGGGATTTTTTTTTTTAAAATGGGCAATTTAAAGAAATGAGCCGAACTTTCGCGCGAACTTTTCAAGTTTGAACTTTTCATGAAATTTTCCACACAGAGCTCCGCTGCAAGCTAGGAGTGGATTAGGAATCCCCAATGCTCCGAAGCAAGCAAAGAGGTGGTTTCAAAGTCACAGAACTCCAAAGCAAGCTAAGTAACCGGCCGGGAATCCCGACAGAGCTCCGAAGCAAGCTAAGCGAGAGGAAATGAAAATCCTAGAGTTCCGAAGAATACTAGAGGGTTTGGGTTGGGTATCTCGTACAGCTCCCAGCTAGCTAAAAGAAAAAAAAAAAGGATGACCAATCGCAGACTGGTAGTTTTTGCTGAAATTCTTTCGGTTATATAGACGCTCCAGACGAGGCAGTGACACTGCTGTTTCCTTCATAACCACGGTATTGCAAACGGAAAACAAAAAATTCTCACGGAAAATCTAATTTAAATAGCTAATAACATTGTGGTTTACATCAAATCCTCTCAAAAACTTATTTCTAATTGAAAGTACTTTAATTTAAATCAACGAACAATGAAATAGAGGATAGAAAATGTTCCATCTCTTTTTAAAATATTTCCTGCCGCACTTTCTCAGACTACACATATGATTCTCTTAAAGTACTTCCTGTCGGACTTTCTCAGACTTCACATATGAGACTGCTTTTAAAGTGCTTCCTGTCGGACTTTCTCAGACTTCACATATGAAACTTCTTTTACAGTACTTCCTGTCGGACTTTCTCAGGCTTCACATATGAGACTCCTTTTAGAGTCCTTCCTCTCGGACTTTCTCAGACTTCACATATGAGACTCCTTTTAAAGTGCTTCCTGTCGGACTTTCTCAGACTTCACATATGAAACTTCTTTTACAGTACTTCCTGTCGGACTTTCTCAGGCTTCACATATGAGACTCCTTTTAGAGTCCTTCCTGTCGGACTAGACTTCACATATGAGACTCCTTTTAGAGTACTTTCTGTCGGTCTTTCTCAGACTTCACATATGAGACTCCTTTTAAAGTGCTTCCTGTTGGACTTTCTCAGACTTTACATATGAGACTCCTTTTAAAGTACTTTTTGTCGGACTTTCTCAGATTTCACATATGAGCTTCTTTTACAGTACTTCCTGTCGGACTTTCTCAGATTTCACATATGAGACAAAGTCAATTTATAATACGAATAACAAACTATTTAAAAAGGGCACAATCAGACTCCTTTACTCTGGAGAACGTTACAATGATGTAAAACATGATTGTGAATGTTTGAGATTGTATAACAGTAAAATTAATTTTATTATCTTTACTTTTTTTGCTAAAATAAATTTAAAAATTACGCAAATCAGACAATAGTAAGAAGAAAAATATAATATTGTGATTTATGTTAGGATAATGAGAATTCAGTGGCTATTAGGGGAAATTATTATTATTATTATTATTTTTTTTTTTTTTGTCAGTTTGTTCCCAAGCTCAAAAGCGTTTTTTAATGAGAAAATCATCCGTTATCATTTTCAACTACTGAAAAGATGGATGCACTTTTAATAAGTTCACACACAATTTTTATATCTCCTTCTTTTAATCTTTACAAAAAAAAAAAGTTACAAACACTGCATACATTTGTCTACTAGCACCATCTGGTGCTAAATGCTCACCACCATCAAGTACGCGCACACAACCTTAAAAAAATAAAAATAAAAATAAAAAAGACGCAATAACAGATTCTTCCGTTCGTTTTAAAATACGAACAAGACTAAAAGTAAATTGTAATATTTGATTGTAACAAAAAAAAAGAAAAGAAAAGAAAAAAAGAAAGAAAGAAAGTCGCATTGATACTACTTGTCGAAAACCTTCTTACAACACAATAATAAAACTTGCCAATTTCATGTTGAAATGCCGTAATCATCAGCACATGTTCACTTCAAGTTTTATAGGTTCGTTGCGCGACAGATTCTCGCACCCTTTTTTTCTTTCTTTCTTTCTTTCTTTTTCTCTCTACGAAGTGGAGAAAACTAAGATGAAAACATCGTAGTAAGACAGGGTATTGAAAAATTTGAAAGATAATAATGGCAGCAGAGGGAGAGGGCGGAAAGCGAGAAAAATTTCGCATAATTTAGTTTCTCAATATACTGTGTGCACTGTGTGTGTGTGCATGTCAAAAGAAACAACACGTTACTTTTCCAAGCAAACAGACCACATATTAAATTAAATTTTTAAAAAAGAACAGCAGCAGCAGTTGTGAACGTAACTCTCTAAACTAGCGACATCTGTTGGAAGAAGTTGATACAATACCATCATAAGAAGAAAAAAAAAGACAATCAGGCATCGAGTTTAAAATAGGGAGTATGAACAGGATGACACGTTTCTTTATGTAGGAACTTTTTAATAACAGCCGAAAACTGCTGTCAAGAAGTACTGGAAGATGAGAAGGGGGGAAAATAGAAGGAAAATTGAAAATGCAAACTGTAGGGGGAAAACAGATATATATATGTGTGTGTGAAAAATATACGGGAGGGGAGAGGTGAGGATAATACATATTATAAAACATTCCACACATTGTCACACGTGTGAATGAACACTGATCTTGCTTTCACCAAAAGACAAGGATGTATAATCAGAAGGCTACAATAACAAACCACGATGACTAATATATATATATATATATATATATATATATATATATATATATATATATATATATATATATATATATATATATATATATATATATATAAATATAAAATTTAATATGATATTCGCCATCACAGATGCAGAAATATCAACACACGGTGTTGGGTGCAATACACATTGGGAGACAAGAAAAATCAAGTTTTCCTTGTTTGCGATTTCAGGAAAGTTTAAAAAAAAATATTTGGAAATGGACAAATGCAACAGCCTTATTGCAATATGTCAACAGATCTCAAGAACATAAGTGTAAATATTTACGTAATGTAACGTAACGTTACGTTATTTAAGTGTAACCTAAAACATTTCATGCAAAACCAAATAAGGTACTTACGTTTGCGCAATTTCGCCCAAGTTAAGCTTTTAACGTTTACTATAAAATTTTGATCATTTATGTGGTAAGTGTAGTACTTGCATTACGTAGCTAGGAATCAAAAGACTCATTCCAGGGGTCTTAATGCCGTTCAAGTACAAGTTTAACCGCTATTATCATAGAGGCTTTAAAAAATATATCCAAAATGATTGACATTAGTGTCGAGTCCATTAGTGACTTTAGTTTTCGGGATTGCTAAGCTAATTGGTGACTTCCCGATGATATTTAAACTGAAGTTTAGATAAGAAGGGAAATGTCACCTGTCTCAGGAACTGACAATGCAACGCCAAGGGCGTTGCTCTTCTTTCTTTCAATCATATTGGCAGGAGTAACGTACAAGGCATTGCTCTTCAGTATGTATTTCTCTTTTATTGATTGGAGCAACGTCAAAGGCGTTACTTTTCGTTACTTATTTATTTCATTCATATTGACAGAGTCAACACCACCACCGGTTTCCTTATTTATTTATTTCACTCTTTTCTTCAATTTTTTCCCCCTTGGAGAGACTGGTGGAGGGTCAAAATATGTGCATAAAACGAGAGAATAAATACTCGGGACGACTGATATTAATGTCAAATCCAGTTTTCGTGACCGCTCAGATGAAGAGTGCCACTTCCGACATCGTTTAAGTTAATTTTTAGTCCGCATCGTTTTGGAGATTGGGTGAAAAATAACATGTCTAAAATGACCGATATTGGTGTAAAATACATTGTTTTTGGAATCGCTAATCTGATTGGTGATTACCCGATGATGAGTCCAATTTCAAGTAAGGACGGACGTATCAGCTGGCCTGGAAATTCGGACGGACGTATCAGCTGGCCTGGAAATTCTTACAAACAACGGCAAAAGCATTTCCTCTTCGTTACTTGCTTATTTCACTCCCATTGACAGGGGCAACTGTAAACGCGTTAATCTTCGTTATTTATAAATATATCTTACTCATACAGACAGGGGCAACGATTGTCTTGGCTCTTCCTTATTGATTTATTTCACTCATTTCTGTGCTCTCAAAACTTTGCATAGATCTGTCCTCCCTGTGTGAAGAACCGGAATTTCAACTAGTAAATAAATAATGCTGTGATTATAGTCCGTAAGCTCTGATGTCCCGATAGTACACTAAAATTCTGTCTTTTAGGATAGAACTAAAAGATGGTAGACGGGAATTTAGGACTTTTCCCAGTCATCTTTTTATTAGAAAAGTTTCTTCTTTTTATACAGTAAAATATAAGTTCCTCTTAGATAACTTAATGGTTTGTTGGTGAGATTGTAAAAGCCCAATGACCATTCGTCTTAGGGAGACAGGAACCACGGCTTTTTCAGCCAAGGTATAGGTAGGTATCTCTCAGAGACCAGGTATCCTAGGGAGTGGTAAGATGTTTGCAGAAATCAGGCGTCTTTGGGAGTGATGAGGTGTTTGCAGAGACCAGGTATCCTAGGGAGTGATGAGATGTTTGCCGAAACAGGCGCCCTAGGGAGTGATGAGATGTGTGCCGAGACCAGGCGTCCCAGGGAGTGGTGAGGTGTTTTGCAGAGACCAGGCATCGTAGCAAAAAGAACTCTCAAGAGACCAGGAGGTCCTAGCAAAAAAACATCTCTCAGAGACCAGTCGTCCTAGAGAGTTGTAAAAATAAAGGAGTTCTCACAGATCAGGCGTCCTAGGGGGTTGTAAGGATAAAGGGGGTTGTAAGGATAAAGGAGTTATCAGAGAAAGCATCTTAGAAGAGTGCTAAGGATAAAGGAGCTCTCAGAGATCAGGCGTCCTAGAGAGTGGTAAGAATAAAGGAGCTCTCAAAGATCAGGCATCCTAGAAGTGGTAAGGATAAAGGAGTTCTCAGAAATCAGGCATCCTAGAGAGTGGTGAGGATAAAGGAGCTCTCAGAAATCAGATGTTTAAAAGAGTGGTAATGATAAGGGAGCTCTTAGAGACCAGCCGCCCTAGAAAGTGGAAGTGATGATCAACCGGTGGAGATTATGCTTTCTGAGGTGTTCCGGTTCCTTTTAGCCAGAAATGTTGCTAACTTGATTAATCTTCGTCACTTGCAGGTCGTTGACGACGTCTTTTTCGTGGTTGCTGTCTGAAGTGTGTTTAGTCAGCACATGATGATGTTGGGAGCATACGTAGAATCTTATAATGCGTTCAAATGAAGTGACTTCGTCAACGCATCGACTTCGAAGGGCAATGTTTCTAATATTCTTGATTTGACACGAAACATCTTTTCTAGAAACAATTTAAACAGATATCCATTGTCCCTCATGGGATTCTCTCCATTAATCTCACCCCTAATATATGTATATATAAAGTTAATCAGAAAATGGAGAACACCAAAAATTTAAAAAGTGAGCCAGATAGTACCACCAACATGTTATTATGTACTAATAATTGAATCAGTGAGTGAAGAAAGAAGAATTTTCCACATCACTTTACTTTTGGGAAACGAAAAACATAACCGGTTTACCGGAAATAATCGTTAGTTATACATAAATATTTGTAAGGGACGTTTGTAGCATATGTAAAGACCTTTCATTTCCCAAAATACCACAAACGTAATGAGATTAAACAGTAATTACACAGAAATTGGCTATTTCAAATTTTCCTTTTATTTTTGAAATATTCTCCTTTTCACGCTCACTAATTCCACGGTCATCAAGACTTTTCGAATAACAATTTGAGTATCCAACAATTATGATGTCATCCAAATTTCTGGTCAATAAATAAATGTTTGGAAACAGCTATTATTAATTTATTGAATAGCATTTTATAGACACTATTTGGTTCAGTTTCTACATTTTTAATATTCTCCATCATCTTTAAGTTATTCATTAAAATTTAAATTTAAAAAGAAGTGCGAAAAAGCTTAGCGAAAAGTGTTATCACCAAAACTTCCGGCACTTTCACCAAGAATAAGAAACAGGACCAAGTGTACTTGCTTTCAATAATAGAGAATTTTAAGCTAATGAGGAAGAAAAAACGGAACTTAATTTTCCTTCCAGAAACGTGAAATATAATTCTTGTTTTAATTTGGTGAGAAATAATCACCAAGTTTTCCAGCAGAGTAGAGTAAAGAAGAGATAGCTTGGTGGAAGGGCAAATTTATGACACGTAAGAAAAGCATGATAATTTCCAGAGAAATAACCAAAAACTAACACACGCAGCTCGAAAAGAATAACACAGACAGAGGTACATTACTAACATTATACTCCATAATTTAAAACACACACATAATAACGTTTGCTTTTTCTGTTCCTATCCTATCGAAACAGTTGCAAGAACTGTATTACACACTAGGTTCCATATTAAAATATTTCTCTTCCATTGTTTAATATCAGAAAACATGGTTTCTTTCTATAAAATAAAAAGAAAAAAAAATCATTTTTATGTTTTCGAATCCAATACGCTGCAGTCAAACCAGTACGCATGCGCGAACTTCTTTTTTTTTTATCGTGACACATACCGTAGTCCAATCCACCAGATTAACCTTTTCTACCCCCACTTTTTACGAAAACTATAAGGTCTAGCTTACTTCATGGGCGAAAGTGTCGAAATATGTCCAGAATGGCGATAGTGGGGAGAAAAGAACTACATTATAAGTCGAGATATAAGAGTACAATGGAGAGAGAGAGAGAGAAAGGAGAAAATGGGACATTGCGATACTGAAGGTTCAGAACATCCCTCCCCCCACTATTTTCTAAGCTCACAGGTTACCTTTTCTGTAACTTACACAACGCATTCCCCATCTTTTTTCTCACTCATTTTTTCTTAAACTCCTGAAAGTATGGCTGTTTAATATAGCAGTTTCATTAACTGTTCTTCTTACAGCTGTTGGCTGTTAAGTTGAATGCATGAATGAATAATAACTTCATCTCTCACCCATGGACCCTCAGCGCCTTCATCCCCTCCCTCCTGCCCCCATTGCAGCTTCTTGTCACTTCTTCGCTTACACTTCTAACAATGTTGCCAGCCCTGTACATCATATAGCCTCGATATTTCTCAAATGTTCTTTTCTTTCTTTCTTTTCTGTTTTTGAGCCGAGTTAGGTGACGTGATCTTATAATCTGGCTCTCTTGGAGATAAGATAGTGGTGAGGAACGGTCGGTTGGGTGGTCGGATTGGAGTTTAGCGTTCCATTTAGCCCCGATATTATATGAAACGTAGATCACCAGTTTAACATGGGATCTGGATCACATGAGATGTGGCCGAGAATCAAACACCGGTCTGCCGTGTTGCAGACGCGTGTGCTTATTATGTAGACACGAGGGAGCCCTGGTAAGGAACGACCTAATTGTGAAAGTTTATCTTGCACGATCGTCTTATACCCGCCAGCTGGACAAGAATTCAGCCTCAGTTGTCGTTCGGGGTCCACGCTAATAGTAGGTCCTATTTTTCATAACTTTGTTGTTGCAAAACTGAAACTCAATTTTCCTTCTTTTTTCTTGGGGGGGGGGAGAGAATTCACTTCAGTACAAACCATAAAGAAGGATTAGGCTGAAGTCTACCTTAAGTTTGAGGGGTTTCCCATTAGTAGTTGAAGATATACTGCATTAAAACCAATTACCGTATTATCAGATAAATGGCATCTCCCTAAAAAGTAGCAGTGTCACGCGTACACTACTTGAAACAGTTTGATTAGAATATTGAAAGTAAGTGAATGGTATTTAACGTGAAAGTAACTGAAGGGACACGGTGGCTCAGTGGTAGAGCTCTTACCTCTGGTGCGTGGAGTCCCTGCTTCGATCCCCGGCCAAGTAAGTTTGTGGTGGACAACATCGTGTCCGTGTTTTTTCCAGGAGTACTCCCGTTTCCCCCCCTTACTTTCTCATTCTGCCAATTCTTCCATGATTCATTCACTCGCTTTAATCATCGTCTCCCTTCAGTTATGCAACTAATCTGACTTTCCGATATAACTGGGTTGCATACTATCATGAGTCTACAATAACCATCTACGGGAATATATATGTGGGGGACATATCTGGGATCAACTCGATGGTATCACTTCCAATAACGAACTCGATTCTTGACTTTCAATCATGTACACCCTGGCCAAAATTGATGGTGATCCACTAAGAAGTCCTTGAGTCTTTTTGTCTCCCGGATGGACACACAAACAGGGTAAATACGTAAAAGAGTTTTGGCTGGTAAAGCAAACTCCTTAATAACAGTGCAGCTTATGGAAGCGAGTAATAAATGCATAGGTGTATCCGAAAAAAAGGGGATTTACTCGCTATACGAGTACTTGAAGGTATGCATCATTATTGTTGGGCTAATCTTGCCTGAGACCCAATTATATGGAAACAGTTAGTACTGTTGTTGGTCTTTACAATTCTAGAGGAAGTTTCATCATCCATACACACACACACACACACACACACACACACACATATATATATATATATATATATATATATATATATATATATATATATATATAGTGGCGTATTTATGATTTTGTTTTGGGAGGGGCTTTCCTTACTTTCGGAGGGGGGCTTTGCCTGGAAATGTGAAAATTCTGCAAAGTTTTTCATTTACTTTACAAGTAACATTTCGGGGGGGGCTTAAGCCCGGAAGCCACCCCCCTAAATATGCCACTGTATATATATATACTACGCTACATGTATTTAATTTTAAACTTTGACTTAGTGAGATTCACAATTTTGAAGTGTTAGAAGAAAGAAAAAAATTGCGAGATAAATACTTCAGGTCATGTAGCAAGAGTACAATTTTTTTTTTTTTTTTTTTTTTGTATAACTGGGAACGATTTTGTATTAGAATCCAAATCTTTTCAGATGGAAACCCACATGTGTTGATCATCATAGTTCAACATGTTTACGGTTGCTAAGTATTTGACATAAAACGAAATGAAATCCATCCCACGAATATGCCCTTCAGGCTTGGGGAGACAATTATTACGGCAAGTAAATGATGGATAATTGGTGAAATGAGAACGTGGGAGGAAACGGGAGTATAACGAGAAAACCAGGCCCGTAGCCAGCCCAAAAATTTAGGGGGGGGCCGGCTGATGTTAGGGGGGGGGGCGATCCAACCATATGATAGTTCATCATTATATTATAGTTCTTTTGCAAGCCTACTGTAAAACTTTTAGGGGGCCAGCAAAAATTTAGGGAGGCCTGGCCCCCCTAGACCCCCCTGGATACGGGCCTGGAGAAAACCCCACAATATTATGCCCAGCACAAACTTATTTGGACGGATATTGAACCAAGGATCCCACGCACCAGAGGTAAGAAGTCGACCACTGAGCTTCCCTGGTAAATATTTACCCGTAAGCAGATTGTAAACTTTTTTTTTTTTTTTGTCCCGACATTAGCGGCAAATATAATTATATTATTATACGGATAACCCTCCCTTTTACGGACATTCAGACACAGATACGAAGAATCTTCTATTATCCCAAACGAATTTTCTTGGGGTCCTTCCGTTTTCTCTCACTTTTTTCATTCCACCATTTCATTCATTTTTCATCATCGCCGTCTCCTTTAGCCTAGTCAGCATAACTGTGGGACGTAAAACTTTACGATTTCATTTCTTTTACTTTTACGTGAATGGAAAACGTGATTAAGAAAACATTACTGAAGACTTTACAGGGTGGATTTCAAAATGCATCTACCGGAAGGAAAGTTTATGGTGTTTTGTGGACGGTAGTCAAATTAGGCTACCGTCCTATGAATCTGGTATGATACAGTAAATACGAAAAAAAAAAAATCATACCAGTTACGGAGTGTATACTCGTTTATTTGTCATTCCTCTTTCTCTTTACTTTTCTTGCTCGTCTGAGTTTCTACTTCTGTACATTGCCTACTTCTTTCATTCCTCCAGCCTATCCAGTGTTTTCCACCCGTGTCGTTAATGTTGTGACTTGTGAGTAGAGCTGTCAAAATTACTCGAGTATTCGTTACTCAAATATTTTTTTCTACTGCTGGTTCGAATATTCGTTCTCAATATTCGAATGACAATTCATTAACCGAATAATTAATTACTCGAATAACAAACATACGAAAAATTCATTATTCGAATATTTGAATAAATTTTGACTAGCACTAGTTGTAAGTTGAGTGACAGAACCCATAACTTTATTTACTTCTGCGGTCAATAATATAGCTAGTTTACCAATAACATTAGGGATCTGAATGATTGGTAGATCAGCATTAGTGACGTCGATTATCATTCAGTGATGCCAACCTGTGGAAAACATCCCATTTCGGGCGATATTTTTTTCAGAAATGAATAAAGAGTAACACGTACGGGATTTTTACGTAATTATGTGGACGATGTTCCTCAAGGATTATGTGGAGAACAGAGTTTTATTATTATTATTATTATTATTATTATTATTATTATTATTATTATTATTATTATTATTATTATTATTATTATTATTATTATTATTATTATTTGTTACGCTTGGTAGAAAATGAAGACACAAAACCGTGATTTAGAAACTGCATTTCACACAAAATATACTCGTTTCCGATTAAGGACAACACTTATTCACAAGCTGCTTTTATAGAGATGGAAGATCGAAGTTCACGGATAATTTACTCAGATTTCGTAAAAACTTAGTAATAAAGAGTAGTTTCATTTTCGTATTTTTATATTGTCTTTGTAACAGCAGCATAAATGTGGGAAATACTGAAGCAAAATGGGGTGTTTTGTCTCTCGATACCCACATACCACAAGTACGTCCACGGGATGTCCGAGATTGAGCCCGCCACGGACGACGGGACATCCCGGGATTATCCGAATGTGCTCCCGGGGCATCCACAGGATTTCCGCGGGAGATCCAGATGTCCGCTAATATCCCGGGATATACAACGGGACCACGAAGGGATGTCTATTGGTTTTCCCTCGGACCTCCTGTCCCCATCTGGGACGTCCCGTGGACATCCTACATGGGAATCCTTCAGGACGTTCCATGCAGGACGTCCATGGGATGTCTTCTCATTGTCCCGATAATTTCGGGAACCGAATGGGATGATTGGGATCAAAATGGGACATCCCAGGGACGTAGTGTGCTATGTGGGTATGGGATTTTATGCGTTGGTATCAGTACTACCATTGTGATACCGGACACTTTGCGTGTGCGTATTTATCTAAGCCAGAGGCGGCCATTTTGCAATCGAAGTTAGCGTGGGCTCAAGCTTACTATTATAATGAGGCTCACGTTAACTCAGGCTCGTACTTGCTTAAGCTCGAGCTCGCAATCCTCGGTAAGGCTGCGCGTGATCTTCCCGCTCATTGATCTCACTAGACTCGGGCTCGCTATTTGCAATGCAGCTCGCAGTTACTTCTGCTCGCGCTCGTTCACACTCGGGCTCTAGTTCGCTATCCATTTAAAGGGCTTCGAGGTCACGGTCACCTTTTGAGTTCGAGCCCGAGAACCTAACTCCCGAGTTTGAACTTCTGTCGTTTGAACTGTACCTAGTTCTACATGCTGAGTAAATAATCACACATGCATCCCACCGCAATTAAAGCTATGATCACGACCATCATAGGTGACAGGGGTGTCATTTCAGACTTCGCTTGAGGGGGGCAAGAGCACCACCGACATAAGACTTTCACGTTTTGTACTAGTATATTAATAGACAATCGATTAAAGTATATGTATTCCTCAAACTCTTGGGGGGGGGCAGTTTCCCCCTCCTTCCCCCCTAAATGACGCCCCTGATAGGTGATTGTCTCTCATCCGTTTATTCCGTGTTTATTAATATCCGATCAGTACAAAAAAAAAAAAAAACTAAATATAGATGGAGATTAACAGAGTTAGCAACCCAAGATCTAGCAGATTATTCAGTTTCCTTATCCCCCTCCCTCCCAAAGCCTTCATTCTCCTTTATCCAATGTCGCACCCTCTGTGCTTGACGGCACTTTATTTTCCTGTTATGTTCGCCGCCGGTGTAACCGAGTTTATTAAGAAGTAGAATGTGTTTTATTCTCTCTGTGACGAGGGTCCGGGGGTACTCATAATAGCACCATTCGTGCCTTCTGCCCTTCTTATACGTTCGTTCTACCCCCTTCCCCTTAGTTCCCGACAGCGTCACTGCTCCTTAAATATGTGTGTGTGAATGTGACCCCCTTCCCCGCCCGCCTTTAGCGCCTCTTTAATTGAAACTCGAGAGAGAGTAGTGAGAAGTAAGTGATTCGAGACGAGAGCGAAAAGAAGGGGTTTAATGGTGGAAGCAGGTGTGTCTTATGCAGATGTCAACAGCGTTTAATTTGAAAATTTGTCATCAAAATTTCATAATCCAAACTCACTCTTACTCTTACTCTCTCAAACACACTGGCACTGTCTTTTTTTATTCTTTCTTTCTTCAGGACGAACACAATCATATTACTTTCCAATTTTTCTTTCCCGCCACTTTTTCTCCCTTTCTCCTCTGCCAGGGTTACCAGATTTTCGAACTCAAATTCTCGTATTAAAATCTAAACATCTCTATTCTATACTAAAATAAGTGAATAAAGCTATAAGTAGTACGTATATCTTTTGGAGGCAAGGGTAGTGACTTTACTGTTACGTTTATCTTGCATATAGTTATGATTTCAGGGAACGTCCTTCGGATCTTCAAAATCTCTATTCTGGGGCATTATCTCCAATCTTAGTCAATGTGAGATAGCAGTATTTTCCACTACTACTTTCACCCACTGTGTATGGGAAGTTCCCCCCTCCCCAAGAGGAAACTTCTGAAATTACCACTGTATACATGATTATTTGCGCTATCACAAATTGTACCTTTTTAAATAATAATTGTATTCATTTTGTAGTAACTTACATAAGTTTTCACAAAAGAAATAAGTTATTACAAAATAAATAAAAATAATATTTAAAAAGTAGTTAACAAGAACACAGATATCATGATAAGTCATCAATTACCGTTTAGTTTATTTTTCTAGTCTCTGACTTAACCAAGATTTTTGGGTAATTCAAATTTTGGCCACACTGTCATTTCTGTGCATGGCAACACTGATTATTCTTCCTATTCGTAATTTCAGGTGTAGAATAACATTATCTATTATTGTGGTAAGTTACCTTTCATTATCTCTTTTCACTTACGAAAAACAGGCAAAAGAAAAGTTGTTAGCTTTTGAAAAATATTTAGTAGTATGCCCCCTTAAACTTTCATAGCATGACCAAAGCAGCATAACAATGAAATAAATGAGAACAGAAGTCAGTATGAACAATCTACGAGAAGTTATAGCTACATTGCGGATAGTAATTTTTGACTTACCCTCGTAAATTGTCTCTAACAGACATTGTTTTTATTATCATTTATTTAATGTTTATATGTATTATGCTTATTTTAAATTTTACCAGATACCAAAAGTCATAGAGTACCAGGTTAAACAAAACTAAGTTAATCCATTATTCTAAATGGACTAATAAGTTATCAGAAAAACAGGCGTCCAATTTCTCTACGTTGCGCCAATCATTTTACTTTTAGTCACAGGTAAGATAACTAAACATAATGACTTTTTGCTTTATTTACATTTTCTTATTTAAAAAATGAAATATTTCATTTATAGTAACTTACTACTATTTTTTAATTTTATTTTTTTTTAAAATCTTCCTTATGCATCAAAATTGTTGCATATTTGGCAACGCTGATTCCCGCTCACCGCCAATGCACTAGCACCATCTTTTGGTCGTTCTTTCTAATATCTTCTTTCTCATTGGCCCACGTTTCATTGTTCTTTTATTTTGGGAAGAACATTTTTCTGTCTTTTTTTTTCTTTTGACACTAGTTTCCTGAGAAAGTTTCAAAATTTAATCAAACATTTTGCGACTACTGGATTATGTTCTCACCTCTCACCCCCTTCCCCCTCCAACTCTCCCTTGAGGCCACGAAAAGAAAGTGCGCGAGCGACGGGGAGAGAGAAGATCGTAAGATGGTATTGGGAGTGAAAGTAATGATGTGGACGGGGAAGAAACGAAGAAGAGGAGCAGAGATATAATAATATATAAATGACGTCCTCCACACTCACACACAGGATAAAAGACTAAAATTTTGTTTTATAAATGCTGAAGTTGTAGCGTGTGAGAAAAAACATCTGGTTCCGCAAAGTCATGAACAAGTTTTGAGGGCGAACGAAGATAATCTCATTTTGTACGCAGACAGTTGATTCAAGGCGGAGAAGGGGAATGAAAAAAAAAAAAAACTCAGGAAACTGAAAAACTATTGTTAAATTCTAGATAATAATAATAATAATAGTGTTCAGCTTTATTTACGTGCTGAGAGCAGAAATACAGCAAATAGCCATGTATGTCAATATTATTGTAACACTAAGAGGCAAATAATAGTTCTAACATGGCGTAGGAGACCCGGGTTCGATTCCCAGCGGGAACTCACGTGGTTCAGATCTCACGTTAAGCTGTAGGTTCACGTCTAATATAGCCTCGCTGCTGAAAGGAACGCTAAAGTCACATCCAGACATCCATTAGTTTTAGCATGGGTGAACAAAAAAGGTAAAATCTGATACTCCATTCTGCCTTAATACCCAAAACATTGAAAAGACAGAAATTAAAAGTAAAAATAAAAATACCAGTTGAAAAGCATTCCAGAACGAACTTTAAAATAATTATTTTTTCTTATTAACTTCTACAGGCTTTATACCAATTGTTCTATGTACAGCTCACAGATGACGAGAAGAACCCTTAAACAGGGGAAGCGGGGAAAGGTCAACGACACGGTCAAGTCCATTTCTGTTTTTGAGGTGTGGTCTATACCTAGATGTCGTCTGCTACTCCGGACAGTTATCTGTGTGCTATTCCGTGGTGTCATTTGAAACCCCCGTGCAAAAAGTGGGCGAGCCCATACCTACGTCACACTACTTCTGTTAGGGTTCTTCTCGTCATCTGTGAGCTGTACTTATTATACTCATTAAACAATTCTTGTAATGTATCTACCCATTTATAACTTCCTTGAGTACTCAATTTTTTCCCGATATTTTGTTTAAGGGTTCTGTTAAAACGTTCTACGACATGTTTCTTGAAGACACATGCTCAAAATTGAGGGCTCGAAATGGAAAAATTCGCAAAATATACAGTTCCCGAGATATGGTTCCTTAAATCTCCCGAAATCCAAACTTTTTTGGCCAATATCTGGGGAACCGTGGTCAGACGGCCAATGGCCACGAGTATCAAATGTTCACCAACCTCTTAGGTATTGATCAACACCGATATGATCTCTCTATGACTTACGGTTTCCAAGATATGTGTCCTTACATCTCCCGAAATCAGAACTTTTTTGACCAATATCTCGAGAATGTTAAGAGTGATGCGAAAAATTCCATCACTTCTTTCAGATAGTTTTGGTGCTCTATCGAATGGAGGACTCAAATCTGAAAAATTCGCAAATAACAGACACACACAGACAAAGACAGAGACAGAGAATTCAGTAACGAATTTTTAAAAGCTCGTTGATAACGTTATTATATTAGTTATTGTACTAAGTTACATATTATAAATTCTGAAATATGCAATTATTGTAGCTTGTTAAATTCCGGTATTAAAATGTGTCTCCTGTTATTTAACTGCCACAAAAATATAGCCCTTGTACTATACTATATATTGGAACTTCTACATCCACATTTTAAATAAAATAATAATAATAATAATCTGTACTCATTAAGCGGTTATGAACAGTCAATCAATTTTCGGTTGTCCGCTACTAGGTCTAATTTAAAACATGTTCTCCAGTAGTTTGAAATATTAGAGTAATAATGCGGTACTATCTTAAAACTAACTTATATTCTAGTGAAACACTTTTGAATCATATCAATTATGTTCACAAGAGTCTCTGTTATGCTATTCCAATTTACCTATGCATATTCTAGTTTTGATTTTACCTGCAGTTTATATAAAAGTACATAAAAGTCTGATTGACAAAAGGCAGGCTAGTCTTTCCCTGCTGATCTAGTGACTAGGGCGTTTTGTGCACATGGTCATGGAGTCGATTCCCGGTGGGAGATAACAAAAAAATGATTCTACAATCATTAATTTTCATTAATTATCCGTCTCTTTTACCCTAATGAGCATAACATGGGATTTTAGTTTAAAAATAGGAAGTTATTGATTAAACATGTACCTAATCATCTTCCTTGCTTCATTAGATATGTCCTGTATGTATTCAATAAAACGTAAGGACCTATCAAATACTACATCTAAAACCCTTATTGTATCAACGTGTTTTGTAATATAGAAACTTATATTTCGTATTGGCTGATTGGGATTTGTTAGTTTTTAAGTCACATACAAAGATGTTAAACAATTGATTTTCATATAATGATTTTGATCAAGTCTTCTTGAAGTCTAATGTTGTCCTTAAAATAGTTTACTATTCTAACGTGTAAGTAGTTCAATATCATCAACATAAAGTAAATTTTGGAATGGTTTAAAACTGTTGGCAAGCCATTAATAAAATTAAAAAGTAGTGGTCCCAAAGTAGAACCTTGAGGAACTCCATTATTGATAGCGGATGAACCTGACAAAACATTTCCAATTTTAATATGGTATGTTTTAGCAGTCAACAACTTAAAAATACTAAAATAAAATAAACTTTAGATACAAGGGAGAGGCACCCATGTTGGACAGTTTCTTTAAGAGTAATCTATGACCTACTGAATCAAAGTTTTTGCTCATGTCAATGTATATAACATATGTTTGCAATCGGTATTTCGTTATGTACTAGATGTTATTTCACAACGGTTGACAACAATTGGTTTATATTTGTAAAAACTGAGCTGCAATTCATGTAATACACTCTTTACGTAATGGCGTGGGAGACCCGGTTTCGATTCCCGACAGGAGTTCATGTGGTTCGGGTACGTTAAGCTGTAGGTTCACGTTTCATATAGACTCGTAGATGAAAGGAACGTTAACATTTAAAAAAATCAAATAGACTCTTTATTTAAAAAGAAACTGTTTGTGAATGATAATTTCAAAAAAAATTACAGAATACATGTAATCAACTCAGATTACTGGTTCTGTAGCAGTTCGGATTTAATACGTCATTGTTCTTGTGAACTGGTATACCTACCACATGTACTTGTTTATATTTAGATGGAAATAATCGAGTTCTTAATGAGGCATTAGACCAGTATATTTTTGATAAAGCAGAAGATACTTCTTTCGAGCATGCTTTAATTATACCTACAATTAGGAATGCTGTCAGAGCCTGAAGATGAAAATGGCTGAAGCTTACCTGTTACTACAGTAACATCGTTTTCGTGTATTACTGAGATTATTATCATCTTGTTATTGTTGTTGTTGTTGTTGTTAATAATAATAATAATAATAATAATAATAATAATAATAATAATAATAATAATAATAATAATAATAATAATAATAAGGAATAACTTACCCCATGCTGCAGCATATCCCAAGACGAAATATGAAAGAAAAAAGGAACAAGATTTTGTTAAAATATGGGTAACATTTCTTTGTAATTTGTTATAGTCTACACAATATATAAATTACATACCGGTACATACTAATACCTACGAACTTCAATATTAAACAAACATATTTATACTTCCATAAATTTTAAAACTTACTAAAGGATTACAAGCTCAACCATCACACATTTTTAAAACAATATCTCAGGAATGTTTCAGTTAAATTTTCCGAGAAAGAATCTCCATCTTAATCCTCAGAGGAACCCAGCCATTTATTTGAAATCAAAATAAGTCAGTTCTTAAATATAAATTATAATTTATAATTACACATTAACGCGTGACTGTCTTTTGCATACTACAATGCCATTCTATGCTAACAAGTCTTCATTGTATTAACATGTGCTACAAATTTCAAACTGACATAACTTAATATTTAAGAAACTTTTATCCTCGGGGGCAGAGCATAGCTCATCAGAAATTTGTAACACCGTGTATTAAGACAACTTAAGGATGAATTTCATGAATTTCTCAGGATAAGAAATGAAATAATAGAAATCAATTTCTTTGGATTCTTCCGACACACCACAAGCTATCAGGACTCGAAATGGTTTTAATTACAAAAATCTATTACATTATAATGGCAAAGAAATTTAACCATTATGCTATCCAACATCGTAAATAGATGAAATATTCATTGATTAAATCAGATTTGATTATTTCTAATCGACGTCTTTTTACTATGTAATCTTAATTCCAACTCTCGAGTCCAGTGTCTGTACTCAACCAGCACAACCTCTCTCCGGGATCCGGACGCTTCCTGGTTGCAGTATAGAACTTAGCTCAGGTTATGAAATGCCTTACTTTGTTATTTTCTTATAAGAAAACTTCCCATAACTGTGGTGTGCTGCGTCGTTATCTGTTTTTATTTTCCTAAACAAATAGTTTGATTATTGCTTCCTTGTTTTACAATAAATAAACTAAGTTACCAAAATACATGTTTGAATTTCGGATACTTTACAGTATTATCTGGCTTCATGTGCATTTCCAAGAGAAACTAGATGAAACTTTTTTTTTTTTCAGAATTAACTAACTCCACTATTACACCAATTTCAATCCCCAAAAGAATACACCTGGCGAGAAATTCTCGAAGGCCACGCGCGTCAAATTTACTCCAAAATGAAATTTCCCCCCGGAAGTTATCGTGGAAATAACAGGCAGAAGCACAGACACTTATGTGATTCAGTATTTGTATGGACAAGTGTGTTAATTTGTGTAGATACAAAACAATTCCGACAAAAAGGTGGTTCAAAGCAAATATACGAGAAGTGAAGGCATCGAAATATTTTCTATCAATTATTTGAAAGTTTAAAATTACACATACATTTAAAATTGTTATAGTGTTTAAAAACTTTTTTTCTTTTCTGAAAAAAAAAGAACAACACTAACTACAACTTTAGTTTGCAAGTATTAGTGACTAGTTCTTGAACCCCCAAAACAAGTCATGAATTTGTTTTCTTTGTTGTAAAAATCTGTATTATGATGAAACATACGAAACTATACGTTAAAAAAAAAATAAAAGGATTTTTGTCCATGATGTATTTACTCGGAATAGCAGTGTTTAAGCGGCTTGAACAAATGTGTGAACTATTCGAATACTGAAGTGCATTTTTATGTTTTTATCTAATCTACAGTAGCTCCGAGGATTGCGTACCGCTGGAAAAGTCTAGCCTCGAAGTTCTTTTTTTTCAAAAAAACAAAACGGACTATATAAAAATAAAAATAAAAAAAGCGGAAGCAAATCAGTTTTAAACGTGTTAAGATTTGTTTTATCCAGTACACATGTTTCGCCAACGCTTGCGAGTTTCACTGGACAAAAACCGATTAGCGTATGTAGGTTCAGTACTTTGGTTTATCTCAACGCTGCCTGCGTGTTATGACCGAACGTACCCAGCACTAAGAGGATTTCCTACATGGCGAGAAAATCCAAAGCTTATACAAGGGAATGACGCTTCTCTACGTATCACAATTTCCTCCCACTTTCTATGAGTGTGTCATATGGAAAACTAAACACATACATACACACACACATATATATACAATTATATACACGCCTCACACTTCTCGCTTGAAACTTGACACATTCAAGTTAAGTTTTTTTCTTTCCTTTCCTTCCTGACGCTAACTGGGTGATAAGCTCATTTGCATATATGTGCAATTTTTCAAGCTCCACGACAACTAAAACTCGTGGTATGAGATGTTATGTTATGTTATGTTATACGCTGTCTTGACGCGTCCAACACGTATGCACGCCCTAGATCGATTTTGACCATTGCAATTTGTGAATTCTGACATAACTTGGTGCAAATACTTGACAACGAATTGGTAACACACACAACAACAACTTTGGATTTATGTTGAAGACACACATTGCGTACATTTGCTAGTATCGTGATTATTACGGCAAAATATATCACATAACAGAAAACCTTATCTTAAGGGTCTTCAATACAGCGATATTAAACTACCGCTAATTTTAGAGTTTTTCTGTAATATCTTCAAAACAAATACAAATATTTGAAAAGCAGAAACGTACTGAACTAGACAATATGGTTCTGCATGTGATACATTCACCACAATTCACCTATCTGCTTTTGGTATGCCGCTATTTACAGAACCCGCAAAAAGTATTAAAACTAGCTACAGTTGCAAATCGTAAGAAGATAGATGAGTTGTGATAACGGTATCACATGTAAAATCGTATTGTCTAGTTCACTACGTTTCTGCTTTTCGAATATATATATATATATATATATATATATATATATATATATTGAAGATATTACAGAAAAACTCAGAACACATTAATTCTGAGGTAGTTTAATTTCGCTGTAGTGAAGACCCGTAAGAACCTATACTCTACTACAGGTTTTCTCAATCTGGAGGTCGCGAAGTGAGATGAAAGAGATAAATATACTTAGAATCTATTAGCGAAAAAATATATCTTAGAAAATTGTTTTCAATTTCTTCTGATATTTTCATTTCCATATTTATAATGAGGAAATTATATTATAATCATTAAATTATAATGAAAAATATTCATATATTTTTATTTTCTTACTTATCCTGTACTTCCTATTCCTGTACAGTATAATAAGTCAGACATATATAACTATAAGGCGTAAGCAACAATAATCAACAAGCTTCTTGCAAACTGGAAATTACTTATGAGAGTTGCTGGCAAGAATATGTGCTATGGAATTCCATGTTATATGTAATCTACTCACGACAAAATGGCTGAACCGTTTGAAATGAATTTTTTGAATGTAGCACTTTGATTAAATTATTTCTTCACCATTTCACTTTGATTAAAAAATAATAAACCTACCTACAAGTTGAGATATATTGTTTTTTAATATAATCTATATTCCACTAGAGATGATAGAGAGCGATTTTTTTTTTGAAAGGAAAAAACTTTTTACCGCACGGCTTTCTTACCTGGGATATTTTGGACTTTCTTTTTCTGACCATTTCATTAATTTTTTATTGTGTTGAGTTTAACGTCTTGTTCAGCAGCGAGGCTATGTGAGACGTGGCCCTACAGTTTAACGTGGGATACGATCTACATGAGCTCCCACCGGGAATCGAACCCAGCTCTTCCACGCAAAAGACATGCACGCTAACCACTTGGCCACGAGGAAGCTCTTGAACATTTCAACTTTCATGAAGAAACAACAGTACGCTCCACTTCTCTTTTCCCCTATTATAGTTACCACGAAAATATAGGATGTTCCAAAATAAACATCGGGGTTTTAAAGTTTTCTAGTATATATATTACTGTACATTTAATGTACAATTATAAACAATACATCAAATGAAAGAGCATCTCAGTTTTTGCTACAAGTGTTCAATGTGAACACCATTCAATGTGATTGTCATACGGTACACATCGAGTTCATAGGCGAGAAAGGCCCATAAACTTTCCGCCGGAATATGGCACAAAACACATTTAATTTACGGGAATCTCGCTGCAACTGAACCATTTCGTGGGGATTTGCTGACTCTCAGATGCGAACATTATGAGTGTTTACATCGCCACTTAGGTGAAAAGTCGATTCATCACTGAAGACGACACGTATCAGAAAATCTTTCTCATCATGCAACAGCATTTCATTATGCAAAGTTAGCATGTAAACCGTAGTCCGTAGGATTTAAAAGATTGTAGCAACTGCAAACGATAAGGACGTAGTTGTAAGCGTCTCCTTAAAGTTCTCCACATAGACGGTTGCACTGTAACTACAGATTCAGTCTTTGTAAAATGTAAAACACTGAAAGCTTTCTGCTCACTAGTCGCCATCTTTGTTACTAGCGCTTTCTAACGGCAGACAGAGGAAACAGTGCATGCTCATGCGTGCGTACAAAACAGTTTAAATTGCTTTTTCATTTGATGTATTATTTATAATTGTAATAAATATTACAAAACCTTAAAACCCCGCTTTTCCTATTGAAGAAACCTCGTATATTCAATTATTGCGCCCTGGAGAAAAAAATATCGAGTTCAATAATCAAGGATAAATCGTTCACTTGGAAGAAAGAAAGAACGCAAATCGGTTTTCAAGCTCGAACGAATTGTTAGATATTAGTCAAACTTAATTTTGACACACTAATTAGAGCTCTAAAATTTTGTACGGATAAGAAATCCCAATGATAATACAATATTTTCAAACAATTTTCGTTGCAGCTTACTGTTGTACTGTAATATTAGTAATTTAGGGAGAAGAAACTCGAGCGCCTGCTGCTTATACAACCATAACCCCACATATATATGGTGGGTTGCAGATAACTAGGTGTTCTGTTGACTTCATATCAAGAAGTTCGAGAATTCACATGAGGGAAGAAACTTTGCCTATAATAATAATAATAATAATAATAAAGTTCATTCGTTGAATCAACCATGAAACAGGTAACAGGTGGTTGGTTAAGAGTTTAGCGCCCCTTGTAGCACCGAGAATATATCAGACGTGGGCCTACAGTTTAAAGTAAAATCCGAACCAACAATAGTAATGTTCAAATTGTACAGTTCTTACACCGGAAACCCGGGACTCCGTACACTAAAAACGTAGGCACTAGTCCCTAGACCAGCATGCAGAGCGTTTATTAATTAATGTAATTATATTTAGAGTACATACTACGACATTCTCTTCCTAAGATTTAATTAAGAATTGATTGATTCTGAAAACATCTCATAATAAAAAGTAAAAAATAATAGCTATAAAAAAAAACTTTTAAAAGAGATGCTTTTTTAAGAAATACACTAGAAAGAAGAAAATATATTATAAGGATCACACAGATGGACTTACAAGCTCGTAATGTTAGTACGTACGAACGTTAGTCCACACGATAAATTGACTTTTTAGTTCTTTTTCTTTGCAATAGATAGACGGAGTGACTATCTCGGGCGAGTTCGTTAATGGAGTCAATCCGTTAACATCTTCACGGGTAACAGTGAATAACGGAGCCCGTTACTTCACCGTTAACGCTTGAACGAAAACGAATTTTAAGATTTTGTTTATTGCAATAAATAGCTAGAGTTATCATCTCGGCTTAATTCTTTAATGGAGTCAATTCGTTAATATCTTCATGGGTAATGGTAACTCTAAGGGAGCCCGTTACTTCATGCGTTAACTCTTGAACGAGAATGAATTTTAAAACTTTGTTTATTGCAATAAATAGCTAGAGTTACAATCTGGGCCGAGTTCATTAATGGAGTTAATCCGTTAATATTTTCACAGCTAACGGTGGCTAACCATATCAAATTCATTCATAAATGTACGCTAATTCCTACGATATTAGGAAACCTCCAAAAGCGTTAAACGAGTTAAAGAGTTGCATAAATATCTATGCGAATGTCTGTTTTCCATTATCTTCTTTATTGTCTAACAAAGTATATTCGTTACTGTTACCATTATGATCAATTGAACGTGATGATTGATTATAATGGATTAAAACAAACCTCTTCCATGATACCCAGAAAAAAAAAATACCCACAATCTTAAGAAGAACGTGCAATTCTTTTGGTCTGTCCGATTTCATTTTACCCCCCCTCCCTCCTCTAATCCAAAAATATCCTTAAGTACACTTCATATATGCACTGCCTTAAGAAGTTTTTTTTAATACTTATTATTCTCAATGGAGTTTTTTTTTAAAAAAAAAAAAAACTATATACCAAAGGTTATAACGCCAGCGACAAAGTTAGATGAAACCCTAAATATAACATGAAGTTTGAAGAAAGCACAATATGAAGGGCATGCGAAACCATCTTGAATGAAGTGATCTTCGTGTTATTGTATCGAAGACCTTCTGTGAAGAAGGTTACCAGAAACGAAAAATGCAAATCAATCTTACGATACACGTTATTCCTTTCAATCGTAAAGATTTCATTTGTATTTCAATACCTTCCCTGACAAGAAGATTTTAAAACAGACTCCCATATATCTGCAGTGTAACAAGTACAAAAAGAAAGAAAGAAATCTATACATGGACAATGTATGGTTAAACCTAGTCCTATTGTTTTTATTGAACCATCAGATGCCAAAATCGTGACAAGCTAGTCTCATCAAACAATAGAGATATTATTATTTTTTATCCTCCACTTCATTCACAGAATCCAAATCGAGGATATCCGATACAATGGATTTTCCAAGCAAAATCCAGGTCACATTCGAAATACTCTTGAGAAATAGCAAATACACAGGGTCATGGTCAAAGGTGGTTTTAAAGGCCTTGAAGTACTGCCTGGATTACTGGATTATATATATATATATATATATATATATATATATAACATTTTACAGTTATGATAGTCTTATTCTGGAGATGTACATCTATTAACATACCATTGTAATATTTTAAATCGTTTATAAAAGAGATTAAACTTTATATTCCAACGATATCTATCAAAATATTAGCACAATGGTCATAACTTCGACTTCGTTGTTAAATTGAATACTAGTTAAGTTTAAATAAAAGTAAAATCTTACCAAAGCAAATCACTTTTAATAAATAATAAGTTTTACTATTGCGTAAAAAAAAATCGACATTCATTGATTATTATTTTTAAAGAAGAAATCATTTTCAAGTACATTTACAACGTAGCTTTTCAAACGTTTTATAGCTTGCAACACTTTCTTATTTCTCAAACTAATTCTTAATAACAGATTTCTTCCATGTATTTCTGTTATAAATAGCATGTAGAGATTTTTTTAAAAAGTTTAATTATATATATTTGCAAAAATTGAAGGTCCAAACCTTAACTTTGATCGCACATGACACAAGAATTAGAATATTCTATTTGATTTGCAGTTTAGCGTCCCGTTCAACAGTGAGCCTACATGGACCTAAAGTTTAACGTGGAACCTGAACCACATCAGCTCCCGCCGGGAATCGAATCCGGGTCTCCCACGCCAAAGGCGCGTACGTTAACCGTTTAGCCACAAGAGAGCTCACTATAATATTTCATATGCATAATAAACTCATCAACATCTTCCAGCATTCCAAGTTTAGTCAACATTGGATGAGTTTCATGAATCGCGTATGTTTATTTATTTATTTTGTACATATCTGACAAGAAAAGTTAGCAGATTTTGCTAGATGTAAGTCCAAATCCAACTTCGATGGCGTATAACTCGGGAACCAAGTTTCAGCACACCATAATATTTCTAATCAGGTTCTACCGCCATGCAGAGTTTGATCAAAATACAGATGAATGTTATCGATTGAGCAGGGTTTCTTTTCAATAATTTGACTATGTCCAAATCCTAAATTTGGTGGCCTAACTCGAGAACCAGAAACTCCATAATACTTCATATACAGTGTACATACTAGGCTTATGAAGGTCTACCAGCATGCCAAGTTTGGTCTTGGTCGGATTAGTTCCATCAATTCCATACGATGTATACGTATATACTATCCTTGTTAAGATTTTTTTTTAAAAAAAGGAAAGCAAAGTGAAGGACTAAAATAACCTCCTTCCTACCAAAATATATTCACTTTTCTTAATATCTTGTTTTTTTGTAACTTCCTAAACCTCCAATAATCAAAAATGCGATTATTATTATGCCAAAACCAGTCAAGAGACTTTGCTACTAAAACTATTACATATACAAGATTGCCACATTCTACATGTAAGCTTATTATATGAACTCATTTTTTCATAAGTCATTCCCCATACATAGATCTAATTCTGCACTCCTTTGCATTCTGACCTTTGTATCTTCCCTTTAGTATTGTACTTTGAAACTTTGTTAATCTGTTACCTTAAGTTCTTTGCCATAGAAGAAACTTAGAGAATTCGCACAACACAATGCAGAGAAAGAGCAATAAATGACGGGCACACTGTCACAGATGGTGGCCCCGAAATACAAAATTTGGGAAGAAAATTAACACAATCAGACAAAATGTCAGCATGAGAGTAATTAAAAAGATTAATAAAGGTCATCAGTGCATGGCGGTTTTCTTCTGATTCTCACAGATTTTTCATGCTGAATACGCGGGAAATACTTTAAAAAACCCATCATGTCAGATTTTCCTGCATATCTAGGAGGTTCAGTTTCAATGTCTGCTATTGAAAGAATGATCTTGTGAGTTATTGTTTACCGGTAAATTCTTATACATTTTTTTGTGATTATCAATGAATTCTACAATGGTGACAAGGGGTACAAAATAAGGGAAAATGTATGACAATGAGAGAAAAGGCGTGAGGAAATATAAATACAGTGGGGAAAATGGGAATTTGGACTACTGTTGAACGCGTAAACGGGAAACTGGATATACCAGAAATCTAGGAATGCCACGAGACGAGTCGAGACAGAATTTTCCTGACAAAATTCGAGTCGAGACACAGCTCTTCCAATGGAGAATAATACATTTTTCGAGTCGAGACATCACTTTTACAGCTCATTTTCGAGACGAGACAACCTCAAATCTTGTCTCGTGCGCGTCCCTACAGAAATCCAAAGAGAACCAGGAGAAGTATGAAAGACAGGAAGAAGGGTTTTACAGGTAAAAAGAAAGACTATTGAACATTTATCAATCACAAATGTGTCATAAGTAGCATTGTGTTCGAAACAAAGATTTTATGAAAAAAAAAATGGATATGCTTATCTGTTACAAAGTTTTGGTGTTTAAATGTAATTATAAAAAAAAAGAGCCTTAAAAGTGTAATCAAGAGGAACAATTAATATGTTTTTCCTTTTTCATAATAACTTGTCCTAAGGAACAAAGGTGATATAACCTAATAAAACTTTTAATTGAAAAAAAAAAAAGTTAAACACCTAATTTCAAATTAAAAACTGAAAAGAAAATTGTAATATGATGGACATTCGGGCCCGGCAAGGAAAGTGGAAACGGAGGCAACAAAAACATAATTTTAGCCATTTGCAAAAAAACTAACCTTGGACTTGGGTTGAGAGGGTATCATTTGTTCATGTAAGTCTCATTTGCTACCGTAAGTAAAATTTAGTTAAAAAGACAATCTCAGCTTTTTAGTTTTGGTCTCCATGCATAAATAAGTTGTGGCATGTAACTCAAAATATAAGCACAAAGCATTATTAATATCCTCTTCTATAGTTAAAATTCTCTTTATATTAATAATATTGTAATTAAGCATTTCGAGGTAAAACGGTTCTTTTACTTAACTTCTAAAAATAATAGAAACCTACATCTTATGGCCAAATCTAACAGCTTGAAATACTGTTTTCCAGTAAAATAATATAATCTAAAAACAAATAACATACTAAACTAGATATTTTATTAATCATTTTCATTAATAAGAATGTAGTTGTTTTATGTGCTGTAATGAGACTTGTTTTGATAAATTACTGTATTATACTCCCTTATTTTCCAAGCAAAATTTAAGTAATGAAAAGAAAAGTCATTTTCAAAACAACAAACCCAAAAATATATCAATGAAATCCTACTGAGTTGAAAAAATGGAGATGTATATATATTAAAAAAAAAAAAAAACGTTTATTATTCTAAATTTTTGTGAACAAATTACTTTTAAACTCATTGTAAATAGACCTCGAACAACGCATTTGTGGATGTTCCCGAAACCAATTAACCGCGTTATCCATGGTATTCATGTATTCTTAATTACATGTGTATGTTTATATTGCAAATTAAATAACTCTTACCGTTCTGATATTGACATCCACTCCGTACGTTCCAGCAATCAGTTTAATAATGTTTTGGTTGCCATGCTTTGCTGCCCAATGCAGCGCCGTCTGAAACAAAAAGAAAACATAATTAACAAAATAATAAATTGGCAACAGTCAGTACGAACATAAAGTGATTCAAACTTTCTTTTAAGAAGTGACTTATAAACAGTTTTTAGTATTGAATACATACACAGTAAAATGTGGTTGTGTTAATTCAACTCAATTTTAACACAGGGCAGTGGTTCCAGCGTGACTACCACTATAAGGTGTTAGTTCAACAGACCCCGTGGTGTTGGCGTTTAACACAGAGGGTGTGTTACGTCTTTAACACACAACCGGTGTTAAATTCGGATCTGTGTTAGTGTTTTCGGTGTTGATTCGACACCATGTCAGGGTCGGTGGTGTGCAGAAAAGTGTTGAGTGTTACTTGTGGCGGGTGTTGCACCAACACGAAGAAAGTAACACAGTGTGTAGTGTGTTAATTATTTAGTGTTAATATTACACCATGTCAAGTATCAATATAACACAGTTTGTCTGTAGCTTCAATCTATTAGCCTTTACAATTAGATGCCAACATATTTATCAATCACGCAGAAAACAACACCGAAGATTCTACACTTGTGTTAATTTAACACACAGGCTTGTGTGTGATTTCAACTACCGGCATTTGACACACAAGTCCCAAAGAAGAGTGAGTTGTTCTAACCACCTGTTTGTGTTATATTTTACCACAATCGTGCTAACACATAGGCACGTCGTTGACATAACACAACGATTATTTTTTTTACAGTATAACAATCGACGGAAATCACTCATACACTATGTTAGTCACTTGGTCACGAAAGAGCACATTATGCTAATTAAGTAAGTGTTATTTTGTTTAAAAAAAACAAAGAATGTTTTTTAAGTCAAAAGAAACGCTAGCTATATATATATACAAGTAACAATACAGACATAGTGGACACACACACTGCAGACACAAATAGTATATCTATATTCTTAGGCCGGAAATTCTCCGGAACTCCAGAAACTTATTATCCAGGCCTATACAAAAAACTCAGTTTAGAAACCAGCCTATATGGCCAGATGGCCTCCGATATTCCACGAGGCCAAAAAAAAAAAAAAACACTATGAAATACATAAAGACACTTTTATATATATATATATATATATATATAATATTTGCAGAGATTTTGATATTTCCAATTAGATAATAAGATTTGGAATAGCCTATGCGTAAATGTAAATCTTCCAATTTAACGTCCTGCGATTATGCGTTTTAGGCTAAGGGAAACGAATGATTAAAACAAGTGAATGCTGATGGAATTGGTGGACTGAGAATGTGGGAGGAAACGGGAGTACCCCGAGAAAAACTTCCGGACACGATACTGTCCACCATAAACTTGCTTGGTTGGGGGATCGAACCAGGGGCTCCATGTACCAGAGGTAACCGCTCGACCACTGAACCAACGTGCCCCTCATATGCGTGAAAGTGTGATTTAAGGAACCCATTATATATCGGGTACTCTAAAAAATAGCGCCCACGGAAAACAGACACATTATTCTACCGGTAAAAATAAAGCGATAATGTAAGCAGCCCAGTGTTGTGCACTAGACTAGATTTGGGATTGTCTCGTCTCGAAAACTTAGTGAAAACTCTTTCTCGTCTCGAAATGTATATTTGTTTCTTTTGGAAAAGCTCATGTGGTCACGAAACATTTGTCTCGTCTCGTGAGTTACAATATTTACGTTATGAGTAACCAAATTTTTAATGATGTGCCAACGTCGTTGATAAATGTTAAGCCATAGTCTACGATTGCATCAAGTAGTTACATAGATTATTTCCATAACACGAAATCCAGTAGTTGTTGATACTATGCTTATCTATTAGTATCGGTACAAATTATGTACACTCTTGTCCAAAATTATTGTCGTATATCGATAAATATGTTATTGTAGGAATATAATTTGATAACGAATTCACCTGGTATTTCTTACCATGTTAGAATGTGTATAATCGGCAAAGACATGTATGTGGCAAATTTCATGTCAAAAGAGCAATAAATAAGAACAATAAAATGAAAATAAAACTGTCTTGTAAATTTAGCAACATTTTCTTTTACTCATTCTAATTTTCGTATTTATAATTCTTTTCCTATGAAATTTACCACAAATATACATTTCTCGATTATACACATAATGTCAGTTAAAAGTACCCTGCAAAATCATAATAAAATTATATTCTTACAAGAAGACAGTTATAGATATACGACAGTCAGTTTGGACATGAGTGTACATGAATAAAAAAAAGAACTTGCTACTAGAAAAAAAAACGAATACATACACCAAAGTTGTTAAAGAGCTCCCTCGTGGCTATACAGTTAACGTACACGTCTGCTCCGTGAAAGATCTGGGTTCGATTCCTAGCGGGGCATGTGGTTCCGTTCCTAAGTTAAGCTGTACGTTCATGTTTCATACAGCCTCGGTGCTGAAAGGAACGCTAAGTGAATCTCACAAGAAATTAGTAAAGTTCTGACTTTTTTTTGGAGCATATAATTTGTGCCGTTGTTAATAGATGGGGTTAGTATCAATATCTACCGACTTTAACTAGCATCTGGGGAGAATCGGTGTAATTGCTTTATGGATTTATAAAGCAACGCTATTAATGGTTCAAAATTTATCTGCGACGTCCAATAGTGTGAAAAGTGGCCCTAGAGACTGAAGCAGGTCCCACAGACCAAAATTTAAAATTTTCGTTTTGTTCTGATCTACAGAGTAATTTTCTCTGGTTTATCGGCACCATTTTTTGAACTTATATATTAAATAAGATGCAGTGACCTGCATCTGGATTATTTACTTGCTAATAAAGGTCCAAATGCAGCTACAAATCCATGTTACTGTGGAAACAATAACCAATAGACAATAGAAAAAAAATAATGGACAAAAGATGACCAGGGACTACATTTGAAAATACACCATGAGCATAAGGTCCTGTCCTAATTATAAAGATTTATTACGAAATAAACGTTGGACAGAATAATGTAAATTCTGGTCCGCTACATAGGTTAGTATTATAAGTTTTCTTAAGACCAATAGATGGTACTAGTGCTACCCAAGAGTGTCGCATGTTACTTGGCGCGCGCAGGTTAGTTGGCGAAATGGCATCGAAGCAGGAGAAAGCGCAATGCGTGCTGTGGTATCACGAAAGCAAATCGCCCATCAGTAACGTAAGTAACGTAAGTGGTCTTTTTTTAAAAAAAACTTGTAATACTAACCTATGTAACTGACCAGTATTTACATCATTATGTCAAACGGTTCTTCTGTAATAAATTTTTGTAATCAGGGCAAGACTTTATGCTCACCCTGTATAATTTCCAGTATTTACTAGTAAGTATCAGAAAGTGTCCTAAAATAACTAAGACAGAACGACTGACCATGGAATACGAACTACGGAAATCCCGATCACGTAGCAAAAATGCAAATCGTTCACCACAGGGTTGTTCGATAAACGAACAATTTACTAAAATAATAAATACTTGAGGAATGGGGGGGGGGTGAAAGTTATTCAAACAACAAATATTATTAATAGCACTATTCAATACTCTTTCAGTTAATTTAAAAATTGGAGTAACTGAAACCATTACCTTCTACATACCACTGACTATGGATGAAAGAAAGACAAAAAGAAAAAAAAAACCAAACATAAGAAAAAAGAAAAGAGGAAAGACAAAGAAATATAAGGCTGGAAAGAATGAATCTTGACTCTGTGTGTGGTGCTCTCTACACCTTGTAGGTATATATTCTAATAACAAAACTTGGCTACTGGTTTTTGAAGTCAACTGAATTGGGTGGATGAGCAGAATGTTAACTATATGTATTGAATAGGAAAATATTACAAACAAGAGAGTTCACGATCTTCACAACTAAATATAACAAAAAAAAAATCTTGGCTGCAGCATGCTTTTGCTTTAACAAATGGTCTGGTTACGCCTCCTTCGAGTCTTAAGATTGTGCGTGTATGTTTGATTAACTACAGAGACAGGCCAAGGAGAAAAAAAAAGAGGGGGTTAACTTTTTGTGGGTGGAGGCCAACATGACATTGATGATAAATTTCTAATTTGGAATCCTCCACACATACACACAGAAAAATATTTTTCTAAGTAATTAGGTCTTAGCCATTTCCTTTCCTTAGTTTTTTTTTTTTTACTCTCTTAATTCTGTATTTTCGTTTTCTGAGTCAAAAAAAAAAGTAACTGACACTTTTCTAGTTAAATTATTACTGTGTAATTTGTTGCACAAACCATGTGACATCCAGTAGCATGGTGGAAAAATAAATAAAATCTTATTTACTAGCAATGCAACGGAAGTAATTAGAAAATTGATGATATAAATTAAAGAAAATCACTTATTTACTTTCTATGTATATCCATGTATGCTGATAATTATAAACAACAGACAAACTTAATGCCGTTAAATTGCGTTATAATACGTAAATTCACTACTTACTAAGCCCTATGGATTGTTATTTCTGATTTTTACCGGAATTTCTCAATCTGGAGGTCAGGACCCTTAGAGGGTCGCGAAAGCAGTACATGGAAGACGCAAAGGGGAGTGAAAAAGCTAAATGTAAATACAGAGTCAGTTAAAAAAGACATCCCGTCTTTGTCAAGACATTTGGAGGGCAACGTTTGAGTTGTGACGGGGATAGATTGGCAGAGGAGATATAGATCGATAATGTGCCATTTTCAGTAGTCGCAATGATGTAGCGCGGTGAGCGAGCATCGTGCGTTTGTTGTGGAGGAGTATCTTCGTAATGGTGGTTCTGTAATAAGATAACTATTCAGCAGGCATTTTGCATTCGATCGGACTTGGCCGACATGATTCTGTTCCGGATAGAAAAACTATTCAAGTTTGGGTATCAAATTTTAGAGCAACAGGTTCTGCACTGAAAAAAAAATCACAATCGCCTGACTGACCTGTTTAAGTGCTGAATGCTTTGGAGATTGATGGATGGACGGTCTCATATGCGCTACATTTTCCGGTGTTGTTACGGTACGAAGTTTCCGACAAATTTCTCTTGCTCCGAAAATCTCAGAATATATTTTTGTTCATACTGATGTAAATGGGGTAAGAGCTGTCCCAGAACTGCTATAGAAGCGTTACAAGAACTGCTACCCATGCAAATATTTAGATAACGCAATAACCTCAGATGGAAGTGAGAAAGATATTGGAACTACGATATAGAGATATTTTATAAAAATAATGTACTATTGATATCGAAGAACATGTCGTAGCTCTACGGAAAACATCATTTAGAGCTTCGTATAGAGTATAGATCTGTACGGATTCAAAACACGGACACTTACAAAAAGCACTCAATTCTAGATAATAGGGTTGTACAGTTCCCAGGCACCTGTCCTCGATAAGCTAACTAGTTATCAAATTCAAATTTTAATAATTTAGGTAGCTTATGGAAGGCAGAGCATGTTCCTGGGAGCTGCACAATAGTAGCCTAATTTAGATACTGTATAAGCAAACCATTTGATTTCGTACATTATTTTCTTTTGTACAAATTACCGATAAATTTACTATATATAGCACATTACTCAAGATTATCGGAAACTACCTTCCTGACAGACAACACGCAAGTCCTTCTTGTGATCCATTCCGCTCCTTTCTCGATAAAGTCTGGTGTTCCATAAGGGAGTGTCCATCCTCCGTTACTTCTCTTATTCACAAATGGTCTTCCGGGTATTTCCAATACATATCTAGTACGTCTTATTTGCTGACAAGTTGAAGTTAAATCCTAATCACAAGATTATATTGTGTTGGAAATATAACTGTTTGAATGAGTTTGGTATTATCATTGATGACAAATTTACTTTCAACTAACACATTGCTATTCCTTAAAGAAAGAAAGAAGAGAAGAAAACAGAAATTCGAAATTTAGCAGCGTTAGGTATCTATTGTTACAAAGTCACGATTTCTCCTGTAGCAGAACACTACTTGCCTATTTAATGTATGGCCTATTCCATACTAGACACTGTTCTAAACGTCTTTTGAGCAATTGTTCGTCACAAGTTCACATAATGATAGTATCAAGAAAAAAGTTAAGTATAGCATCACACAGTACTCATCACAATAAGAGCTGCTATATCGATAGATAGATGGATATAGATATGTATGCATCAGGCATGTAAGTAAGGGCCCCGCAGCCCCGCGTGAAGTGGGACGTAGAAAGGGCCCCCCACACAACGGTGTCTGCGGGAGGGCCCCCAAGCCTTTAGTTACGCCATGGGTATGCATGTGTGTATTTCTTCATAAAATGCAAATTAAAGTGTCGCTCTCTGTTTCCCAATAACTATTTGTGTTTCACAAACTAGACTTTCAATAATCCAAAGGACTCTCATGTACTGATTTCATGTTGAGTTTAACAGGTTTCCAACTACCATAGACAAAATGAAATGAAATCTTTCAGCCTTACGTCCCACGATTATACCGTGTAGGCAAAAGGAAACAGTGATGATGAGAAAAGAATGAAATGGCGGAATGAGGAAAATGAAAGGAAATGGGAGAATCCCGTGTCCGTGTTTGACCACCACAAAGTCTATTTGGCACGAGCTGGGATCGAACCAGAGATCCCCACGCACCAGAAGTGAACGCTCTACTGCTGAGCCACCACGCTCCACTACCATAGATAATTCTGCATTTGAAAGAATTTTCCGATCTTCATTGTACGAGGGTCAGTCAAAATGTTAGTTGCACTACTTAAGAAAATAAAACAGGATAGAAATTTTACAATAACTATTTGTATCGTAAAGGTCCATTCACAATCTACTTTTCAACGTAACCACCTCCGTTATTTAAGCGCCTGTCGAGGTGTGGTACATGTTTTTCTATGCCTTCTGCAAATAAATCCCGTCCAATACCAAATAACCATTCTTGGGCTGCAGCTTTCACCTTGTCATTCGAGTGGTATCGTCGCTTCAAAAGTTCGTCTTTCATGGAACTATAAACACATGGTAGCCACACCTGTGAAAGGTATGGGCTATGAGGAGAGATTTCCGGATTTGTCGCAGTTGGTCCTTCGCGCTCAGAATCGTCAATATCTACATCCGTTCTCAAACATGTTGCACTACTTCGCGATAGCTTGACGTGACATTGCATTTACACCATACACTTCATGCACCTGCCGATAAATTTCAGTGCAGTTAGACCTTTTCACCCACAAAAACGAATCACTATTACCTACGTAACCCGTAGGTTCAATGCCGCGTTCACTAAAGCTCTCTATTAACTTGAATCCAGTTTCTACCTTGTACTCCTATTTCTGTGAGATCCATCTTAATATTGTCCTCCTGTTTGTGCTTAGGTCTTCCTAATGTTCGTTTTTCGACTGGACTTCCAGTTAAAACCATAAAAACGTTCCTAGTTTCTTCCACTCAGGCTACATGACCTGCCCGCTGAGTCTCCTAGACTTGATGACCCTAACAATGTTTGGTAAACGGAACTAGAAACTAAACTCTTTCAAAATTAGAAGCGTTCGTGTTAAGTGTTTGTTTGTGCTTTATGTCTTAAAAACAACACCGAGGTTATGGAGGATAGGGCCTACTGTTAGTGTGGGCTTCAGTGCATTTGGGGGAGCTCAGTAATACTATTACAATTCGAATAATTTATTTGAAAGTTCTAATAATGGATTCTTCGAATATCTGTTGTGTCAATAATTATTTCGGATAACGAATAATTATTGGTATAATCTTAGCAACACTGGTGCACTGACCATCATATCTACTAGAGATCAAAGTTAACTGTACAGGGTTTGTCCACATTGATTAAAAAAATATATATATTCATAATTTTGACACACAAACTTAATAGTTTTCAAAATATGTCCCTTCTGCATCAACACAGCGTTTCCAGCGATCTTGCCAATTACTGAAGGCTTCCTGGAACGCAGAAACTGAAATGCTCTTCATTTCCCTCGTTACGGCCTGGACCGAGCCGTGGTGTCGTCCTTTCATGACCCCTTCAGTCGGTGAAAGAGGAAGAAGTCTGCAGGAGCGACATCTGGGCTGTAGGGTGGCTGCGAAAGCTGTGATGCTATGTCTGGTTCAGGAAGTTCATGACAGCAAAGGCTCGGCGCATTGTCGTGATGAAGCCTCCATGATCCAGATATTGCGCGGGCATTTCTCTCATAAGCAGTCTTGATCAAGTCATGGGTCTCACTCGCAGTTTTACCTAGTTTGAAGCAAAACTTCACCGCGTAACGCTGCTCTAACAAACTATTCATTGTAGAAATGACAAGGCATCTTGAAAGGGTTCATCTTAAACGAGATCTACACTCCACCGAAGCTTGGAGGCCCCAACCAGCGCAGTAACATCCCCATCCCTCACCATATTTTGGCGGGAAAAAATCAATCCTACAACTTCCCGGACAAATCCTGCATAGGTTGTGCCCAACCACATTATTTCGCTTCTCGTTTTATAGGACCATGCCTCCAGTCCTAGGAAGAAGCGTTCGAAATGTAGCGTTGGAAAAGAATATTGCAGTAACTTGGACAGGAAAAAGCAACTAGGGATATGCCCGTGTTGCTTTTAGGGATGCGCACGAGACAAGATTTGTGGCTGTCTCGACTCGAAAATGTGCTGTAAAAGTGATGTCTCGACTCCAAAAATGTATATTTCTCTATTGGAAAAGCCGTGTCTCAACTCGAATTTTGTCAGGAAAATCCTGTCTCGACTCGTCTCGTGCGGATCCCTAAAAGCAACACGGGCATATCACAAACGAACGAAAAAGGATCAATTTTGACGG
This sequence comes from Thermobia domestica, assembly GCF_964235325.1. NCBI lineage: Eukaryota > Metazoa > Arthropoda > Insecta > Zygentoma > Lepismatidae > Thermobia > Thermobia domestica. The sequence goes on from NC_137460.1 coordinate 41,543,712, forward strand.
CGATAAGAAAAGAAGAAATAACATGATTGGTCGTCATTTAATTTTACCACTTGGAATGGAGTAACGTACTTCTGGAAAGTACGGTTGGAGAAGAAACCAGATGTGAAAGACCAAAAAGAGAATATGTGGACGCAGGTGCGCACCAAGCTTTGTTGTTGTTGGGATAAGTAGTCCAAAGTCGAAAGTCTGTACCAAGTGGATTCCGTGAATACATCCCTGATGCAGATATAAATACAAATATAGTATTAAATAAATACATAAATAAATACTACGTTTTGGCGGGTCCAAACCCGGTGGAAAAAGCAGTATGAACCCTATCTAGACAGTATCAGGAAAGGGTAAACATGCCAAACTATTGCACGGTTAACGATACCTCGCGTCTGACAGCTACACGTCCTGTAAACAAAACGGAACGGAAGGGTTTTCTTTTATCACTACAGTGCTCTTTCACGCTGTTTTTATATTACCAAGAACAGTCTCCACTATTGGCGGTATTAAATGTTGATTTTTTTCTTTTTCTCAAATATTCCACGTACTATTATTTTTGGATGAAAGGACCTAATACTGTATATTTCAATCAAAATTTTCTTATACGCCTTATATCTGGAGAATTACCTACACTGTTGCCAAACCCAAACTATCACTTAACTCAGTATGATGTGCTTATGAGGCCCGAAACCAGCCACAGAAGTTTGGGGGACCATGGATATGTTGGGGGGGGGGGGCAAGTCATTAAAAATTCTCCTACAAATTGTTTTTTTGTATTAATAATAGCATTTTGAATTGAGGTCTGAAGGGGCAACTAAAAGTTTATGGAGGCCAGGCCCCCCTAGCCCCCCTCTGGTTGCGGGCCTGGTGCTTATTCCGTAGAAAATACGAAAACTTGATTTAAGTGAGGTTCAAAAATTTTATGGCCCTTGATTCAAATACCAATTCATGGCCAAGATAGCAATGTTTTGATACATTTTTTAAGGATCATTCCTAAAATTCTTGTTATAGAATTATGTCTAGTTAAACTATCTAAGTTTGTCGACAGAAGCTGCTGATCTATTATTGCAAAAACTTTGATAACAGGCCTACAACACACCATGTATACTGTCCAACAGTCAGATGCCAGTTTCTCTTAACCACACAGTAACATATTCTGAAAACGTATTCCTCTCATGGATGTTGGCCACCAATTTCTTTCTTTCTTTTTTTTATTGAAAAGGAAGAAAATGTACACTCATATCCAAAATTATTGTCGCATGTCTATAAATATGTTGTAGTAATATAATTTTTTAACGAATTCGCCCGGTATTTCTTATAATTTTAGTACGCGTATAATCGGCAAAAAGACATGTATGGGGCAAATTTCAGGTCAAAAGAGCAGTAAATCAGAACAATAAAACGAAAACTTTCTTGTCCATTAAGCAGCATTTTGTTTAACTCATTCTAATTTTCGTATTTATAGTTCTTTTCCTATGAAATTTACCAGAAATATACATTTCCCGATTATACACATAATATCAGTACTAAAAGTACTCTGCAAAATCATTATTAAATTATATTCTTACAAGAAGACAGTTATAGATATGCGACAATCATTTTGGACATCAGTGTACAACAATGTTAGAATTATCCGACGAAATATTTAAATGTGTATACAGCATAATGTTGCTGATTTCCAGGAAAATCAACGATGCGCTTCGAGAATAAATGATCCTATGCAAATGAAAATAAAAGGGATAGAATTTTTTAAACATTACAAAAGTAAACTGACTGTTTATTCAAAACATATATAGACCCTACTAACGTATTCAGGCTGTTATTTCCTGCCACTCAACAAGTACTAAAATATAACGATAATGGTGCAATATATATTTAATGTGATCTTCGATTAACAACGTGCAAACGAATGTGACAACATTTATTTGTGACAGTGACAAATAATAAACGGAAAAGATGCACCGCACAAAGATATAAAATAAACATTTACACCATTATCATATGCTATCAACAACTCACAAAAAGCAAGAAAATATATTGACTTGACGAGGTATCAACTTCCGTTGTTAGCAAGTATTGCGAATAACATAAACAACATGTTCGTTAACACTGACCTCAGACGACAAAACTGAGCTTGAGCATTTTTTTTTTTTTGGTAAGAAAAAAAGTATCAGCTGCAGATCATTAACAATTCTTTAAGAACAAACATGTTAGCTGAGGACTGTCCTCCATGTAAAAGTCCTTAATTTTGTGCTAATTACCTACCTGCCAATAATAGCAGAATACTTTCAATAGCAATGTGAAAGAAAATGCAGAAAATGTACATACACGTACATACAACTGAAGATGATTCTAAATGAATACTAAAAGCATCCATGGGTTAAAAGGGAGTTATCGTGGACCCCGTATTTTTCAACTTTTGGGGGGGGGGTTAAAATGTAGATTTCGATGAGCTGTGTCCAATGGCATCACTTTTGATTTCTGGAACCGACTGCTTCAAGGTCAAATTAGGGGTCAAAAATAAACAGTGGGACCATCTGGGCAATGCGGACCAGTGACCGACTGGGACGAAATGGCTATCATTCGATTCGTATTCAGACGTACATGAATAACTGATACTCCAGTTTCCCGAAAATTCTATTTTGACCCCAAAAATTAATGAAAATGTGGAATTTTGTATCTTGGATTTTCGTTAATTTTCCGGATCAAAATTGAATCTTCGGGAAAATGTCATATCAATTATTCATGTACACTGTACATGTGAATACGAATTGAATGACATCCATTTTGTCCAAGTCGGTCACTGGTCCGCATTGTTCAATTAGTCTCACATTTTATTTTTGACCCCTAATTTGACCTTCAAACGGTAGGTTCCACAAATCAAACGTGGTGCCACTGGACACAACTCATCATTTTAAACCCCCCAAAAAGTTGAAAAATACGGGGCCATAGTAACTCCCTTTTAACCGCATCAATGTACCTTGTTTAAACGATTTCACTTCGGTGATATCTTAATTAAAGGAAACAAAAATAAAAATAAAACATTTGTTGTTGTTCAATACATGGATAATCTTCATCTTTCAGCCCACTGACATTTGGAGAACTAGAAGTTCCCGTTCTTCGTACGGGTCGTCTCTAAACCTAAGGAATTTCTTAGGTATGGACATCTCAGTGAATGGCCCAAATATGAACTCACAAATATCTTGTTTAGTTATTTTAAACAAAAAGTCTAAATACCAAATTTCATGTCTAAATTGAAAGGATTCAGAGCAGTGGTCGAAGTGAAGCGGTATGCGGTGGTATGCCATACCACCTTTTTTTTTAAAATGGTGAAGGCATACCATCTTTGGTTTATCAAGACATACCGTCATTGGAGATGTTAAATATCTTTTTAATAAATTCATTTTTATACACAGTAATTGACGAATAACTTGGCACAAAAGAGATTTTATTTCCTACGTAAAGATAATTTCTAAGTTGACAACACTGACATTTTTGTTATCTTTTTTCTATCTTTTGCCTTGAAAATGAGATATCTTCAAATAAGTTCATCTAGTTTATATTTTGATATGCCATATTGATTTTTCTTTCTTATGTATGTATCTTCTTGCCTTAATGCATATAAATGTCGTGTTTTGAGCATGTTAGCGAATTTAGGGGTTGTCTGCTGAGGGGGTGGATCTTCCGAGGGTTTGGAATACCCTTCAGTTGAGTAGGGTGTCCGGAAATTTTCTCGCAGGAAATTGTTAATAGGCTATATAACTACTCCGTTTTTCAGCATTTTCGTGTATAATTCTCTATAGTACAACATTAGGAGATATTTCAGAAAACTTTTTCAGAAAGTTGTTGGCAGGGGATCAAGGTCTCTCCAGCCAGGGACGTACGCAAGGGGGGACCTGGGGGCCCGGACCCCCCCCAAAATTTCGACTTTTTAAAAATTTAGCCTAATTTTAGGGGCAATTTTAGGAATTTTAATATAAAATACCTTCATATTTAGTTTGGACCCCCCGAAATAAATTCCTGGGTACGCTACTGTCTCCAGCCCCCCTCTTCCCCGTAACTACAGAAAAGGTCTTCAATGGTATTGAGTCATTATGTAAATAGAAATGCAATCTTTAAGGCAACACACCCTTACTGTATTGCAATGTTTAGATAGCCGGTATATCGAGTCAAAATCGTAATAAGACGTACCGCCTCTGCTTCTTTTTCACTTCGACCACTGATTCAGAGATATGCACATCTTAATATAATAATTGCAACGCACACTTCTTTTTTTTTTCGTAACATTTTTCTCTTTTCCCGTAAGTCAAATAATAATAATAATAATAATAATAATAATAATAATAATAATAATAATAATAATAACGCCTAAACACGTGTTTAAATTTTAACTACAAAACCTATATACTGTCCAAATTTCAAGTTTCTAGTTTAAGCCGTTTTTCCTAGATTAGAACTTCAAAAGCAAGGATCTTACAAAATAGAGGATCTGCCCATAGGTATCTTCATCCTATAAAATAAATGAAGCCAAAAACCAACCGAGCATCGGCACGTCTGATTGGCTACTCTCGTTTCCGCCATCGTCTGATTGGCTACTTTCGTTTCCGCCATGATTGTTGGCTCAAAACATTGCGGTCCTATTGGACGAAGTGGGCAGAGTAGGGGTGGCGAAACTGTGACGTATGGCTTCAAGATTTTGTTGTAAGGGCAGATCCTCTATTTTATAAGATCCTTGTTCAAAACCAACGGAACCAACCGAACAATTGATAACATCCTTTTTTGTTGTTGTTGTTGTTATACGTGACAAACAGATTTAATACACTTCCACTGCTTTGAGTTTTTCAAGTTTCCTCTATTACATACATCCTAAAGTTAGTAATAGTAAAAGTATATCTCTCTTCTTTATATTCTCTATTATCAATAACTGCGATTGAATGGAGCAACTTAAGTTCACGTTCATTCTTTAGTAACAACTACAGAGGATTATTTCCACTCCACGTTAAAGAAAGCAGTAATTAGTCACACTGGTCCATTTGATTCTACGTCATTAATGCAAGAATTTGTCAGACTGGTTTATTATTTCGTATGTTATTGAGGTAAAAATTGGTCTCCTTGATATTAAGCTATTACGTGCAAATTGGTCAAATTGGTCCATTCAATACTAAGTTACTGATATAAGAATTGGTCATCAAATTGGTACACTTGATACTAAGTTATTAATGTCAGAATTGATCAAATAGGAATATACAGAGTCCGCAAGAAAAATGTATTCACTCTTTGTGAGCCTGTATTAGGATACTGGTATTGACAATTGTTCTGAAATTTAAGTATGTTGTAGTATGGTTTTTCGCCCAACAGATGTCGGCACTGTCAATTGTTTTTAGTTAAAATTATGTTGTAGTACGGTTTTCTTCTCAGCAGATGTCGGTACTGTCAGGCAGAACTTGTTGCTGTAGGCGTTCTTTCCGATCTTCCTTTGTGAATATAACAAATCGTTCCATGATTCTCAAACTTGTCAACAATGCGTGGTTCAGTACTATACTCCCCTCTCCACTGACGCTGCACTTCGATCGCATTCCCAAACCTGATAAAACACTTCAAAACGTATTTACGCTGCTCGTACGTCAAGCGTACTCCTGCCATTTTCTTATCTCATTAACCGTGCTGACAGTACCGACATCTGTTGGGCGAAAACCGAACTACAACATAATTTTAACTGAAAACAATTGACAATGCGGACATCTGTTGGGCAAAAACCATACTACAACATACTTAAATTTCAGAACAATTGTCAATGGTAGTATCTTGATACAGGATGACAACGAATATATACATTTTTCTGGCGGACTCGATATACTGGGAAGAAGTACGCACTTTCGCTGACGACTGTATCACTTTAAGGTTTGGATATATATGCATGTTATTTGTCTACAGAACAATGCTCTATCATTCCGTTGTCCTTTGCTTTTCTTAAATTACAGCTACAAATTTCCAATGATTCTGTCTAGGAATGGATGTTGAATGTTTTCCAAATTAATAATACATAAATAAAAATCATAATCAAGAGGAGAACTGTCCGTAAGATACCTTAAGATGGAGTTACTTTGCACAGCAGGGGTAATTTTGCTCAAAATATGAAAGGAGTTTTACAGTCCTCTGTCAGTAAAACCATAAACTGTAAAGAGGAAGTTTCAACTGCCACCGTAAGATATCTAACTGTATTTTGGGTATAATGTTCGCGGTTAACATCAGCTCTGATTACCTAGTGGGGGGGGGGGTGTTGTTGTTGTACAGATATGGAAAGCAGTCATTGTAAAGGCCGACAAAATTTGAAAAATATCACGTACAAGAATTTCCATCAATTTCGTAGAATACTACTGTGTATAATGGGACACGTTTTAAAGTCATAAAAAAACTGGGAGAAGGCGGTTTCGGCCTCTAATCGCGGCTACTTTGCACCGGTCCAAAATTGGATCGGAAATTATTACTACTGGAACTTCCTGCATTTTAAATTTAGGCAAATTTCATATTTAGGTGCATGCCGGAATGAATTTCTTGTTGGAAAATAAATTATAAACAATGGGGATAAAGAAAAGTTGTTTGAAAGGGGCTTCACTCACAAAGGCTTCGTTTTTTTTTTGTTTTTTTTGTTTTGTTTTTTTTTTTTAAGAAATCACTAGACTTTTAGGGGGCTTGAAGCGTATACGCATAGGAATGATTAACATTAGATTTTTTAAAAAACAGATATCATGCAAATTGTGTGGGTTTAAGCGTGGAAGTTCCAAACCCGGTAAATCCTCCACTGATTACGGTTGGGATGATATTGTTGGACATAAAGAATAACCAAGGTAAATCAGTTCACGAGGATATCTTTCTGTTCCTGAGTTGGCATTTTTGTGGGACATATGCTAAACTATCAGAATGTGGTTCCTGTGCTGGTACCAACCAGAAAATACATAATTTTCTTTACAAATATTGGTAATTCATACTAAGTATCGATACCGGTACCATCATTTTAATATATCAATATTTGTAGACTGCATGTAGTTTTGTGTAGGAAGTGAAATATATAAATACTGAAAAGAAAACACTGTACATAAACGTTATGTTCTTATGTTGAACATATTTTTTTGTATGTTGTGCAAAGTACCCTCACCTATGGGGTTACTTTGTACCAAAGTTTATATTTCAATAACTATGGTCATACTGAGTATTTACTAATGAACTTGCACAAATGTTTTCCTTATATATCTAGATAATATATGTTAGTGTTCTAAATCATTACATTTGTAAGTTACATGCGATTTTCTTTACAATTTATTTACTCTGGTGCAAAGTAATCCCGTCTTACAGTATTTGATATTCTGTTTTATCCGTTATTTCAAGAATATGCAGGTACTTATTATTATAGAACAACGTTTATAAAGTAAAAAAAAAAAAAAAATACTCTGTACATCAGAATATTGGTTGGTTGAATTGAAGTTTAGTGCTCCTTTCATTGCCGAGGCTATATCAAACATGAACATATAATTTAAAAAGTGAGATCTGAACCATTTAAGTTAATAGCTGGAATCGAACAGGGTCTTCCGCACTGCTCATCGAATGGTTTGTAAAAGTAAACAAAAATGAAAAGATATGCAGAGAATTGGATTAAAATAGGTCACAGCATATTAACACTACTACAGTACTAGAGTTTCTTGAAGAGGACACTAAGTAGTCAAAGTGACTTGTTTTATTGCTAAAAAGATCAACAATTTTTCTCAGTACTCTCACTTTTTTTTTTATAAGCTCTACATTTTTGGATTGAAGTTAATATTTCAATGCAATTACCCAAATATCGTTGCCGTTTTCATTATTATTACTATGAAGCCGAAAGAATAAAAGATAATCGATTTAACGATATATTTATAACATAAATGATTTACGAAATCAGCCAAAAAAAAAAATAATTTATTTATCTAGTCTGTTCATAAAATAATCAATTTACGTAGACAGTTCATAAAATAATTAGATAATTTACGAAATCGGCTCTAATATACACACCGTATTAGGCTTACATAGTTGGTTTATAAAATAATTAATTTACGCAGATCGTTCCCAAAATAATAGAATGGGTGATATTAGGAAGGAAAAATTATATTACGCGTGGGATTCGAATTACATATACATATACGAAAAGTAAAATCTTTCCATATCTAAATCGGGAGGGAAAACATCTAAAAATCGTTTGGAGGAGCGAAGGGGAAATTATTTTGAGATCACAAGTAATATGTGCACCATTATTAGGAGAAATCCAACAATTATAGATGTAATATGATTCTTCAAATACAGCAAATAAATGAGCAATCTAATCGAGCAAAATAAAAATTATGAATCGTATCTGGTTGGCATCGAACTACGTACCTTTTAGCGCCGTAAAAATGAGTTTTTTCTCGGTTTTCTCGAAGTCTACACATGAGAATTTATCCTTAAGCATGTCATTTTGTTAAGCTGGATGTGACTTATCGATTGATAAAAGGGTTTCATCTTTGGAAATAATATAGTTTTTCACAAAATTAAAATTTAAAAGTTAAAACCATAATTTTGTTCTATTATCTCATTAACCTCAATCGAGAAGGTATCAAAATAGTTCTTACAATTGCCTCAGAAAGAGATGAACTACCAACTCCCCAACTGAGTATTATACGAGACGTATCCAGAAAGTAAGTACTGTTTAAAATAATACTAAAACAGGTTTGCGCAACTCAAATTTATTTTTACATGAAAAAGTACACCTTGAACTATCTGTCGACAGAGTTTCCACCAATGTTCGAACAGTTGTCAGAGCGGGTGCCCAACTTGTCCAAACTAGGGATGCCCAGAACCGGTTTTCGGGTCTGAACGGTTCCGGTTCTAGAAGATCCGGTTCCGGAACCAGTTTTTTGGATCCAGGTCTATAACCGGTTTTCGGATCCAAATCTGGAACCGGTTCTTCGGATCCAGGTCTGGAACCGGTTCTGAAAACCGGATCTACAAGAACCGGTTCCGCTGGAACCGGAACTTTGTGGTCATCCCTACGCTAAACCCGAGCTTCTGGCAGGCTGTGAACAGTGTGCTAGATGAAATGGTGAAAGCGACAGGCAGGCGTCCAGGCGGCGGCCGCTTGTCTCATTTGGCTAAACAAACTGGGTAACTGACAAACTCATTGGCTAAACAGGCAAACTAGCAAAATCATTTGGCTAAACACAAACTAGTGGACCAAAATTTTTTCTGGGGCCACAATCGGGTCTGGGCGGGGAGGGTACAAGCGCATGACCCTTTTTGCAGTGTTTTGAAGGTGAACTTTGTGCCTCCTTTACGGGTCTTTGGGGGCTTTCGGTTCCAGGTCTGGAACCAGTTCCTAAGATCCGGTTCTGGAACCGGGTTTTCGGATCCAGCTCTGGAATCGGTTCCTAAGATCCGGTTCTGGAACCTGTTCTGAAAACCTGATCTCCGAGAACCGGAACTTTGTGGCCATCCCTAGTCCAAACCTTCCTCAACGAAACATCTCGTACGCACCGTTTCGTTTGAACGCCACCGAGGCGCTACTGTCGTGCTCCGCACATACATGCTAGTTTCACTAGTTCATTGCCTGTCCACTGACGCCAGTACGGTTGAGTTGTTACGAAATGTACTGTGTCCTGTGATCGTTTATAATGTTTAAAACAATTGCTGAACCCGCCGACTGTGAGGTTCGTTCTGTGTGATCCGGTTTTTGAATGCAAGGAACGTTACGCCGGCCGAAATTCATCGCCAAATTGTAGAGATCTACGGTTGCTGCATCTCAAGTGCGAACTTGGCGTTAAGTGCTTTGCAAGTGACGACGACGCGAAAAAAACGCTGCGGAGTTATGGTTGTCTTCACTGGCGGGATGTTCGTTGTGGAAGGTTTGAACAAGTTGGTCACCCGCTGACAAGTGCTTGAACATTGGTGGAAACTATGTCGAAAATTAGTTTAACGTGTGCTCCTTTCATGCATAAAAATGGCTTGAACAAACCTGTTTTAAGTATTTTTTTTTTTTAATAAGGTACTTACTTTCCGGACACGCCTCGTATCTTATTCCTTCAAAATTAGGCACACAAAATGTTGATTAATATTGAAGAATTAATATGACAGTACATTTATGTCCATTAACATTTTATTTTAGTACGGTACAATATACTGTCATCAGCATGAATAATTCTTACCTTAACAAAACCCAGATGAACCACTAATAGCACTTTCTGAACTTCAGTGACAGGTCTGTGTCCATGTCGAACTTGGAAGAAAAATGGAAGATTCACGCCATAGATTTCTCTTTATCACGACTAATATCTCACGTGTCTACTAGTTATAACGTTATTTCCTGTTCAAACCAGCTTGTACAGAAACTTTTTTTTTCAGGGCATAATAAATGAAAAGCACTATTTTAAAGCAAGGAGCATAGCTTTTCTTCTGGGATATTTGTAATTGTCTCAATGTTTGACACTCTCTTCGATGAGTACGCAAGGCACGTGCGGGCGTCTTTACATAAAAGAATACTGTTGTCCTACGTGTGTAATGCAATCTTGTTTTCAGGGTTATTTAGTTTCAGGGACCCAGAACAAAGTTAAAAAGGAAAAAAAAAGCACCATTACACATACCCCATGTTACCCATTAATCCCCGCTTGTATAAGAAGAGTGATGCGCTCTCTTCTTGTGCAGTTGAAAAAGATTTCTCTAGCGCTTCAACAACATGCACATATACAAAACCGACTTTTCGTCCCGCTGCTGAAGTGGTTGTCGCCGACGAAGAAGTAAGTAAGTCGAGAATCTCAGCAGCCAAGATTACTGAGACTTCCGGGACATACATCTTACAAGTGCCATTCATCTCTCTTGAGCGTTCCACATTTGCCAACACAAGTGTTGTCAAAACAAACAGCGTGTAACTAAATCTAGGTGTTTTGGGTTTTTAAAGAGCATTTTCTACAAGCAAAGTTATTTTAATCTCTTTGGCTTTTGCTAGTTTATTTTATCTTTCTATTTGAGCTGTGAGTGTGTGTGTGTGTGATAAAGAACAAACGTTAAGATGCATAGCAGTTAAAAGAAATCAATCAACGTCTATTACCTATTCTCAATACAAACAAAATAAAATTGGATGTAGATTGGTTTCTTTTTTACAAATAATCTAAATAAATTTCGTTTCTCCGCGACTATTTCTTCATTGCATGTTGTTCCGAAAAAATACGATTACAACTGGGTAAATTAATAGCATTTCTTAGAACTAATTTCTTAGAACTGGTAGCACATGAGGCATCTTCGTTTTACCAGATTATTAATAACCCACATATGAACACACAACCAATAGGTAACCTATGTTAATTTGTACAGCTTATATATTCATACTTCTTTTACCGCAATAGGCAATATGCAATTTAGGTTTTCTCCATGTTATTTTTGTTTCCTCTATTGTATATTATTTTCAATTTTTGTTTTTGAAGTGTTTAACCATTTTTTTACTTTAAGTAGTATATTCTTTTTTATGTGGTTCAGTACTTTCCTTATTGTAATTATTAATATTTTCTATATACTGATGCTTTTTTTTAAAAAAAAAAAATACATAATGTATGCACGTGGTTAAGTGCTCGGAGAAGGCTGCAGAGCCTTAACTTCGCCACGTAAAAGAAGTCATAAATAAAATAAATAAAATAAAATAATTTCCACAATATTATCAGCGTAAAAAGAAAAGAAAAAGAAATCCTAAGATGAGACACACATCAATTGATAGTTCTCATTAAGCTGAACAAAGGAACATACTTTGAACCTCAATTCTCATGCGTAGTTTTTTAATGCCATCTATTACGATGAAACTAGTACCCAAGTATTTTCTAATTAAAATTTTCATTATGACACTAGCAAGATGACAGTATACAGTATGGTTATGAAATTTCATAGTCCAAAATTATAAATAATTCTTAAACTTGGAGTGCGCAAGGGGAGTTTCCGAGTTTCAACACCCCCTTAAACAACGTACTCATCGGAACTAACTATTCAATCATCCCCCTTACAGCTCCGATATTGCCCCCAACCATTTCTTTCTTTTTCTTCACTTGAAAAAGTGGCTTGCATCAATGCGTTTAAACGACAATGAAGTGCTCAAAGCATTAGTTGTGGACTGGATGCACTCTCCGGCGGTTTTTTTTTTTTAATTACACATAGGGTATACAGAAGCTTGTGCACACGCTATCAGAATTGTTTGGATGTTCATGGTGACTACTTCGCAAAATAACAAAATAGCCTAGGTATGTACTTGCATATCAATCAATAATATTCTTTCTCCTCTCATTTTTTAAATATCGACCTTTTATTGACATATGCCTCGATTATGTATAAAACTTTAACACTTCTTTTATTATTCTTCCCTATTTACGTGTTCATAAAATTTACTAATCGAAAATCATCTCAACAATTAATATTTATTTTCCTCAAACCATAATTATTTAGTTATATATCACGGTACATTTCCCATCATAAGTTATCTTCAAGTGCAACACCACACACATGCTCTATATGTATATTAAAAGAACGAAATATAAAATAGATTGAACATATATTCATGGATATTCTATTTAGACGTTCCCTATTCCCCTCCCCCCTTTAATGTTATCTAACTATCGTAAATATAAATACGCAACTTGACTAAAAAAATAACAAGGATTTAAAAAAAAAAAGAAATACAGAATATACACAAGTATAATACACGGATAAGACGAAATTCATAGGTAGACACATGTATGAGAACAGACATAAATGTCCAAGCAAATGCGTATGAAAATTTTATTTAAAAAAAAAAGAATCATGTAAAATTAGGTATCAATCAGATGTTTCCTTAGGAAACAACTTAATAAAAGTCGCCAAAAATTTACGAAGTAAACTAGGTAATATCCACAAAATTATCTGCCTCATAAATTAATAGTTCATTCCAAACCTCTTATAGGTCATATATTTGGGTAGAAATGGAAATTCCTGCACAAAAATAATTTTTGATTGATTAATATAGTATTAATATAGTAAGAACTAAAGAGATTATTCCAAAACAACCTCACATTGTATGTTGTTATTATGTTATTTACTTACAAAGAATACGTAAATGAAGTGACGAGTAGCAATATGTATATCATATTCTTCATTGAGCTTCCTTGTGGCTAAGCGGTAAGCGTATGTGTCCTTGGAGTGGGAGACCTGAGCTCAATTCCCGGAGGAAGCTTATGTGATTCGGAACCACGTTAAACTGTAGCTCCACATCTCATGGAGCCTTGCTGGTGAAAGAGACGCTAAAATCAAATCAAATCAAAATTTTCTTCATTGTGGTTAGAATAAAGGGAGGGATTTAGGATTTAGATTTCTGGGCTTTCGGCATCTAACGCCATTTAATCCTTCACGTTTTGAGGGATGACGTCCCTCGGCGAGCACAATCCGGGGAAAAGGAAGGGAGAAAGGATTGGGGAAGGAAGGAAGCGGCCTGGGACCTATAAGTGAGGTACCACCCCGGCATTTGCATGATGTGAATGAGGAAAACCCAGAAAAACCTGATTCAGGGTGGCTGACCTAAAAAGAGCGTTTTTACACTTTTTCGACCGAGTGCCCCCACCGGGAATCGAACCCGGAACCGCTCGCACCAAAGGCGACTACGCTACGCGGGGCCACAGGTTAGTATAAACATTCAATTCATACGTGATCTACAAAGCTCCTCTAATCTTTACCAAACCTGGCACCTACGTATATGTTGTTTTGTTTAGTTTCACAGATGAAATATTTTCTTTGCAGACATTTGGTTCCTGAGTTGTTGACCATCAAAGTGTTGCGTGGCGTTTGCCCTTCGTGGAGTTTTCCTCTTCTGGCTCTTCTCGCCTTTAATGATTCTCTACTCGTGGCTACTTCTCAAGACACGAAAAAATGAAATGAAAAATTATCTAAACAGTGATCACCAAACCGTCGATCGCGACTACTAGTAGCTCGCGGAGGCATTTTCGGTAGATTGCGTTAACGCTCCGGTTGCCTAACCTTGATTCCTCCACTGATGCCTCCATCAACAAATGTAAGATTTAAAAAAAAAAAAAAAAAAACTTTTTAGTTCTTTCGGTTGGTAGCTCACAGTAGGATTACCGTACGGTAGCTCAGAAGCGTCAGTTTGGCGACCACTGATCTAAAACAACGAAAAGCCGCGAACAACAATATTAATTTTTTACATTTTATTTTAATATTTCTAAACGTCATTGCTTAAATACTACCAGTCAGATCTCACGAAAGTTTCACTTGCTTAACACAGGAAGCCTAAAATTTATGTACTTAAAGAATCTGTCAATCTCTTTAAAATTTCACTTTTCTAATTCAGAAATGAAATCTTTTAAGTTTTACGTCCCACGTTTATGCCGGCTAGGCTAAAGGAGACGGTGATGACGAAGTAATGAATGAAATGGTGGAATGAAGAAAGTGGGAGGAAACGGGGAGAACCCCGTAAGAACCCACGCACACGGTGTTTGTCCACCACTAAGTTCACTTGGCGCGAGCTGGGATCGAATCAAGGACCCCGTGCACCAGAGGTGAACGCTCTACTACTGAGCCACCGCAACCCCTGTTTCAATTCAGAGGAGAGATATGTAGAGAGAAATAGAACTAAAATCATTCTATTTCTTATGCTATGATTTGGTACTTTAAGTCATATGTTTCGTAAACAGTATTCACTCATATTAATATTATCTAGTATTTTTTTTGCATGAATACTTTGTCAATAATAATAATAATAATAATAATAATAATAATAATAATAATAATAATAATAATAATAATAATAATAATAATAATCACAATTAATTATGTTTTTAACTGCTGTAATATTTCTTTCTGCTAATAGTTGGTAACACTTTGACCCAACACCTCGACTGCAGATCCATGTTTTTTTTGCCCGTAATTACACACACTTCAACTATATACTCAGCGGACCACACACGCTGTGAACAGATATTTATAATCAGCAATAAAACTCGAGTTATCCTGGGAATTGTGACATACGCCACCTTAATTACTTTCCTTCTATTTTTCGGGCCTTGTTTCTCTTTCTTTCCTTCTCTTTTACTACTTAGTTTTATTTTTAAACTTACTTTTCTTGTTTTATTTGTTTCTGTGAAGTTCTACACTAACACATCTTTTGACGTTTTGTCCGAAAGAAAGAAAAAGAAAAAAGAAAAAAACTCAAGAAACATGCATGCCAATTACAATAAGGTACAAAAACAAGTCAGTATTTATTCGCGTAGTTAAATTTACTGTAACTGATCAAACATGTCGTAACAAAGAAACCTATTACTTTCTTTTTTTTTTTTTTCTAAATTTCGATCTTTTCTTTTTGCAGAGGAGGCCAATTTTATGTGAGAAATGATGCTATTCTAGGGAGCAATTAAGATGCCATAGAATCTTTGTACATGGTTTGACTATAAAGTACAAACACTCTTTTGATTCTGTACAAACGAACGAATACTTCCGTTTCTTATGTCTATTCTTTCAATTATTGAGAAACTTACACATAACACACCACACATGAAAAGGAACTGCCGACACACAAGGCAAAAACACCGACTGACGGTACAGTTAAGTACAAGGGGGCTAAATTTGATGTGAAATATTGGAACTAACTATCACAAAGAGATGAGAGCATTTGTACAAAGGATCTTTGCTTGCTACCACACAAGACGATTTTAATTGTAATTAAAATTGGTGTTTTCTTAGCAAATTGTTTCGTGTACACAATCATTTTTGCATTTCCGCCAAAACTTGTTGCTCAATTATTTCTTTTTCTGTCGCATTTCTTCGACACATCTTTCTTTCGTTCTTTCTATGTATTCATTTCTTTTTCTTTTTTTTTTTTTTTTAAAAAAATCAAGGTCTTACTTTGTAGGATTACATGGCGCCATTAGAGGAGTCAAGAATCTGGCTTCCTGACACTATACGAAGTCAGACTGCCTGTATATTAGAGAAATATTAATTGACATGTACAAGTGAATATATGTGTAATTAATATTTTTTTGTAGACAGTAAAAAGGATCACGCATTAGCAGGTGCGCATTCACGGGCTTACCGGGTCCAGACCCTACCAAAAAGTTTGTACTCGACATACATTCGTACCTTTATGAATAAAAGTATACTTATTTAGTAGGAAAATACTTGATACAGACTAAAGACCACACTCATCATCTGTACAATATTTTTTTTTGGTAAAAAGAATCTAATTTTATCACTTTTTGTGAGAATATAGGTGTTATGACTTAAAAATTAATTTTCATTTTTTTTTCTTTTTTCTTTGGCTGTACAATAATACCCATTCGATACTACACAAAAATAGTGTCGTGTATTATTGGCCACCCCACCCCTTGGACCCCTCCCAACAAAAATTTCTAGACGCGCCCGTGACATTGCGACACACTAATTTGATTTCTACACAGTTTGGTTTACCTATCTTATTTATCTGTTTGCTTCACCCCATAGTCCACCCCTCCATATCTATATCTATATATATCTATATATCTATATATATCTATATATATCTATATATATATCTATCTATCTATCTATCTATATATATATATATATATATATATATATATATATATATATATATATATATATATATATATATATATATATATATATATATATATATATATATAGGCGCGGATCCAAGGGGGGCTATAGGGGCTATAGCCTCCATTGACGCTCAGGTATACACTTGATAAAATGGGCTTCAATCCTGCTTTACACTGGATCAAGCGGCAAACTATGGTTTAGCCCCTCCCTTGATTATATCCTAGATCCGCCACAGTAATCGATTTTCGTAAAAGGTATCGCATTGCTGTTTACGACACAAAATCATAGAAACGCGATGCAAATGAAATATTGCATCGCAAAATGCGATACACTTCTAATCATAATTTAAGTACAGAGAAGTGAGCTACTTTTGATTAAAAAAAAGAAGTATATCATAGTCTTTCATTCAAAGCAGTACGATTTTCTTACGACGTCACATAGAAAATCTACTAGTAAACGTTCAGTGATAAATATCTCCTCGCTTAGAAGCTTGACCTTTCCCCTTTGTGTGCATCTTAAGTTCTCGATAATACAAACCAATGCACTGCGGACTACACATCACATTACTGGAGACTGGTTATAGGAATGACGACAAAGATAATTTATGTTCTTTGGCATTATATTGCATCTGGAAATAAAACACCTTTTTTCAGATTTTGAGAAGATCCCATCTTACGTTTCGAAAAAATGATTATGATTGAAAGGTTCTAGTATGTTAATTGACTTACACAGTACAAGACTGTAACTGTGACCGATAGAACAGATTCTAGTACGTTGGTCGACTTACACAATACAAGACTGTACCTGTATCACCGATAGAACAGGTTCTGGTACGTTGGCTGACTTATACAGTACAAGACTGTAACTGTGCGACTGATAGAACAAGTCCTAGTACGTTGATCGACTTACAAAGTACAAGACTGTACCTGTATCACCGATAGAACAGGTTCTGATACGTTGGTTGACTTACACAGTACATGACTCTAACTGTGTGACTGTTGGAACAAGCGGATTATTCCGTATCAGCCTTCGCAAAATTCTGCGTACAGCAAAGCAACACAAAAAATGGAAAGTCATTATCACTACTTTGTCGACTATTGCAAATTTTGCATTGCATTCATGAAAATGAAAATGTGCTCGCAGATTCTGTTAGGTTAGTTAAGAATTCGATGTAATTCCGTTTTCATAACATATATATATATATATATATATATATATATATATATATATATATATATATATTCTTTTTGTGGACGATAGCGATTTCGTAGACAGCATATCAAACAACGAACTCATTTATAGTGGGTAAGAAAATTTGTAAACCAAAGGAGAACAAAAATGCGTAACAAACTAAATTACATTAATAATATAAGAAAGAGATAACCAAAGATATGTTTTGAGAGTAGCAAAAGAAGGCCCACCTCGTCACTAATGTAACCAAACTTAGGAAAACACTCTGATAATATACAACAAACGAAAGCAATAACAAACGTCCTTCTCATCAAAACAAAGTTATTCCCTTACCGCATGCCGTGCCATATATGGCACATCCTCTTTTTTCATTTTAGCTTTTCTGTGATTTATCAAAGACACCAAATGACTGTTTTGTCCGCTGTGTGAGATATTGACGTGTATGAATAAGAGATTTTGGTGTCATCTGGCATGTTCTTTGTGAGTTGTAAGTGTGTCATATATGGCACTTACTTATTTCTCGTCGGAATTAAGTGAAAAATCTAAAATTCAAGTTTTAATTCATTTTTCAAGTTCCCATATGAGGTTTTCCAATACTGATTTTATTTTCGCTAAAAGAAAAAAATATCATGCAGAAAGGGGTTAACTTTCTTGCCTTTTCATCAGTAAGAGGTCATGAGATTTGGAGAGTAAGTATAAATCCATATCTCGTATAGCCTCTATGCAGAAACCGAACATAAAAACCCAAACGACTCAATATTCAATGAAAACAAATTATACATATACAAATCATGATTAAGTTACCAAACTGCTCTTCGCGTAGCCTTCAGTTTGAATATATATTACCGTAAACGGGAATCTAATTCCTAACAAAGGAACAACGATTTGATTCGTCTTTTTGTAGTTTTTGTTCTTTAAATATGTGCAAAAGAAAATCTATAGATAGTTATCAGTTTTCTTTAATTACAGATTGTTCGTACGCAGTTTATCTGTTAAATAAGCATGCCATAAGATTCCAAGAACATCCAGTTTGGAAATCTTGAGCAAATTGCAGCGTCTACGGGAAATTTCAAGTTTTCATGGAGTATTAAAGCATCGTATATATATATATATATATATATATATATATATATATATATATATATATATATATATATATATATATATATATACACCGAAGCCTAATGAAATTAATTTTGAAGCGAAGTCTGTTGGTTGTCTTAGAAAAGCACCTTTAGGGAGTGTTCATCTAATGATCTCTTACTCTCTCTTACCATGTGCCTTTTTGACTCCCTCAAGACGTATCGGAAGCCATACCGTTGCGACATCTGCATGACATGCATCTCATTATAATACTAACGAGTCAAGGCAGGATGTTGACCACCCTTTCTCCGGTTCCTTTCTATAACCTCCCCCTCCCGCAACTACAACCATTTTCAGTTTTAGAATTTATTTAAAAAAAAAAAAAAGATTAGAAGACGTGCTTTGAATTCCTCCAGCAGTCCTACTTCTTCTTCTTCTTCTTTTTTGGAAACTTCCAAATTAGTCAAAACTCTTAAGCCAGTTTTTTTTTTTTTATTGTACCATTTCACATTTTCCAATGTAACTAATACGAAAGGCAATTAATACATTTGGAGAACATAGTGCCGTAGGATATCGAAAACCTATGAAACAAAATAATATGTTTTTTTAAAAAAATATTTCGTTCAAAAACTACGGTAGACTTCCAAAGTACAGAGATTCTCTATTGACGCCGGAAGTTGTATATCTATTTCTTCCTATCTGAGTTGATTTTGAGCAGCGAGGCTGTATGAGACGTGGACCTACAGATTAACGTGGAATCCGAACTACATGAGCTGCCGCAGGGAATCGAACCCGGATCTCCCACGCCAAAGGCGCGTGCGCTAACCGCTTAGCCACGGATGAGCTCTGTTCCGATTTTAATAGAGGGAGAAGCTAGAAAATGGATTCTGTTTTTGGGACGCTGAATCCAAATTTAAAATAACCGTTGCTCGCTCTCTTTTACAGTTACTGCTCTAAAGGAATCATTATCGAAACCCGAAGTTGTATTACATTTCTAATACTTCCGGTTGGAACTTAAAAAAAGAATTGAAATGGAATATATTCTTGAGATGTTAAACTCACATTAAAATGTTTCTCGCTATCTACTACAGTTTGTACTCTATAGAAATCAATATTGAAACCGGAAGTTGTATTGCATTTCTATTACTTCCGGTTGACACAAAAGTGAGAACGGAGATGGTATTTTTTCTTGGAATAGTGAATTCATATTAAAAAGTTTCTCGCTCTCTCTCTTTTAGTTTGTGCTCTATATGAATCAATATGGAAACCGGAAGTTGTAATACATTTCTACCACATCCGATTTCAATAGAACAATTGAAATATATTTTTTGGATCAAAAGATCCAATATATTTCAGACAGAAATTTTCTTGTAGGCCTTATATCTGGAGAACTACATATAGTGCAGCCAAACCAAAACTACCACTTAACTCAGTATGATGTCCAGTAGCGTAGCGTGATATTCCGAAAGGGGGATGCCAAAGTTAGTCATTTGTGCGATATAGTACTACTGCAAGCAGCAATACATAGCTATTCCGAATAGAAATATAGGGTTATACAAAATTTAGGAGGAAGCCCCCCTAATTGGAGGTCTAGTGGGGCATAGAGAAGCGAATGCGTGGATTACGTTAGAATTTAATAACCAATTGCCTCAGCTCCTTCTTGCTACTACCGTTGTGACGAGAAAACTAGGCCCCACTTTTGTATGAACATTGTTTCCAGTATCGTTCCCTTCATTTCTTTCTCGTGGGCGGCTTTTTTCTCCACATACCACACGTCAATCTCGTTCTTAAAAAAAAAAAAAAAAATGTCGCCCCTAGAAATTTGTCATCTTGGGTCCGGAACTCAGACGCCCGTTCGTGAATATGGGCCTGATTGTATATATCATTTGAAGATGTAAATACAAAGCACTTAAACCAACTCTGGGGGCCTGTTTCTGTATCCAGATACTGAAGTCAAGGGCGCAAATCTGTCTTCAACGTTCGTGGGATGGGTAAGACTGTTCCCATAATCCTTTCCTTTTTTAACGATGTTCAAAATATTTATGAAGTTGAAAAAAAAGCTGTGGAGGATTAGGGAAGCAAAGTCGTCTATAACATCGGTAGGAGGGTACATTTTAAGGCTTATTGTGGGGGGAGGGGAGAAGAGACTCGTATTACAGTAGATGAATCCGATTTCTGAGGCAAACCTGTTGTACTCGTATATTATATACCAAATGATGTAGATGAAATAGTGGTACATATCATTATTACAACTCAGTGCCGTGAGCACATTCTGAAATTTGAATATATGCATAATAATAACTGACATGTTTCTACTTACGCATCCACAATTATCCACATTAAAATTTTAGGACATTTGTTTTATAACAATACAAATAATGACTTGCCCAAAACTATGAAAGAAAATCAATCAGGCCTATATTTGGCGCAACAATACTCTTATCTGAGCAAAATTATTACCACAAGAGCATTGTAGGAATTGTTACAGGAATTAAACAAATAGTTGAAAATAGACTACTAATAATTAATGACAATGAAATATTAAAGAATACGATTCTTTTTTAAAAATGAAACAAGTCAAAGGACATCAGTTTCGTTTGTGGCAGTCGGATAGAAATCATAATCACAATCTCAAATCGGATTATTGGGGGGTGGACAAGATTGTAGGGAACATGTTCCCCTTATGTCCCTGAGATTTGTGCCAGTGACTAAAGGGCCCTGGTACAATCTTTGCGAGTGACGGGGAGTGGTGGCTCTCTTGTCCTACCAGATCGGTGACCGTAATTCTACAGAATGCTTTATATTTATGCCTGTGTTTTTGAGCTCCTTTAGGATGAAGATTACAATTACGATGCATTTAGTTGCGATTAAGGCATAACTATTTTAATACTATTATTTACATAGCCGGCATGCTTCAAAAATGCGTTGAAATAACCATTTCCGTTTTGTTCTATTTCCTTTATATTAGGGCTCGTACGTTCTGTTCAGAAACTATAGCTTAGTACAAAATATATACAGTTGGAAATACTTGAATATGCCAGCGTATATCTAAAACAAATGTAGGGTTGCAAGGGATGAGGAGGAGTGAGACGGGAAGTATTGCGCATGCGCATTCAACAGAAAGCAGACGAAAACCCCGATGCTTTCAGTAGGCCTGGAAGCCCGAGGAAAATAGCATACCACAGGAGGAAAGACAGAAAATGTGCATCTGAGCGACGCGCATGCGTAGGTTCCTCTTGTCAAAGTAAGTCGAGAGAGCGCGCCAGAAGATTGCAGTGGAAATAATTGTGATAATTACAAGCAAACAATTTATATATAATGAAATACGTACTTTTTCTTATTAACAGGGGATGCCGGGCATACCGGCGTTCTCTTACGCTACGCCGCTGATGATGTCCTTATTCCGTACAAAATACAAAATCTCGATTTAGGGGCCATTTAAAATTTGTGTGACCCCTGATCCAAAAAAATCCAATATATTTCATTCAATTACAAATCTTCTTGTACGCCCTATATCTTGAGAACTACATATAGTGCAGCCAAACCAAAACTACCACTTAACTCAGTATAATGTGCTTATTCCGTAAAAAATACAAAATCTCGATTTAGAGGCTATTTAAAATTTTTGTGGCTCCTAATCCAAAAATCCAATATATTTGATTCAACCAAACGTTTTCTTGTACGTCTTATATCTGTAGAACTGCATATAGTGCAGCCAAGAGCCAAACCAAAACTACCACTTAACTCACTTTGATGTGCTTATTCCGTAAAATATACGGAAACTCGATTTATCTAGAGGCCGTTCAAAAATTTTGTGGCTCCTGACCCAACATCTAATTATTGGCAAAGATCACAATCTTTTGATCCATTTTTTTAATCATTCCTAAAATTCTTGTTTTAGAGAGAGAATTTATTTTGGGGGATCCTGAATCCATCTCAAGAAATCGTTTATGGCTACATACTATCATTTTTAATCTATAAGACTTCCCGTACTATATGTACATATGTATATGCATAGCACAGTTTGGATATTTAAAAAAGTGACAAAGAAAATGTCAGTTTCGCCCATAACAATTATGCCCTAGGGCCTGTAAGCTAAAGCAGATAAATGATCAAAAATTAAATGAAATGAAATCTTTTAGTTTAACGTGCCCTTAAGGCTAAGGGAGACGGATGATTAAGGCAAATGAATGATAATGGAAGAATCAGTAGAATGAGAATGTGGAAGAAAACGAGAGTACCTCAAGAAAAACCCACAAACACGATGCTGTCCACCACGAACTTACTTGGTAAAGAAATCGAACCAGGGACCCCACGCATGTGCTCTACCATTGAACCACCCTGCAAATGAAACTAATGACCCGGTAATGAATAATTTTGATGGAATTGGAATGTTAGAGAAAACGGGAAAAGCCAAGAAAATCCTCGGATACAATGTTGTCTCTACAAGCTCCATGGTTTTGCGATCGAACCAAAGACCCTTCGCACCATAAATAAACAACGATGCACTACTAGGAGTGTGAATTCAGATTGGTCAAGGATGAACGAAACATCGTAAACTACAAACGATTGTCATAAGGACTGCTTTACCAGTGTAAATTTGCAGTGGAAAAAGAATTTATAGCCCCAGAAACTTCACTGAATCCGTACTATATACACATAAACTTGTATGTGCTTTGGCACGAGCCGCCCCTTGTCATTAAAAATATTACTGCAAAATAATCTTTACTACAGACTTTTTAAAAGTATTAGTTTTCACAATTCTCATCTCACAATGCACAAATACTGTCTTTCCTACTTTCTATTTACTTTACAAATGTCATTTAGTAACGCTGATCTTTTAACTAACTACATTGTAGTTTCCGGTCACCTTATTATCTAGTCATATAGTAATAGACACATTTGTAAATATGCAGCAACAATTCTTATGGCCTTTGCAACAGATAACACATCCGAATACAAACACATGTTATCACTTCAAATACTTTTAAGAACTATCGAAAGTACACGGGTACTCCATTGCTTGTGTAGACACAGATGTTCCACTGTTTGCAATTGACCAGTTTACTTGTTTAAATAAGGAAATCACAACACAAAAATGAGCACAATTCCAAAAGTATAACGAAATTTTCAATACTAGACCTATTTAAAGTTGAAAGTTTAAGAAAACATTTCTGGCAGACTGCTTGACGCCAAGAATGATAATGGTTGAGATAATGGGTTTTCCTCTTATTTGCTTATTTGAACACTAATTCCTCGAAACATTGATAACTGTAATTATTGTTAACTTTCGTTGATTTCATATTTAAACATTTTACTTATACGTGACTGGAAAGTCACAAACATATTCATGAAATAAAATAATTTCAGTACAATGGATAAATATGCAATCCCATTATACAGCATCCAAAAAGGAAATCTGACAGTTTTTGAAACCTCAGTAAGATTGTAATTTGAAACTTTCTCTTTCTCTTTTGGTACACAACATGCAAATGACTTCCCATTTATGAATCACTAGCTGAAATGGCCGTTCTTTGCACGGGGTAATAGGTTTAAACAATATTATAGAAAAAAAAAAAAGATTAAGAATTAAACCATTTTTGGACTACACGTCATTAACCATATTGTATAGTAGCTGAATATACCCATTCTTTGCATGGGGGCTATATTTGGAAGTCAACGCCTGTGGGAGTATCACCATTCATTTCAGCGACCGCGAAAAGTATAGATTTGACACTAATATCGGTCATTTTGGATTATTTTTTACATGTCTCGGTACCTCTCCCCCCCCCCTCCGCAGTTGAATGGGGTGATTTTGGAAGTTAATGTGATCAAAGTTTCACCACTGATCTCAGTGACAGCGAAAACTATGGATTCGGCACTAATATCGGTGATTTTCTGTTACTTTTACATGTCCCGGTAAACGCCCCCTGAGAGCCCCCTGGTTCGCAATTAAAAAAAAAAAAAAAAAACTCTTCGTCTTGATCTGGGGCCTGGACCAAGGTACTCGTGACCAAATTTTGGTAACTCTCGTCCACTCGTCTGGTTCCCAAGCCGCATACAGACAGACAGATAAACACACAATCTAACTCTTTATTTTATTTATATTAGATTGATGTCCTGCTGGTGTAATAATGAAAAGCTCAATTAGTAGAGCAACCCATATTATGCTTTATTTTTCTTTAATTATGCTTTATTTTTTTCCAAATTATGCTTTATAATGCTTTATTGTTAATTTCAATCATTGTTTTACATTAATCGTGTATAATGTATAATATTTACTATACATTAAATATTCTAAATATCTTGATCTATTTATTAATATTTTATGCAACCAATTTCTTTCACATTTAATGAACTTTCTACTTAATGCACTGTAAAGAGATATGCTTTACTCGGGCTATTTTTTTTTATTACTTTTGTGCGCCTTAGAGGTGCATATATCTAAGTATACAGAAAGAGAAAGTAAAAGATGCCATCAAAAAGTACAGAAAGTGCTCACGTTCAAGAGGTACACATAACAATATAGTGCAGAGTTCTTCTGCACTATTCATTGTTGGCGGAAAGTTTTCTTCTTTTTCTTTTTTCTTTTCTCCGCAACAAAGGATTATTACACTAAAATAAAAATAAACTTTTCAGTGAACATTGTTATGTTCTCAATGATTTTGCATTGTAAATATTGGTTTTAAAAAATATTAATACAGTATGTTAAACTTGCAGTTAAACTCAAGAGTAGTTCTAGTAGAATTTTCCAAGAGTTTTGCAAGAGTAGTTCTAATAGAATTTTCCAAGAATTGTGCTATATATTTTAAATTATGCTTTATGCTTTACTTTCTAAAATTATGCTATATTATGGTTTTAAAATTAGTTTCTTGTGGAACCTGACAACCACAACCGTGTTCAAGGTACTAACCATATGTGTGAAGTGCTATTATGCTTTTTGGTTGCCCTATTGATTAGTATATACTTTAGTATCAGTTTCACTTTAATAGACAGCATAGTTAACATACAGCATTAATTTTTGGGTTTACCAAAAATTCATCTTTCTCGAAAACTACCCATAAGAATGTACATACACACTAGGGATGGCCACATTTTCCGGAAAAACGGAAAACGGAAAATATTTTTTCCGGAAAAGCGGAAGAGGGAAAATTTTCCGGAAAAACGGAAAATGTGATTTCCGGAAACCGGAAAACTTTTTCCGGAAATGGCCATTCCTAATACACATCCATATATTTTTGTTCCAACTCAATAAGATCTACTGATTGGTATATGTCTGATTTATGGACACATTTTTATTTTTCATTAAGGTTGGTTTAAATGGACAAGTTTTGCCGATAGATGTCACTATAGTCTTTGTATATCTGTCATGTATTTTTTACCTTCCACGAAAATTCACGATTTCTCTTACAAATTTCAATATATAGACTTCAAATTTTTTTAGAGACGGAACTTCATTACCTATCGAAGGCAACAATCCATGCCAATTTTTGTATTTAGAATGTCTTCATTGTTGGGATAGCTTCATTGTTGACATGGATATCCACACCTTTAACAATAGAACTGTTTCAACCTTTAACACACTTTAACAATAAATACAAAAATTGGCATGGATTGTTGCCTTCAATAGGTTATAAAGTTCTTTCTCTAAAAATTTGAAGTCTGTAGACTGAAATTCGTAAGAGAAATTGTAAAAGTTTGTGGAAGGTTAAAAAAAAAATACATGAGAGAGATACGAAGACTATAGTGACATCTATCGACAAAACTTGTCCGTTTACACCAACCTCAAGCGTCAATTATGCTCAAGAATTTACGCACCAATCCGTTAGATTCGCTACAGTGCCTAAAGGAATTCTGAAAAATATTCTGGGTAATTATTGCATGCTTAATTTTCTCATCACTGAAAAAAAAGGTACTATACTTAATGTGCCTTTTTAAAAGAAATGTAATCAACTGTATAATCTATCAATTTCAAACCCAGTGCGTATCAAACTTTTTAATCTTCACCCTGAACAATTATTGGAGTGCAAATGGTTCTCAAAACAAGAACACACGTGTTATTTCGCCTCTGAAAAGATACACGTGTAATTTCTAGTAGCTTACGTATTAGGTGCTCTCTCTCACACACACATATACACATATATTGAAAACTAATATTATGTAATGCACTAAGTACAGGAAGGAAGCTAACGATTAAGGCGAAATATTTAAAGCATATAATCTATATAATCGCTTTAGCTCATTCTAGTTTTTCTTGATGGTTGATTGCTAACTCCACTAAAAAGAAAAATGGTCTTTCCCATAAGACAAGCCAGTTTTCTTCTGGGTGCAAAAGAAATTGCAGGTGGTAAAGTGGAAATTGCATGACAGGGAAGGGGGGGGGGAATAAACCAGAGACCCGTATTAGAGTCTAAGGATACATTAAAACAAAAAAAGAACAATTACCAAAATACCCACAACATGGAAAACATCTTTAAACAATTACTCTCAAACGACAGTTTCTATTATCATAGCGACTACTTCTTAATTGACATCCGCTCTGCCTTGTTATTCTTAATTTTTATTTCGCAACTGGAACTCGTATGTCCTTAATGATGCTTGTGAATATTTTACGTCATTGCGCTCGGGCTCATTACCCTCAAAAGGGGCTCATACTCGCTCCTGACCGCGCTCACTAATATTGGGGCTCGCTCAGACCCTGGCCCGTTATCAACTTGTAGCTAGGGCTGTTCCGATAATCGAGTAATCGATAACAATTCGATAAAATTTCAAAACCGTTTCATCGATAAAGAATTTTAATTTTATCGAATTATCGAACTTTTGAGACTCCCCAAATGATTGAGACTCTCGAAATGTTCGAGACTCTCGAAATGATCGAGACTCTTGAAATGATCGAGACTCCCAAAATGTTCGAGACTCTTGAAATGATCGAGACTCCCGAAATGTTCGGGACTCTCGAAGTGTTTGAGGCACTCGAAATGTAAGAAACATTAGACAACTTCGAGACACTCGAACTGTTCGAGAGTCTCGAATTGTTTGAAAGCAGCAAATACAGAAATATATCAATATGATCGCATTTGTCGAGTCGCTTGAATGTTTTGAAAAGTTCGGGGTTATCGGAGTGTTCGGAAGAAACAATGCATTCGAGGTTAGCATAGTTGTATATAATATGTATTACATATATGCAGGGTGTTCATATTATAACTTCTCTCCTTAGCAATGAAGTGAAGAAAAAGTTTTTTTCCCCCCACAGATCTGTACAAGGTTTAAGCAGAGAGGAAGAGAAAACATGCATCACCCGAATGGAATTGGAACCCACGACACTATTAGTCTACTAATAGTCACTTTGCCGATTGCGCCAATAACGGGGCAGGCAGGAAAATAATTTTACATATGATTTCGACAAATACAACTTTGCAATAACTTATCAGGTGAAAAAAGTTGTTTGATTAGTTTGGCTGCAAGAATAAATCATTGGAGAGGTGAAGGAACCAAACTGTCCATCACTACTTTTGATAATACCCGAAACTTCGATAATACTCAAAATGTCGATAATACCCGAAACTTCTATAATGCTCGAAATGTCGATAATATCTGAAACTTCGATAATACTCGAAATGTCGATAATACCAGAAACTTCGATAATACTCGAACTTTCGATAATATCCGAAACTTCGATAATACTCGAAATTTCGATAATACCCAAAACTTCGATAATACTCGAAATGTCGACAATACCCGAAACTTCGATAATACTCGAAATGTCGATAATACCCGAAACTTCGATAATACTCGAAATTTCGATAATTTCAAATACTCGAACGGTTTCGAGTAACCGATGACAACTCGATAAATTTTCACTCCCGAAGTTCGATAGGTCCTTAGCCTTATCGAACACCCTTACTGTAGCTCTGTACTCAGAAGTGTACGTGCTCGATTATTAAGCTCGATGTCGGATTGAACTCGCAAACTGGGCTCACGAGTTTATCTCTGAGTTTGGATATCTCTGCTATGTAGTAGAAAAAAATAAAATGAAATATTTTTCGTTCTACGGTTACGCCGACTAGGCTAAAGGAGACGGTAATGATGAATAATTAATGCAATGGTGGAACAAATAAAGTGGGAGAATCCTTAGAAAACTCAAGCACACTGTGTTTGACCACCACAAAGTCCACTTGGCGCGAGCTCGAATCAAACCAGGAACCCCACGCACCAAAGGTGAACGCTCTACCACTGAGCCATCGCCCACTGTTATGTAGTAGAGCTTTAATAGGACACATATTAAATAGTCTCTCGTTAATTCGAGTTGGATTGAACCGAAGTCTTTTCGAATTATCAGAAGTTCGGATTATACCGAAAACGATCTATACTGACCTTAAAAGTCGGGAAAAGTCAGAAAAATTAAAATGAGTCACAGATATCAGGAAAATGTTCCAAAATAAGTAAAAAAAAAAAAAAAAGAAAAGAAAAAGCTCGGAAATCTTTTATATTTAACAGAAGTGATACGGATTTTTTTTTTAAAAAAAGCTGTCCATAGAAGATATGAGAAATATTTTAAAGAACCAAGACAGGTTCAAAATAATAATAATAATAATAATAATAATAATAATAATAATAATAATAATAATAATAATAATAATAATAATAATAATAATAATAATAATAAGCAAAAGGATGATAAAGAAAATAATCTTTAGAAATAAAGAAATCTGGAAAGAGCCGAAATGTTCACTGAAATCTAAAAATTCACGCTTTAAGGAGAAAAGAACAAATTAAATAAAAAGTTCGAATGCAACAGAAAAAAAAAAAAGGTTTGTTCATTGTAGACCAGTGGTTCCGATCAGAGTTATGGACTTTTTTTTTTTAAGGCAAGCTATGGAATCCATACCTTTAAAATTTGTATCTGCGTAGTGGTTGAGAAGTAATATTAACAACAGTTACGTTTCCTACATTGTAACAAGCATACGACATACAGAATATATAAGAATCTAGAGATCATGGGGAAAAAATCATTTTTTTTTCGGACAATTATTCCCATGTCAGATTTCAATATTTCCTACTCTTAGCCGTAAATCGAGCTCAACTTCGAGATTTCTAGGTTTGTTTTTCAGGTAATAAAAATATTTACAACGTATGTTTACGAAGATATGTATTACAAACTGGAGCTAGGCGTTTCAATGCCTTTTTATCTATTTTTGTATACCCTGGAAATATCTTCACCCAAAATTTATCAATAAATTCATTGATTGTTTTTTAATAAGCCATTATAAGTAACTTCAACAAGTTCATCTTGCTCCTTCTCAGGCAAAGTTTTTAATTGTATCACACTCCAAAGGATTTGATATTCATGAGTTTTCAGAATCCGATAAGAGAGAAATAATATCCACAACTTTTCGCTAAATCATTCAGGAAATTCTGATTCAAGTAATGACATGTCAAACCTCTTGTGGTAATTCTTTATCAATGAACTCCAGAAATAACCTCAATTTTGGAAAGACCCTGAGACGAAACCTTCAGCTCGACTTGCCCACAGACGTATTTTTATAACTGTCATCTCAATTTTGTCTCCAACGTCAAAAATATTCACACCACTACCTTGAAATATATTGGATTTGTGTCCAAGTATACAAAAATAATATCTGCTAAGTATTCTGTCATGTATGAACATAAGAAGTTTTTCAACTGATTGAATGGGAATTTCACATATCGTAGTTCATCACTTAAGGTTGGTGTAAAGGGACAAGTTTTGCCAATAGATGTCACTACGGTCTTCGTATCTCGCTCGTGTATTTTTTACCTTTCACGAAAATTTACAATTTCTCTTACAAATTTCAACCTAGAGATTTCAAATTTTTAGAGGAGAAACTTCACAACTTATCAAAGGCAACAATCCGTGCCGATTTTTTTATTTATAATTTTCTTCATTGTTGAAACAGTTGCATTCTTTAAGGTTAGGATATCCATTTCAACAATCAAGCTATTTCAACAACGAAGAAAATTACAAATAAAAAATCGGCACGGACTGTTGCCTTCGATAGGTTATGAAGTTCCTTCTCGCAAAGTTTGAAGTCTGTAAGTTGAAATTTGTAAGAGAAATCGTGATTTTTTGTGAAAGGTAAAAAAATACATGAGAGAGATACGAAGACTGTAGTGACATCTATCGGCAAAACTTGTCCCTTTACACCAACCTTAAGTGATGAACTACGACATGTGAAATTCCCTTTACACCAACCTTAACGAATCGTTGCAAGATTTTTTTCCTCTGGATAACAAATGTACTTCTGTATGTAAAAGTAACTGCATATGCTGGGCTTCCAATTTCTTCACATAATTTTAAGATGCTGGAACTCAATAGTAGCAGTAACTACTTGATAAAATGTATAATCTTAACTACCTTATCAAATACTTTATCTAATGATTCTAGCATTTTTTTTTTTTTTTTTTTTTTAAGCCAAGACTTCTCGATGTATACAGCAATGGTTCCATTTTACATTAGGTGCCACATTCTTCTCTCGAGGAATAAGTGCAATGTTTATGCTTGACATAGGCATGCCCACACATTTCTTTCACGAAATAGAATTCTCCTCAAAATAGTCATTCGAATGAACTTAGTTGTACACTGTAGAAGTTCATTTGAAAATCAGAAATCTTCCATAATTGTACGAAAACTAGCATTGAAGCTTTATTTGTGATGTCAATTACTTTCTTATTCTGCATTAAAAAATGTTGCAAGTCTGGATCCTTAAATAAGAATCTGTTTCACGTCCGCATGCGTATCACATATTCGTTTCACTGTGTTGTTTGACAGAGGCTCCTCAAGAAACACGCAAATAGCCACACACGCAAATAGCCTCAGTAAGAGCACATCATTTTGGATTCTCATAAAATACCAGTTGCATTCTTTTGAGCACTAACACCAAAATATTTTCCATAGTCCTTTTTAAGTCTTATTTCGAACACCGTTGTTTTATCTTGAAACAGCCTAGCTACTTATTTTTGTATTATAAAAGTTTAGTTCCAAATTTCTTCCGAGATCAGCTGGTTTTCACAGATTTATTAACAGGAGTATCATAACATTAAACACACATTGGCTTTGGCTTTGATTCAACGAAAGATTGCTTAAAATAATCATTATTAGGCCTATGTATGTTCAGAATTGTTCTGTGTTTTGCGTTCAACAGAAGTTCATTGTACTGACACCAGGACAAGTACTGCACTCTGAATTAACGATAATAGTCGCCAGTTCAGAATCTTGTTTTCTGCTGTGGATCTAACTGACTGACTGATTGACTCTATGGAACTTCAATGCCACGTTTACAAAAGCTCTCCACTGACTTCTATCCTTACCCAACTCGATCCCATTTCTACTTTGTATTACTATTTGTGCGAGATTCATCTTAATATAGTCCTCCTATCTGCGCCTAAGGTCTTTCTAATGGTCGTTTTCTGACTGGACTTCCAGTTGAAACTCAAAGCGTTCCTACTTTCTTTCATTCTGGCTACATGAACTGCCACCTGGACCTGAGTCTTCTGGATTTGATTACTTTAACAATGTTCCTGCTGTGGGTCATTTTGTCTACTTAAAGGACCAATTTTCGACTATGCTTTTATTTTAACAAGACGTTGAAAACAACCATCAGTAATGAATGTTATAAAAGCACAAGTAGGCTGCAAACGTAACAAGTAACGATACTGTATTAAGACAACATCTTTGATATTACAAATTACTACTGAGTTTGCCGAATTGGTGTAAATGTTGATGCACTTAAATATTCAATAACATAGTTCAAGACAGAAAAAAAGATTTTCTAAAATTAGCTACATAGCAGACGATAGACAACTTACCTGGTGATAATGCAGATCTCCAGTTGCAGTTTGTTCCTATTTTTACTCATATATTGTAAATGCCAATGCTATCTTTTGCTTATACTATCCAAGAGCTCATAAAATATCAGTTTTGCAAAATTGAGTGTGTTACAAGATGTAAATAATGACACAGACCCCTTAAATATGTTCCACGGACCCCAGGACTCCGCAGACCACCAACTGGGAAACACTGTTGACGATAATCAGAGATCGGTCAAATGATGATACATATTTTCTTCTTTATGTTTATAAGTGTATTCAGAATGGGAAGATAACTAATTTACCGTTAGTGCATAATTGAAGCATTCCCCAGAATAACGCTGAGTGTCATATTTCAGTGAAGCCGAAAAAAAAAAACAATAAAAAATTGAGAACTGAAGTAACCTCTCATACACAGCGATGATTCACTCAAAACGTTTGCAAGTGAATAGAAATATTTGGGCAATAGAAAAAACGATTCTTTCGGAATATATTAGTCGTGTTCTATGCAGCATGATTTCACTGATATTAAACTGAAATATTTCATTTTTTTTCGACTGGTAAGTCAGAAAAGATAAAAAATGTGTCATACAACGTTCTGGAGAACGCTCCAATTATTGCTTGGTATTGCTGTTTTATAATATTCCAAAGACAGAAAAGTTAACGTAGAATAAGTACTTACAGTAACCTTGTTCTGTATTCAAAAACAAGAAGGAGAGCGTCGAGTGGCTATGAGCAGGGCCGACTCGACCATATATGCAACAGGGTAAGTATTTGCACATGGTGACAAAATCTGTTATATAATTTAAAGTACATATTTCTTGTTGAAAACAGACTTCATGATTATGGTAGTTAAATTTACTAAGCTGACCTTCTATTTGAAAACTACATTCATAAATCATGTTTAGGTCGCATTACATTAAGTTCACATGAAAAGTGCTAAAGTAAATGGTCAAACAAATCCCAGCATGAATTGCTTGATTGTTACCAAATATAAGAACTCAATTCTTGAACAGTAGCAAACACCTGTTCCATTTAGTTAGTTATCATAGTTTTGATATGAAAGCTAGTCTTATCTTTGTCACAAACAAGTTCTTTATCATTGAAGGTGGAAACAAGTTATTTTTAATATGTAGAAGGAAAATCAAGAAATAAAGATGGAAGAGCTAGTTGCACTTAAGTTGCAAAGTGACATATTGAGAGTGAAGTTCAATACTGAATTCTATAAAAAGAATTACCATATATTTTTTTCTGTAGGTTGTTTGTTTTATCTTTCACTAACATAATAGATTATTATTTTTTTAAAAAAGAAAAAAAAACAATTAAAATGATATAATATTTGTAGTGTTTAGGCCTTTTTGAGTGAGAGTACCTTTTCCCTTCCCTTCGTTGTTCATTATAGGGTAGCATACGTGTACTTTTAATCATGGCTTTTAAGATTTGTTCTTTCTGGAGAAAAGGGAGAGCAAATGATATCGTTTCATGGGGGCGTCAAATTGCCTAGGGCCGGTCCTGGCTATGGGGATAAGAATTTTCTTTATAAACCTGTCAGGGAAATTATACTTAGGCATGGAAATTCAGAGAAAGTCAGGCCAATTAATACGAGAATTTCAGTGTGAAAGCTGGAAAATGAAACAACATTCATGATTTTACAGACTTTGGACAAGTACAGCCAGGGCCGGACTTGGGAGGGTGCACCGGTGCACGTGTACCCCCCTTCATTGTAAATATACACTATCTAAAATGAGAAGCTAGCAGTGAAAATAGCAACACTCTCCGAAACTTTCTACCGTCATGTTTCCGTTTGGGGCTTTAAAGAAAGGAGTTTTGCAAAAGCAATAGGTTCAAGGAAAAGGATTCACCAAGCAAAGTAATATAACATTTGTCAAGTAGGGAAGAAAACAGAAGCCTGAAGAGAGATTCCCGCATATCACTTGCGAACCTCTTTAAAATATCCCCCTTGCGCGTTGTCAAGTGTAAAGAATATTGTCACATGTAACTTTGAAGAGCTTCAATGAGACTGGTTATTTTGGTAATTATGGTGCAACCCCCTCAGAAAATCTTGGATCCGACCCTGAGTACAGTATAGTATAAATAAACTATACTGTACTTATTTTAAAATCAATTTGCTATCACGACTACTTCATAACAGCATTATGTTATAACTGCATTAATAATAATATTATTATTAATAATAATAATATCAGCTTAACCTACTGAATCTTTCAGAACTGTTCCATTTTATTTGTGTTTCGATACCAGTTTCATATGTTTATTCACACTTTCAACAGAAATATTTATTTTTGTTTTTAAGCTTTCATTTTCAACGAACTTTAAAAGTTCGTTACTGAATTTTCTAAATCTATATCTATCTATCTATATGTATGTATGTATGCGTGTGTGTATCTGGCTGTCTGTTATTTGAATCTTTTTTTTTTTTTTTTTTTAATTGAGTCCTCCATTCGATAGATCATCAAAAACTATCTCAAAGAAGTGATGGAATTTTTCGCGTTACTCTTACCGTTCCCCAGATAATATTTGGTCTAGGAATTAATTCGTGCGGGTGGACAAGAGATGGCGCAACGAACGGAGCGTCCCACAGTTCCGTGTATCCACACATGTGTTGGATCACCGCGTATCGTTCGTAGTATAGGGCAGTGGATAAAAGCGTCAACACCAGTTTGTAGTTAAGTGAACATGGCGCAATTTGTGCCTGATAAAGTGTTTTTGCGGGGTGTCCTGCTGCATTACTTTAACACGCAGAAAAGTGCGACTGAAAGTCATCGT
Organism: Thermobia domestica; assembly: GCF_964235325.1. Taxonomy (NCBI): domain Eukaryota; kingdom Metazoa; phylum Arthropoda; class Insecta; order Zygentoma; family Lepismatidae; genus Thermobia; species Thermobia domestica. The sequence continues at coordinate 41,579,220 of NC_137460.1, forward strand.
ATTTTGGTGGAAGTGTATGGTGACCATGCTCTAGCTGAGCGAACGTGTCAGAAGTGGTTTGCACGGTTTAGAAGTGGTGATTTCGGCTTGGCAGACCAAGAGCGAGCTGGACAGCCAAAAAAATTTCAAGACGAAGAATTGACAGCATTGCTCGAGCAGGATTCGTGTCAAACGCAGGAACAACTTGCAGCAGCATTAGGCGTTGATCAAACAACAGTCTCCAAACGCTTGAAAGCCATGGGAATGATTCAAAAGATGTCACATTGGGTTCCACATGAATTGAAAGACAGAGACGTTGAAAGACGAAAAACCATTTGCGAATTGCTGCTTCAACGACAGAGCAGAAAGGGGTTTCTGCATCGAATTATTACGGGTGATGAGAAGTGGATCCATTACGAGAACCCTAAACGAAAAAAGGCCTGGGTGAAACCAGGTGAACCAGGTCCATCACAACCAAAACGAGATATTCACTGTGCAAAGGTTATGCTGTGCATATGGTGGGATATGAAAGGTGTGGTGTACTATGAGCTGCTGCAACCGGGTGAAACTATGAATGGAGAACGTTATCGACGACAATTAATGCGTTTGAAGCAAGCTCTGGCCAGAACACGACCAGAATGGGAGAACAGACATGATAAACTTATTGTTCAACATGATAACGCTCGCCCACATGTCGCAAAACCGGTCAAAACCTATTTAGAAAATGTCGGATGGGAAGTTTTACCCCACCCGCCGTATTCACCAGACGTTGCTCCTTCGGACTACTACTTGTTCGATTGCATGAACAACGATTTGATTGGACAGCGGTTTACTTCTTCAGAAGATGTCGAAACATGGGTCTCTGACTGGATCGCTTCCAAGGATGAGGACTTCTTTCGCCACGGAATCCGTACATTGCCTGACAGATGGGCGAAAGTGGTGGCTAGCGATGGACAATATTTTTCTTAAGGTATTTATGTATTTTGTGTTTGTACTACAGCTTCAATGTGTGCGTACCAACCGCACGAATTAATTCCTAGACCAAATATTAGCCAAAAATGTTCGGATTTCGCGAGATTTAAGGAGCCATATCTCGGGAACTGTAAGTCATAGAGATGATATTTTGCGAATTTTTCAATTCTGAGTCCTTCATTTTGAGCATGTGTCCTCGTAAAACAACACATCGTAGAACGTTTTCACAGAACTCCTAAACAAAATATGAGGAAAAATATTTAGTACATATATTTAGTACATTTAGTATATATATTAACAAGAATTGTTTAATGAGTATAATAATACAGTATATAGAACAATTCGTATAAAGCCTGTAGAAGTTAATAAGAACAATTAATTCTTTTAATGTTTGTTCTGTTAATGCTCTTGGAGCATTTTCAACTGGTTTATTGTTGAGGTTTTTCCTCAATCTAGCCTCCGGAGTATAAATACTTCTATAACTATGCTTGTGTAGAAACAAACTTTTTTTTTTTTCTACAGTCATTCTTTCAATCAAACATTCGGATTTCAACTCAACTCATCACGCAACACAGTTAAAACAGAACACTTAGCACAACCTTCTTCAATATATCTAATATTTAACCCATTTTCCAAGAAAAACTTTCGAAATGAAGTTTTCCAGGGAAAAAGAAAGCTCCCACTCACTTAGCTTATCGAGAAATTGTGGAAAAATTTGTAGAGGCACTAAATTTATGTAAATATATTGATTGTGGAAGTAAGGAGACAGGAAGTTGAAAAAGGCGAGCGTTATCATCCGCGATGAAGCCGGTTTTGTCCCTGGGAACAACAGTAATTCAGGGAGACGAGCCAGCTGTTCTGTGATGTACTACACCTGCACAAGGGACCAGGTCTGTCCCCTTTGACTACTATAAGAAAGAGTGGACAACATTCATATGATTTTTTTTTTTTTTTTTTTACCTTGAAGCAACCCCCTACCCTGTCTTTTAGACATTAACGTACGACATATGTAACCATGATCCGCTATCTGATGTTAACATTCAAAATACACGTGTTCGCAGCGAAAGAAATTGAATTCTTCAGGTCCTGTCTATATTATATTACTATACAAGAAAAATAGTCAACACAAAATTCATGGTAATTACCAAAACTCATACAGCTATGTTGTTTGTTATCATACAGTGTTGTTTAGATTAATGGCCGAAAACAGGATTATATGTTTTGTCTTTTTCTACATATTTATTTCTGATACTTTATAGCGATTTTCCGGCTTAACTCGGTCGTACATGGAATATTAAACACCGACTGTACATCAAAGTCTTAATTCTCCTGAAATTTAACGAGTTCTCACGTTTCGCACTAGTTGCTACAACCTCCATCTTTTTGTCACCTCCACTTGTCCTGTAGTTATTCTTTCCAAGCGGATAATAAACGTATTTTACATTCTAAACCTATTATGTATTATTATAGAGTGAGTCGTAATGCCTCAAGTTAAATTGCAAATTACAGTATTACAAGTATTATCAGCTAATAACGTTAACTTCTACACCAATTTTGATTTATTTAAAAATAATTCCATCCGGAGTACGAAGGCAGCATTCAAGTTTGTTCTCTGATTTTCAATGAAATCTGCTATAGCTAACACAATTTTTCTTTCTTTTCTCTTTTCTTCCTTATAGTTTCAATATCTAAAGTAGTGATGGTCAATGGCGGCCCGCCGGCAAAAAAAGTACGATATATATTTTTTTAAATATTGTTTTCCACTGCACGCATGACGTACTAATGTAGCTGGACATGGTAATATTTATATCTGAATCGAGATTTGACTTTCAAGTGTAAAAATAGTTTCTTTTACCGTTTAGTTACCAAGCCCACTTTGCAAGGTAAGGCCATTGGTATAGCCATTATTAAAAAAGATATTTTAAAGCCACTTTCAAATACTTGTTGCTCAGGCCTAGACCAGAAACTTACGAAGCTTCTGAGCTACCGTTTTAAAATCCTACTCTGAGCTACCAACCAAAAGAACTACCAAGTTTTTTTTTTTTTTTTTTTTTTAAGTCTTACATTTGTTTATTGCTTATATACATACATTTCTAGCAAATATGAAATTAAACATCCAAGTTAACAAATATGTAATATATACACGAAAAACCAGGATTACACGGCAGCAGCCACTGCAAACCTTTCTCCAAGAAAATTTATAAGTCGTCATAACCAGTTTGTTGTGTCCACATTTTGAGTATTTAATAATAATGTTACAGATTCTTATTGGAATAGTTTTACTTTTAATAGCCAGTACGCGAATTAAGGGACTTTTATAGACAGATATTATAACTTCTGCTTGAGAAGAAAATTATCACATAAACATTATACTTTGCAGTACAGGGCCACAAAAAGATATTCCGTAGTGATACTTTTTTTTTTTTTTTTTTACAATGGGAGTTTCCCGTCATTCCTCCACTCATTCGAACACTGAGTTTAGAACTTCGATATTGGTCTATTTTTACATTTATAACTACTCTATACTGCATACAACTATCTCATAAGCTGTGAATAATCTAAATTTGTTTAACTTCTCTGTAACGGACAGATCTCCTTTACAGACAAACAATCAGGGATTTATTTGTAGCCAGGGAAGCCTGGGAATTTCCCCCCTTTTATAGGCTACATAATCTGTTTTAATGTACAATAATTCAACTGCATGTTTTAGTAGCAATTCTTTATAAATATTCCCCTCTTCTACAAAATCCACAAATAAACCACTGCAAACAATCATGTCTTACCTACGTCCATTATTCAGAGATTTTACTGTAATATTCTTATGGAAAGATTAATCAACTCTGAAAGGATACAGGATGCATATTTTATAATCTTGTAAAGGATGAATTACGAAAACCCACAAATCTTTTCAAAATACAATACAGAAGGAAACTGTTTACTTCCTGCTGGCCCAAATTTGTTTATATCTTATAATAGAACGAGCAAACATACCAACACATGCAGAAAGGCGTATTCACAGTCTATTCGACAATAAAGACATCTTTATAAACTGGAAACCACAATCTCAAAATTAGTTTGTTACTGGATATTAGAATTAACAAAAGCCAAAATGTAATGGAGCTTTGTATGCAAACAAACGGCATCCATTGCTAACCCTTTTTACTGTTCATAGAAGAAACGGTGCAGTACAGCCTTTAATCTTATAATTCTCGTATTCTACGTGAAAAGAATAAAAGGATAAATGCAAGTAATAGAAAAGAAGAAACGAAACTAATCTTTAAATCCTATTTTCTTGTGAAGGTAAAAATGATTGAAGATAAACTTGTGGTCCTTTTTTTCCGATGGCTGCAGCAGGAGCAATTTGACCACCTGAAGAAGACCTCGCTTCAACCGATCAGGACAGGACAGATTCTTCGGAAGTCGTGGTATGTTCAATGTCTGGCGCCTATGTCATCTGAAGTCACGCCAAACGTCACTCAAATGTCACCCCTACCGAGAAACAAAAGTTTCTCAAACACCTCCACATTCCAAACCAACCTTGCTTGATCCGATTAAAGACCCGTTCATGTCTTGTTGTTCAAATCCTAATGTTTACAATGAAGTGGACAAGGTTTGCCTAATGCTCTTGCACACAAGACCACACGTTTCCATCGCTGCTCTGTCTGTTGTCTTATTCTTTTAAAACATGTACCCGTCCTTCTTTCTAGTTCTATGTAGAAAAACCTTCCATACACAAAAGAAGACAGACAGTCGGCCTATTACAGTTTGCAAGTTAAGAAGTATGTTGTTCTCTTTGTTTACTGTTGTAAGCAGTTTCTTACACACCTGGAAGTATATTACGGTTCACTTGATGAAAAAAATAGGATTTCTTCTGATTTACAAGGTATTTTGGTGTTGAATACTAGCTACTGTTATTAAATAATACACACACGCTAAGATGCTAAAAACGCATAACTTAACATCTCCCGTATAAGTGTGTCTGTGTGTGTGTGTCAAACTGAGATATGTGGTTCAAAAGTATCAGTTCGGAATACTTAATCTGAGTATATGTATTCCAGAGATCTTTCTGCCGAAATCCTACGATGATAACTAGCACGTTTAAGAAACGCTAGTGACTGGCAGTTGGACAAAACATGTGGTACTAGAAGATCTGTAACCAAAGTCTACAAGAAATGGCAGCAGCTCTGGGGAAAAAAATTAAAACATTTAACAAGTCATAATTCTATAATTGTAATAATATGACAATATTATTTATAACGTATGATTTTCAAATAAAATTAAAAGAACTTTGAATATTTGACAAAAGATATAACACTCAATTACGGGTAACAGCTCGGTAAGTGACTTTGGTTCCCTAGAATAGCGTGAAAGAATACTGCCGTGATTGGCGAAAAACCCACCCCTTTATTTTGCTTACTTATACGTACATACAGCTGTTAGATGTCAGCTATCCTTACAGCACAATAATGTTAGCTGTTCAAGATTACTTAATAGTCTTGTAATACGAATATTAATAAAAAATAACCAATAATAGAACAGTGCAAACTTATCTTTCTTCTTTAATTTCATGTACGTGGGTTTTCTCGACGTCCTCTCGTTTTCTCTCACATTCACATTATAATATCTTGAATAGTTTGATTTTTGCAATATCTGTTCTCAAATAGAATTTATTTCCTTGCTATCTTCAAATATTGAAAAGTGATTAAGGAAATATTTTAAGGAACATTTTATATCACTGTTTTAATTTATTTTTGAATTTAAATATTAAATCCGTATTTTAGTGGAAATCCCCCATTCTGCTAATATAAGCTCACATTTACGGGACTTGGGTCTGAGGCATTCAAACTCAATAATTGAGAGCGAGCATGTGTGAGCACGAGCGTTATATGTGAAAAGCAAGCAAGAGCATGAGTCCCAGTGAATGCGAAAGAGAGCAAAAAAAAAAAAAAAAAAAAAATTAAAAACGAAATATTCCAGTTTAACATCCCTCCGACTAACTTAAGCGAATGATGATGGAAGATTTGGTGGAGGAGCAAACGAGAGTACCCCGAGAAAAGCCACGGACACGATGTTGTCCACCACAAACTTATATACTTGGCCGGGGTTCGAATCATGGATCCCCGCACCAGAGGTAAAGTTCTATTACTGAGGCACTGTGCCACCCATCAGAGCAAATGCGAAGGAACCGTGGTGGTTCTGTGGTAGAGCGTTCACCTATGGTGCTTGGGATCCCGGGTTCGATCCCAGCCCCCGCCAAGTGAACTTTGTGATGGACAAACACCGTGTTCGTGGATTTTCTCGGGGTTTTCCCGTTTCCTCCCACTTTCTTCATTTCACCATTTTATTCATTTCTCATCATCACCGTCTCCTTTACCTAACCGGCATAACCATGGGACGTAAAACTCAAAGATTTCATTTTCCAAGCGAATGCGAGCTTCAATGAGGTTAGTAAGCACGAGCAAATGCGAGCCCCATTGAGCATAGTGAGCTCAAATCTAAAGAGGTAAATGGCAGCGAGATTGACCAACATCAAGTCTCACTGAGGCCTAGTTAAAGTGAGTGCGAGTCTCAGCTAATGTAACCGTCATTGAGACCGTGAGCCCTTTACTCGAACTCACGCGGGCTCAAGCCCACAACGCTCGAAGATAATATAAAATATGCTTTATTCTTGTTAATCAACATCTGTTGAAATAAACATTGTCAACGATAATATACATACATTATATTTCATATTTACAGATTTTATCACAGACAAATTTTACCTATATATTAATATTATTCCTTTAATTTGTGATGATAAACTTCTTTAAATTCCGAAATAATACATACTGAAACTTTTACTAAGAAAGATTTACAGTATTTTCTGAAGTTATCAGGAGACATTGTACAGTAGGCACATTTTGTGGTAGTAAATTAAATAATTTCATATCCGTATACCTGTAACTCTTTTTGTATATGTGTGTTTGGTGGTTAACCTGACTAATAGCGTACTTAAATAGTGTTTATGCCTATTATTGTAGAAATAGACATCACTTCGGAGATTAAAGTTACATAAAGTTTCTTTAATATACATGAGACATCAATATTATATATATATATATATATATATATATATATATATATACAAAGAGGTACTGTTATAATTTGTGTTTCATTAAACTCTTCCTTACAGGATGCAATTCAAGGTAATCTTTTTTTAAAATTATTCTTATTGCTTTTTTCAGCCATTCGGAGTGTGTGCGCCAGATGAATCACCCCGGCCAGAACATTATTCCATATTCCAAATATGACTAAGGAAAAAAAAAAGGCATTGTATGGTGTTATAAGAGATTTCTCACTAATTACAGTTTTTAATTTACGCAAAATTAGTACTCTGAACATTTTTTAAACATAAATTCTCTGTATGTTAATTCTAATTAACTTTGAATCTACATACATGACTAGCTATTTTAAGCATATATATAATTCACGCACAAAAAAAAAAAAAAAAAAAAAACACGATTAAAGTATATAGAATCGAATAAGTCTCAATTCCAAACTGGAAAGCCACCTAGTGGCTTTCCGTTTTCAGCTGTTTAGAAACGCGAAAATAAATGCCGATTTTCAAAATGGCTCGAAATCGAAAGCAGATAAGTGAGTCGTGATAACGGTTTCTCATGTAAAATAATATTGTCTAGGGCGCTCTTGTTTTACATTTCGATTATCTTTTATCTATTTGAAGATATCACATAATTACTGTAAAATTAGCTGTATTTTAATTTCGCCGGGATGAAGACTCTTAAATTCTGAAAACGTGATCTTTGCGAGACGGGAAAGGCCATCTTAGCTAGCGTCCATTCGCACTTTGTTTTCTTTATATGTATATATAAACTATATTTGCAAACTAAAGAACGTAATGTCCATTTGTTACATAGAACAATTTGCATGGAAAGGTGAAATAAAAATGCTTTTTATACACAAATTGCCCAATTACTCGACTTCCGCTCATAACACTGGACCTCCTTGGAGAGAGCCATAAAACAACAGTGTAATTCACACCTTGCAAATCTAATTACTCTGAAATAAGTATGATAATAATAATAATAAGGGCAACAACAATACACAAAATGCCACCGGAACCAATCATTTACATACGAGTACACATATGCATATAAGTACATATATACATATATACTTTATTAATATGAGCGTATATGATAGTGACGGAATGAAATATAACACATAGCTATAAAATACTTTTGCGAGAAAAATTTTTAAAAAAATGCAGCATGACTATCATACCAAGTTCACAATTAAGAAAATTCTTTATGTTGCAAGGCAAGGCTGAAGATCAGTGTTTCTAGATATACGAGAATTATCATATAACTTTATACAGAGGTTGATTCATTTTTATTTTATTAAGCCGAATTTGAGTGTGTGTCTCTTATCTCGGAAATGCCTTTCTTTTACCGCCAGTTGTGTTCGATCTGCAGGCTACCTCTACTGACTATAGTCCGGCATCGGAGTTTCCATTCCAGAAGACTGCGTTGGAGCCCAATCATGGGTATTGCATCCCATTCCTCTTCATAGGCTTTCCCAGGCCGCAGACGGTGAGGACTTGACGATGAGATAGGCGCCGCTTCAGGAGTCTGAAAGCACAATAGTCCGCATCTGGACTCTTAAGAGCCTGCCTTACTAAAAATAATACAAAATTTACCATTTTTCTTTTGCTTGTTTATTCATCAGTGAAAGGTGATAATGAAATACAAGTCGCCACAATCATAGACAATGCTATTCTACAACAAAAAATATGAACCTGAAGAATGTTTAGTGTTGCCATCCATAGAAATTACAGTTTTTTCCAGAAAAACAATTTCCCTAAAATCTAAGTTAAGACAGCGAGTAGAGAAATGAACTCAACTGTATTTGATTATGTATCATGTTGCCTTGGTTTCTTGTGAACTACTTTTTAATTAACATTATTATTTAGTTTTAATAACTGTATGTTAAAACTATTTTGTTTATTACAAACTAAAAACAACTATTATTTAAAAAGTAGTTCACAGGAGACCAAAACAATATGATAAGTAACCAAATGCAGTTGAGTTTGTTCCTCTACTCGCTGCCTTAACTTAGATTTTAGGGAAATTGTTTTTCTGGAAACACTGTAATTTCTATGGATGGCAACACTAAACATTCTTCAGGTTCATATTTTTTGTTGTAGAATAGCATTACCTATGATTGTGGTGACTTGCATTTCATTATCTCCTTTGACTGATGAATCAACAAGCAAAAGAAAAATGGTAAATTTTGTATTATTTTTAGTAAGACAGGCTCTTAACAGGGATGACAAACAAGGGAAATGCAGCAATTCCAGTTTCCTGTTCCATATGGTGATAGATGTTCAGCAGGTTTTAACTTTATGGCTCGCTGCCTTGTCTTGGTGCAGTTTAATCTGTTTCACGTCTTGTCTGTACAATGTTGGGAGTTCATGCTGGTGCATTTCGGTTAGGTAAATGCCACATAGCCAGTAGTATCCCTTCATGGGCTCTGGCGCCAAAAAGTTTTATTATGTTCTATTAACGCTTTTAGAACACGCTTTACATCCTAATTTTGTCTACGATTTTAACTTTTACTTTCGAGCAACGATACAATAGAAGAAAATATGGTTGGCAAACATGAAGAAAGAAAAACGAAATTCGAGATTTCACGATATTTAAAGATTTTCTAGTTACGTCGTGCTAATAATAATAATAATAATAATAATAATAATAATAATAATAATAATAATAATAATAATAATAATAATTAGATACCTGTCCATCTGTTTGTTTTGATGTATCTACACTCGCGTAGAAACTACAATGTTCAACGCAGCCAAACCAAAATTTAAAGTTTTTGTAATATTCCACAGGCAGAGTTTAAATTTTTCTTCCTACCAACAAAAATATGGTAAGTTTCCTGTACGGTAACAATACAAAAAAGAAAAAGAAAAAGAAAAAAATAAAAGAAAGAAAGAAAAGAAATTCTTGGAAACAGTTATTTCATAAATCCATATTTCACTAACGACCCTATAAGATATTCTTCTCTTGAGGATAATGACTTGCCGGAGAATTCTCTCAAAAACAACTCGGATGATTTTATTCATATTTCATAATATACTAGAGTAGCATTTCTCAACCGCTGTGTCGCGACACATTGGTGTGACACGAATACATGTCAGGTGTGTCGCGAGATTTTTAATGTTTTCTAAAATCTTCGGCAAAGAAATTATTTTTAGAAGAAAATAAAAAAATATCGACAATCGACTTGATTTCACACTTGTCTTCCAAGCATAAAGCTGGCTTTTAACGCTGTTCATTTTTCTTCGGAAAGAAACACTGGACATGAGAGTGTGTTTGTCAGGAGTTCGTCCATGCATAGATATACTTTGCAAAAATCGCCAGAGACAAATATATCATTAGTTTTAAGTTTGATGTCTTCTCATACTTTTGATGGTAATATTTCTTTCTCATATTTCTGCTTAAGTGTTATAAGCTTCTTTTATGTTAAAGAGTCTTCATCCCGGCGAAATTAAAATACCGCTAATTTTACAGTAATTATGTGATATCTTCAAATAGAAAAAAGATAATCGAAATGTGGAACAAGAGCGCCCTAGACAATATTATTTTATATGAGAAACCGTTATCACGACTCACTTATCTGCTTTCGATTTCGAGCCATTTTGAAAATCGGCATTTATTTTCGCGTTTCTAAACAGCTGAAAACGGAAAGCCACTAGGTGACTTGTGATAACGGTACCTCAGGCAAAATAATATTGTCTAGGGCGCTCTTGTTCCATATTTCAATTATCTTTTATCTATTTGAAGATATCACATAATTACTGTAAAATTAGCGGTATTTTAATTTCGCCGGGATGAAGACTCTTAATATGTTTCTATTCAAGAGTTAGGCCTATACGTAATTTGCTTGTGAGATTTGTATCTCATAGTCGTTCCACATTTTCTTTTTAAATGCACTGTATGTATTTTTATGTGTTTGCATTATTGCATCCAGGAAAAAAAAAAATCACATGCAGAAGTGTTGCGAAAGTTGAAAGTTTGCGTACTTTGGTGTGCCCCAAAGAAGAAAGAAAGGTAGAGAAACGCTGTACTAGAGTCCCGTTTAAGCGAATTTAATGGAAGCTTCGGTTAAACCGGAACAAAAAACAAGTGATTCGGTTACATGGTTCTGTAGTGTAAAAGTTTTGTTCACAACCATAAAGAATAAATTTTGTTTTACGCCACCATAAAGTACTTTATCCTGTTTCTCAGTTTTTAAAACTATTTTCCTGACGATTTTCTGAACAACGACTCAAAAGAGTTTCTCCATATTTCAAAGACAAATATCTCAATAATAACTGCAGCACGACACAAGGGCGCCGATCCTGGGGGACCGAGGGGCCCGGGCCCCCCAAACCTCATGAGGGCCTACTTATTGTATTTATGAATATACAATATTTGGCATAATTTGAACGCAATTTGTCATAAAATCCTCATACATATGCCTTCTGCATCTGAATTCTCCCCTCCCCCAATTTACAGAGAAATCGGCGCTCTTGGCACGACATGAATTAATGTGAGAAATGGGAGCGAGAAATTTTAGTGAGGTGGCCCATGTTACAAGAATTTTACTTTGCTATCCTTGCAACCATGCTAGTTTCGAATGGAATATGAAAAAAAAATGAATAGTTACAATAATTTCACATTTAGTACTAAGCAGATCATATGCCGACTATGATCTTCCCATCACAATTCCAAGTAACAGAAAGAAACCAAGTTTTTCTTAAATTTATTTACTTCCGTAAAATATTATCATGATTATTATTAATTAAACTTCCTGTACGTCCATAAACAATTACTTTGTTTTTATAAGAAGATATACCGCTGCTGTAATTGTTCAAATAAATATGATTCCAGTTTGCAATAACTTCTTCACATGAATACGTACTTGTTCTTTTAACACCTGTTTCCGTTCTTCGCATTTTCTTCAATGTCACCGACACACTTTCCTTCCTTCCTTCTTTTTTCTTCACTTTTCTGCTTCTTCTTTTAAACTTCAGTGACGATAAGAATTGGGATTACGTACAATATATATATAAAATTGAAAAATCACTATGTTTGTGACTTTAAATCTCCTGAACCGCCCGACCGATCTCGATCAAATTTGTAACATGGATGAGGATCGAGGCTGGACTGGTTTAAGGCTATTCACTTTGATGGTAGAACTCTGGGTAGGGAGGGACTGAGGAAAAAAATAAATAAAACTTAATAACTCCTGAACCACTCGACCGATCTTGATCAAATTTTCAAAATAAATGAGGTTCAGGCCTGGGATCATTTTTATGATTTAAATTTGGCGGAGCAACATAGGGGAGGAGAAGGAGGGGGAGATATATAAAAATCAATTTATATAAGACTGAAAATGACTTTTTTTTGTAACTTAATAACTCTTGAACTATCCGACCGATCTCAATCAAATTTTCAAGATATATGAGGTTCGGATCTGGAAACATTTTTGTAATTTCACTTTAATGGTAGATTCTAGGGGAGGGGGAGGAGAGGAGGGCGTATAAATAAAAACTAATAAAACCTAATAACTTTTGAACCACCCAACCAATCTCGATCAAATTTTCAACATATATGAGGGTCGGGCCTTGGATGTTTTTTATCATTTCACTTTGACGAACCAACATAGGGGAGGGGAAGATATATGTAAAAAAGAAAAATAAAAATGACTGCCCTTGTGACTTCATCACTGTCGAACCACCCGACCGATCTTAATCAAATTTTCAACACACATGAGTTTAGGGGCAGGGATTATTTTAGGCTATTCACTTTGACGATGCGACTTAGGGGAGGGGGAGAGAAATTTAAAAATGATAAAAAAAATACCGATATAAGTGGAAACTGTGACACTTCTGATGCTGTTTCAATCCAAGTTCAGCCCTGATAGTTGGGGAGGGGAGGATACAACGTAGGGGAGGGGGATAAACATTTTAAAATGATTGAAAATGACTAATATTAGTGTTGAATCCATAGTTTTAGGAGAAGCAGAGATTAACAGTGACAATTCTGATGCCGTGTGCCGCAGCATGGAGGAGGGGAAGGTGAGCTATATATAATAATGATCGAAAATGACCAATATTAGTGTCTAATCTATAGTTTTCGGAGTCATTCATGAACAATAACATTTCCGATCCGGAGGGGGAGACTATATAAAAATGATCAAAAATGGCTACTATCAGTGTCGAATTTATAGTTCTCTGGGCCGCTTAGATGAACAGTAATACATTCGAACCCGTTTAAATCCAAATTCAAACCCGCTACTTGGGGGAGGGGGAGGAAGAGATATTTAAAAATGATCGAAAATGACCGATATTAGTGCTGAATTCACATTTTTGGAGGTCGCTGAGATGGCACATTTCCGATGCCATGGCCCGCAACATGGGGGAGGGGGAATATATGTATGTATATACATAAATGGTAAAAAAATGATCGATATTAGTGTGGAATCTATAGTTCTTGCAGTCGCCGAGATGAACAGTGACACTTCTGATGCTGTTTAAATCAATTTTCAGTCCCGACACTTGGGGGATGAGGAAGGGCGATATACAGTAAAATGATCGAAAATGAACAATATCAGTGTTGAATCCATAATTTTCGGGGTCACTAAGATGACCATTGTTGATACTTACGATGCAGCATAGATCCAAATTCAGTCATACAACTTGCGGGATTGGGGACGGGGGATATAATTCAGCATAAAATGTAAGTTATTATCAATCTACAACATCGTATTATATGATTTTCGGAGCCTGGTGACAAACTACATGGTTCGTATCATAAGATATAAATATAAAAAAGGTAAGAAAAAATTTTCGGAAATGATATAGGTATATAAACGAATAACTAGTTACCCCAGTATATTGAAAAGTTGATTTCTGGGTAAAAATCAACTATAAAGAAATATATTGGGCTACGCTAAACTATATCTGAACCGTTGCATTAAATGAAATCTGGAAGATGGTGATAAGCCGTTTGGGAAGCATCATACGATATACAGGTAAACATAGAATTGAAAAAGGTTTTTCGAATCAAAATAGATAAACAAAAGAATTCTACTAACGACTGACAAATTTATATTGAAGAAGAAATATTGTTAACATGTTAACATGTAATAAACAAAAGAATTCTACTAACGACTGACAAATTTATATTGAAGAAGAAATATTATAAAGAAGAATATTGAACCAATATCTTTGACAGTAATTTTCACAATAATGTTAACATGTAATAAATAAACATAAATGATTGCTTAATTTGGTGAGAGTGGAAAACATAGATAATAATGAAGTGTTTATTTCAAGTACACTAAGCGGATAATGTCTCTCTTCATCTTCATATAGAGACTGAAAAGCACTGATTATATAATTACTCTATACTGAAGAGTGTAGTGGCTACAATAAACAATAAAAAGTTATTGGCAATAAAATATTTGAGATACAAAGATATGCATTTAAATTATTTTTTTAGTATAAATGCTAGTACTTAATAAAATAAAGCAGATATTAGTAGTCCAAAGAAGTTTATACTATAAAATCTGATTAATGACACGTAAGATGGAAGCTCAAACAGGGTCACCCATATATTTCATGGGCCCCAGATAAATATTCTGTGAAGCCCCCAACAAACTTTCTGTGGGGCCGCTCGACATGGTTATTTTGTCGCTAACAAACATAGCAAAAACGTTTCCGAGACGAGACAAGAAATTTTAAGTCTCGCGCCTTTAAGCAAGTCAGAAGCTTAGTAAGTATCTCTCCATTTCATATAGCTATATGCTGCAAACTATCCGTGAAATAAGCTACTAGTAGTTCTGTGCTGTGAACTTCCTTTATATTCATTTGAATGTGAACCTTGTGCATATGTATCTGCTTTTATGTAATGTTAATTATTGAAAAGTTATTTCTATATAACACTTGAATTGCCTATTACTAAGTGTAAAATTGTACCAAGATTGTTTCCAAAAATCGAATAAGGTCATTTGGGGTAGTCCCGGCACTTGGGGAATTCCGTCACTTCTAAGTTTGCAACACTGCTGGCCTTCAACGCTTCAAGACCGACACTTGTCATTAGAATAGTGTGATTTGCATGAGTGTGTTGCTGTTTGCAATGTGAGTTCCTTACATCTACGTCTGTTTATAAGAGAAACAAAAATTGAAGCAGCAGGTAAGTTGTCTGTGAATTTTCTGAATATATACCCTGATGTAAGATTTATGTTTCAATAGCTAATCTGTACCATAAATCTAAAAACGAGTAGATGGGAAAACCATGGCCTGGAATCTTCTATGCGTCATTGCACAACAGATACATATCGCCAATCTCCAGAATCAGTGTTGCTAATTGCAAATAAAAATGTATGTTAATATTAACAGCATTTGGTGCAATCCCGGCAGATGACTTTGGGGCAACTCCGTCACTTGGTGATATCAGAGTGTTATACTGTAGTTAGTGCTGCTAAAATTAATGTGTACACGTGAAAGTGAGTTCTAAATAAGAAACATTTTCTCATTTCAGGAAAAAATGGTTAGGAATTACATTCGTACGACAAACAAATGCAGTTGGTCCCTCGAAAATATGAAAGCAGCCGTTAAAGCTGTAATGCAAGGGATGCCAGTTGGCTACCGCCAGAGCGTATGATGCTTCACGAATGACCCTAAGTGATCGACTGAAGCGATCTGACATGGATAAAAGATTTGGTGGCATTTCAACCTTTTCGAAAGTCCAAGAAGACGAACTGGAGAAAAGGATTCTGAAATTAGATTCTGTAGGATTTGGACTCACAGTTACAGACCTGCGTCGATTAACATTTTCTTTCGCTGAAAGAAACAACATTAAAAACCGCTTCAATAAAAAAACAAAGATTGTTGGTTATTATTGGGTTTATGGGTTTTTAAAGAGACATAGGTCTGTTAGTGTGCGGAAAGCTGAAAACCTCTCATTCGCTCGGGCTAGGGGTCTTACAAAAGATACAGTTGAAGCGTTTTACAAAATTCTCGAAGATTGCTATGATACATACGATTTGTGGGATAAACCTGGACATGTGTTTAATTGTGATGAAACGGGGTTACAATTAATATCTAAACCAGGAAAAGTGTTGTCCAAAAGAGGGAAGAAAGACGTGTACAGTCAATCTACTGCAGAAAGAGGGGAGACTGTGACTGTAATGGCTTGTGCAAATGCCTTTGGAGATTTTATTCCTCCTTTTTGTAGTAATGAAGGGCCAAAGAAAAAAGAACGAATTCAGTAATGGAATGCCTCCAGGAGCAGTGGTCGAAATGTCTGATTCTAGGTATATGACAACTACTGTTTTCGCAAAGTTCTTGGAACATCTTGCAAAGTACAAACCTCAAGGTGAAATTCTTTTGATTCTTGATGGACACGGGTCACATTCTAAGGATTTCAATGTGCTGGAAAGAGCCTGCGAATTGAATATCAACCTTCTGTGCTTACCTCCTCATGGAACACATAAGCTGCAACCTCTAGATGTCTCTTTTTTCAAACCTCTAAAGCAATTTTACAATGAAGAATGCCGTATGTGGTTCGGAACTCTTCTTAGGAAAGCATGGGTAAGGGCTGCTACACTTGCTAATGCCGTTAATTGGTTTGAAGCGTGTGGAATATTTCCCGTAGATCCCCACAAAATTCCAGACAGTGTTCCAGCTATCACTACCTCATTACAACGCCACTATAAATACTCCTCCTGTTAGTGGCGAAGAACCCCAGTCTGCATCATGTAGTGCAAACTTGGATTTACCTGACCATCATGCTACAGTTTCCAACTCTGGTTCAACATCACAACAGCAGTACAATATTATGCTTACCACATGACAACAATAGGTCTACATCACCAAACAAGAAGAGGTCGCTTCCAAGTTCTGTTGATCAAGACACTGGCATATCTGTTCAAGCATTAGCTCCAACAGCCAAGAAACGAGTTCGAACTTCCAGAATGCATCGAGAAATTGCAGCAGGAACAAGATTCTTGACATCTCCCCAATATCTTCAAGAGCTGCGACAAGAGTCAGCACCTCGCAAGAAAGCAAGTGGGTCTAAGATGACAGTTGTTATCGTAATGGCTGTAGGCGAAAGTTAAATCTTGCGTAATCTCAGACAAAATCCAGTGAGGAAGAAAAGGATTATTGTGGAGAGTGTCATCAATGGTACTATTCCAACTTTCGAGGAAGACGGGTGCAGTGCACGAAATGTTATTACTGGTTTCATGAGAAATGTGTGATGGTTGTAATCCACAGTTCGTCTGCCACAATTGTCAGTAAGCTAGCAAGCCTGTCTATAGACTCACGTTAGAAACTGTTATTGTTTCATCTGTTATTGCTATTTTCATTTTATCCTAAAATTATGTAACAATGATTGCTGTTGCACATCATATGCCTTGGTTTGTATTCACTAAACTTGTATAGTCACTTTATGGAATACATATACTTTGTTCCTTTTGCACCTTCAACTAATGTCGTTATTATTGTTGGTGCCAGAGTTCCCCATAGTGCGTGACGGAATTCCCCGACAACTTTGGGGAAATACAGCAGGATGTAGGGTTGTATTTATGTCTCTCTTACATCTATGGAAACTATATTAACGGTATAGAACTACTATTAAAATGTAAAAGAATGTTCAATATCATATATCTTAACAACAACATGATCGCGTCATAAATACATTTTGCAGGAATGACTATATGCTTAACGTGCCGGGACTGCCCCAAATTACCTTACATACATACATTTACAAAACGAGACGAGCAAATAGTTACGAAAATCGAGACGACACGAAACTCCTACAAAATTTAAAAAACGAGTCAGAAAAAGCTTATTTCTCGTCTCATTTCCAGGACTGCGGTGGCTCAGTTACAGACCGTTTACCTGTGGAGCGTGAATCTCTAGTTGGATCCCAGATTTCGTCAAATGGACTTTATAGTGAAGAAACACTCTGTGTGTGTGTGTGTGTGTGGAGTTTCTCTGGTTTGTCCCGTTTGGTCCTACTTTTTTCATTCCATCATTTCCTTCATTCTTATCATCACCGTCTTCTTTAGCCTACACGACATAATAGTAAAACGTAAAACTTAAATATTTCATTTTTTCCATTTTTGACTCGTCTTGTGGGCCACACTATAAAAGATAGCACGAATCATTAAAAAAAAAAAAAAAAAAAAAAATACGGATGCAATGTCTACATAATGGAATCCACCCTCACCTTATCCATCTATCGGAACGGGAAATCGTAGGAATCAAAACTTCAATTTCAATAGCGATCAACAGAAGAAACTGTAGAACTAGCGAGAAACTTTAGATAGGATATATATAAACCGGAAGTAGCAGATTTAACACTTCCGGTTTATTATAGGATTCGTACTGTTTGGGAACATATCGTAGGTTTCATAACGTGAAATGAAGGTTGCTTCTGTTTAGGCACGCACCCAGAAATTTTTGTTAGGGGAGGAGGATAAAATACTACAAGCCACTATGTCTACATTAGGGATGGGCAAAACCAGTTTCTATAAAAACCGGAAACCGGTTTCTAGAAAAACCGAAACCCGAAAAACCGACACCGGTTTTTCACCGAAATCGTTTCGGTTTTCTCCAAAATCGGTTCGGGTTTTTCACGGAAACCGGTTCGGTTTTCAACGAAACTGGTTTCGGTGAAAACTTTTGGAAAACAAAACTATTTCTGTGGAAACTGAATCGGTTTCCGGAGAACAACGAAATACTATTCTGGTCAGAAATAGAACAAATTAAAAAAAACGGAACCGGTTTTGAAGAAAACCGAAACCGGATCCGGTGAAAAACAGAAACCGGTTTTTGGAGAAAACCGAAACCGATTTTTGGAGAAAACCTAAAAAAACGTTTTTTATGCCCACCACTAGTCTACATAGAATTAAAGCAGTATATTTCTGCACCCGAAAAAACTATAAGTACTTGTGAAATACTTCCTCCTATATTTTCCGAAAAGAATGATAGAACTATGTATTTATAAGAGAAAGAGTACAGATGAATGAAGATCAAATTTTCATGCTACATCAAAATGAAATGAAATGAAATCTTTCCGTTTTATGTCCCGCGGTTATGCCGGTTAGACTAAAGGAGACGGTGATGATGAGAAATGAATGAAATGGTGCAATGAAGAAAGTGGGAGGAAACGGGAGAACCCCGAGAAAACCCACTAGCACGGTGTTTGTCCACTATAAAGTCCACACGGCGCGAGCTGTGGGATCGAACCAGGGACCCCAAGCACCGGAGGTGAACGCTCTACCACTGAGCAACCGCGCTCCCTCATGCTACATCAGTCCCTGTTATATACATGGAAGTGCGTCGGGACCGTAATACAGCAAATTATGGATGCGTCAAAATATTAAATAATACTTTTGATAAAGTGGATAGTTTCAAATATCTAGGATCAATATTAACAGAGGAAAATCATATTCACGAAGAAATTAAATGTCGACTAAAAACAGGAAATTCGCGTTACTATTCGGTTCAAAATCTCTTGTCGTCGCGAATTCTGTCGAGGAATTTGAAGCTTAAAATATACAAAACGATAATCATGCCTGTTGTTCTGTATGGCTGCGAAACATGGACACTTACTCTGAGGGAAGAACATAGACTGAAAGTATTTGAGAACAAGATCCTGAGACGAATATTCGGACCCAAGAGGAACGGGAATGGGGAATGGCGGAAACTTCATAACGAGGAACTACATAATTTATACGGTATACCCAACATTGTTAGGGTCGTCAAGTCTAGGAGGCTTAGGTGGGCGGGTCATGTAGCTAGAATTGAAGATAGTAGAAACGCTTTCAAAGTCTTGACTGGGAGACCAATCGGAAAACGACCATTAGGAAGACCTAGGCGCAGATGGGAGGACAATATTAAGATGGATCTCGCAGAGATTGGAATACAAAGTAGAAACTGGATGCAGTTAGCTAAGGATAGAAGTCAGTGGAGAGCTTTTGTGAACGCGGCATTTAACCTCCGGGTTCCTAGTATTTGTACGTATGTTGAGTTATGAAGGTTTGGGGGGGGATCGAAACCCCTGTCGAAACCCCTCCCCCGTGGGTGTGCCCCGGCTTCTGTTACAATTCTTTCGAGGCAGAGCTGGACCTTAAGAAACAACTTCAGACCAGACTCCTTAGCTCTTCAGTTCCAGATCAGATAGTCCTCAAATACAGTTATTTTGCCTATGGTATCTGTACCTCCAAGAAGCAGAAAAAAAGTT
Organism: Thermobia domestica; assembly: GCF_964235325.1. Taxonomy (NCBI): domain Eukaryota; kingdom Metazoa; phylum Arthropoda; class Insecta; order Zygentoma; family Lepismatidae; genus Thermobia; species Thermobia domestica. The sequence goes on from NC_137460.1 coordinate 41,599,478, forward strand.
GTGTATATCACTGGGTTCGACTCCTGTTAAATCTTCATGTAGTTCGGATTCCGCTTAAGTTGATAGTCTACGTCTCATACATTCTCGACGCTGGAAAACAAACAAAATTTATAATGTATTGTCGTAATTATTATTATTATTATTTAAAAGAATAATTCCAATCTGTAACTTATACAATAGATTTTAACTTTTTGTGCATTACATGAAACCAAAAAAAAAAAAAAAAAAAAATCATTTAATTGTCATTAAGTGTCGTATTAACATTAATACGCAACCAGCGCGGATGGTTATACATCACAGCATTTGTATAGAGTTCATAATAACCTCTATGTGCGGAAAGATAAAAAGAACACACATCCCAAGCTATTGTTTCAGGGGATTATTTCGAATGTGATAGACGGCCCATAAACGTGCCAAATCAACTGATCATCATAACTTGTTTCACGTTTTGAATCTGCTTTGCAGTGACTCGGAACTGAGCAAATTCATTTCTGATCATTAAAAAAAAGACAGGCGCACAAATGATATAACATTTCATAATTTCATTCCGTGACAATAGAACTGTACATGGAGGAATTGATGTTAAAACAAAATAAAGCAGAATGAATAATTTATTACTACCAATGATTATAAATTTAACAGGAAAGTTTACCTTTGTGCAAAATAGATTTAACAAACATTACATTACTGGATTACGTGTCAACTAACTTAATGGTTTCACAATCCCCAAAGATGAGCTGTATTGTTCAGCCGAATTCATAAAATTGTCTGCTAACAATTCAACAGGTATATTAAAAGAATTAGAGGAGACATAAGTGCGAATCGAACAAAAGAGTGATGCTTACTATATCATATTGTTCTCAAAGGCATTATCCATCTGCAGTAAAATTATTGCTGCTGTCTTCCTTTTTATTTTCAAAAATATAATGATTTTAAACACTTTTTCTTATTACAGACAATAACAATAAAAATGTATCTTCGTTTATTGTCTAATATCAATCTCCTTCATACATATAGATTAATAGATACAGAGCGATTCATTTTTGTTAACCTTCCGACAAGCTATTTACATAGATAATGCATTATAATTTTTCTTTTTTTTTTTTTTTTTTTTTTTTTATTTCTGCGACACCGCATATACACAATACTGTCTACGTTATTGAAGGAAGTAATGGTATCGTCCTTACGAACACAAAGGTCGCGATATCAAATTGACGTTGACAATTATAACGGATCATAGGAACAGGGTATTTGAAAACTCTCATGACAGCGTGTGGATAATAGTACAGAAACTTCACAAAATAAATAAAGAATCTCTGAACAAAGTAAGTTTTACTTAAAAATAATAATTGTGTAACAGTTTCGCGAACTAACTAAACTTCTTGGCTTCATCAGACACAGTCCCAGTCCTCAAACAAATCCAAGAAGTTAAGTTAGTTAATGACAGTATTGCAAAATTATTATTTTTATTTTAGTACAAAGACCCCAGCTTTTGTTAAGAGGCCTCATGCCAGCGAAATTAAAATACCGCTAATTTTACAGTAATTATGTGATATCTTCAAATCGATAAAAGATAATTGAAGTGTGGAACAAGAGCGCCCTAGACAATATTATTTTGCGTGAGGTACCGTTATCACAAGTCATCTAGTGGCTTTCCGTTTTCAGCCGTTTAGAAACGCGAAAATAAGTGCCGATTTTCAAAATGGCTCGAAATCGAAAGCAGATAAATGAGTCGTGATAACGGTATCTCATGTAAAATGATATTGTCTAGGGCGCTCTTGTTCCACATTTCGATTATCTTTTATCTATTTGAAGATATCACATAATTACTGTAAAATTAGCGGTATTTTAATTTCGCCGGAATGAGGCCTCTTAACCACCTAATACGTACGTCATATCAGGGATAAACATTCTCACTCCTCCCTCCCCGAGCTCTATCTATAGAATTTGATTGCTTACCTTCCCGTTTCCTGGGCACTTCTCTCGCTGTGAGTAGTCGCCATAACTGCACTATTATCAAATAGATGTCTATAGTTATCAAATAGATACCTATGCGATTATCAAATAGACCCCTACCTCAACCGTACTGCATTCCCAAGATTTCTATCTGTACCTGCATCCGTCGATAATGAGATAACAAGTAATTGGAAATACCTCGTATGCAGTTTTGTGAATTTTATGATTTGATATAAATTAAATTCAGTATACATATTACATAAATTTCTTACGATTGTAAGTCAACTATGCAAACTCAAAATAAAATAAAATATATTTCTATGTAATAAAGTATACGCAAACTCAACCTTCGAAATGAATGGAGAGAATACATTTTCCCAAATGTAGATTTCAAACAAGGAAATTGACAAGTTCATAACACCGTATATGTCAAATAATTTCAGATTTTTTTAAAAAAAAAATCTTATTACTCATCAGGCAGTGACGAAATTAAGATAAAGGGGGGGGCTGAAAAATCAGATTAACACATTACATTTATTATAGAATTTCTGAAGCAAAGGAAAATCCACCGAAACACGATTTGTTCTGGCGGTTAATAGTGCAAGGATGTGATAGAAGACAAAAGAAGGAGCGAAAGATCAACGATATTACTAGGTAACGCTAAACGCAATGAAAATAGAATGCTTAGTTTAGCAGTCATTGATTACATCTTTCAAGCCAGAGATTTCTAACTATGTATATAGAGCCAGAGATTGGTGCTCCCCTTCTATGTAAACCACATGGTGAGGAGAAAGGGCAGACACGAAATCCTGGATTGAGAAAGAGAAGTGGCGACAGGCAAACCAAGAGTGTTTGATAGCGTAGTCGACGGTTTCGTAGAAATACTATGTAACGGGTTGTATTGTCGTTACACTGAACCTAATTAAACTTACTAGCAATCTAATCACACCGGTAATAGCGTACGCTAATTAGTTTTGTAATGGACGTCATTCGTTACATTATAAATGGAATAATTCTAAGATGAAATGGTCCAGGAATAGTATTTCCGTTATAAAGCTCCCTTCGTTCGAAGTGACTAAACTACACTTGCATAAACATTTTCGGAATTAGTAATATATTTTCTTTACTACATGCATTCGTTGTTTTGTTTGTTTCACCATATTTGTAATTTATAATCAATCAGCGGCACAACGGCAGCGGATGTACGCTTTAGAGTTGCTGTGTAATTTACAGGTATATCAGATGCACACATATGCTTCTTGTAACGCTAACGCAGTGTCCAGCGTCAATTGACTTCGTTCGTAACGTGTTTACGTATATCATAGTTATCAAAAAAATTGTTCTAACATTTAAAAAATAAATAGATAAAAAAAATAAAGAAAAATTTTCGGTTTGCACACAATCCACTTACTAAGTATATGTTTGACCTAAAATAAGAAAAGGAAAATGCATACAATCACGATATTAAGGGAAGTTTTATGTTTCCATAACCACCAGTAGCGTACGCAGGAATTTATTTCGGGAGGGGTCCAAATTCAATATGAGAGTATTTTATATTAAAATTCCTAAAACTGCCTCGAAAATCAAGCTAAATTTACACAAAAGTGGAAATTTTGGGGGTAGGGTGGGGGTCCGGACCCCCAGGACCTAACCCCTTCGTACGTCCCTGATAACCACGCACCAAAATATCCAGAATTCCGGATTTGGTTCTCTGGGCTTTCGGCATTTAGGGCCATTTAGCCCGTCACGTATGAAAGATGGCATCCCTCGGCGAGCACACTATCCGGCGGAGGGGAAGGAAGGAAGCGGCCTGGGACCTATAAGTTAGGTACCAACCCAGCATTTGCCTGGTGTGAATGAGGAAAACCCAGGAAAAACCTCATTCAAGATGGCTGGCTTGAAGAAGTTTTTTTAAAACACTTTTTCGACCGAGTGTCACCACCAGGAATCAAACCCAGGACCTCTCGCATCGAAGGCGAGAGTGTTAGTGACTACGCTACGCGGGGCCACCCGAAATATCCAGATTCTTTATTTTCGACGGTTAACTTCCTCCAGGTTCGTAGTCAAACTTGAGCATTCTGCAGAAGCACATAAACAGTTAAAATTTCTACTCGTTCGTAAATTAAAATAAATGATTTTGTATTTAACTTAACTTTTTATTGATTATTCTTTCCCGAAATGAATAAATAATTAAAGAAAAAAGTCAATCAGAAGAAAATCTCGGAATCCTTGTTCAATATAAAACATAACGAGTTACTTTGTGTAAGTGTACATACTTGAACAATATTTCTCTTCCATCCTTTTAGTTCAAACAACGTACAGTTCTACATAATTTAAGTGAAATAAATATGAAAGTGTGTAAGCTTTATGAATCAATATTTCTCGATAAAGGTTTAATTTCACTATTTTGTACAGTATATGATAAATAATCGTTCATAATCTAATAGGAAGGGAAGGAGACAATCTCCTATCATTAAGACTCCGATCCGATACCATAAGAGTAACAAACAGTGTCGTAGCTTGGAACTTTTCCAGGAGGAGCAAGCATCATCATTATTTGTGCTTCTTACTAAAATACGAAATTTGGGACTCCTACAATTTCATGCCCTTATAAACATTTTTTTTTTATTACTTCTAGCTTACCCTGTTCCTGTTTACTGAAGTAGGGATAAGGTTACATTGAAGGGTCTTAGGGAAATATGTTTGTTCAGATGATAGGACAACAGCAGCATTTTAAATTATTTTAAGTTTTTTTTTTTTTTTTAAGTGGTATGGTGGGTCTATTCCACGCTTCACAAGGTAAATTGAGGGGTCAATATTTGACATACTTCAGGCTTAAATATATATATATATATATATTATTTCTAGAGGCTTTAGTACTATACATTATACCATGATGGAGCATGATTACATTTCTCCTTCATTTAAGAGATTACATTGTATTTGTGTTTTTTAAGATGTGGTGAGCCTTTACCAAGCTTCATTTACACATTCATAGGATACACATATCGTATTCTTCATTTACATTTATATTCGTATCATATCATGGAGAGTAAGAGAATTTTATACCGAAGTGGGCCCTCCTCGGGAGCTTAAATGGAAGAGCAGTTGCCTCCCGTAAGTCATGGCCCTGGTAACAAACACTTACGTCCCACAATTCCTTTAATTAATAGGTGAAGCAACGATAATAAAGTAGATGACACTAATACAAATGATAAATCAAGCAGTTCACAATATATTGTGCTTAGTACATGGTCTGTGATTAAAATGAAAGATACTGGTCTCAGTAATATACCAGAAAATTTTAATAACAGCGGGTTTTGGTATAAAAAGTGTGTTTTTAATGGGATGGATGGGGCAGGAAGTGAGTAATTATAGAACTTCAGCCTATTCAGCCTGGTCTTCCTCTACATTAGGCCGGAAAGTCGGGAGTATACTGTACTTGGTGAATGAGGAGAACCCCGAGAAAGCACACGAACACAATGTTGTACACAACAAACTCGCGTATCCAGTGATCGAGCTACGGTCCTCTCACCCATAGGTAACCACTCTCGGACTGGGGAGTATGGGGTCTCAGCAGGAGCCTCACTTGGAAGGGCCCCATCTTCCCTTCAAATGTGGCATGTAGAAGCCTCACAAACTACTGTATACTAAGTTTGGACGAAGTTTAGCAGAAGGGGTCCAGCTATTTTTTTTTTAAATGTTACAATTTCGGTAGTTTTTGTTCACATTAGGTTAATTTAGGTTAGATTAGGTTAGTTTATGTTAGATTATATTAGTGTAGGTGTCCAGGATAATTTTCGAAAAAATGATAGTGTTTCGCTTATTTCTATTAACATTATGTTAGTTTAGGTTAATTCAGGTTAGTTTTAAGTTAGTTTACTTAAGTTTAGGTTATATTTGGTTATGTAATGTTAGGTCTAAGTACTTGCATTTTCTGTTTCTCCCGTATTTTTTTTATTTTTTTCATTTTTAACGTACTTCTGGACTCTTTCTGCTAAAGATTTACCCTGATTTTCATCATATTCTTTTTTATTTCGCTTATTGTCATGACACTCTATTTCCAGCTTCATTTACGAGTGGTAAGGGGTCAAGGGTGGGGACCTGTTCTGTTTCTTTGTGGTGTAGCAATAACATGCCAAACGACTAACAGAAAGTCCCAGCAGGATTTTTATAAAAGTCAGTCTCATTTCGATATTCATGGGACTCCAATATACATTTGGATAATATTATGATGGGCCCAATTCTTCATATTGTTGAAATATATTCTTACTAGGCCCCAAACAGGACTTTATAATATTGTTAGTTTCGTTCCAATAATGGGACCCCAAGACTACATTCAATGCAGGGGCCATCAAACTCTGGGAACGAAACAAACTACAAAAAGTAACTATGCTCCAACACAGCAGACATGTTTCATTTTACTTTCCATGTTATTTAATGTTCATTGTTTATTTATTTAGAGAGGAGTCCCGGCAGGTATTCCTGCCCTCCTGCCCTGGCCAGTCTGAGCCTGTAGGTAACTCTCAACCAGTGAGCTCTCCCCTAGAAACGTATTGTTGTGTACGGTGCTCAGAGATCTGCAGTGACGTTTCCCCATCCACTCTCGCATACAGCTCATCAAGATACGAGGCATTAACTGACGAGCTGAAGTACCAGACGACCGGATTACAGAGAGTTTATTGTACCTATAATATTGGCATATCATGGCTGGTGATGATCACCATAATTAAGTTTTCATTTCAATCAATTACAATCTATTTTATACTGTTGAAACCACCTCTTACCCTGTATGATTACCAGCAAAGGTGAGTATTACTAATAGTTATTTTTAAAAAATAGGCGATCACGTTGTTTAAACAAACAAACAAACAAAAACCAGAAATGTTGACACGCGACAATAACACGCATCAACACGTTATTAATTTGTTTTAACAAACTTTCTAAGCTGTCACGTACTTTTTTTCTAACCTGCCAAACGATGTCATTAAAAGATCATGACAATTTCAAAACTTATTACCTGTTTCTTCTACGCTCTTTAATTACTGTCCCCTTAATTATGCTCATTCTCTAAACATACAGCTGTAAGCTTTTTCACTCTTGTTTACCGTCAGCAGTTATCTTAATGTATATGCATTTGTCTATGTCGTGACGCCGAAAAACTGACAGAAGAAAAGTGAGGTACGTATAAATACACGTGTCATTAAGCGAAATATTATTAATGGTTGCAGGTTAGTCTTGGCGTGCTTCTTAGAAAATGCAGCCTATTTGGAATTTTTCTTAAGGTGGGTATACAAGAACGAAATCGTCAATACATGGTAGTAAGTTAATTTTTCGTTTTAATTTGATTTCAGGTCATTTGAGTTTAAGGTTAGTGTAAAGGGACAGGTTTTGTCGATAGATGTCACTACAGTCTTCGTATCTCTCCCATGTACAGTATTTTTTACCTTTCAAGAAAATTTACAATTTCTTTTACAAATTTTAACGTAGAGACTTCAAATTTTTAGAGAAGGGACTTCATAACCTGTTAAAGGGAACAAAACGTGCCGATTTTTTTTATTTAAAATTTTCTTCGTTGTCAAAACAGTTCCATTGTTAAAGGTTTGGATATCCATTTCAACAATCAAGCCTTTTCAACAATGAAGAATATTCTAAATAAAAAATCGGCACGGATTATTGCCTTCGATAGATTATGAAGTTACTCTTCTAAAAATTTGAAGTCTGTAGGTTGAAATTTGTAACAGAAATCGTGAATTTTCGTGAAAGATAAAAAAGAAAAAATAGAAGAGATACGAAGATTGTACTGCCATCTATCGACAAAACTTATCCCTTTAAACCAACCTTAAGGTCTACAATACCACGTTCGACACTTTTAACTCGGGGTTTCTCCGTCTCCTTTTACATTTCCATTCCACCAATTTTTTCTCATCAAGTTCAAAAGTGTGGGACGTTAAACATATTTTTTTAATAGCAGGGAGATAATATTTACAGCACATGAATTTAGCGCCAGAGTTTCAACTACAATAGCTTACCATAAGATGTGGAACCAGGCGCGCATCCATAGATTTTTGTCAGAGGGGGAAGGGTATTACTGCAAGCCACTACGTTTACGTAGTATTGAATAGGTTTTATTCTGCACCCGAAAAGACGGTAAGTAATTGTAAAATGCTTCCACCTATATTTTCAGGGAAAAAAATATAATAGAACTACATTGTTTTTACAACAGATAGAAAAAATGAAAATGAAATCCTTAACGTCCCTGTTACGCTAAGGGAGATGATGATTAAAGGAGGTGAATGACAGTGGAAGAGTTGGTGGAATGAGAGTGGGAGGAAACGGAAATCCTCCGAGAAAACCCACGAGCACAATGTTCTCCACCATAAACTTACTTAACCACGGATGGAACCAGGGACCCCACGCACCAGAGGTAAGTGCTTCACCACTGAGCCACCAAGTCCCCCAATTTATAAGAGAAAGAGTACAGTTTAAGTGTGTAAAATCAAATTTTCATGCTACATCGATCATTTTCTTGTTAAACAAGTACGGTGGTATTCAGAGAGAGTTCGTTAATCAACAATTAGTCACCGACTAGTTTTGTCATACTAGCACTTCAGTAAGGAAGGTGTACTTTTTGGTGTTCAGAGTCTACTTTGAGTACAATTTAAAAAAAAAAATGATTTGGGTATGATTAACTAATATAATCCAATGCATCAGGTGAGAAAAATAAATGTGGCAACTACGGAAAAGAGATGTGCGCATGCGTAGTCTGTAAAAATGGAAATACATGACATACGAAATCCGAAATGTGTCGCAAAAGCTAAACCGTGGCTAAAAGTGTACCCTCTGCTCTAGATTAATTAGTCACATGTAATGAACTACGTCGATTACTACGTCCTAATAAGAGACTCTCAATACACTTTTGATCACCATCTGTCAGTCAACCCCGTAGTATTACCTTAATCAGACGTCACAACGACTCTGCATAAAGCCCGCATAGTTTTATTAAGGAAGTGTAGAAAGTGATTAGACCTTCCGCTTTCGACAAAAATAAAACAGTTGGAGATGGGACTTTTTCTTGGGACGTTTAAGAGTCTTCATCCCGGCGAAATTAAATACAGCTAATTTTATAGTAATTATGTGATATCTTCAAATAGATAAAAGATAATTGAAATATGGAACAAGAGCGCCCTAGACAATATTATTTTGCGTGAATTACCGTTATCACAAGTCACCTAGTGGCTTTATGTTTTCAGCTGTTTAGAAACGCGAAAATAAATGCCGATTTTCAAAATGGCTCGAAATCGAAAGCAGATAAGTGAGTCGTGATAACGGTTTCTTATGTAAAATAATACTGTCTAGGGCGCTCTTGTTCCACATTTCGATTATCTTTTATCTATTTGAAGATATCACATAATTACTGTAAAATTAGCGGTATTTTAATTTCGCTGGGATGAAGACTCTTAATTAAACTTCCCCACGAGACGAGACAAAGCTTCTCTACAGTAAAATCCCCCTTCAACGGACTCTTTATTGAACGGAATCTTGTTTTAAACAACAGTATTTCACGGTCCTATGAATTTAGGGGCGAATAACGTGTTAAATTCTCATTAAACGGGAACTGTCAGCAAAACAGACAATGTGGAAACCGAAGCAGACACCACAGATATAGATTATTTAATTGAGAATCATACGGAAAGGCTGAAAGAAGAGAAGGTGAAGAAGAAGTCGTCACATGAAAACCAGAGGAATGTAACTCCAAAAATGCGGTTTTCGTTTTTTCATGTTTGGACATAATTTTGAAAGCCCCACTTGGTGTAAATGGAACGTAACGCCATCTGTTCTCCTTGTCGATCATCTGTTATGTAATGTATCTCAATTATCATCGTATTAAAAACACTTCTTTCTAAGACCGGCGGGAGCTCATGTGGTTCGGATTCCACGTTAATCAATAGGTCCACGTCTCATATAGCCTCGCTGCTGAACGGGACGTTAAACTCAAAATCAACTCAACTCAACTTCTTTCTAAGAAAATAATGTTTTCTTCTCTCGCCTCTAGAAAAATGGAGTTACATTCCTTTGGTTGTCAAGCGACGAAGTGAAATGTGACATTGAGCTGGAAGAAGAGCGAAGGCTGAAGACTTCAAGATGTCAAAAGTTTATGGGAAGTGCAACAATTTGCCTTAAGTCGAAAAGACACTGATATGCTTCGTGAGATTTGTAAAATAAATAAATAAATAAAACTAAATAAAATAAAAGTTATCGTGTATACAGTACTTTTTTTATTCATTATTAAGTTTTCCACGAATTAATTTGTGGTACAATTGTACTTTAAATTGACTAAGGTGTGTATAACTTTTTCCTTTATCTCAGTATGCCTATTATATGCATACCGTAATTTTTTCATAGGTCTACCTTCATTAACCGGAAAACCTATTTTTAATGGAAAGTTATGCGAGTCCTATTTCGATTCCGCTAAAGACAAGTTTTACTGTAAAAACAGAAATACTTTTCAACGCGAGACGCCATTTTCACATCAGGCAATCCTACGCTTAAGCTAACAATATACAAGGTGTTTCAGGAGGAAAGAGCGATAGTAGATGTATGGATTGAGAAATGGTAGTATGGATGATTCTAAGCAAAAAAAAGGTCATATGAATATAAGTCCTATTCTTAATGTTCTGAGAGCCTCATGTTGAGAACTATTTTTGACCTTATGTTGCTTATTGCTCTCCTGTAGTTACTCTACAGAAGCAAGACACATCGCATTTGAAAAGTCAACTTTCCAACGATATGCAACATGTAGCAGTGATGTATTTGGAAGGAAAGTTATTGACAAAAATTTACGAACTAATGTTACAATCTAGAGATGGAGAGGGTCATTGGGTCGTGGGTCAAGATTTGTGAGTGGAACATACTGTAACAATCGAACCATACACAAATACACGGCAATTGACAACAAATATTGGATATCTCAGTATTATATATATATAGGGTGTTTCAAAACAACACTGACAACGTTTGGGAGGTGATTCCTGACACCAAGATAAGACAAAAGTATACCCCCAACCTGGGTGCACAAATGCTTCCTTTCGAAGTTATAGGCTTCCGAAAACATGAAAAAGGACTTTAAAAGTTCATAGTTCTAATACAAATTGTTGCCGAAGTACCACAGGATTTTGAAACTTGGATATTTGGATAGGGCACATATTAGTTCCTAACTGAAGTCTTGATACTACTACGGTAGGTCCCATAGTGTTGGAGATATGAGCCTTTAAAGTTTTTTTTTCATGTTTTCGGCAGCCTATAACTCCGAAAGGAAGCATTTGTGCACCCAGGTTGGTCTATACTTTTTGTCTTATCTTGGTGTTAGGAATCACCACCCAAACGTCGGCGTTCTTTTGAAACACCCTATATATATATATATAGGCTAGTTTAGCTAGAAGAAAATTATGTCGATCTGTGTGATATGGAAGTTCTCAGTAAAATACGTTTAAAAAGCAGACAGATCTTAAGTAGCAGATAAAATATATAGAATAAAATGCAAGAACAACGACAGAAACACATTTTATAAAATAATAAAACTGAAAAACAAGATGAAATTCTACTGTTTCTTAAAGAATGCATATATCATACAGAACAAAAAAAAAAAAAAAAAAGAAAAAAAAGAAATCTTCAACTGGAAATGAATGGTTTCATTAGAGGGTGTACAAAATGCACATAATACAGAGCGTGTTTTATGCCACGCATATAAATATACGTATGCAAGAAGAAGAAGAAGAAAACTGGAGAATGCCGGGAGAAAATTATCCGGGGTCTACATAAATTGCGAGCAGTGGGAATGTAATTGAACAGCGTGTCTTTTACGAGGTGCTGGTGGTGACGGCAAAAGCTCATAACCACCTCTTAGCATCTAGCCACCAACCCAAACAGATGGATGAAGTTCACTGAATGTGAATGCAGAGAAAAGAGAGACGTGTCCGGGACTTCATTCCGTTCTCTTGTCTCCCCTCCCCTCCTCTCCTCTGTGTCCCTTTTAAAAACAGCCAGGGACGTGCTTTTACAGCTAACAATTACACCTTTAACTAGATCATCATTCTCAGCCCACTTGCATATACGCCAGACCCAAGTTCCTCCGTTGTCTGACAAGCCACATTACACCGTTCTACCATGTCTTCTGAATGAACTGAAGACGAGGCAGCAAAAAGCCCTCCCAAAAACAGAGGGAGTCAGAATTAAAAGCTAGGAATTAGACCTTAAAAACTATTAAACAACTCTCAACGTATATACCAAAATGGTGTTTACATATATATATACGTACGTATATGCATACACACGCACACGTACTTAGGGCATAAAATGTTGCTTTAGGAGGTGACAGTCGGCTGTAAACTAAGCATCTCGCCTAAGTGCTCATTAAAAGCATCTTTCGCCCTATGGCTGTCATTGTGTGGCTTTTAATAATGTCTTCAACTAGAAATCCCATTTTAATGACATACAGCAGGGAGTTTTTGGACTTCATTACATATGAGTCAATATTGCATTCTGTACGCGTATGTCTTATAAGGTTCTTGCTTAGGTTTCTTCATTAAATTTTGGCTTTAAGTATCAATAAAAAATCGACAACATTACACTTAGGAACGTTTATATAATGTAAAAGACACTAATGTTCTGATTCCTCTGAGATAGGGTTATTACATATTATACACGCAGAAGTTATATACAGCGTTCTCATTGGCTTGTGATCTTCATGTTTATTGACGATGTGTTTCGAGAAATGAGTCAATGTCCTTTTTTTCATAACGACAACCACCGTTATGGCTACTTGCAAACTATACAGCTTATGGAAGAAGACTTAAGCTGAAACGAATCTTTTCTTTCTTACAGTAGCTGGCAAATGGAGGTAAATTAATGGAAAAATCTTGTACGTACAACTATACACAAAATAGAAAATGCATCAAGTAAGTATTTAAAGCACCTAATGTGTGACTATTCTGAGAAAGAAAAAAAAACACACAAATACAAAACAGGAGCTTTTCTCAAACTGTAGCTCTCTTAGATCGATCATCACTTTAAAAACAAATACAAGAAAAATACAATTTACGTGAATTTTCGAATTAAACACTATGCTGATAATCTCAAACAGATATAAATATATACAAACAATAGACTATACATCAATAGAGAGGGGAGATAACCCCTTGCTTCTCACACGGGCAACTTTATGTGGTAATGTCTCCAGATGGAAACTAGGAATGGACAAAACCGGTTTTTATAAAAACCGAATCGGTTTTTCACCGAAACCGCTTTCGGTTTTCTCCCAAACCGATTCGGGTTTTCACTGAAACCGGTTCGGTTTTCACCGAAACTGATTTCGGTGAAAACTTTTCGAAAACATACAAAACTATTTCTGTGGAAATGGATTCGGTTTCCGGAGAACAACGAAACACCATTCTGGTCAGAAATAGAACAAATTAAAAAAAAAAAACGGAATCGGTTTTGAAGAAAACCGAAACCGGATCAGGTGAAAAACCGAACCGGTTTTGGAGAAAACCGAACCAGTTTTGAAGAAAACCGAAACCGGTTTTTGTGCCCATCACTAATGGAAACCCCTAAAATTCATGTTCTATTTGAAGAATGAAAGACAAAAAATGTCTATCAGAGGCCGCTTCAGTAATAGTAAAAATTGACTGACCAACGGAATATATTACTAATGTTTCTCATTTTAATCCAGCGAAGCTAGTAATTGACGCTAGTTAATTATATAAAAATGAAAAAAATCTTGTTTGTGATTGCATCATGGGAAAACGGTTAGAAATGAATTTTTAAATATAGATATCACATATCTAGAACTGAGTTTTATCATGTTATTTTAATTAAATGCATAATCACAGGAAGGCGCACGGGAAGTTAACATTTATGTAAAAAATTTAGTATCTCACAATCCTGTCACGTTAGGAAAATTAAAATTCTCGTTAAAAATAAGTGGGCACGTGTGTTTTTTTTTTTTTTTTTGAAAATTTCCGTTTTAAGAGGGATAGGATATTTTCTGTAATTCATTTCTTTACATTCCTTGTTGTTTGTGATTGTATCAGGGAGAAACGATTAAACAGTTTGAAATGAATTTTGAAACACTGTGAGCTAAGTTTTTATCATGTTATTTTTTTTATTAAAGGGCGTATTTTAAGAGAGTAGAGGGGGGTCAAAATTTCAGCCAAAAATACGGATGGCATTTAGTATCTTCCCCAAATCCATCGACAGCTCCGGCACTAGTACTATGACTTATAGTGAGCCGTTGAAAACGACATCTTTTATGCTGACGCGCCTGCTTCCGTCTTCTTTGCAAATTAGACAGGTCGGCGATTTTACATTATCACAGTCTGCTCAGTTCACTGCACATTGCCATTCTACTGCTCCTCACGTAGTATGATGACGTTTGCTCCAACACACCATTACAACAGCCTGGCAATGCGGTAACCGCCTGACCGTTACCAACCCATATATCTGACGTGTTTCTAAATTCCGTGTATTCCCAATAAATTGATAAATATCTGTATCTCCGAAATTAAAATGACCGGTTAATGGGCCTAAATCCTTCGAGGCTTCGTGCCAGGAATTTTGCTGTAATAATGATAATAATGGTTAAGTTTAATATATATATATATATATATATATATATATATATATATATATATATATATATATATATATATATATATATATATATATATATATATATATATTTCGGAGGAGAGGTAAGACAATGATTAAGACGAGTATTTATTAATGTGGCTCACTTGGACACCTTTTCCCACGGTCTTTAACGAGAAGAAAATCTGCTTGAGCTCTTCGCAGCCAGTTTTCTCGCTTCCTTGAACAGCCACTGTTATCTAGGTGGCGGGAACAGAAACGGAAGCCTCTGAAAACAACTGTCTTATTTCAAAAATACACACACATATACTTCCGGTGAAGTGAACCGGTTTCCAAAAAAACGCTTGTTGTGACCTCCCTGCTCCTTGTTATACCTGCATATATTTCATTTTCTTTTTGTTTTAAAGGTTCTTTTTCCTTCTTTTCTCCTTTTCTAGAAAAGGATTTGGCTTAATTCTCATGCTACCTAATCATCAAAAAATCATTTGTTATTTTGACCAAGTGACTTTTATATATAAAGTAGAACACGTATAAGACATCAAAAAGTGGAACAACTATTATCGAACATAAATCATACACTTATTGCATTCCAATTGCATGGGGTACTAAAAAAGTGGAGCGTATCTTGTGCGTCATTAAAATTTTAGGACATTAAGGAAAAAATAGCCAAAAACTTCTACTAAACTAATTAGCAACCAAAAATTTGTCCAAATTGGTGAAATACAGTTTCTTGAGTGCGGAAAGTAATCGACCCCTTCGTTGATTTTTAGTAAAAAGTGCGAACTGCATTTACTTAGCTCTGTCAAGTACCTACACCATCTCTGTTTTTGGCTCTTTTGGCTCACTGATTTATTTTTGTTTTCTCTGAAATTTATTATGTGATTTATTTTTCTTATCAAGTATAGTCTCCTGCTCATCCAAAATAAATTTGCATGATTTATACTTATATTACTTAAATTAAATTTAAATATATACATTAAAATCGGGGGGACCGCCTCAGTGACAGAGCGCTTAATTCTGGTATGTAGGAGTCCTTGTTTGATCCCCGACCAAGTAAGTTTCAGATAGACATCGTGGGTTTTCTCGAATGCTCCCATCTCCTCCCACAGTCTCATTCCGCCGATTCTTTCATCATCATCATTCACAAGCCTTAATCATCCATCTCCCTTAGCCTAACGGACGTTAAACTGTAAGATTTCATTTCATTTATATATTTAAATGCTACGTTCATATATTTGTGTCAGTTCGTTTCGGCAACGAGGTCTCGGAAACGTCTAGAAAACGTACCATTTTCGCTCGTCGATTCAAAATTTTAAGATTTGCCATTTTTCATTGAAATTTTCAACAACAGAAAGTGACGTTACGTGATTTTTTTATTCAACATTTTAGGGGACGTTTTGAGTCTATAATATTAACGCTGTCGCTATGGCGTTGTTAAAATTGATATCCTTATGTCAGGCAACCAGTACAAGAGTTACGTATAGCGGGTTGCCGGATATTGCAGGCGCATTGCATTGATCTGAATAGTAAAACCTATTGCATGCTGACAACTAGTCTCAAGAGCCACAAAGAGGTGTACTCGAATATGGATTTATTTAAAAAAAAAAATCATCTGATATCATTCTATCACTTCTCCAAGTCTGACACAAATTCATCTCAACATTTATATACTAAAATGTTATGTGTAACTGTTTGTCTATGTAGTATTTCATTCTTTTTGACAATTCTGCCGTTCTTCACTTTTGTCACAGATATAGCGAGGAGATATCAACATCAATTTTGGCTAGGAATCAGACTTTGTTGATGGAGGTGCAATTGAAACCGGAAGAGCTACAAATTAATAATTTCCGATTTTAACGTTGATCACTATACAGCTGCAATGGAAATGTCAAAAAGTGCTTCCTGCAGTCAATTAAGTGTTTAATTCAACTCCATCTTTAATTCTCTACTAAAACCGGAAGTGATAGAAATTCACTACAACTTCCGGTTTGAATATGGATCTACATAAAACAAAAAACAATACGATAGCGTTCTCACAAGGAAAGGGCATGAACCTGTCAACGGAACTTCCTAATCAAACCTAGTCCATTCGATAAACTAATAAAGATATGTTCATGCCAAAAAAAAAAAAAAAAAAAAAAATAGCTGCCATGGACAACGGAGTATGTCCCTGGGGTCCATTGACCCTGTTAGTATAAAGAAAATCGTAGACTCGCTGTGAAATAGTTATTGCATCAACACTGTTCATTGGAAAGTCATGGTTTATAGTTCATTCTCTTCGACATGAAACAAATTTTCCAGAGATATGTATTGGAACCTCTAACGTACTTGAACAAGGAAAATTGGAAGAATGTCAGGAAAATTCCCTCCAGAAACCCCTCCCATCAACTTTGGACCCTTTTGGAGTGGCCCCGGGTAAAAGCACACAATCCAAATGTATCTCAAAAAATAATATAGGGGATAAGAAATGTATATACCATGTTTTATATTGATAGACGGAATAGATATGAAGCAAAAGCTTGTATACCAATACACCACTTCCCCTCATACCTATTCCGTCTATCATCACAAAACCTGGTACACATATTTCTTATCCCCTATATTATTTTCTGAGATACATTTGGATTGTGTACTTTTACCCGGAATTACTCCAGAGGGGTCCAAAGTTGATGGGAGGGATTTCTGGAGGGAATTTTTCCGACATTCTCCCAATTTTCCCTGTTCAAGTACGTTAGGAGTCCCAATACATATCACCTCTGGATAGCTTGTTTCATGCTGAAGAGAATGAACTATAAACCACGACTTTCCACTGAACAGTGTTGATGCCATAGCTATTTCACTGCGAGTCTACGATTTTCTTTATACCAACAGGGTCTCAATGGGTCCCAGGGACTTACTCTGTTGTCCATGGCACCTAATTAATAAAATTAATAAAACAAAAGTGCATTCTAATCTAAGCCTATGCATCAGGCTAACTGAATAAATCATTCAGTAATTTTTTAAAGATAACCGCTACACTACCATAAACAACAAAAGTGACGCTGCATGGTAGCTCAGTGGTAGAGCGCCTACCTCTGGTGCGTGGGGTCCCTGATTCAGTTCCCGGTCAAGTAAGTTTAAGGTGGACAACATCGTGTCCGTGGATTTTCTCGGGTTACTTCCGTTTCCTCCCACATTTTCATTCCACCAATTTTTCCACCATCATACACTTGCCTTAATCATCGTTTCCCTTAGCCTAAAAGGGCACAATCGTGGGACGTTAAACTGAAATTTCATTTCATTTCATTTCAAAAGTGACGCCATTTGCCTCATCCATAGTATGAAGTGTGACACAAGTTATCAGAAATGTGGCCACACTTCATGTTGGAGATAATGGAACATACATAGATCAAGAAAAAAGATCTGAGAAACAGGCTAAATGGGTATTAAAGATTGTAAAATTTCATTTTAAAAAGTACATGAATCACATTGTAAACTAGTAGTTTTAAAACGCTACAACTTGATATCGATTGAGAATGCGTGTTGTAACTCGGATATCACAAGTTGTGATGGAACTTTATAAAGAGAAAGAAGATAATGCAGAGAATCACACAACTATTGTTCTCTTGCAACAGCCAAAGATTACAGATGTATAAACTGCACTGTTGTATTCCTAATATTCTTGGTGGAATGCAATACTTGTGGCTTGACTTAAGAGTCTTCATCCCGGCGAAATTAAAATACTGCTAATTTTACAGTAATTATGTGATATCTTCAAATAGATAAAAGATAATCGAAATGTGGAACAAGAGCGCCCTAGACAATATTATTTTACATAAGAAACCGCCATCACGACTCACTTATCAGCTTTCGATTTCGAGCCAGTTTGAAAATCGGCATTTATTTTCGCGTTTCTAAACAGCTGAAAACGGAAAGCCACTAGGTGACTTGTGATAACGATACCTCATGCAAAATAATATTGTCTAGGGCGCTCTTGTTCCATATTTCAATTATCTTTTATCTATTTGAAGATATCACATAATTACTATAAAATTAGCAGTATTTTAATTTCGCCGGGATGAAGACTCTTAAGTGTCTCTGAGAATTTGTTACTTCAAGTGTTCTCAGAATTTTTTCTTCTTTTCTTTCTTTTCAGATTCTGATCATTATCACGATTAAAAGGGAGAGACGATTAGGGTTGCCATATTTCACAAATGAAAATCCGGGACGCTACTAAATTACGAGAATCTTTGGAATGCTTAAAATGAAAAGAAGTGTTATATACTAATTTACTTTCTTCCATTAGATAGACTTGTTCAAGTATTACGTACTCACATTTTTAGTCATTTTAGTAGATTTTCTCCTCTCTAGTTCAGCAAACGTAAGCAGATGATTTACCCTCTTCATCCGGTAAGCATTTTTTTTTTTTTTTTAATTTCTCAGGATCTGTTATGTTCCGTGGATCTCAGAGTTTGTTTTAGCTCATTCAAGGTATAATGATGTCTCCCATGTTGTCTGTTCAGTTTTATTAACTAAGACAATATGTTTTCTTCTTGAGTGATCAGTGGAAAATTACCAAAAATATCGATCAAGCATTATTGATTAAAATATTTCAGAAGCAAGATGCAGATTGAAACAGAGTACTAAAGATAAGAATAAGATTGAGCAATAGAACTTTTTGTCCCTGGGACAATGAAACAATGCTTCGTTCAATGTCAAAGTAGCTAAATCGTGAACTTTATTAATTTAATGTTTTATGCATTCGTTTTTTTTTTTTTTTTTCTATTGAATTGCCATACTCAGAAGTTGAAAAGAATAATTATATACCTAATCCAGTGAAAAAAGCAAACGATAATATTTCCTTCCTTTTTCTTCACTGAAATCCAGGACGTTTAAGTGTCCCGAGCAGGGGTGGATCCAGGAGGGGGGGGTGATCGGGGCGATCGCCCCCCCGGAAAAGGAAACTTTCTTATTTTATATATATAAATAAAACCCAAAGTTTGGAGCCCTTAAAAGTAGCAGTATGACAACCCACCGCCCCCCCAGAAGTCGGTCCTGGATCCGCCCCTGGTCCCGAGAAATAATTTCGAGACGCAAATCTCGATTCCGTGGCGGTCCCGGATTTTCCGGGACGAATGGCAACCCTAGATACAATACAGATTGATCGGATGAAATGGATGTAAGATTGAAAGTGAGGGTAAGTGCAAGAATATCGGCGGTGTGAATGAATCCAAGATTATCTCCGGCTAAGTACGAGACATATACAGATAAGGATAAGAGAAAGAGTATCCGCGGCCAAGGTAAGAGCAAGAATATTTGCATATAAAGGTAAGAGCAGAGGTAACTAAGACAAAAAGCCAATAACAAGAGTATTAGCGGGTAACTGTAAGCGCATGTGTACCTTCTGGTAAGAGTAAGTGCAACAGGATCTCCAGGTGAAGGTAAGTACAAGAGCATCTTTGTGTGTGAGTAAATGCACGATAATATGCGGGTGAAAATAAGTTTAAGAATACCTACGGTAAGAGTAAGAGCACGAGTATTTGCAGGTGAGGGTAAGATCAATAATATTTGTGGCAGTAGCGGAGCTAGGCTTCTAATAGCAGGGAGGCAGTAAATTTTGGGGAGGCGAGGCAACTACACTTGTTTAGTTTTGAATATTATTATTAAAGATTGTACAATCCGCGGCAAAAAACCTGCAACATGAGGATGTAAGTTTATTGTGAAACTACGCCTAACAGCACAGGGAATGAACATAACGTCTAAGTGGAACGAATCACGCCAGGATAAACCTCGGCCTCCTCCCGTGCACACTTATTTTGGAGCAAAAAATTTCGTCATTTCACAATAAACTTATATGATCATGTTGCAGGTTTTTTTTTTTTTTTTGCCGTGGATTGTACATATGATCATAACTCACCAGTTGTACGTAGAAAAATGGGGGTGGCAAAGGGGAGGCGAGAAAAAATATTGGGGTGGAGGTCGCCCCTCCTTGTCTCCCTGTAACGCCGCCACTGATTTGTGGGTGAAGATACAATTGAATAATTGCAAGTTCTCCTGCTGAAGGTAAGTATAATAATGGCCGCAGATGAGAGTAAAAATAAGAGAATCTGTAACTGTGAGTAAACGCAAGATAATCTGCGGGTAAAGGTAAGTTCAAGAGTCCCTTGAGTAAGAGTTGAGGGTAAAAACAAGAATACCTGAGGAAGGATGTAAAGAATGAAGGTAAGTGTAAAAATAGCTACGGGTAAGGGTAAGCAGAAGATCGCTGGCAACTACATGTGAAGGTATACTAACAATAAAATATTTCATATTAAGAACTAGCAGCGTTCACCCCGCTTCGCTGCGGTCACCCCGGAACGCAATAAACTTTGTTACTTAGATAATTTTTACTTTTTCGCTTTCAAGTGATATGATAAAAACCATAGAAGATTGCAGTAAATGTTAACATTATATCGCCTGTCATTTATGTTAACCCGCCCCGCTTCGCTGCGGTCACCCCGGAAGTTTTCGCTTTCAAGTGATATGATAAAAACCATAGTAGATTGCAGTAAATGTTAACATTATATCGCCTGTCATTTATGTTAACCCGCCGAGTTACACGGTCATGCGGGTTGCATATAAATACGTTTATTTTTACCTATGATGAACTAACAAAGGATTTGTACGTTATGGACACTTGAATGGTCAATTATCTCAAGACACTGGTAATTAAAAATTAAAGTGATATGATAAAAACCATCTAGGGTCCAAATCTTAATAACCCCCCAAAAATAAAAGAAATTGGTTCAGCCGTATTAGCGTGATGAGGGAACAAAGGATTTGTGCGTTCTCTTTTATATATATAGATAAAGGAAAGTTTAGACGGCAAACAAATAAAAATGAAATTAAACCTTTCAGTTTTACGTCCACTGTTATGCCGGCTAGGCTAAAGGAGACGGTGATGATGAAAAATGAAAGGAATGGTGGAATGAGTAAAATGGAAGGAAACGGGAGAACCCCGAGAAACCTACGGACACACTGTTTGTCTACCACAAAATCCATTTAGCGTGAGTTAGTACCCGGCTATTTGAGGCGATCGCAAAGCGTATTTATTGCTCATGCGTACACTTGGAATACGCTGACCATGTATTTAAATGTAGATGGCTAATCATAAACGCGAAAGCAATAAAATCGCTGAGAAAACGTCAGCTCGAGCGGATTTGGTGCGGGTCGGAACAATAGACCGCCTGCTGTTTATAAGATTTCAAAAGGAAGGGAAAAAAAGGAAAGACGTGTAGCCAGGCAAAGGGGTTGTATCAAGAAACAGCTGCTTGGAAGATGGTTTGTGCATAGTATTGGAATTCTGCTATTACACACCTAGACCTGGCAAAAAGACCTGGAAACACTGACTGGCTCACAGTATGATTTACACATCTGGTGACAGTAAGATTACCGAATAGCCACTTTGGCCGCGTTTGCTACAGGAGGTAACGCTTTCTCAAATAGCCTAAGACTTAGGATCAAACCAGTGATCCCACGCACCAGAGGTGAACGCTCTACCACTCAACCACCACCATCCCTAGACGGTAAACAAGTATACAAGAGGTAGGTCTACTGGTGCTAATAATAGTTGCATTAGATAGCAGGACTTCTATAGCCTACGAAGGGTTCTAGGCGCCCAGAGTGCTTGTTAATTGCGTGACATCTTAACATACCGGCTTCTATTGCTGATATTTCGAAGATCTACATTTTCATTCAAGAAAACTTTCCAACTAAATGGCGTGAGAAACATCTTGGCATTTGAAGGCGGCGCTTCCAATTCCTTTTAAATGCTGCTAGCAAATGAGAGGCCAGTGGTATTGCCACGTTTATTGTGTACACATCCACGTCTATCTTCTGCCACCTGATCGCGCTGTTGTTCGTCTGCTTAGCCATAGCCACTCCCCTTAGCACTCGACAACGTCGCGTCAGAGCTCGCGATTTATTCGTTTAGCTGAAATGCCAAGATGTTTGTCACAGGCTTTACATCAAGTTAATACTGTCATTAGGAACCGAACTCGGAACTCACAAAAATAATAATATTCCCATTTTTCATCATAATTCCAGTTGAATTAAGACTAATTCCTTTCTTGCCTGAGTGTTCTACCCAAAGGTAGGTTCTAGCCCGCCTACCTTAACAAAGCTATACGGAACAACTAATCCGTCGATTTTTGAGACGAGATGAGAAATTACTCGTCTCATGGGCAGCACTAGTTTACCCAAGTCTTAGATCTCAAACACTGTTTTAGTGTTACATGAGTCACACTATAAAACTATAAATTGTTTACATGATTGTACGAACATAATGTAGAGTATTTATCAACGTTTAAAGATACATAAGTTATTACTAGGTCAACCCAAAAGCATAAAAAACATAAAAAGCATAATAGCAATTTACACATATGGTTGGTACCTTCAACATGATTGTGGTTGTCTAAGGGTCCAGAAGAAACTAATTTTAAAAGCATAATTTTGGAAAATAAAGAATAAAGCATAATTTAAAGTATATAGCACAATTCTTGCTAACTGCAAGTTTAACATACTGTATTAATATTTTAAACCAATATTTACAGTGCAAAACCTTTGAGAATACAACAACGCAACAATGAAAACCTTATTTTTATTTCTGTAAACTTTTCGGTGTAATCCTTTGAAGTGGAGAAAAGAAAAAAGGAAAACAAGAAGAAAATTTTCCGCCAACAATGAATAAACAATAGCTTTATTCTAACGTAAGTGTAACTGAGCAGTTATGTATGATGATTCGAAATGTACAAAAAGTGCACAAGAACTCCACATGGGTACTTCTTGAACTTGAGCACTTTTGGTGGCATTTTTACCTTCCCTTTCTGCATATATGCACCTCTAAGGGGCACAGAAGTAGGGGTAAAAGTGTATCTGAAAAGGTAGGGGGACGGTAGGTAGTGGCATGACGTCACATGGTCCCCTTGCCTATTTTTGCCCATTGTAATTTTTTAGGAACTAAGGGGACGCCGTACACATTTTTTCGAGGCGGGGGGACGGCTTCCCCCGCAATCCCCTCACTTTTACCCCTGCACACGAGTGACAAAAAAAAAAAAAAAAAACTGAGCAGTCGAGTAAAGCATATCTCTTTACAGTGCATTAAGTAGAAAGTTCATTAAATATGAAAGAAACTGGTTGCACAAAATATTAATAAATAGATCAAGATATTTAGAATATTTAATGTATAGTAACTATTATACGTTATAAACAATTTATGATAAACAATGATTGAAATTGACAATGAAGCATAATTTGGAAAAATATAAAGCATAATTAAGAGTCTTCATCCCGGCGAAATTAAAATACCGCTAATTTTACAGTAATTATGTGATATCTTCAAATAGATAAAAGATAATTAAAATATGGAACAAGAGCGCCCTAGACAATATTATTTTGCGTGAGGTACCTTTATCACAAGTCATATAGTGGCTTTCCATTTTCAGCTGTTTAGAAACGCGAAAATAAATGCCGATTTTCAAAATGGCTCGAAATCGAAAGCAGATAAGTGAGTCGTGATAACGGTTTCTTATGTAAAATAATATTGTCTAGGGCGCTCTTGTTCCACATTTCGATTATCTTTTATCTATTTGAAGATATCACATAATTACTGTAAAATTAGCGGTATTTTAATTTCGCCGGGATGAAGACTCTTAAGCAAAAAATATAGCATAATGTGGGTTGCTCTAGTTATTACACAATATACTCTAATAGTAAATATGGTTTAAATGTTGATATGGTATATTCTCGTGAACTTTTCGTAACGCGGAAGAATTCTGATAACTTCTAGATGAAATCAGAAAAAAAAATCAGGACATAAATTTACAAACGAGACTAGAAACATTTCTAAACGAGACGAGAAAGAATTCTTCGGAAATCGAGACGAGGTGAATATTCTACAAAAATTTACGAGACGAGACGAGACGAAACAAGAAATTCTTATTTCCCCATTTCGTTTCGTCTCGAGGGCAACACTATGTGAAACAACAGCTTCATTACATAGGTAGCCTTGCCCGCTATGAATTACTACTACTTCGATACAAGACACTAAAGTGACCCCGCGTACCGTAGTCGATAACGATCTTCGATGCGAGCGGTCCCGGATTCGATTCCCGGTGGAGTGACACTCGGTCGAAAAAATGTAAAAGCTTTTTCAGCCTAACCACCCTGAGTGAAGTTTTCCCTGGGTTTTTCTAATTCCCATCAGGCAAAAGCCGGGATTACACCTAACATACAGGTCCCAGGCTGCTTGCTTCCTTCACTTTCTTCGAATAGTGTGACCGCCAAGGGACGTCATCCCGCATACGTCCATAGATGCCGAAAGACCAGAAATCTCAAAATCTTATATCCAAGGCACTAAAGACTTTCAACAGTGTCACAGAGGTAGAATCTACACAGAGGATACTTCCTTAAATAAAAGTTGGATATTTACATGATTTACAGATATATAAGTAAATAATGTTCAAATAAATGTTAAAGCTTCCTTCTCAACTCATTTACATTGAAAAACGAAAAGTAAAACAATCATACACTTTCCCATATAAGTCTACTCAAATGGTTTAGAAAAAGACATAACGTCTGCAAAAGATCTTGTGATTTCGTTTTACGTCATTACTCATCTCCACTTCGGAAAAGGAAGTTGCTAGAAAAATAATCGATGACCCTGAGTATTTACACGATCACGACGAAAAAAAAAAAGTTATCCATTGTTTGTAAATTAAAACTTACCATGTCATATAAACGCGAATGAATCCTCTCTTTTGTTCTTTGAAAAAATGAACTCGTAATTTAAGTTTAATTATTAAAAAAAAATAGATGTCACAGTTTAATTTGTAATTAGTTCCACTACGTAGTTAGAAACAACTGTTTTCTTAAGCACTGATTCTCTTTTAATGTGTCCATTTAGTACTAATGAAATGAATACGTATATATATATACAACCTAATGATCTTCTGGTTTTCTAAAATGAAACTACATTAATTCGCTCATTCATTATATTCTAATTCAATCCATAACGATCTAGTGACATTGTATTTTTTCTTCCGTGGTTTTTGTTCTTGTTTAAATATGAAATTTATCTTTTTTTTTTTTTTTTTTTTTTTAAAGTCAGGCTTTCCCCCAACAATACTCTGACCTGAGCAAAAAAAATATGAAAACATTTTTCGTAAGATATCAAAAACTAACTTCATGCATTAAGGTCAGTTTAAAGGAGCTACTAATAATCAATAGGTGGCAGCACGTGTCTACATGTTTTCAATATATTTATAGGGAGCCACACGATTTATAATAATTTACTGGAATTCAAGAAAAATTAAATGAAATCTTTTAGCTTAACGTTCCACGCTTATGCCCTTTTGGCTAAGGGAAACGATTATCGTTAAGGCAAGTGAATGATGATGATGATGATGGAAGGATTGGTGTAATGATAATGTGGGAGGAAACGGAAGTATCCTGAGAAAACCCACGGACACGGTGTTGTCCACCACAAACTTACTTACCGGGGATCGAACTTGGGACTCCATGTATCAGAAGTTAGCACGCATTGAGCCACCGTGCTCCTCGACGGAGGGGCGAATGAAAAAAGTGGGATGTAACGGGAAAAACCTAAGAAAACTCACCCACACGTCTTTGTTCACCACAAAATCCACTTGGTGACAGCTGGTATAGAACCAGAACCTCACGCACCAAAAGTGAGCTTTTCGTGCGTCCAGCCCTTCGTAACATTAGTGCTACATAAGGATATAAAACAGGAACTCAATTCTATTAAGCTCCCATTTTCTTTCTTTTTTTTAAAAAAAAAGAAAGAAAAAGGAATTATCGTGGTTGTTTCATTGAAGTTTAGTGTTGCATTCCAACGCCGATGCTATATAAGAAAGTACACTGTTTAAAGTTGGATGAGAGCTACAACTCGGGCTTGTATCCGAGTCAAGTACTGTTGTGGTATTGGATCATGCCCTAATTTGAACTTCACAGCGTCGTCAACAAAGGCCTACGAGTATGTCGCTACATCCGGATGGCCAACAGAGGACAGGACTGACTGTTAGCAGGATATCAGACCCCCCCCTTCCCCCGTTGAAGACGTCAATTCATATACTCCTTCTGTACCTTAAACTGCAATAAGCAGCACTACTACCAATTTGCTAGTTGATCTTGGCAAACAAATTTTCTGTTGACCAAAATTTCTCTGTCTCAACACCTGACATCGATACCTATGTCCAGAAACAAAAAAGAAGTTGCTGGCTTGAAAGCGTGTATACAGCAATTAGTCATCGTGTAAACGTCCAAGACACCACAGCAGATTAGAACCAGAGTTTTTACTGGTGAATGAACCTGGTGAACAATAGTTATTATTAAAGTTAGGAGGCATATTCAGAAAGAAAGCTGAAAAAGTGTCCCAAGATTGCATGAATCGTCAGAATAGGACGCGCTTCCGCAGGAGTGAAGGAACACGTAGCCATAACCTGGCGCCAGCGCAGTTGTGTGAAAAAAAAAAAAAATCAGTTGAACATCCCTCGTATATCCCCATTAGGCTAAGGGAGACAGACGATTTAGGCAAGTGAATATAATAGAAGAATTGGTGGAATGAGAGTGGGAGGAAATGGGAGTACTCCGAGCAAACCTACGAACATGATGATGTCCACCACAAACTTACTGCCGGCCAGAGACCCCACATATCAGAGGTAAGCGCACTACCACTGACACACTATGCCAAATATTTCCTTTTGCTACTCACGATTTTGATTTTCTTTTACAAGTAATGGGCTGTACTCAGTAAAAAAGAAAGCAAGAACTATTACAGACTTAAGGAAGATGATTAGAAAACCTATTGTTTACACTTCCAGTTTTTTTAGACAGTTAGTAATGTATTGTTAAAGTATTGTTAACTTGGCTGGATACCTTACTTAGTATGTCGTCAGAACTTCTGATTTCCATTTTGTCTCTTACCAAAATTTTGAATAAGTACGGCGAGATTTTCAGCAGGATGTTGACACGGATCGGATTCCACGTTAATCAGTAGGTCCACGTCTCATATAGCCTCGCTGCTAAAAGGGACGTTAAACTCAAAACCAACCAACAAACCCTTGTTCTTCTGTTTTTTGATAATTCGTCACTCCAGCATCATCTACACAACAATTCTATGAAACACCCGAAAATACCACATTACTGACCAAACAACCGTTTTACATTTGGGTTGTCTGTGGGTCTGACCCTGTTTAATGTTGGCATTTCTTTATTCCTGAGGAAAGATTCAAACATCTATTATACAACTGAAAATTCACGTACCACGTACTTAGAAAACAAGTAAAGTGAAAACTCTTCGTGTACACGGAGAAACGTTTCGGTATCATATGTACTTTTATTGATATCCTCGGGCTACTAATACGTAAAGAAACTAACGAAGAAAAAAAACTAACGTGAAATCTTTCACATATTGCTTTTTTTTTTAACATCAAATTTTTCCCAGGTAATTAAAGTTTTCCTTTCTTTTTGAAGTTAATTTACGTAGGTCTTGTTCCCAGTTATTATCAATTACAGTATTAAATGCTGTTCGTGGTATGATACGGTGAAACACCCGGGTGATAATACATGTGCTCCGTGCGCAGCCTTAAGAAGAAAAATTGCCCGCTGGTCTGGTTTGAAGCAGCTGGGCGAGCGGAAGTCCTCAGGAGCAGTGTGATGAATGACAGAGAGAAAGAAAACCGTTTTTTCTCTTATTTTTACCTCATTTTTAGACTTCCTTTTTTTAGTTTATTTCTTGTGTGTAATTCTCTTGTCTTGTTAACATGCAATGAGAGCCAATTAAGTGTAAAAGCAAAACAAAAGATTATAGGTGTTTCTTTAGCCTCTTCATATAACTTACTGTGTTGGCTTGATTCGTTGGAAAATTTTCATCTACTTTTTCCTCGTCATGTTCGTAGGAAATTAATACTTTCTTGCATATTCTTTTGATTGGAATCGTGTGGGAAAAACACGTTCAAGTGAGTCTCAAGACTTTCTGAAGGTACCATCACAGAATTTCCACCGTTTTAAGAAGTACTGAAATAACAGTTCACCCTGTGTCTAACCCACTTACAGGTCGAAATCTCTCGTCAATCCCCTATCGACCACTTCGCCGCTCCCTTCGACCGCTACCGAATTTTCCACCGATCCTCTGTCGAGCTCCTTGCCGATTTCCTTCCGCATTATCGGCTTTGTCGCTTATTGGCTCCTAAGTCCCCCTTGATATCTTTCACTATCACTTCGCTGATCACTCTGTTAAAGACTTTTCGCTGACTATTTCGTCTCTTCTAGGACCTCATTGACCTCAGACTTGACAGATACCCTGCCACGGGCCTACTTGTTTCCTATGATCTCATCGTCTTCCTCATCAATTATTTTATCTTCCTCGGACTTCATAAACTTCCATGTTGATCTCTTCACCCCTTAAAACCTCATCGACCTCCGTAACAGAACTTCTTTTTCTTTGCTGAAACCTCGTCGAGCTTTTGTCAATCTCGTATCTTCCAGAACACGTATAGTGCGTTTACTCAACAGAAATGTAGTTTGGCAAATTTCTTTCAAGTCCCTATGTTGATTGTTTTACAACAGCATCTCTTCCTCACTCCATCCCTCTTTTGACCGTATTTGCGAGGTTGCAACGTCTTAACACTCACTATGTTCTTTCTTCCCAATACTATGGCTAATATGAAACAAATGTCAGGCAATGTAAGAACAAGGAAGCTGGTCTTGGGAACAGGAAATGGAACACTAACTTAAAGGACAGCGTTTCGAACTGTGGCAACTAAGATTCCTCGTGGAGTTGACAAGCGACTGTCTATTGTTTAAAAAAAGAGGATTCTGGTTGGTCATTTAATTATCGGGGACGTTTTCCGCAAGACCCCTCAGATGATGACTTACTTATGGCATAACCCACCACACGTAGAGGGCGGCATTCTTTACATGCGAACCGCACTCCGGTTGAAGAAACTAACTATACGTCTGTAGATACCTATGCTCTACGTAACACATTCGTTAAATAATGACTTCTTCATTATTTACCCTCCTAACAAGTGCAATTTATTTCGTACGGAAAATATTTTAGCTCTTAGTTATCCCATATTACATAACCTAATCATCTTCGATGTTTGTTTAGCTTTCAGAAAATGTCTATAGATTCTGCACATGCTTCTGCTAAGTTACAGCTTATCACACTTTTAATGATTAAGAATGGTTAAAAGCAATGAATCAATGGCGATATTCTTTTGTGATGATAAGGAGGTTGGTTAACATGTTTTCCTGACATTGGCTTGGGAAAATACGTCTTGCGGAATGGCCACCATAGCCTGACCTTAATCCTATGTACTTCGTTATATCAAGAATTTCGATACTTAAGCCCACAAGATGAAAACCCGTGACTCAAATTATCGACGATAAAACATCACCAGAGCTCTTTCGTGGTTAAGTGGTTAGCGCACATGCCTTTGGCGTGGGAGACCCGAGTTCGATTCCTGAAGGGAGATCATGTGGTTCGGGTCCTACGTTAATCAGTAGGTCCACATCTAACATAGCCTCGCTGCTGAACGGGACGTTCAACTTAAAATCAACTCAACTCAACTCACAACACTACCACTACACTTATTGGGTTACATGTCATTACATGTAATACTAAAACAGTGTAACCAATATTGCCCACGCGACCAATTGAGATTTTTTTTTTTTTGTTTGTTTGTTTTGAGGACAACTAATTTTGCTACAGCTCAAGCAGTGCTTTGGCCATACAAATGGCGCACATTCAACTCAATGATTCGTAGACAAGTGCGTCAAATCTCACCACCATTACTTCCACTTTCCTATACTGGATAACAGTATTTGTACCGTAAAATTTGGCCACTTGTATTAAGTTCCACAATTTTGTAGAATCAACTAGTACTAGGCAACTTTGACAAGTTTCACAGCTTAAAGAAAATGGACAAGCTCGGGTCACATGTTATAAAAATCATAAATAATAATATCCTTATCAGTATATTCACGTCACACACTTTGTGTAATTTAATATTTAACCCCCCCCCCCAAAAAAAAGAAAAGAAAAAACAATAAGATAATTAAAAATTAGAATACGTGCTACCATATGCATTCTTATTAACTTTCCTATTGTATTTCTAATTAGTGATAAAGATTGTTTTCAAATGGGAGTTCTCATGAAGCTATTCTAATGAAGCAATAACATCCAGCGATTGGCTAACAAGTAAAAAGAAGAAGAAACAAATAATTGAGTGTGCATATCTTTTGCAGCAGTTACGTTCTTATGTATACATGGGAGGTATTGACTTTTAATTTGTTCCTTGCACGATCATCAGATCGAACAGCAGGATCGACTTGTTTTAAGACATGTGAAGGGTTGCCATAACAAGAAGAAAAAGTAATCAGGAAAATACAACTCACGAGACAACTCGATAAAATATTCTTTCATTCGTACTTTATATATTCCAGGGTTTCCGTATAGGGTCTAAACTTTTACAGCACCGATTACGGAAATATTGAGTTTCATTCTTTCTCACTTATAGCTGGATGTATTGTGTTATTATAAAAGCAAGAGGCTTCAGTCTATCATGCTCATTCCTAAAGGTTTAGTGAAGCTCATAGTTGTTGCTAGCGTCCAGGCAAGTTGCAAATGAGCCGAAGATTTTGAAGGAACACCTAGTTTCCTTCGAACCTGAACATTACAACAATATGCATGTATATTAACCCATGCAATTATGAACCCACTTTAAAAGTAACACGTGTGTGTCTGTGGACAGATTTTTACATAAAAAGGAGTCACCTGGAGCCACCGAATTTTGAATGCAGATAAATTTAATCCTGTAAGAAGTCATTTTTCCTACTTTCGACTTGAGGGCGGGCGGATTTCGGGGATGGGTGAACAAAATGTATGCGAAAAATGCGTTTTTCGTAGTTTCTAAGAACGCCTTGTTTGTATGCAACCCTCGTTACACTATGGTTGTGGGGGCTTACTAACCAGTAAAGGATAAATACCGGCGAGGGAATAAGGCTATTTTTGGAGCGAAAGACCCAATATATTTCAATCAAAAAAAAAAAAAAAAAAAAATCTCGTAGGCCTTACATTTGGGGAATATAGCCATACCAAAACTATTATTTAATTCAGCATGATGTCCTTATTCCGTAAATAATAATAATAAAAAAAAAAAAAAAAACGAAAACTCGATTTACGGGCCGTTCAAAAATTTTGTGTTCCCTGATCCAATAACTGATTCTTCGCAAAGCTCGCAATCTTTTGATGCAATTTTTTGATAACTCCTAAAATTCTTGGCCAATATCGCAAACTTTTGATGCATTTGTTGATCATTCCTAAACTTCTTGTTTATCTCTTTTAATCGTGGTTATGAATTAAGAGCCAACAACGACGGTTTCTTACTGTTTTTATCCATCTTCTGAATTAAGACCAGGCCACGACGGGTCCTTATAGCTACTATATTATATAATACGAATCTTCAAACATTTGTCTGTACCCCTCAAAAAAGAATATTTCCACATTTTCCCGCCCAGACCTTTTTTTAAAGCCGAGAATGAAGATGTCTGAGCAGGTCGGTAGCCAGCCCAAAAATGTAGGGGGAGGGGGTCGATCCAAGCTTATTAAAGTTTATCACCATATTATAGTTATTTGCAAGCCTATCGTGAAAATTTTAGGGGGCCAGTAAAAGTTAAGGGGGCGTACCCCCTAGAGCCCCCATGGATACGGGCCTGTGTCTGAGTAAAGGAGAACGTCTGGTAACCCTATGGTTATTCCGTATGGCTTCAATGTAACAGTTCGACTTCTACCGGGAAATAGAATTATGCTCCTGGCCTTGATGTAGACCAATCCTTCCTCGCTGGTCTGGTGGCTAGCGCGTGTACCAATGGTGGGTCTGGGATCAATTCCGGGTGGGAGATCATCAAATGCACTACAATTTTCAGATCCTGCTCTAAACTACAGCTCTCATCTTATACAGCTTCGTTCGCTGTTCGTAAAAGATGTACACATAAATCAATCGATATAGATTCAGCATTGTAGGATATGTGGAGCTACTTGAATCAAGAATCAGCAAAATAACGCTGTTAGAATCATTACAATGTTGTTTGAATATTTAAAGAACATATTGATAAAGGAATTGATCGATTAAAGCACTAGTAGTAAATATTACGCCTTCTAATTTTCCGTTCTCTTCTTACTTTGTACCTCACTTGCGGTCTCAAATAACCACTACTGCTACTTGTATGATCCATGATACGAGAAACCTCTCGTTTCGTCTTGAAAATGAGGCGAGAAATTGTTTTCAAACTGGAGACAGGACGAGAATTTTTTCGAGTCTTCGTGGACAAGGACAACACTAGTTCAGCTAAGTCTTAGATCTACAAACACTGTTTTGGTATTACATGATTCACAGTGTGTAAACTATAAATAGATTTTTCTTTAAAAAAAAAAAAAAAAGTTATTGTACTAACACAGAGAAGTGCATTTATCAACGTTTAAAGATACGGAAGACATTTACAATATACTCCAATAACAAATATAGTTTAAATGTTGTTATATTACACCCTCCTCTCATAACGCGGAAGAATTCTGGTCATTTTAGATGAAATTATATATATAGACTATATATATAAAAAAAAAAAAACAGGTCACAAATTTCGTACACAAATTTACAAAACGAGACAAGTTTTTCGATAACTGAGACGAGGTGATAATGAATTCTTCGAAAATCGAGACGAGACCTACAAAATCTACGAGACGAGACAGCCTTATTTCTTGCCTGGTCTCGCCTCGTGGGCAACACTATTACTATGTTTTAGTAATCGTTTCTTTTAAAATTACTCTGTACCTCTTGCATTTTCCATACCTCGACAGATAATGCAGCGTTCTTTTGTGGCACTGTTTAAAGATTCAATTTGTAATTTCTAACGTGTTTACATTTATCAGATGGTTAATGGGAGTGAATGATTATAAAATAATTGGTAGAATGAGAATGTTGGAGAAAATGTAGAACCCTGAGAGAACTCACGGACACGATGCTGTCCACCAAAGTTCATATAACCTGGGAACTAACCAGTTACCCCTCGTACAAGCAATGAGCGCTCTATCATCGATTCATCGTATCCCTCACTATTATTATTATTATTATTAGTTTATATTGTCTGACTTTTGTAATTTTTCGTTTACGCACATGAATGCTTACCAGTAGAATTGATAATATTATAGTCTGTGAGATTTTATATCCTATATATATTAACAAGTACAATAAAACCTCTCTGAACGACCATTGTTCATCACGTCCGATCGTAGTTCCACAAGGAATTAAAGCCTGTGGTAAACATTTGTCATTTTAGTTTAACGAATAAAACGCAAGCTCTGACGCGACGTTGCCAAGTGGCAAAGGGGTGTAGGGGTATGGCTTAGCTAAGCAGACGAACTACAGCGCGATCAGGTGGCAGAAGATAGACTGAAGTGAATGTGTACAAAATAAACGTGGCAATACCGTAGGCTTCGCATTTGCCAGAAGCATTTGAAGGGAACTTGGAGCGCCGCCTTCAAATGCCAAGATGTTAGTCACGCCATTTAGGAGTTACGTTGTGGATATATAGTCAGAGTACACATCTTTGGAACGGAAGACCGAAGCCAGTGGGAGCTAATGTGGTTCGGATCCCACATTAAACTCTAGGTCTACAGTTCATAGAGTCTCAGTGCTGAGAGGGACGCTAAACTCAAATCGAACCAACCAATTTATGCCCATCACATCTTCTTCCAACCCGTGCCAACCAATATTTATCAACGAACATTATTTTCACCTCCTTTTCAGGATGTCAATTTTACTACAAATATATGTTTTGTCAAATAAGATATCAAAATATTAGCCAAGTAATGTTAGTGACCGATTTGATGGGAGAAGCATCGGAAGTGTTGTGCGCCGTTAGCTTTGTGAAAGAGATGTGTGGTCACTTTAAGCATGAAGCTTTCTGTTGGATATTGGTAATCACTATATCTCAAGACAACCACTAACCCTGCTTTTGGCAGGAAAGTTCCTTTTGTAGCAACATGAAGTGCATCAGCGGAAGAAAAATTACCTTTAGAAATGTTCAGGAAGTATCTTAATTGTATTTTTTAATGATCAATATTGTAGTAAATATAAGAGCAGAAAAGTGTGAATGGAAATGTATTTATGTAAAGTATTCCTTTATTATCACCACTTGAATGATATCATCCTTTTCTCCATGGGAAGTGAATGATGGAACTGGAAAAATCAAGAGAAAATCCATTGACAAGTGTTGTCCACCATAAATTTCAAAAGCCTGGGATCGAACAACGGGCCCCTCACACAAGAAGTCAGCGCTTTACCACGAAATTACTATGTCCTCTACGTTACTGAAGAAATCTTGGAACATTATTTTCAACAGGCAGAGAAGACTCTTTAATAACAAAATGCCTTTGCTCTAACCTTGTGTATAATAGAAACATTTCATTAATTGTTACAATAAAATACAGGATGACAGTATTCTATACTAAAGAACTGCGAAACTACGTTAGTTTTGTCTCTGGTTCGATCCCAAGCGATGTAAGTTTTTGGTGGACAATACCGTGCCAGTGGATTTTCTCACTACCATTTCCTACCACTTTCTCATTCCATACAATTCTTTTACTAAGATTCACTTGCATTAGGCCCCATCATGACTAAATTAAAATAAGATAATTTTACAGTAATTATGTGATATTTTCAAATAGATAAAAGATAATCGAAAAGTGGAACAAGAGCTCGCTAGACAATATTATTTTACATGAGATACCGTTATCACGACTCACTTATCTGCTTTGGATTTCCAGCCATTAAGAAAATCGGCATTTATTTTCGCGTTTCTAAATGGCTGCAAACGGAAAGCTACTAGGTGACTCCTGATAACGGTTCCTTATGCAAAATAATATTGTCTAGGGCCCTCTTGTTCCATATTTCAATTATCTTTTATCTATTTGAAGATATAACATAATTACTGTAATATTAGCGGTATTTTAATTTCGCAGTGATTAGGCCTCTTAAGGGCATTCACGTGGGACATTAAAGTGAAGAATTCATTTTATTTATTATCTTTCCGTTCCTTTAGCTTGGCTGCTAATATTGATTCATTTTAATTACTTCCTTCTATTAGAAGTTAATGGCGAAATAGAATGAATTGCTAACAATGTGTTACCGCTGTAAAATATGTTTTATACGGAGTTTGGAACTTTATTGTAAGTAAATAAGTTGAGAGTTTGGTCAGCTGTCATAGGGCTAAAATTTCCAGTCAAAACGCTCTGAATTTACTTATTTAAAAAATTAAGAGCTCTTTTTCCATATTTTCAGGACTCATGGCAACCCTCAATGCAGCATGAAACCCAACGTTAGTTTCGCTGGATGACTGTGGATTTCGTCGAGGCGGACCTCCTACTCGAAATGACTAAACAAAACTGGAAAACAAACATATCTATCATCGGAAAGAAGACGTCCCATGCCGAAGCAGTAATGAAAACGCCAGCTAAGCAATAATACAATCGTTTGGCGTAGGCCAAAGCTCACAATTTGAAACTCTGATTGCCCATCTATAAGCGCATGGTTGGAAGCCGTCCATCTCTTTTCTTCTTTGACTTACGGGATTCGATGGACACATAGATTGGGTCACCAAAATAAACTTCATGACATGTTATAACTAACAAATTGTACGGTACTTTAAAAAATCGACGGTTCATCGCTACAGAAACACAAAATTCCCACTGAATACTATCCTGAGTTCGTTTCCCATTTTTTTTCTTTTGGCTTATCCAAGGGCTTCTATCGCAATGAGTTCCCATGGACAATTCTATGCGGACCGTATTCATATTTTCCGTAGAAATGATGAGTTCCAATAATATACCATGGAAGTGACAATTCCCCGTATATATTTCCCGTAAAAGTGCTAGTATCACATACAGTATATATTTCCCATGCAAATGACGAGTTTCATCAATACCTCATACGTATTTCCCGTAAAAGTAACGAGTTCCACCAATACATCAGGCATATTTTCCGCAGAAATGACGAGTTCCATTAATCTTGATGATCTTAATTTTATTCGGAGAGATGTATCACTTGTATAATTTCATATTACCCGTTACCTTTCCCCATTCATTGTACTTTTACATCAAATATGATTCTCAAAACTTTGTTTCCAAAATTTTTACCGGTTTTCCTCTCAATAACTTAACGGCCAACATTTACGGCCATACAGTAACGCAGGGTGTATTTTTAATCATTTTGTAGGCTTTTTAGTTTCACTTTTTAGTAGCAGTCATGCCGACGTTTGGCTTACGATTACGGTCACAATTTTCCGCCATTCCTCTACACTTATGACTTTTGATTGTTATTCACGAAACGAGACGAGACGAGAAATAAGATTTTCTCGTCTCGTCTTGATTATCAGAGTTATCTCCTCCCGCTTTGTAAATTTATGTAGGCTACTTGATTTTTCGAAGTAATCTTCGTAGAACTTTACACGTAACATGTTAGTACTATAAACTTCAAATGGTATGTAGGGATAATTGTTGAATAATTAGCATTTATATTTCCCATTACTATATTATAATAGATTCTTTGATTGATATTCATACATAAACAAAGGATATATTTCCCGTATAAGTGCTAGTATCACATATATATTTCCCGTGCAAATGACGAGATTTATCGATACCTCATACGTATTTCCCGTAAAAATGACGAGTTCCTCCAATTCTTCACGCATGTTTTCCGTAGAAGTGACGAGTTCCACTAACCTTGAGGATCTCTATCTTATTCGGAGAGATGTACCGTTCATAGCACAGAATTGCTAGCAACTGATTTGAACAAGGCAATTTTTTTGGAGTATGTATGACATGTAAAACAAATCCAAATAAATAAATTCTCAAATGTCTCGCGCTCACTAATTCCAACGAAGCTCACGCTAACTTAGACCTACACTCGCTCCAGCTCCACTCAATGAAGTTCGTGCTATACCCAGCCAGCGTCCATTTACCTCATTGAGCTTGCTACGAACTCGAGCTCGTTGTCACTAACTTAACTAGAACTCTGACTCGCTCCAACTCAGATTTAGCTCGTTTCGACAATGTTTGTGTTTGCACTTCGCTTAGTGGTAGAGCGCTTACCTTCAGTGCATGGGGTCCCTGATTCGATTGCCGGTCAAGTTTGTGGGGAACATCATGATGTTCGTGGATTTTTCTCGGGGTACTCCCGTTTTCTCGCACATTCTTATTCCTTCACCTATCATTATTCAATTGCCTGAATCACGTTTCCCTTAGCCTAAGGGGTATAATCGTGGGACGTTAAACTGAAAAATTCCATTTACATTTTTGTGTTCGCACTTCATTATCGAGATCGAAACCCATTAAACCCAGTGAGTTCGAACATCTGTGGCATAAATTAGCTTCACAGGCTGTTATGAAACTAAAAAATCAACTAATCCATGGAATTACAGAAGAAGCCTATACAAAACCCACTCGAGAACAATCAATTAATCCAATGGCGAAAACTTTTGAGGGAAGTCACATCGGTATCGGTGCAAATTAAGAAAAGAAAGCTTCCTGATGTATTAATTCAATTCTTGTATACATTGTATACAAGAATTAGTACATTAGTTGATTTCCTTCCCTTAGTTTACAGCGATAAAAATTTTCAGTTTTACGTATGTGACTACTTTACACTGATAAGTTTCATTTTTACCTATGCGACTAGTTTATAGCGATAAAAAAATTATATTTATCTATGTTACTAGTTCACAGCGACAAAATGTTTTATTTTTACCTATGTGACTAATTTACAGCAACAAAAATTTTCATTAATCCAATGTTCTCGGGATTGCTGCCAGAGTGAGTGTTGCTGTGCTGAGCTTTCGTTACCATACAGCGGCAACATCTTCAGAGCTCTGAAGATGTTGCCGCTGTATGATAACGAAAGCTCAGCACAGCAACACCTACTCTGGCAGCAATCCCGAGAACATTGGATTAATAGTAGACGCCAGCAAAGTTTCAAGATCATAAAAATTTTCATGTTTACCTATGTGACTAGTTTATAGCGATAAAAAGAGTTTCATTTTACCTATGTGAGTAGTTTATAGCAATAAAAAGTTTTATATTTACCTAATGTGACTAGTTTTCAGTGATAAGTTTTCATTTTTACCTGTGATTAGTTTAGTCATAGAATGTTTCATTTTTTACCTACGTGACTAGTATCCTTTTTACGTATGAGACTAGTCTACAGCGATAAAACGTTTCATTTTTATCTACGTGACTAGTTTATAGCGATAAAATTTTCATTTTTACCTATGCGATTAGTTTAATCATAAAATGTTTCATCTTTACCTACGTGACTAATTTACAGGGGCAAAAATTTTCATTTTTACCTGTGTGACAAGTTTACAGTGATAAAAAAAAAATTGCATTTTTACCTACGTGACTAGTTTACAGCGATAAAATTTTCATGTTTACCTATGTGATTAGTCATAAAAAGTTTCATTTTTACTTATGTGACTAGTTTAGTCACAAACCGCCTTATACAGTCGTTTTGACGTATGATTAGCCGCATACTAAAAGCCAGACTACTGCAGGGAACATATGTTAGTCGAACTCTTTAGTATGGCAGTAATCACGCATCAAAACGACTCTGCATATGGCCTAAAAAGTTTATTTTTTACCTATAGTGTACAGCGATAAAAAGTTTCATTTTTACCTATGTGACTAGTTTACAGCGATAAAAAGTTTCATTTTTACCGATGCAACTTCTCACAAGGGCCGCCACTGAACATTCATTATAACTGCCCAAGTATTTAGCGGCTATTTTTATACTCTCTTCATGAAATTAATGACTAAATATGTACCAAAGCAGGCAAACTTTAAAAAGAAAGAAATATCTTAATTTAATCAACTACATTGCAGAATTGTACATGAGCTTTCATGTCAAGCACGTACATTTTCAGTTCATATATTCAACATACAAGCAGAACCTGAAAACTAACGCATACACGATTCTTGTCATACAAGATCATATATGATCAGAGAGTAACAAGTTTCATGTATGTATAAAGTTGCTACCTGTATTAAGAAGCAGGCGACATAAGTAATACTCACAAAACACCTGTTGAAAATTTCTACATATATATTTTCTCTCCTCATCATTCTGTCTCTTTTTATTGTTGGTATTGTAAAAAAAAAAAAAAAGTAATTTGAGATTCCGTAATATTTTGCGTAATAATTGTATATACATTGGTGGCCCAACCGGATTGAAAATTTCGGGCGTATCCCCCTGTTCGTCGATTGGTTTTAGACGCCTTCACATCTTTTAATTTTATTATTTTTCTCCCCCTCACACATACACAGTCAACAGCGTTCATTCTTGCTTCACCTGATAGTTATCGAGTATCATAATTGAAATCAGTTCCATGTTTTACAAGCCTACCGAACAGACGGAACTTAAAAATTATGCATGCCGCGTATAGCCATTGGTTAAACAAGACACGCCATATACCCACCAGGCGGATCACAAAAGCAGTAGCATAAAGAGAGAGAGATACTTTGCAACTCGATATTACAACATTCGTTTTACTACTTAGCGGTATTGAAGGACATTTTGTGAAGTACAGTATACAGTACTTCTCACATACACAGATGACCGCGGGCGGCGATCGAAGTGGGAAAGTGACGAAGATATTTTTAAATTTTTTGAAGCGATTGTAAGTGAGATTCTAACATTGCACTCGTTACGTAGTTTGTGTGTGTCAGTCGCGTCTGTCTATTCCGCGATACCTTCGTCCAAGTTGATCCAATTTTAAGAGTCTTCATCCCGGCGAAATTAAAATACCGCTAATTTTACAGTAATTATGTGATATCTTCAAATAGATAAAAGATAATCGAAATGTGGAACAAGAGCGCCCTAGACAATATTATTTTACATGAGAAACCGTTATCACGACTCACTTATCTGCTCTCGATTTCGAGCCATTTTGAAAATCGGCATTTATTTTCGCGTTTCTGAACAGCTGGAAACGGAAAGCCGCTAAGTGACTTGTGATAACGGTACCTCACGCAAAATAAATGCTGATTTTCATAATGGCTCAAAATCGAAAGCAGATAAGTGAGTCGTGATAACGGTTTCTCATGTAAAATAATATTGTCTAGGGCGCTCTTGTTCCACATTTCGATTATCTTTTATCTATTTGAAGATATCACATAATTACTGTAAAATTAGCGGTATTTTAATTTCGCCGGGATGAAGACTCTTAATGAAACTTGGTATGTATTTTCCTCCAAGCTTAGAAAATACGGGAATAAAATCAACACCAACTTAGAAGTTTGCATAATTACAGAAACACGAAGGGTATTCAACAATTACTATCCCTGATACAGAAGAAGTTGAACGAAAATACTTTGCTTGTAATATGTTGTGCTCTAAAGCTTTAGAAGTATATGTGCCAAAGTACACGGAAATGTCACTGATACTGTGATTGTATTCTCTGGTTTTGCAAGTAGCAAGTGTGCCTGAATTGTGGAAATGTAGAAAACTGAAGCATGCGGCGTGATCAAATACTTCCAGAGGGAAGACCTAACACTGGCGGAGATACAAGTTGATATGGTTTGTGTGTTGGGTGATAGTACCTCTTCCTACCAAATGATATATATATAAAAACTGGCCTCGCGAATTCCGGTGTAGCAGGCAAAGCCATGAACATGCTGTGGAACAACGGCATACTGACCAACAGCCATTTTTTTAACAAGGTGTAACAGCTCTAGAACATAGGTAGACAAAGTATATTTCTGCAATGGGTGACTTTGTGGAAAAATAAATTTCCTTCTATGTCAGGGACAATAATTGTTGAAGATATCTCGTACAATATTACGAAATTTTCGTGAAGAGGTTAAGTGACAAATCATAGCGCAGTTTTCAGTGTGATTCGCCAAATATTTACGCTATTGCTGATAATGATGGTAATTACTGATATTACTTCACTATTTAGAAGTAGTATTTTCAATTTTACTTACATTTAAGTATAGCTACATATTTTGAGTAGCGTTAGATTATGAGTGCTTGTATCAGCAGTTGATAAAATCATAAAATACGCCATCTACTGACTGATAGGCCCGTGCATAGAATACTAAGACATGGGGAAGGAGGCGAGATAGTTTGAAAAGGAGGACTAACTTTAGTTCACCTTATAAATGATAGTTTC
Organism: Thermobia domestica; assembly: GCF_964235325.1. Taxonomy (NCBI): domain Eukaryota; kingdom Metazoa; phylum Arthropoda; class Insecta; order Zygentoma; family Lepismatidae; genus Thermobia; species Thermobia domestica. Next base: position 41,641,346 of record NC_137460.1, read on the forward strand.
TTAGTATGTAAATCCTATACTTGTAAAATACGACTTCTCTTAACGAGCTCCGTACAAACAAAAACATTTCAAATGCACTGAACAATTACCGTAGTTTAATGAAAGTTTAACAGCACCTGAGAGTTGAAAATTGATTACAAAAAAGAAAACATAATTCTATCAAGTGAATATAAAACATGCCTGCTTACAGAAGACAAAACTGGCTGAAACTTTCATGAAAATAAAACAAAGAAACAGGGGAACATCCAGATTAGCGTAACAAATACCTGTACAATGTTAATTCCGACAGAATACCTGAATTTCTGAGAACCAGAAATTACTAAATCTTAGTATATCGTTCAGCGACACAAGGAATCGTCCAGTCAATATTGGCACAAACTTCTTAAGATAACAGAGCGCGGTCAAGAAAGAGAGAAAAAGAACTGTCGCCTTCCCTCGGAGAAAAAAAAAGAAAGAAAGAAAGAAAAGCAGGAAATAGTAAAATCTTAAATTTTGATATCTATTCCATCACACAATCAAATTCGAAACTTTACTATTATTATTACTGTTGGCAACGCTATAAGTAGTGGTGGGCATAAAAACAGGTTTTTCGGAAAACTAAAACGGCTTTTGAGAATAAGAACGGTTTCTCACCGAAACCGGTTTTGATTTTCTTCAAAGCCGGTTTCGGTTTTCTTCAAAACCAGTTCCGGTTTGCTCCAAAATTGGCTCTATTTCTGACCAGACTAGTGTTTCGCTGTTTTCCAGAAACCGATTCTGTTTCCACAGAAATAGTTTTATGAGTCTTTCAAAAGTTTTCACCGACAGTTTCGGTGAACACCGAACCGGTTTTGAAAAACTAAACGGTTTCGGTGAAAAACGAACCGTTTTTGGAGAAAACCGAAATGTCGGTTTTTTGGATTTCGTTTTTTCTAGAAACCGGTTTCCGGTTTTTTATTTAAAACAAGATTTTGCCCATCCCTAGTTATAAGAATTGGCTGACTGCTTATTTTCGACCTTTATTTGATTTTTCCCTGAAAAACTAATGACAAGGACACTATCTGGGGCGTTCATAGTACAAAAGAATCAATCCACATTACGAGAGTTCTGAGAGAAAACTGACATATAGTTTGTACGGAACGCTTAGTTACATGAAAACGTATACACTGCTTTTACGTCATAAGTTACAATATCTGGAAAATGTTACGAGTACATTAAATTCAAGTATTAAGCTTTTGTCCGTGATTGTACTTTTAGTTTTTTTTATGATTTGCAAAATAAATAAATAAATAAACTTCGGATATTTCAAAACTCAATTGTGATGAACTTAAAAATTCTTTATCTGTAAAAACTACTTTGTTATTCTGTCTTTAAATGTGTTTCCATGTACCGAAATCAACCACCTTACAAAAGTAATGCATTGACAAACATCATGATAAAAGTACATTCTATTTCACGGCGAATACAATAAGTGCATGACCTCAGCACTAGTCAAAAAACAAAACGACTTTGGTTTCTTAAGTCGTAACATTTGGACGCCAAACTCATAATAAAATTTAAAAAAAAAAAAAAAAAACACTCCGTATGCAACCGGGGATCTGACCTGATCTGACCTAAAGCGTATCATCTACAAGGCTTCTACTAAACCAACATCTGTAAGTCTAAGGAATACACTCAGGCCCGTATCCAAGGGGGTCTAGGGGGCATGGCCGCCCCCTAAATTTTCGCTGCCCCCCCTGAAAATTTTTTTACGGTAGGCTTGCAAATGAACTATAATACGATGATAAACTATAGTATGGTTGGATCGGGCCCCCCTAACTTCAGCCGCCCCCCCCCTACATTTTTGGGCTGGCTACCGGCCTGAATACACTCACATCATGCTTGTCAATACCTAATCATAATACAGTACTTAAAAACATTTCAACAAACAGAAATAAACATTAAGTTACACTCACAAAATCATTCACCAAAACTTAACTCTTCATTTCATCATACACAAATATTGGTGTAAAAATTACCACTGTCTAAAGTTCTTAAAAAAGAAGTTGGTTACTGCTATAACTACAATACTCGTATCTCTCGCATACGTCTCATTCTATCATAAATAACTCATAACATAACCGCAAAAACCAATGTTTTAAGCTCTGAAGGGAACTTCAGATAGAGATTTTGAAGACAAACTATGCTCAAAATGGAAAAAAAAAAAAAAGTGGACTTGATTCCCTTGTCCACTGAACGTGTCATATATCGTACATGTTCAACCGCATTCGTCCCGTCTACAGTAGAACAAACTTAGCATTGTGGTAGACTTTGAGTTGCTATATATACGCTTGTGACATATTACAGCGTGCAAACCTTTGGTTCCTAAGATAAGATAAAAATAAAATGAAGGACGACGACTATTAGGACTATCCGTAAGTTTCACTAGTTTAAAAACTTACATGTATCTAAACAAATAAATGAAAGTCTCAAGTGGCGTTGAGCCTCTTCTGAACCACTAGCATCATTTCAGATTTTACCGGAGGAAGGGGTGAAAGAAGATGCTCTACCAACGTAAGAGTTTCACCTTTTTTTAATTACTATATTAGTACACAATCGATTAAAAAGTATAGTCAAACTCAGGAAGGGGGCAACTGCCCCTGCCCTTCCCAAATTATGCCCTTGCCCAGTAGGGCCCTCTACTGATGACGGACGTATTTTCGAAATTCAAAAATTATCACCAAGGTTAAAAAAATCGGAAGATATTTGCTGAAAACTGTCAATTTTATATATAGACTAACAACAGAATCAAAATACACAGAGACGAAAGAAAATCCTACCTTCCAGCTAAGTTGTCCCCTTCTTCCCCCTCCCGTCTGTTCCTGCCATTTTTCCATAAAAATATATCAAACATCACCTTCCGGCCGTCAACTCAATTTTCACGAATGACAAGAAAATGAACTGGCCTTCAATTAAAAGAAAAACAGACAAAAAGAAGAAGACGAAGAAAAGGATTTAAAAAAAGCTTAGAATATACAAGTTTCTCGTGCGATTGCAGTTGTTTCAAAACTTCATGGAGAAGGAAAAATACCAAAGCCACAAAACACCTGAAGGTTTCAGGCCATTTTACTCCGGGTGATCACAAAAGAGAAATCGAAGAAAAAAAAAGTTCCAACAAACCAGCCAGTAGCCACTTGAAGGGAAATGTACGATTACAATATATATATATATAGTTGGGAATGGAAAAAAGGAGTGATCGACAAAAAATGTCAATATACATGCATGAAACAACTTTAAGATTACATCTGATGGTGGCAAACAAACTACTAACGCTACAGAATGATAAACATCTAAATATGTAGATACTTTGAAAGGGTCAACACAACACACATATACAAAACGGTTATATTCCGTTTGAGAAGCGGAAGGGTTAAGGAGAGACCTTATTATCCTGTGTTTGCATATGGAAAAGGAACACACACATATTTATGGTAGATTAACATCAAAAATTGAAAACAAGTTGTCGACACAAATTATGCAAGTATCCCATTAATGTACAACTGTTACGGATCTGAATAAAGTTAAAATGAAGTCCTTTTTGAAAATTTGTAATATCCTATTAATTTGTTTTACCTTCTGTCATCTTATTTTTATGCTGACTATTCACCTTAAATGTCCTATTATCTCGATTCCGTTACATTCAACTGAAGAACTTTTTTCTTCTAAAGAATATGTGACACGCCTTTTCTATCACACATACACACCAATCAGATGCTGTCCAAAGATTAGAATACTTGAAAATTTAATTATATTATTAGCATACTTTACATATTATAAAGAATCCATCCCAACTCATTTCATAATTTTTGACGAGTTTAACAAAATTAAAACATTTTATGATATTAAAAGTCTGCTTACTACCTGGCGCCTAGAAAGAGCTGACAGGCCAAGTAGCGCACTTTCAACTGTGTGGCGTGTGGTCAGAGCAATTAGTATTACAAATATGATTTCTGATTTTCTACACCAGAGTATGCTGCCTCTTAATTGAAGTGGGTCAACAATTGCCTCATGATGCTGAAGGCTGTAAGTCACAACGACATCAATCGAACCCTGGACTATACTCAATCATTTTTAAGGTATATTTACACACCATACTGTTTCCCTCGATTACTTATATATATAACATAAATACATGGCCAAAAGTGACGAGGTGATTGCGGGCATCCAAATAAGTAAAAAGTGCTCCTCTAAACATGGGTCCGATAACGTTTTGTTTCCGAGATACAGGGTGTTCAAATGTCGAGTTCCCCCAATGGCGCACTATGGGAGATGAGTGCTGACATCAAAACGTTCGCAAACATGGGGCAGATTCCGCTTTGTTTCAGCGCTAATGTGTGTACGTCCAGTACTACTACACACATACACTAACAAGAGCCCAGTACATTAATAACCCAATAACCTCAAATGTTGATTAGTTTCATTCCCTTTGTTAATGTAAATGTATTTGCACAGGCATAATTCCACTTGATTGTATTATTTCTGTAATACTGAACATTTCCATTCACTTTCCCATAGTGAGTCATTGGAGGGACTCGACATTTGAACAGCTTGTATGTCGGACACGAAACGTCATCGGATCCATGTTTATAGAAACATTTTTACTTATTTGGATGTCCGCAATCACCTCGTCACTTGTCACTTTTGGCCATGCATTTATGTTACATCCTATATATATTCTTACGTCGATTAAGTTGGAACCATTAGCATTACAAATTCCTCAAGCAGTTACATGGATTGCTACACCAATAAGTGATGCTACTGTCAATCTATATAGACTTTAACTGCCCTCTGGAAAGAATCGATGTAACTATTTGATGGATTGTTAGATCTAGTCTATGGTTCTTTATCTGCGACGCTGTCATATAATGCAATTCGTGTCTTCAGACGAGGACCCGAAAGGTATAGAGACTTGTAGAACAGTGCTCTGTAGTCCGTGGATGCCATTTTTTAGAACACTTAAATCGCTACGTCGTGAATTTATAAAACTAACACAAAACTACGCACCAATAAATCATCCGGCGATAATAGGATTATACCGTACTTAACATCGGACGCATAGGAATTTTGAACTTTCAAGCGTTGACAGAAGAGAAGCTATGATGATCATGAAGGAAAAAAAAATGAGATTTCAACGGAATTACACGTTTCATGGTCTCTACATGCAGAGAAATGGGATTTTTAGAAGTCCATCCGACTGTTCATCCTGAAGTTTTCACATCCTGAAGTTTCCTATCTAGAAGCCAGACCGACCAACATATCCTGATCAAAATTTTCAATTTTTCTTCCTACTCTCAAAAAGCAATAGTTTACTGGAGGGTAAACATTTTTAAAAATCGCTTTTCTCAAAAAAAAAAAAAAAAAAAAACCCTGCTGGAACGATTTTTTAATGTGCATTTCATCACTCAATTTTCATTAATATCCCTACGATATGATACGCAGTTGCTACTCTGAGTACTACTATGAATAATTTGATCAAAATTATTGCTTCACGACATAACTGCAAACACATGGCATATTTATTCAAACAGACACTTAAAACAACAAAATTTGTGGCAAAAACTTCCTGTTTTGTATATATATATATCAATACGTTTCTTAAGATGTAAACGCAACATGTACACAAGAATCTTAAACTAAATAACTAAATTTTCTTTTTGAATGGACCTTATACATACACAGATACAAAATAAAATAATAATAATAATAATAATAATAATAATAATAATAATAATAATAATAATAATAATAATAATAATAAATAATGTACTTACAAACTGTGTAGACGGCGCAGAAAAGAACAGGAACAGGAGGTACATGAAAATAAAGACAGAATGTTAGAGGTAATTTTAACTTAATTATAGAAAATCAATATAAACCTAGGTAAATATTGCTATACTACAACTAGTTTTATTCATATATATATATATATATATATATATATATATATATATATATATATATATATATATATATATATATATATATATATATATATACAGTAGAACCTCTCTCGTCCGTCCTCGGCTGGTGCGCTACTCCAGTTGATCCGACAGTGCTCGAGCCGAACTTGTCCCGACTTGTCGGTAACTCACGAAGCCCATCGTCGTTTACTGCCGTCGCGGCATTGTTGTTCACTTGCTGTTACCACTTGTCCGCTTTAGTGCTACGTCATCTGTTGTATCGTTTCCTTCGTTGTGTATGTTTTCTGTACTGCACTGTGCAGCTTTTAGTGTTTACTGTTCGTTTGTTTTACGACGATGTTCTTCTGTGTTCTGTAAATCCGTAGTCTTTTTTTAACAATACAACCTTTTTTTTTGCGTTCCGACTCCAGTCTCCCAAAGGTGACGTATTAGAGGGGTTCTACCATATATATATATATATATATATATCGGGTGTTGCAAAATAAGTGTTACAACTCTTGGGAGGTGACTCCTGCCACTGAGACAAGAAAAAAAGTTCTCTTCAATTTTCTGCTATCGGACATAGTTTCAGATCTACAAGGTGCCGAAAGCGTGGGAAAATGACTTTCGGACGCCAATAGTTCGGAAACTATCCAACATAAAGAGGGCGGGTAAAAAATTCACTGAAGAAGTCATACCTGCTCTATTGAATTTTGCACGTTTCACAATCCTACCGTGCACGCGCAAGGGATTCCCCAAAGGAACGTAGGGAGTCCCGGATAATCTGCCAAATGAAACTTGGTCTAAATGCATATGAATTAATAGGCTTTCTACCAGGTAACAATAATTCGTTTGTCTTAAGTCGATATCTGGAACAAATACAAAATGGCAGACACCTTTATGCCCGTTGTGTGTGGTTGCATAATCGCCAGGAACGGATGCTGGCCAACAGTGACGTTCTGAGTATTAATTGTAGCGAATTTGTACTCAAATGCTCTAGAAAGACATCTGGAGTGTCGGTAGAGCATAATAGATGAAGCAGGGTGATTCACATGTGTGTAAACACTTAACGAAAAATGCGAAGAAATGCACTCATACTCAATAAACGTGAGTTCAAAGCGTCGGAAATGTAAGGATTAGCGTCAAGAACATGAAAGTCATTGCCAATTCACCAATAATACTCCTTCAAACCGATGCAATATGATGTGCACGATTGCATACTAATAAGGATGCAACAACTGAGGCCAAGTTCAAATTGTGCAATGGACTCACAAAGAAACTGGGTAAACTAAATGAATGTCACTGGTGGGATCGCATGATCGATATTGAAATGTGGCCAATGTGTGTGTTGATATCAACATGTAGCTAATGGACAAATGTCAACATGTCGCACTACTGCTGGGACTCCATCTCACGTGCGAAAACTAGGAAAATAACGTTGTACATTCTGCTATTACATCTGGTGCACCTTTTGGTGGAACGTAACTAGAACACAATTGTATCAATGTCCCTCTTTGTTTAGGACATTGTCCCACAGTCGACACATATGAAAAGAAATCTCTTAATGCATGGTTCAAATTCTGATAGAGCGTGAAAATAACAAACTTGTATCATGTCCCACGTCTTCTGAGACATATGATGTACTCGAAATATAGGAAAATACCTCCAGAAATTCGTATCTTACACACAGTGCACATGCCAAGACAAAGACGAAAATGAACCGATTTGGCACATTTAACACTACAGCTGGAACACCATACATATGGAAAATAAAACAACATGAGAAATAGGAAGAAACGTCTTAAAGCTCTAATTGTTTACAACTGTGCAGTAGGAGTAACAAAATCAAACACACAAGCATGTCGCGAGGCTGTACAAGAGCGCTTGCCAAACAAAGTGGGTACTCCTCAAAGAAATGAATACAGAGAAAGTGAGGCTCCTTCGAACCTCAGGACTAGAGCGCTCGCTTTTGCTCGTGTGGTCGCAGTTTCCAATCCTACTGGGAGCCCACGGCCTCAGATTCAAGACCCGAGTAGTTATTTTCCTATTTTTCGCACGTGGAACGATGTCCCGGCAGTAGTAGGACATGTTGACATTTGTTCATTAGCTACATGTTGATATCAACACACACATTGGCCACATTTCAATATCGATCATGCGATCCCACCAGTGACATTCATTTAGTTTACCCAGTTTCTTTGTGAGTCCATTGCACAATTTGAACTTGGCCTCAGTTGTTGCATCCTTATTAGTATGCAATCGTGCACATCATATTGCATCGGTTTAAAGGAGTATTATTGGTGAATTGGCAATGGCTTTCATGTTCTTGACGCTAATCCTTACATTTCCGACGCTTTGAACTCACGTTTATTGAGTATGAGTGCATTTCTTCGCATTTTTCGTTAAGTGTTTACACACATGTGAATCACCCTGCTTCATCTATTATGCTCTACCGACACTCCAGATGTCTTTCTAGAGCATTTGAGTACAAATTCGCTACAATTAATACTCAGAACGTCACTGTTGGCCAGCATCCGTTCCTGGCGATTATGCAACCACACACAACGGGCATAAAGGTGTCCGCCATTTTGTATTTGTTCCAGATATCGACTTAAGACAAACGAATTATTGTTACCTGGTAGAAAGCCCATTAATTCATATGCATTTAGACCAAGTTTCATTTGGCAGATTATCCAGGACTCCCTACGTTCCTTTAGGGAATCCCTTGCGCGTGCACGGTAGGATTGTGAAACATGCAAAATTCAATAGAGCAGGTATGACTTCTTCAGTGAATTTTTTACCCGCCCTCTTTATGTTGGATAGTTTCCGAACTATTGGCGTCCGAAAGTCATTTTCCCACGCTTTCGGCACCTTGTAGATCTGAAACTATGTCCGATAGCAGAAAATTGAAGAGAACTTTTTTTCTTGTCTCAGTGGCAGGAGTCACCTCCCAAGAGTTGTAACACTTATTTTGCAACACCCGATATATATATATATATATATATATATATATATATATATATATATATATATATATATATATATATATATATATATATATATCGGGTGGGATAAAAGTCGCTTTTCCCGAAATTTGTTCTCAGTTTTACCCATGGAAAAAAAGTGAAAAGATTTTTGTTTAAGCACATTCCAGAACTGCCAATATGGAGTTTATATAGCAATAGGATAGAGCAACTCTTCACTTTGGTGTACAGAGGAACTTCTTGGATCAGAATTTCGGTAAATCGACGTCTTGATATAACAGCATGACCACTCCGATCCTGCAACCTAACCCCCATGTGTGTTTTTACTTTTAGAGAGTATTGTGAAAAATGGGGCTTTTGTTCGAAAATCACAAGAACTCTGCCAGTTGGAACGCTGATCGAAGTATCGTTCGACAGACTGTACATAAACCGAAAATTATGTTCTGTCGTCTGTAACTCGGTAATTCAACTATGTAAATTTTGTATTGAGAAAAACTGTCTCAGTTTTGAACGTACTTTTGCATAGAAATGTGCAATAATAATAATAATAATAATAATAATAATAATAATAATAATAATAATAATAATAATAATAATAATAGGTCTAATAATAAAGACATAGTAGGAAATTGACCGTTTTCGTTTCAAGTTCTGGAGAAGGAACGTTTATCCCACCGTATATATAGGCCTATTGTTTTGCTGAAGACTACACACATAAAACAAAACGTAAACAGAAAGAAATGTAAGAATTGTGAATTGTCTTTACATTAAAAAAAAAAAAAACATTTTTTAAAGTTTATATTTCTGTAATAGGCTTAATACATAATTTTCCACTGCACAGGTAGAAGTGGACAGGTAACACAGGCAAAGACACATGTGTGCGTTGCATCTTTAGTGAGCAATGAGTTACATACGCAGCATTACGTTTATGGTTTAGAATTGCTTGGAATCATCAACGTTACTTGCTTCTGATTGGGCAAACATTCTCGTTGTTAAAAGTCCTATATTTTACTTACAAGCTCATTTTTATTTCTATATTATATTAACTACCATGGTATTCCAGAGATATAATATAAGATAATATGAATGAAGTAGGCAGTGACGCCTTGATAAATCTTTAGGGGAAACTTAATCCCCTACAAACGAATCATAGGTTCCTTAATCGGCAGCACAATTTTATTTATTCAGACAGTATAGCAATATGACATACACACACAGAGAGAGAAAAGGAAACAACTACTTTCTAGTTAAATCACAAGTGTTAATATGTTATTACCGCTCTCAAAAAAACTTAAGATATTAATTTTTAAGCATAAAATTTAACACGTTTTTGAAATACTAAAAAAAGACACGTTGTTTTGGATCCAGTGAATGCAGTTAAGTTTGCATTCGTATTGGGTTACACAGGACGTGCAACCTTATTATGAACAATGTTAATATATTTCGTGTGTGATACTCTCATTCGCGTTTTGTTTGGTTAAAAAAAAAATAAAAAAAATGGGTCAATACAGTACGTAAATCCAATATGCCTGAAAGCAAAGGAAGTACAAGCAGCCTTCCGGAAATAGTTTTAATTTTCGTACATCATTCATTGTAAACATACATTAGATATTCGTACAGGCGAAAGAATAGAAGAAAAAAAGATTCAGTTCTCATTTTATTACAGAATTACATATAAACATGCTTTTTCGCCCTTCAATGAAATTGAAAATAATTACCCACAAAAAGATTCGCCGTTCTAGATTAGATTTTTAAAGAAGAGCAATTATACAAAATACGCAAAAGGAAAAGAAATATTCGAGATAAGAACAAACAAAAAGACGAACAACAAGAAACAAACTTATACTACTATTACACATAACCAAACAAGTTAAAGTGAAGGTTTCCAAGTGAAATTTTGATATATGACGCACTGACGTTAGCTTGTTAGATAAACAACAAACCAACATTAATTTCTCGAACAACGATCATTGCCAGGGTTGCCAGAATTTAAAACTCACATATTCGTGATTGTTATATTTTGGTTGAAACTCGCCCATCTCACTCATTGGATATAACTAAGCTATGTATTCATCTGATTATTCCCTCAAAATAACAAGCATAATAATCTTAATCAATGGCTTGAGAAGTTCGTTGTATAAACTTAAGAGTCTTCATCCCGGCGAAATTAAAATACCGCTAATTTTACAGTAATTATGTGATATCTTCAAATAAATAAAAGATAATTGAAATATGGAACAAGAGCGCCCTAGTCAATATTATTTTGCGTGAGAAACCGTTATCACAAGTCACCTAGTGGCCTTCCGTTTTCAGCTGTTTAGAAACGCGAAAATAAATGCCGATTTTCAAAATGGCTCGAAATCGAAAGCAGATAAGTGAGTCGTGATAACGGTATCTCATGTAAAATAATATTGTCTAGGGCGCTCTTGTTCCACATTTCGATTATCTTTTATCTATTTGAAGATATCACATAACTACTGTAAAATTAGCGGTATTTTAATTTCGTCAGGATGAAGACTCTTAACCAGAACATGTACATTTCACTAAAGATACCGGTTTCACAGAAACCTGCACTATCTGCTTTACATTAACCCTGGTTTAGAAAGACCTCCCTCCTGGTATACTGACTACCACGCACGTCTTTGTCATACGAGGTACTGAGTCCAGGTTCGACTCCCAGTGGGAGAGCATTGAACGCATCACGGTTGTTCGGATTCAATCTTATATTTGTAGGTCCATGTCTGATATAACCTGGGTAATGAAAAGAAAACGCTAGACCCTAACCAATCAACTTTGATATTACTGTTATTCTGCATTGTAAACTGATTAATTCCTTGATTCTCTATTGGTAAGAACTAGTGGTTGGCACAAAACCGTTGGTTTTCAAGAAAATTAAAGTGTCGATTTTCTACAAACCTGTTTCCGGTTTTCATAAAAACCGAGTTTTGAACATCCTAGTAAGCACACACCTTAAACCCAGGGCTACAGTCCAAAAAACAATCTCCGAACAGAAGTCTTTTAGCGGGGTAATGTGTAGTCAGCACATAGCAATAAAGATTTGTGCTCCTGTGTTTGTATTTGAATTGAGTTGATTTTAATTTAGCGTCCCTTTCAGCAACGAGGCTATATGAGACGTGGACCTACTGATTAACGTGGAATCCGAACCACATGAACTCCTGCCAGGAATCGAACCCGGGTCTCCCACGCCTGTGTTCGTATTTGAATACGTCTTGTTAGTTGATTAGTAATTATAACAGTAAACTTTTCAATTTAACATAAGAACTTTCTTATGGATAAATAATTAGTATAAACGACTACGCAAGAGGAGAATCAGGTTCAGTTCACGGTAGGAGCTCATGTGGTTCGGATTCCGCGTTACTGTTGCTCAACAATCACTCTCACATTTTTGAAAATACTATGAAAACCAAAGAATAATCTCACACATTTCTCTGTATAATCACTTATTAAGGACTTGGGTTTACCATATTAATACTGTCTGTCCGTGTATCCGTCAATTCGTCCGACAGACAAAAAATGTGTGTTCATCCGTTCGGGAGACAAATAATTCCAAGAACCACTTAATGGATCACCATCACGATCACTTTTAGCCATTGTGAACAGGATGAAGATATAGGAATCGAGTTCGTGGATGGAAGTTCCGATTTTAACGTTGATCAATAAAGTAGGGATAGCCAGAACCGGTTTCTGAAATACTCGGGTCCCGGGTAATAATAGATCTGGGTAGGCGATTCTCGGTTCCGGGTACTCGATTCTCACTGGAACCGGAACCGGGTAACCCGGATCCAAAATTTACTGTCCATTCCTACATTACAGAGCAAACATGATAATAAATAACAAAAAATGGTTTAATGCAATCAACTAAGCGTGCCAAGAATACATTTTATATTCAAACCCAACTTTTTACTAAAACCGGAAGCAACAGAAATCCACTACAATTTCCGGTTTCAATATTGCTCTACATGGAACAAAAGCGATAAGTGATAGCATGAACCGGTTTTTTTGAATTAATTTAGCGGGTAAGAATGGGTACCACCTCTTAACAACCCTCTGGTCAAATCGGAAATCAACCAGTTGTGGTTTTAAAGTTGTCGCTACAGGGTAAAAACCGGTAATAAATAGAGAGAACCGGTTTTCTGCAATCAATTAAGCGTTCCAAGAATATAACCCATCTCCACTCTTATCTCTCTACTAAAAACAAAAGTGGTAGAAACCTACTACTACTTCCGGTTTCAATGTTTTCTGAGAAAATATCGTGCCACACGAATTGAACTTTACGTGGTGGTGGTGCTACTTGTTACCGAATATTTCGAATATTTCTACGTTGAAGAATGGTTTGTGTTGCGCATATCTTTCTCAATGTGAAAGAATACATTTTCAAATCAATGATGATGTCATACGCTCAGATGATCTAGACAATAACACGAAGATCATATGCAAAAATAGTACGTAGCACACTGAGTCTTATTTTGTACTTTCTAGAAAATTTCACGAATTTTAATATTACAAGTAGTATATGCATTACTGTTAGGAATATGTTGTCACCGTTCGAAGAAGAAAAACACTAATAAATACATGAAACTTAAGAGTATTTTTTAAAAAAATATACACGGTATGATAATAAATAATCTGTTCCAGTAGAATTAGACTATAAATTATTATTTTGTTACAAGTCACAACGCCATAAAAATGATTTTTCTCGAAAACTACGCATCAGAATTATGCTCGAGCATGTTAGTTTGTTCAAAAGAACTTTAAAGTCAACGAACCCTTAGGCCTTATATATATATAAATGAAATGACTATACAGGATGAACGGTAACTACTGGACAAACTTGGACGGGTGATAGTACATCTAAAAAGAAGAAAAAAAAGTCCTAGTGAACATGGGGAAAATTCCGTCCCATTTAGGAGTGACAGAGTGTCAAAAGCGTGGGAACATCAACTTCAGAGCCCAACAGCTTAAAAACAATACATTGTAAAAAAGTGCGGTTAAAAACGTTTCTTACAAAATCATACCTACTCTATTGAAAAATGCATGTTTGAAAACGCAGTTACGTGTGCACACGGGATTAACGACGTGTGACACTTCTTTCTTTTACAGAATATCCGGGAATCCTTCCGCTCCTTTGGGGAATCCCGTGCGCACGCATAGCTGCGTTTTCAAACGCATTTTTCATAGAGTAGGTATGACTTTCTAATGACGTTGTTAACCGCACTCTCTACGATGTACTGTTTTTAAGCTGTTAGCCTCTGAAGTTCATGTTCTCACGCTTTCAACACCCTGTCACTCCTAAACGGGACGGAATTTCCCCCATGTTCTCTAGGACTTTTTTGCTTCTTTTTAGGTGTACTATCACCCGTCCAGGTTGTCCACGTAGTTACCGTTCACCCTGTATTTGTGACTTAATAACTCTTGAACCATCCGACCGATCTCGATCAAATTTTTAACATAGATGAGGTTCGAATGCATGGTTTTTATCATTTCCCTTGGGGCCGGGAGGGAAAGATATTTAAAAATGATGGAAAATGACCGATAGTAGTGTCGAATCCATAGTTTTCGAGGTCGCTGAGATGAACAGTGACATTTCCGATGCCGTTTACATCCAAATTCATCCCCGCAGCTTGAGGGAGGGGGAGATATGTAAAAATGATCGAAAATGACATATATTAGTGTCGAATCCAGTTTTCGGGGTCTCTGCAATGAACCGTTTATTTCAACCCAATCCCAAGCGGGTAATCAACGCTAGTTCATAATAAATATTAATGAAGAAACATGCTTACAAGCACGAAACGTGAATGCAACGCTGAGTTTTGACATGTAGACAAACTATGCCAACGATAGTAAATTCTGATAAGTTTATTTCTCTGTAAGCAAAATTTATCGACATTTGAAAAAGGAACATTATGTAATTTATTGTATTTTATGAAACCACCGGACATCTCACACTTTGTGCGAAACCCAAAAACCATCAACTGAGCACGACAATTCTTGTAGTCTAGCAACACCGATCATTTCTTTCCATTTTTCCACACACAGGCGTACACGCACAATTAAAAAAAAGGGAGCCACGCATAAGGAATAAGAGGGATGAGAGACTCTATCGCGTGCAGATGCAGAATTTGAAATAAAACACTATATAATTACATTAAGGGCAAAAAGACGAAGAAGAAAAATAAAGTCAGATGCAAAAGAAGAAGAAGAAGAAGAAGACAAACTAACATGAACAACGAACATTCAAATTTTTACTGAAGATAGACAGTTTTTCCTTAGGTTTTGATTTACATTTTTTGAAGCAGTAGCCACCATTTCTTTCTTTAAACATTGTAATTACTATAAATAACACGACCATTAGCGATTTCAATCCTACAATTGTCACAGGAAAGCACGAACCGACAAATCTTCGTATGAATAAATATAATTACATGCATGACATGCCGCGAACAGACTTGGTAATTGTAGGGTACGTAACGAACGAGCTCCTATCATACATACACCAAACGGAGGAAAACAAGTATTTTCGTGGTTTCTTCTCTCTCTCTCCAAAAGAAAGAAAAAAAAGAAAAAGATAGAATATTACGTGTTAAGTCAAAGATATGTTCTGATTCATGGATATCTTGCAATTCAAGCATTACCTTTTTGTCTTATTTTCATTATTTCCACCTTTTTTAAAGAAGAAATCGGAAAAAGGAAATAAAACGCTATTACATAAATCTTCGTACAAAAAAATATATATTTTCGTGTACCACATAACGTGCAATTGTAAACGCATTCAATTAATTAAATGCAAATGAAAATATTATACGCAAGAATCCTGAATACAGTGTAGAAATATATGTATATTTACTTAAATATTCATAAATTAAATTGATGTATACACATACTCGCCAAACAGGCTTATATACGGCAATTTGAAGTTCTAGTGGTCCACTATTACTCAAATTCATTGTAAAACTTCATCCGTATCTTAAAATACTTTAAACGTCTAGCACCGAAATAATATATTTTACTTCATGGCCAGCAGCGCTCACTGGTCTATTGAATAACACTTCCAGTATGCATAACACATATGCGCACAGGAGCGAATTAAGGGCGGAGCCAATGAAGCCCAGGCACCGGGGACCCCAAAAGTCCCAATCCTTAACAGTAAAATATAGCAGTCAACTTATTATATTATAGGCTTCAGACCTATGCTATTTTTTTACGCTCGCTACGCTCGCGGTATTGCTAGAGTTGTCTTCTTTCAGCAGCCTTTTCACGATACTTATTTTGTGAGGGAGTGAGTTATTTTGGGCCTCTATTACAAACCAAATTATTAACTTTTTTGTGGTGACAATTCCTTTGAAATATCTCTGTCGTTTCAATGTCGTTTAATGACATAACAGAATCCTTTGCAGAGCAAAAATGTAGAAAGAAAACTTTTCTCACAATGTAGCTTTGTACAGCTTTATCTATTTGTATTTCTGTATATAATTTTTTCTCCTTTTACTCTTCTAGTGTTTTTGCAGAGACTGTTGACGATTTGGCTTGTATTTGGCATTCGTGTGCTACACTGGAGTATATGAGCATTTAACTGTTAATAATGAATGTAATTAAACTAATTACTGTAAGCTTGGAGCACATTAAAAATTACAGGATAGTTTTCGGTGTTTCGATAAACCTATAAGGCTGTGGAAGGTAGCAAAGAAAATGTATGCGCTGGAATTATTCTAACATAGGCTCCAGGGAACCAAAATCCTTAATCCGCCCCTGTATGCGCATCGCCCCTAGTAACAGATCAAGTGTGCATAAAATATATGCACATGGCGCTTAAAGTTTTTAATTTTCCGCTCGTTATAATAGTTACGGCCTCTTTTGTTTTCAACCATTATTGCCATCACTCAACAAGATGGATGGACAAAGCAGTCATAGATATAATTCATCTGGATCTGAGTCTACGAAATCGCTCTTCAAACGTTCTACATACGCTCACTGCTGTCAAACGACGTAAATCGTACAACCATCATTGCCCATGATATGAGCAATAAGATTTTTTTTTTACAAATCTCGTCTCGATTCTTGAAAAATCCTTTCTTGTCTCGTCTCGATTTTCTCAAAGCTTTTTTCGTCTTGTCTCGTTTTGTAAATTTATGCACAAAGTATGCAAAATTTTTATTTATTCTTTCTTAATTCCATCTACAAGTTAATCAGAATTCTTCCGCGTCACGAGAAGTTTACGAAGGGTGTGATATAACAACATTTAAGCCAGTCACGTGCAACAGCCGGTCCCCGGGCCAGTCCCGGCCTACTGAACCCTCTCACCCGGCCCGCCTGATCCCTGATTGAAAATATACTTCTTACATAATCTTAAACTGAATTGAAAATATTTCCTGGATAACTGATGTTCACCTTGGAAAATATCATCCGTGTTGGAATTAGGGATGGGCAAAATCGGTTTCAAGAAAACCCGAAATCCGAAAAACCAACACTTCGGTTTTCACCAAAAACCGGTTCGGTTTTTCAGCGAAACTGGTTTTCACCGAGCATAAAACTATTTCTGTCGAAACGGAATCGGTTTCCGGAGAACGAAACATTATTCTGGTCAGGAAAAGGACAAGTTTTAGAAAAACTGAAACCGGTTTCGATGAAAAACTGAACTGGCTTTGTAGAAAACCGAACCGGTTTGGGGGAAAACCGGGACCGATTTTGAAAACCGAAACCGGATTCGGAAAAACGGTTTTTTGAACATTTTCCTAAAAACTGGAAACTGAAAAAACGGTTCTTGTGCGCCCACCACTAGTTGGAATATCCAATGTACCACGGAACACTGAGAGTTTAGTTCAGAAAATGAAGAATTAAATTCCCCACTAAAATGATAAATAAGTAGATTTTTCTGCCTTTCTTTAGTAAATAAATATTTAGGTTGCCGTTATAACAGTTTTTGTCTTCTGTGATGTTAGTGTACGTTTAAATAAATATGGCCATTCGATTGTTATGAAAATGTTATACATTGGCTTATAAGGCCCTCGATGCCAGTAAGTCCTCTCTGATTGGCCCACCTCCTGTTCCAACTTGCACATACCTGATGTAAACCATATTTATTATTGTAGTATATTATACAATGATTAGTGTGTCTTTGAATGTTGATAAATGTTCATTACGATCGCAGAATCATTTTGTCAATTTACTGGAGCAAAGCTCCTCTTTACTCTACTTAAGAGTCTTCATCCCGGCGAAATTAAAATACCGTTAATTTTACAGTAATTATGTGATATCTTTAAATAGATAAAAGATAATCGAAATGTGGAACAAGAGCGCCCTAGACAATATTATTTTACATAAGAAACCGTTATCATGACTCACTTATCTGCTTTCGATTTCGAGCCATTTTGAAAATCACACATTTATTTTTGCGTTTCTAAACAGCTGAAAACGGAAAGCTACTAGGTGACTTGTGATAACGGTACCTAACGCAAAATATTGTCTAAGGCGCTCTTGTTCCATATTTCAATTATCTTTTATCTATTTGTTGAAGATATCAAATAATTACTGTAAAATTAGCGGTATTTTAATTTCGCCGGAATGAAGACTCTTAAGGCACTTGGTTATCCGGATGCTCCTCCAAATTCCTGAACCGTTTTTTAACCGTTGTGTACACCGTAACAAACCAAACTTCGGCATTTGATGTGGACTGTGACATCCTACTTGTTCTTTTTAATAAACACATTACACATACAGGATATATACTTTATTAGGGTTGCCATATGTCCATACTTTGTACGGACTGTTTGTATTTTTGGGTCCATGCCCGTGTCCGTATCGTACAAAGCATCAAATAGGAAAATGTCGGTATTGGACAGCTTTTGGAGTTCCCTTAAAATTTCCGAGTCGTTAATCGCTAAAATTTGGGGCGAAAAGAAATGTGTTTTCATCATTTAACTTATATTTTAGTTACTATTAATAAAGTAGATGATCTTTTTTTAAAAAAAGTGTCTGATTTTTCCATTCCAGAGTTATGTTGGTTAGATTTAATATACGTAATTTAATGGTATGATTTATTATATTTATGTAATGAAAAAAAAAATAAAACAAGTTAGTTTTCAATACTGTTTTAAGTACTACAGTAAAGAATTGTGTAATAACCTAAAAAGCCGATTTTTAGGTTAAAAAAAAATTCAAAATATTTGTTCTGAGTTTGGACACCGTATCTTTGATGGGTCGTCATTTTAAGGCTTGTCCGTATTTTGGATCAAAAAATTATGGCAACCATATACTTTATGGTTGTAAAATTAAAGGGATGAAGTGTCATCAATTAAATATCTGAAGTGTTGACTGCAAGATAAACTAGATGCAATATGTAATTTTAAAGAGAAACAAAAGAAGCAGAAAAAAATAAACTTTTCTCTGAGAGAGTGGCAGGGAATAAATGACTGCCTTGGGGAATTCATGCTGTGTCATTCAAAAAAGACAGATTTTCTATTTTCGCACTAGAGTGTGCATGTTTCCGGCAGGTTGAAACATGAAGCGCTCGTTCAATTTCTTTAATAATAATAATACTTTGACGCAAAACATCTCCTAACAACCTATAAAAATCAGTAATACTAAACACTTGTCATATGGTCAGGAACTTCTTTGGAGAAGAACTCTTCGAATAATCTGCAGTTGCCAGAGACGATCGTCAGGTTATTAACCGGTTTAAACCGAGATACAGCAATAATAATAATAATATTAATAATAATAATAATAACTGCCACCTGCCCCGAATTAGGCGGGACATCCAGAACTTAAAACTTTCAGCTTCCCGAAATATGGCGAAGAGGGACACATGGCAGGACACCACATTATCCAAACCACACATAAAATGACAGAAATTATTATAATTAATATTATTTTTATTATGTAGGTTATGATAAGTCTAAAATTCTTTGTAAATTTCGATCCCCGATATGTACCTAACAATCGAGATATCGATATGCCTTTTCGCCGAACTTTTTCGTGTTGACGTAAGTGAAATCACCATCAATGATCTTATTCCTTGACCGGTTCAACAACTTGTGTTCAATTAATCGTCCAACAAGAAAACGCTACGATATTTCTGTTTCGTGTGTTTTAATTTACATTTTCGTTCATGAACATATAAAGAGCGTTCAATAAGTTTTGCACAGATCAGTATATTTTTATTAGTTATAATCAGTGATGAAAATTTTCCAGAAAATTTTCCGATTCATAAAAACATACTCCACTTATTCCTACATCCGTGTATAGCCGTGATGTGAGGTGGAAAATTTTCTTCTATACTTTTCCGGAAAATTTTCCGTTCTTAACAAATATCAGTGATCAAGTAACAATTTCTAAGTATTCATAAATTGATTAAATTCATGTATAAAAATGTTAAAAATTGAAAGATTGTTTAAAGAAACTGAAAATTTTCATGGCTCAGACAATTTTCAGTACTATGTAGGAACAAGTGAAACAATTTTTCATGAATCGAAGAATTGTCTGTCCTGTACAGTGATGAAAATTTTTCCAAAAATTTTGAAACTGAAAATTTTCCGATTCATAAAAACATACTTCACTTATTCGTACATCGTTGTTTAGCAGTGATGTGAGGTGGAAAATTTTCTTCTATATTTTTCCGGAAAATTTTCCGTTGTTAACAAATATCAGTGATCAAGTAACAGTTCCTCAGTATTCATAAAATTGATTGAAATCTTGAATAAAAGTGTTAAAAAGTGAAGATCGTTTAAATAATCTGAAAATTTTTATGGCTCAGACAATTTTCAGTTGTATGTAGGAACAAGTTAAACAATGTTTCATAAATTGAAATATTTTGTGTTTTATATGGAAAAATTAAAGAATTTTTTATGAGTCCGAAAATTTTCATCATTTTGAAGCAAAAAGTAAAACAACTATTGCTCTGTAGAAACAAATGTAAGGAATTTTCATGAATCGGAAAATTTTCATCACGATGTAGAAACAAGTGAAAACACTTTTCATAATCCAGACAGTTTTGGATATTATGTATAGTGATGTTAGGTGGAAAGTTTTCCACTATATTTAACTGCACATTGAGATATACAATTCCTGTAGATGAAAATTAGACAGCAACAAATTATAATTTTCTAATTAGATTTCGGGAACCAGAAAATTTTCTAATATTTCAAGTTGGGAAATATTAGAAATTTACATAGTGTTTCTCTCCCCCCTCTCTCTCTTTCTCTATTATATCTACTTATTTATTAATGTTGCAGAATGTAAATCTATAAAAGTAGTAAAGCTAAGAGAAAACCGTCTTATGCGTATTAAACTGACGAAATCTAATATTGTAAGATCAAAGGTGGATTCTGAAGGAAGAACGCATTGAAGTTTTTCAAACGTTCTTGAAATGAAGAATGAAACTTTCTAAGACAATATTTATCACCAATAAACTTTACGGCTAAACAACGATGTAGGAATAAGTGGAGTATGTTTTTATGAATCGGAGAACATTCATGACTTTTAATAAATTGAAATTTTAAATAATAGAATGGGATATTTGTACTCTACGAACGCATGTCCTCTGCACTTTGCATACACACACACAACACACACAGAGAGCGAGAGAGAGAGAGAGGGGAGTTGAATTGAGTTGATTTTGAATTTAACGTCCCTTTCAGCAGTGAGACTATATAAGACGGGACCAACTGATTAACGTGAAATCCGAACTACATGAGCTCCCGCAGGGAATCGAAGATAGGTCTTCCATGCCAAAGGCGCGTATGCTAACCGCTTAGCAACGAAGGAGCTCGTAGATGAAGAGAGAGAGAAAAACTGTGCAAAAGTTTACTTCACAACTTGAAATATTAGTAAACTTTCCGGTTCCCGAAAGCTAAGTGGAAAATTATAATTTGTTGTTGACTAACTTTCCTCTACAGAAATTCAATTTTGAGCTGAATGTGCAGTTCAATATAGTGGAAAATTTTCCACCTAACATCACTATACATAATATCCAAAATTGCCCAGCTTATGAAAAGTTTTTTCCACCTGTTTCTACATCGTGATGAAAATTTTCCAATCTATGAAAATCTTTTCACTTTTTTCTACAGAGCAATAAAACTTTCCGATGCACAAAAAGTTGTTTTACTTTTTGCTTCAAAATGATGAAAATTTTCCGACTCTTAAAAAGTTATTCAATTTTTCCATTTAAGACTGAAAATATTTCGATTCAGAAAAAAAAAAATGTTTAGCTTGTTCCTACATAGTACTGAAAATTGTCTGAGCCATGAAAATTTTCAGATTCTTTAAACGATCTTTCACTTTTTTTACATTTCTGTACATGAATTCAACTAATTTTATGATTGCTGAGGAATTGTTACTTGATTACTGATATTTTTTTAAAACGGAAAATTTTCCGGAAAAATATAGCGGAAAATTTTCCGAAATGGAAAATTTTCCACCTCACATCACTAGTTATAATATGATGACGAAATTTTAGGTGAACACATTTTTGATATTTTGGTTTCAAAATGGTAATAATCGTAATTTTCTATTGTTTACAGGTAAACCACAATGGACACTGAAGTAAACATCAGGACCCGACAAACGGTCGGTAATGGAATTCCTGCTCAAAACCGGTGATGAATCAGTAACATTAATTCATAGGAAGCTGCTTCCGACTTATGAGGAGCACACATTGGACCGCGCCAGTATCCAACGTTGATCGCAGCGGTTTAAAAATCGTAGTCTTTCCAGATCAGGATAGAAAATTAAGGTCTCCTTTTTCTGGAATCAGTGCGATGTCATTTTCGCAGACTTATTGGAAATGTAGTTCCACAATTAAAAAAGAAGTTAATGTTTCTCACTAGTAAGGTACGACGTGCTCTCCAGATCAAAAGAGCGGAGTTTCAAGGTAAGGTCATCAAACTCCACCATAACAATACTAAGCTTCACATACACATGATGAACAGCAGAAAATCATGAAAATGGAATGGAAAGCAGTCCCTCAGTCAGTCTCCTTATAGTCTGGACTTGGCTTCTTCGGATTTCTTCCTGTCTGGTCGCCTAAAGGGAAAGGCGCACCTACGAGAAACAACATTGCACAGTAGGCGTATGGTTATTTGAGAATGCGTTACCCCCCGCAAGGAACGCGGTCAAAGTGGCTACTCGGTAATCTTACTTTTGCCAGAGTTATAAATCATACTGGGAGCCAGTCAGGGTTTCCGGGTCTTTTTGCCAGGTCCAAGTCTACACTAGCAGAGTTCCAATACTTTGCACAAAGCATCTTCCAAGCAGCTGTTTCTTTCTAAAATCCCCTTGCCTGGCAACATGTCTTTCCTTTTTGTCCTTCCTTTAGTCTGTGGCTATTTGAGAATGCGTTTTCGAAGTGTTACTCCCTAGAGCGAACGCAACCAAGGTGGCTATTTGGTAACTTTACTTTCGCCAGAGTTATAAATCATACTGTGAGCCAGTCAGGGTTTCCAGGTCTTTTTTGCCAAGTCCGGTCTATAATAGCAGAGTTCCAGTGCTCTGCACAAAGCATCTTCAAAGCGACTGTTTTTTTGCTAAAATCTCCTTGCCTGGCAACGCGTCTTTCCTTTTTTCCCTTCCTTTTGATATCTTTTAAACAGCAGGCGGTCTATTGTTCCGAAACGCACCAAATACGCTCGAGCTGACGTTTTCTCCGCGTTTTTATTGCTTTCGCGTTTGTGATTAGCCATCCACATTTAAATACATGGTCAGCATATTCCAAGCGCACGCATGAACAATAAATACGCTTTGCAAACGCTACCAAATAGCCGGGTACTAACAAGGCCCTCATTTCCTGTGTGAAACAATGGTGTAAAAGTCAGCCATCAGAATTTTACAAAAGTACATTCAAAGGCATGGAAAGAACGTTGGATGAGATGTGTCACAGCACATAGAGACTACAATGAGTGACATGGTTCTGAAGTTAAAGGAAAAAAGTATGTTCACGGGTCACCTAAAATTTCATCATCATATTGCTACAATATTACAACCATCTGTCCAAAACTTACTGAACGTCCCATGTTTTTTACTTTATGTGTAATAAATTGTTCCATGTACGAATCTGGGTGTGAGGAACCGGAGATAAGTGAGTCCCACTTTAGGTTTACCAAAAGGTGGCATCCCTATAATAATAATAATAATAATAATAATAATAATAATAATAATAATAATAATAATAATAATAATAATAATAATAATAATAATAATAATAATAATAATAATTATTATTATTATTACTATTATTATTATTATTATTATTATTATTATTATTTTATTTTACGTGATGTGAATAGCTCATAGGCAAAAATAATACAATATGTTAAAACCATTATATAATCATTTTAAACATACCAGAAAATTTATAATATAGAATGACTATTAGAGCAGGTTAAGGCTTTTGATATAAGATTAATATATTAGAATTATAAGGTTCAAACTGATATATAAAACAATTCTTTAAAAAAAAACAGTAAATTTCATAATATACAATTATCAGAACTATGCAAATTACTCTCATTTAACTACCATTTAAAAGAATGAGTCAACCTTGCTTAAGACGCCTCATCACAGCGAAATTAAAATACCGCTAATTTTACAGTAATTATGTGATATCTTTAAATTAATAGATAGATAAAATAAATAGATAAAAGATAAAAGATAATCGAAAAGTGGAACAAGAGCACCCTAGATAATATTATTTTGCATGAGGTACCGTTATTACGAGTCATCTAGTAGTTTTCCGTTTGCAGCAATTTAGAAACGCGAAAGTAAATGCCGAATGTCAAACTGACTGGAAATCGAAAGCAGATAAGTGAGTCGTGATAACGGTATCTCATGTTAAATAATATTGCCTAGGGCAGCGTTTCCCAACCGGTGTGCCGCGGCACAGTGGTGTGCCGCGAATGGGTCGCTGGTGTGCCGCGAGGAAATCGGAACAAAATTATTAATTCTATAGCAATCAAATTGCAAGACATACAGAAAAAGGTATATTTGTATTTCAAATTACTACTATGAATCTAAAATTTAAAGTTTCATACTGTGTTACTTTTCTGTAGAACATTTTTCTGTACATTTCTAATTTTGAAAAAAAAAGTATTTGTTATCATTGTTATGACCATTATTGCTTCTTTATTGTTGCAGACTATTTCGTAACTTGAAATTTTAAAATATTATTCAATCCTTCCGGCAAAGTAAACATGCATACGAATTACCTATATTTGTGTTTTAAAAGTAAAAGAGATTCGTTTGTTCGTTCGTTATTTAGTGATCCTCCTTCTTAATGAAAGGTCGGATACAGTTTTCGAAAAAAAAATGTATTTTTAACAACTTGAGCCCTATATCTGATTGTAATTGTTTTCTATTTTTAAATTAAAATGAAAAATAAGCATAATGATTTACCACGGGGAAAAAACAGTGGTCTAGCTTTCTTCTCTGTGAGAAGGATGTCAGTAATCAGAAAAAAATACTACAGTATTTTATATTTTCAAATAATAATAATAATAATAATAATAATAATAATAATAATAATAATAATAATAATAAATTTAATAATAATAATAATAATATGTGTGCCGCGAGAATTCAAGTTACCCTGAAGTGTGCCGCAAGTTGAAAAAGGTTGGGAAACGCTGGCCTAGGGCAATCTTGTTCCACATTTAGATTATATTTTATCTATTTGAAGATATCACATAATTACTGTAAAATTAGCGGTATTTTAATTTGGCTGTGACGAGGGCTCTTAAAATTGCACACCCAGCATTCAAAAATCTTGGTCACTTATTGCCATATTTTAAACATAAAAGATTGGTTCTTTGAATGAAAGATTATAACGTAAAAATACACTGAGAATACACAATATAACAATAAAATCAAGATTGGCAGCTAGATCCCGTGTCAAAGTTAAAACAGTTTAATTTTTGTAAGACTTGCTCTATTATTTCTTTTAACATATGTTCATTTTAAATTGTAAGACATTGTCACTCTTTTCAGTATTTCACGTCTTGCATTTAATGCTACCAATGTCGATCGATCCCTAACACTATAAATTGGCACTCTTATTTCTATGTTTTCTAAACAATATTCGCTACTATATTCGTTACCCAATACCATTTAAATAAAGAGTTTATCAATAAATTTCCTTCTTTCCGATAGGGATTGAAGTTCCGAAAACGTTAACCAATATTCATAGTTATGTGAACAATAATCCTTTTTTCATGTTATAACATAGTATAACAGATTTCTGTGCAGATTCGATTTTTATTAACAAGTGTGTTAATAATAATAATAATAATAATAATAATGATAATAATAATAATAATAATAATAATAATAATAATAATAATAATAATAATAATAATATAATCTTTATTTTAGTGCTGCGAACAGCTTTTGGCAAAAATACAGCACTTGGTATCAGAGTATGCGATGGAATAATAATACTACTAAAAATAAATAATAAGAAAGAAAACAATAAAAAGAAGGGTACTAATATAAAACACAATGTAGATAAAAGTCAGCTAAGCAGAAATAATTCCTTGTCAACGCAGTAAAACTTACCAAGTTTTCCATCCACCTAAAACAACAAGAAGCTAAGAACAGCAGTTATAAAATTACATTTGGCTTAGTGTTTCTAAACGTCAATGATTAAAAACTATCAGTCAGATCACATAAAACTTTCACATTGTTTAATACAATAAGTCTAAAATGAGCTTAAAGAATATGTCAATCTTTTTAAAATTTCACATTTCCAATTCAGAGGAACTAAAATCATGGTATTTCTTATGCTACGATTTGACACTTTAAAACCTATGTTTTGTAAACAATATTCACTGATATAAATGTTATCTAGTATTTTTTGCATGCATACTCTGTCGAAATTTTTTCGTCTATTCATAAGGCTTTCTAAACCCTAATAATCAATCCAATATTCATAACTATGTGAGTAATAGCTCATTTTCATTTTAAAACATAGCAGTCGAATAAAACATTTTTGCACAGATTCAATCTTGTTTGTCAAAGTTTTAGAAATGCCGTTCCAAATTACCGAACCAAATTCTAATTTTGGTCTTACAAGTAATTTATATAGAAATACATACGTTTTATCTCTTTGAAATACAGGCCACTGTTTAAAAATAAAACCTATTATCCTTCTGGCACCTTGTACAATACAATTTATATGGTTAGAAAACTTTAACTGACTGTCAAATGTAATACCTAGGTCTTTAATAATGCTTATTTTCTCAATTTGTACACCGTTGACCTCATATTTACTGACATAATATTGAGTTTTATTGGTGTATGTCATAAATTTTGTTTTCTTATCATTAATTTTTAGAAAATTATTTCTACATCACGTGTTCACTGCATTTAAGTCTTGTTGCAGTAAATAATTATCGAACTCATTGTTGACTAATCTGAATAACTTCATATCGTCAGCATATAGGAGAATTTTAGAGTATTTTATTTTTTCTGTCAGGTCATTTAAAAATAAAGAAAATAAGAGAGGGCTCAAGGGCGACCCTTGTGGTATTCCGTTTTTTACATAGCCTACACTAGAATATACAGGTCCGATTTTAACTTTGTAAGTTCTGTTTGACAGGTAGCTTTCAAATCAGCGAATGTACAAAGGTGACAAACCAATATTTGATAACTTACTAATGAGATACTTACGACTGACAGAGTCAAAAGCTTTTGATATATCTATGTATATTACATCGACTTGCAATTTATTTTTCAGTGCGTTATAGGTAAAGTCTGTAAAATGAATTAGATTTGTTACAATTGACTTGCCCTTATAAAAACCATGTTGAGACTCATTTAAATAATTTCTTACATTAAAATATATGTGTTTATGGACAATTAGTTCAAATATCTTCAAGAACGCATTGACAAGAGTTATTGGCCTGTAGTTGCTTGCAATCTGTCTATCACCTGATTTATATACCGGAACAACATATACTTGCATCCACATTGAAGGATATACACCCGTACGTAATGAAACGTTAAATATATTTGCTAAATTAGTTGAAAGTTCAGCTGCACAAGCTTTTATTACATAATAAGGAATATTAGCTGGACCTGGAGTAGTGTTCGGTTTAATTAGTTTAATTGCTTCCTTTACATCTAAATCAGTAACGGTAGGAATTCCGATTAGAGCACTATTACTAACGATATTCTCAGGCAATACGTCTTGACCTACTTCTAAGTTAAAAGCTTCATAAAATACACTCATAATAATAATAATAATAATAATAATAATAATAATAATAATAATAATAATAATAATAATAATAATAATAATAATAATAATAATAATAATACAGAGCTAAAGTAATTACGGCGGATCAGTAACTCAACGTAGAACGCTGATCTCTAATGCAAGGGCTCAATAGTTAAATCTTGTGAATTTGTGGTGGACAACAACGTGTCCATGGATTTTTATCATTATTTTTTTTTCTACAAACATCCATTTTCATTAATGATTCATCTTCCTTAGCTTACCCACGGTACAAAAGCGTGGGAAGTATAAAATAATCGATTTTTCATTTCATTTCTGACGTCAAAGAATAACGTATAAAGACTTTTGAGACTCTTCATTATGTTAAGAGAAAGGAAAGAAAACTGGTTCCGTACAATTTAGGCGACGGAATTCCTACTTGCATATGGTAAGTGTGTGTGTCTAAAGATGTGGACGTATACGTAATACTGCGTGAAAATTGTGATCGAGCAGGTGTACAGTATGTGCACAGAAGTATGTGTGTATTGTCGCTGTTGGAGAGGCAAGTCACCACCACAAGCCAACCATAGGACTTTTCCTTTTTGTCTCATAAATCGCCTACCAGCAGGTTGCCTTTACATCCTCTTTCACCCAGCTTCACATATATCTTTTTTTTATTCTATTGTCTTTGGGTTCCTTTCTAAGTTCATTTTTTCTTCTTTTTATTTTATTCTAATAAGAAGACCTTCCCACGATATATACAACGTCCGTTTTCAATGTTTGTGACTTAATTAACAGCCAGCCTGGTTTTTTACTTTTTTTTAATGCTCACCACCATCATCTTCAAATTTAGTAATACAAAGACATGGTTATCAACAGAAGCTTAAAAGTAGGTCTCTGCTAATTACAAAATGTTATATTAATAAGCCAATAGAAAATTCCGTATGGATTTTATTTGTTAGCTGTTTTGGAATTTATAGGTGTCATCAGGACATCACAACTGTCTTATCTGGAAAATTTTTCATTATAGGTCTTCTAGAACACCGTTGAAAATTAGTTCAAGTTCATTTAATAACATTTTGTAAGACGAAAATGGTTTAAAGTGAGTTTGAACGCGCACCACTCACCAACAGATGGCAGCATGCTCCCTCTATCTTTCCAATGCATTTCGTACACAATATTCAAAATATTCAAGAGATGTATATTTAAACCTTGTCCAAAGACAAACTGAATCAATAACTACAGAATAACCCGTTCTGGTTTATTATTATTATTATTATTATTATTATTATTATTATTATTATTATTATTATTATTATTATTATTATTATTATTATTTAATGTGCAATTTTATTTCCAACCAAAGATGTGTGAGCCGCAATGATGTGCTTCTCTGTGGCCGTAAGCATTCATTTATTGGTAGTATCATTGGGAGATGGGTATCAGGAATTATTTATTTATATATTTATCTGGTTAGGCATACAAAAGAAGGTGGCCTGAGCATCATGGTATGTATTCTAATTTATATGATAGAATAAAGTGCACGAACAGAACACAAGGATATATTATTTTAGCTGTGTTAATCTTCTGTTCTGGAAGTACTCAGAGCGGATTCAAACACTTGGAGCCCTGTTAATTACAAAAATAGATCATTGATGTGCAATGGAGAATCCGCTATATGGCGTTGTATGTAACGAGAGCGAATACTGTACAGATGTGGTAAGAGTGCTGGTATAGATGTACGACGGTAGATCTCTTGTGTTGCGTCCGTGACAGTAAGGAGTAAGCAATGCGTAAAAGATGGCATTTTAGGACTTTTAGTTTATCATAAAACTTCTGTGAAGCCGATAACCAGGTGACATGTCCATGCGTGAGAGCAGGATGAGTAAATTCGAGAGGTGGGCGTTCCAAGAGAGATGTTTGTCGAAAGTGGCCACTAAGATGTTTCTTTCATTGCTGAGAGACTCTTATTGTTGGAAGCATGCTTTTTAAGAGTAAAATTAAGTGTTCTGTACAGTGAATAAAACAAAATAATCGAAAAGTGCACGAATTATTTTCTAATTATTGATTCAATTTGTCTTTAGACAAAGTGTAAGAATTCAATACCTGAAGTTGGTTCAATTACTTTCAATATTATTGCTCCTTACGAAATGCATGAGGAAAACTCTACCAGCTGTTGGTGATATTCGAGCTTTTACATCTACCTTTAAAAGGAAAATAAACTTAATGGCGCTACCGCCACGCACAGTTCTGCCTAGCCAAGTACCTCAAGTTATATTGTATGATTAAAGATCGACTCCCGACATCATTATCCCTGACTTTGGAGACAGTAATCTGCTACGTCTCAATGTAGACAGCTTTCCTAAATGCGCTCGTTTAATACCAAAAAAAATCTATATAAAACAATTTAGCACGGAAGTACTGTACATTAATTTTGAATATTATACTTTACTTTGAGAATTTTAATAAATGACTCAAACACAAAGAACAACAAACAAACAAATAAATAAACAAAAAGTCAGTAAGATAACATCTCCAAAATGCTTTTAAATAAATTAATAAGTTTCCACAAACCTTTTTAGAGGCTCTGCAGGAAAAAAATACATACATGCCGTGACTGTGATACTGCAAGCTAGGACACGTTAAAGTGTCAAGTAATGCTTTCGACAAAGTAAATACTTTTAAATATCTAGGATCAACATTAGCAGACGAACTTCTACTACTTCCGGTTTTAGTACAGAGCTTAGGATGGTGATGAAATATATTCTTTGGACGCCTAATTGATTAAGAAAACCGCTCCTCATTATGTAGACTATTACGTTTTTCCTCTATAGCGATCAACATTAAAACCGAAAGCGGCTGATTTCTGCCAACTTCGGTTTGAATAGAGGATTAAGAGTCTTCATTCCGGCGAAAGTAAAATACCGCTAATTTTACAGTCATTATGTGATATCTTCAAATAGATAAAAGATAATCGAAATGTGGAACAAGAGCGCCCTAGACAATATTATTTTACATGAGATACCGACTCACTTATTTGCTTTCGACTTCGAGCCATTTTGAAAATCGGCATTTATTTTCGCGTTTCTAAACAGCTGAAAACGGAAAGCGACTAGGTGACTTGTGATAACGGTACCTCACGCAAAATAATATTGTCTAGGGCGCTCTTGTTCCATATTTCAATTATCTTTTATCTATTTGAAGATATCACATAATTACTGTAAAATTAGCGGTATTTTAATTTCGCCGAGATGAAGACTCTTAAGAGAGGGAAGATAGTTCCTATTCTTACAAGCTAAATCGAGTTTTAGAAAACATTAACGTCAATTACCCGATTCGCTGAGTTAAAATAAGGAAAACCAATAATATGTTCCGTTAATCAGTCACTTTTTACTATTACTGCAGAGGCCTCTAATAGATCCATCGGTCATTTTCGATTATATATATATCAGGGTTGGCTGGTTTAAACCAAGATGGTTTAAACCATGGTTTAAACCAAAAAACAAAAAATGTTCCTAAAAGTGTAAGTGTTTGTAAAATCTTGATGAACACACATTTGTGGGTTATCATGTTTCACTCCCGTATATTATTCGTATTATATTCAGACCTAAATTCCCCATTCATTACTCAAAAAGATTATACTACAAAATCAACTTCTTTTTACAAGTTTATTTTGTGATTTTTTTGTAGTTGTTATTATTGTTATGTAATTGCAATCAAAGAAAAATTCTAAATATTGTTTCGTTTCAATGTTTACTATTGATAAAATACATAGAAAATGCCGTACTTTTTGTAAGTGTGTGTGTGGGGGGTCATACAGACCCCACGAGAGGCATTTAGTGAAATAAGTATCTTTGGTATCTATTTATGTATAAATGAGTCTGAGCCAAAGTGGACTCAAATAATTCGTATCTTTATTCACTTTTCTTATTGATATGCAGATTAAGTCGGTGTATTTCTTTAATTTGGACCAATAAAAATCGTTGTTAACTAACTTGAACTAAATTAGTTCTTCTGTACTCCGTAGTACTTTGAAATTGTTCATATGTAATTCTGTGTAATGGTTTCACTTGTGCAACTGTTTATCTTTTTGTCCTTCTGAAATTACTCCTGACAGTTATATTAAGAAGCATGTAAAGATCAGTATAACGTATTTTTTTTTATCAGGATTCCTTCGTGAGTGAGTCGGCAGACGTATCGCATTTGTGGCCAATTAGTCCTGGCTCTGAGTTCAAATGGAGGATATTTTCTCTCGGATGTAACTCGAGAAGCGGTTTTTATTCCGCGTTAAGCTTATATAACCCCTTCCAGCATAACCCGGTTGTTGCATAATAACATCAAGGCGAAACAAACTTATTTCTGTCCATATATGATATGAATATATAGAGCAAATCATTTAAACCATAAAAACCTGGTTTAAACCAAAAAAACCTGGTTTAAACCAAAAAAACCGTTTTTTTGGTTTTTTAAATAAAAACCATGGTTTTTGCCAACCCTGATATATATATATATATATATATATATATATATATATATATATATATATATATATATATATATATATATATATATATATATATACACATCTCCCAGTTGTAGGGCTGAATTTTGATTTAAACAGCATCGAAGTGTCACTGTTCATCTCAGCGACCCCGAAAACTATGGATTCGACACTAATATCGGTCATTTTAGATCATTTATATATATATATATATCCGCCTCCCCCTCCCTCCTCAAGTTGCACCATCAAAGTGAAACGATATAAAGCATTCCAGGCCCGAACCTCATCTATGTTGAAAATTTGATCGAGACTGGTCGGGTGGTTCAAGATTTATTAAGTCACAAACATACTCACTTTCATTTTTATATAGAATACATAGATTTCTAGCTATCTTTTATCATGTTTGGCTCTATGTAGATCAATATTCAAACCGGATGTTGTAGTGGATTTCTATCACTTCCGGTTTTAGTATAAAGTTGAAGATAAAATGAAATTATTCTTGGGATGCTTAATCGATTGCAAAAAACCGCTTCTAGCTATCGATTACCGTTTTGCTATATAGTGATCAACGTAGGAAACAGAGAATGGTAAACCAAACTCCTTAAGAATTAAAAATGTTGAAACATTTAAATTTTCAAGAATTAAAAAAAAAAAATCATAACACCAAATACGAGGACCATTTTTAAACTAAAATTCGGTTGTCAACAGAAACAAAACTTGTAAAGATAGTACCATATATTTTTGGTTATTTTCTCTGTATACATTGAGCTATATTTCTACATAGTTACAATGTTTGTTTAAACATTTATCATAGCGTTTGACAAATTTTTGTATGCTCATATCGTAGAAATCACTCTCCTGTGACCGAAGTCAATCTTCAACATTTGTTTCCACTGCAGCTATTGGCTATGTTTGTTGTTTCCTGATGAAATGCGCACGCACACGGTCTTCCAGCCACCCTCAGTCATAGCGTCAGTGTGTATGATTCAGTGTGGGCAATTGAAATGTTTCGTCAAAATGAGCATCCCTCCAAGTGTTAAATCAGATCTTTTTGGATGGGAGCTACTGGACCATTTACTCTACAGCCCCGACCTTGCGCCAAGCGATTATTGTCTTCCCCTACCTGAAGACTTTCTCGCCAGTCAGCGGTTTGATCCGATGAAGAAGTGAAAATAACGGTAGAAGATTGGCTTAGGTCACAAGCAAGTAATTTTACGACGTGCCCAGCCCATACAAAAATTTGTCGAATGCTATTATGAATGTTTAAACAAACATGGTAACTATGCAGAAAAGTAGCTTAATGTGTACAGAAGAAGTAACCGGTAGATAATGTTGAGATCTAGGGGTTAGGTGGGCCAAGGGTGTGTTGAAGTTGTTGATATCTTTACTAGTATTGTTTCTATTGACAATTGAGTCTTACTTAAAAAGTAACCCTTATAGTATGTTACTACTTTGGTTTCACACTAACGCAATCTGTACACAGGAATTTTATAAAACCACTTGAAGCTTGTCCA
Source organism: Thermobia domestica (assembly GCF_964235325.1). Lineage (NCBI taxonomy): Eukaryota > Metazoa > Arthropoda > Insecta > Zygentoma > Lepismatidae > Thermobia > Thermobia domestica. The sequence continues at coordinate 41,675,482 of NC_137460.1, forward strand.
TCACTGTCAAATCCGTCGTTGTTCATTTGTATTTTCTATGGTAATATTGAATTTTCCTTTCTGACTTTGCCCACATTTGTTAATTATTTTTTCGTTTTCATTCAGTTCATATGATAACTATACGATTTCGTGTCTGGTTAGTCGAAGTAAAACTAAAAGATAAACCATAATTAAAATCTCATAAAATAACAATTACAATAAAACTTTCCTTCATTAATAATAATAACAATAAAAAAAGAATACTTACGCCCTGTTGAAATAATCAAAACAGACGAGAACATACCACAGCACGAAGGACAGCACAGCAACGAACATGAAAAGGAAGAAACAAAGAAATTAACTTCAAATTACGCAAATTAAAACACCCTGTAGTAATCAACACGTCATACTTCCACACTACTAATTCATTGGGTATTATATAACTCCGCATGAATTACATGTACGATTTTCTCAAGGAACACACAGAATACTCGTTTCGTAAAAAAAAAAAAAAAAAAAAAAAAAAAAAAAGTTTCATTAGCTGGCACTTGTTTATATTTTCTGTACTCATTTCAAATCTAGCCATTTAATCTACATTTTATCTTTCCAACGTCTTTGGTGGGTATAACGTTATTTCGTTTCAATTACATTTTCCCTCTTAATACAAACCGTTATCAAACTAATGGAAATACTTGACGAAAATGCAACTTAACCAGCGTAGGACTACCGTCAGCCTGCAGAACAGGTTTGACCCTATAGTGAAAGAAGTCATACAAGTAATGGATGGTTTCCAGAGGACTATTGTACCTTTCTTTATGAAGTGCACTACTCAGTTTCATCAGTGAAATGGAGGATGGTATATGCTGCGGAGTCTGAGCTCCAGAACTAACATTAGGTGCTCGATAATGTTGAGATCTAGGGATTAGGTGGGCCAAGGGTGTGTTGAAGTTGACCCCAATTTTCCTGAAAACAGCTTTACCAGGGTGAATTGTTACCTCGGAAAGCTTTTGTCATTGGCTGGAAACCAGATCTGAACCACAGATTACATAAACGTTCCATTAAAAGGAATGATAATAATGTATTCTTTCAGTATAAACAGAGTAGATGAAATACCAAAAAAATTGTGGCCTTCAATATCAGAGAGACCAACTATAAACCCGGTAGGGAGGAAATTTCTTTGGGCGTCCGCCGTACATAAATACGCTTTATTGTTGGAAATAAGATGAAAGATGATTTATTAGATGAAATGATACACGTTTCCAAACATTGGCGGTCTATTCTGCATGCTTTTGGTATCGTTTTCTTCGCTCTAAACAGTTATTGGAGGAGATAAATCGGTTTTGGAAATTGCAAGCTGGCCGCGGTTGCTCAAATTATGCACTGCGCGTCGAACTGTGATTGAGGAAACAGGCTGCCCCATGTTCTGATTGACTTCCACAGTAATTTTATCTGCATTTTCTCTACGATTCTCCGCTTCAATGCTGCAAATCCCAGCCACTGATACTTCTCTTCCACCCACTATTATTCTCCGGCGATGGTGTTTTGCCAATAGTTCTGTAACTCATGATCACCTCCGACAATACTCTGCGCGACACACCTAACACACTGGCCACGTTAGCTGCATTTGCCAACAAGCCGGGCATCCATACTTTGGCCTCTTTGAAACTCAGAGACGTATCCCATTTGGTACCATCATCGTCTTCCCGGTTCGACACACGCTTCCGCCCTACCTCCCCTGACGTACTATAGGTAATATAATTACTTAATACCGCACTACACCGGCCAGGCGCTGCAAATGCATCCTCACCAGTCAGTATTTTTTGTTAGCACCTCACACATTTCACATACTGCAAACCACATGTTTGCATTATTTTGATAACAATATGTATATACTTTTACAATTCGTTCAAATTTCACCGCCTCACAAATTACGCTGAATAAAAACGAGAAAGTACTTAACACGTCACGTAACATAAATATATAACAGGTTTCAATTTATTCCCCTTTAAACTAAGTTTGTCCAGAAGTTTTTACGTTTTAAAAATTTACAACTCTATATAATAATCTTCGTGTTGATCATCTTGTTTCATAGCCTCTGTTTTCTCTTTTTCACTTTGCTAAGAAAGGAAGAAAAAAAAGTTCCACTTTCTTTACAATATTAGCATTTGTGTTTCAGACAGTTGTTGCACATAAATAGACATTTTGTTTCCTTACGAACTACCATCTAAATGGAGATGCTTTAAATATTATATATATATATATATATATATATATATATATATATATATATATATATATATATATATATATATATATATATATATATATATATATATATATATATATATATATATATATATATATATATATATAACACAATGACATTTATATCCCCCACTGTTTTAACGCTTCTTTTTACTTGAGTATCACTACACATAATGCAAGACATTCCCATATAAAAAATGACAAGTCTACGCCCGTCGCCTTGTCACAAAGGATTATTTTATGTACTTGTTTGGTATCTGAACATCTCTTGTGTTACGTCATCAAAAAGGACTTTTCGTCGCTATCCTCTTGTTTCACTTTTCTCTTACCGTACGCTCTTTTTCATTATTTACAACTTTCATATCTCGCCCAAATATGAGCACTTCTCAATATTTTCTCAGCATCCCGTACATGCAGACGAGATGAAATGCCTAGCATGCCGTATAAACGTGCGTGTTTTAAGCATTCTCGCATTTTCAGTGAACGACAACACAAGTGCCGTTTTTTAATTAAACAGAAACAAAACAACAAAAAAAAAAAAAAAACTAATTACAATACCTCTTTACAACAAGTTATTAATTTTGCTCAATCCACTTTACAGCAAAACTGAAGTATATTATATTAGTTTACTGGTTCAATGAATACGCATTGCTTTAAAGTGCCTACGCTAATAATTATTTTCATCGTAGTAAGTGCTAAGAAACATAATTAAACTAAAAAGCTAAAACTGGTTGAGACTAACATGACTACAATTTTAATGTATTCTGGTAGTCTTGTGGAAACAATTACCAGAGATAGCAGTGAACTCTTAATATATTCTTTAACAGGTGACGTGCATCTAAAAGGACCAATGTCACTTTTTTGACGAAAATGAGATGTTCGTCTATTTTAACGTTACTAAAGGGATATTTTCTTGTGCAAGAAAGGTAAGTGTCAATATGGAATATACCAGAGATGGCGTGTGTCAATGAAAATTGATCCATGACCTACTGACCCACCACCCACCGTGACCCACGACCCACTATCCACTGTGATCTACTCTGACCCCGACTCACCACCCACCGTGACCCTCTCTGACCCATCAAAATCCATCGTGATCAAACTCTAACCCATGATCCACGCCCTCCTCTTCACTGACTAAAGAGTTTACACTTGTAATAAAACAAGGCTGTGAAATTATCACAAATCAGAGCTTGAATTTCTACGGTCAATCGCTCCGCCACCCACCGTGACGTAGAAGAATTTCTACGGTCAAGTACCGCTTTGTTACAATACCGGTGGATCTGACCTTTACAATATAAAATGGTAAAGTGTTGGTCATGGGTCATATTACGATGAATTTCAATTTAATTATGATATAGAATTATTTCCTTGTTGAATTACAGATACTTTCCAGTGGAAAATAGGATGAAATATGAAAGTCTCAAATCAAGATAAAGTAAGCCAACGTAAAGGAGGAAAAAAAAAATAAATAGTGTAAAATTCGACTGTCTTGAAAGCGAAGTAGTAAATCCTATTGCTATTGTTACATCTACAAATATCAATATCCAAAAGTGCCTGAAGTTCTTTTTTTTTTTTTTTTTTTCATTTAGATATGTGCATCTCAGGTAAGTAAATAGAAACTAATGAAAAAGGAAAAAAAAATGGAGGCCTTGAAAGTAAAACGTACACAAATTCACCAGTATTCAGAAGATGCTGTATACAATGCACTAAGCAGAGTGGTCAGTTGGCCACAGTGCAATGGGTCCATGGTATGTGGTGGGTCGTAATGGGTCATGTCCTATTCACCCACGACCCACTCACAAATGTTGACCCACTTGACCCACGACCCACTACATCTTTGGAATATACATTTACAAGGTACAAAAAAATATATATTTAATGACGTTAAAATTGACGAAAATCTCATTTTCGACGAAAAGTAACATTGAACCTTTTAGATCCAAGCCAGATTTATTCTTTAATAATACGGTATCTTAAAATATTCATACGTAGGCCTGCATACACGTAACTCATAATATGCTAAACTCAAACATGCTACGCAGATCTCTCCGGAGGCGAGATACTATAATGGCGGAACGGCTCATGGTATGAAGGTTGGTCTTGAATGCACTGGATTCAAGCCCCAGTCATGGTTCGCAATACACGTTAGTAGTAGGCCTTGTCCTTCATAGCCTCGATGTTGTATAAGGACTAATAGTTAATGGAAATGGACTAATGGCCATCTACTGATCTAATGGCTTGAACACACGTATTTAAAGCACGTGGTCAGGTTTCTAATGAAACAACATATGGTGGTTCAGACCAGAATCCATATTAAGGTAACTATTGCTCGACTATCACCAACAGATGGCACCACGTGCCCCCTTATAGTTCCAATGTATTTTGTACGGAACAACAATATTCACAATTATCTAATGACATTAAAGAGACTGATATTCAAACTTCGTCTAAAACAAACTCAATCAATACTCTATATAAATAAAAATGAACTGGACTATGTTTGTGACTTAATAACTCTTGAACCACCTGACCGATCTCATTCAATTAATAACTCTTGCTTGAACCACCTGACCATCTCAGTCAATTAATAACTCTTGAACCACCTGACCGATCTCAGTCAATTAATAACTCTTGAACCACCTGACCGATCTCAGTCAAATTTTCAACACAGATGAGTTTCGAACCTGGGATGGTTTTTATCATTTCACTTTGACGGTGCAACTTACAGGAGGGGAGAGGATATATATATAATGGTCGAAAATGACCGACATTAGTGTCGAATTCATAGTTTTGTCGAGGTCGCTGAGATAAACAGTAACATTTCTGATGTCGTTTATATGCATATTGAGCCCACATTAGTAATATTTAATTTTTTTTAAAAAGCGGGTAACTGCCGCTAGTACACCATAAATAGGTGTGGGATTTGTGTGATAGCTTAGTGTGTTTTATGCAATATACAGTATTTGGTTCAACTGGGTATCACTAGAGCAGCTTGTGGTCGAAACTTCCGATTTTGTTAAGTTAAATTTATTGAATTATAATATTATAAGCCTTTTCAAACAATTATAGAGATGTTATACAGAGGATCTACGATATGGTGATTCTCGTTTTAACCAACTTTTTCGTTACCTGATCAGTGCCTGGTTCGGCAGTGATCGTTTAACATGGAGTTTATTGTACATATTTTCTTATATCAGAATTGTTTATTATTAATAAAACATTGTGTGACAGGTACTACATATAACTACAGGTAAGAAAATAAAGGGAGCTTAATATTATTCTTATCTGGCTCCTTAACACTCTGCTTTCCATTATTCTTTAACCCATTTCTTCATTTATACGAAGATTTTTTGGCCCCACAGGGTTCCCAAACAGAACTCTCTTCACTTTCAGTAAATTTATGCTCCAAGTAACGTGTCCCGCCTGTCTTACATATTCAGTATGATTTCCCATAATGAGTAACAAATCATGAACTGACATGAAAATTTCCAGTTTAACGTCCCACAATTACGCCCTTTAGGCTAAGGGAGACAGATAATTAATATCAGTGAATGACTATGGAAGATTCGGTAGAATGAGCATGTGGAAGGAAAGGGGAGTACCCCGAGAAAACCAAACCAAAGGACACGATGTTGTCTACCACAAACTTACTTGGTCGGGGATCGAGCCAGGAACTAGTGGTGGGCACAAAAACCGGTTTTTTGGTTTTTAGAAAAAACGAAACCGGTTTTTGATTTTTTTAAAAAACTGTTTTTGAATTTTAAAAAAAACGGTTCGGTTTTTCAACGGACCTGTTTCGGTTTTTTCCAAAATTTGTTTTATTTCTGACCAGAATAGTGTTTCGTTGTTCTCCGGAAACCGATTCCGTTTCCACAGAAATAGTTTTGGAGAAAACCGAAATCAGTTTCTGTGAAAAACCGAAATTAGTTTCTGTGAAAAACCGAAATCAGTTTCTGTGAAAAACCGAAACAAGTTTCGCTGAAAACCGAAACCAGTTTTGCTGAAAACCGGAATATCGGTTTTTAGGGTTTCGGTTTTTCTAGAAACCGGTTTTCGGTTTTTATAAAAAACCGGTTTTGCCCATCCGTAGAGTTAAGCTCTCCACTACTGAGCCACCGTGTCCCCGACTAACAAGTCATATAGTGGAGATGCGCATCATTTGACTTTCTTCATTTTTCATTTGATTGTCTCTATTTGCACCAAATAGTTTCTAAGAACTTTGTTTTCGAAAAATCTTTAGCCTCTGTTCTTCTCTGCTAGTTAAGAGGCCAATATTCAAATCCACACAGTACAACGTGCATAAATATGACTACATTACTGTTTATTTTCATTATCTAAGATAGACACTCTCCACAAAATACTTTTTTAAAGACAATAGATTTAAAGAACTAAAAACTTGAATGAAATCTTCCCGTGTTTGTGTTTCCGGTTAAGGAAAATTTATAGTAGCCTCACAAATTGTGAACTCACATTTTTAACCAAGAAATGTTAGGTCAATTCCACTCATATGCTGACGCACATACGACCAATGACGGGTCTTCCTATACAAGGAAAAAGAAATTTAAAAAAAAATCGTATAGGGTTTGGCCATGAGAAAAAGAAAAGCGCAGACGTTCGGAGAGTAGTTTTGACATTTTAAACAAGAACGGTAGTTTATATGCTTCGCGTTTCTCAGCAATTACGTCCTCTCCAGTCATCCAGCTTAGCTAATTGTCGATAATATATCGCCAAATGCACCGCCCTAGGAAACCGTTTTGACTTCTGAGGGGGAGCGCTTTGATCTGTCAGATACAGTCTTTTAACCAGGCGAGACTCTCTCTCATCCTCTGCCCCCTCTTTTCTCTCCCAACCTCAACGCCCCTTACAAAGTACGAAACCACAACTTCAACTATCTAATATTCTGCTATACTTAACAACACAATTACTACAGTAGTACTTACCGTTGAAGGATCCTATAATAGATGATAGTTTTTTTTTTTTTAATTGCATCAGGTACATAGCCAGGACGAAAATCCAAGTCAAACGGGGTCAACATGATTACACAACCGTTCAGCAAGCCATGAAAAGAAACAGAAAGAAAAATATATATATGATAAGTTTACTGAAAAACAAACAAACGAAAAAAATAAATTTAAAATTTTTAAAAAAAGAAAAGCTTGGTTTAACGAGAAGGCAGTTTGTTCTCCGTAATATATATCTCCCTTCCTAATTAATTTAGCTGCCTTATTCTGTTGGTTACATTCATTACCTCCGCTACCATAAAACACTTCTGAAACACGATTTTTCTAACCGTGGTGGAGGATGAAGGAACGGACAGGCCGGTGGGAAATTGTGCTCTCTCTCTCTCTCTCTCTCTCCAAAATATGTAAATAGCTTGTTAGAATTAATAAGAAACTTGCTTTATCTAGGTCCCTCCTTCCTGTGCATGTGTGTGTGTGTGTTCAAAGAACATTTCAAATAAAGCAAATGATGTTGGGTGGGCTAACAAGCTGTGAGGATATACGCTTTCAAAACGGAACGAAAACACTATATATATATATATATATATAAAAATCCTCTTCATAATTAAGGCTTTAATAAAAAGAAAATATACAGATTAATGCTAATCCCGACTTAGTTCTCATTTTACTTTTCATGCACATATAAATTTAAAAAAAAAAGTTTTGCTGCAAACCCAACCGCAATAACATAAATACGATACAAAACGGAAGATACCTGGTTACTACCAGTAAGTAGCCGACTGACGTACAGTATAATTATATGCTACTATCACGTCATATTTCGAGACTGCTCCCTGTAATTATTTGTAATTAATGGTCGCATTTTAGTTAATTTTCCCCCCACCTTTAAGCAGCCACTGTTGAAATGTTCTTTCTTGGCTCATCTGATGTCAAGGTTCATCCATCATTGTTTTGGTTTTAAAAGCACAACACTTAATGTAAATTATCATTTATCGAATTGCTAGTCAGTTATACATTTTATTACCTCGCTTGCAGAATCGGATATTGCTTAGCATAATAATATGTATGTTTGTGAATAACTCTGAAATAAAATTTAAGAAAACGGATTTAATTTTGTCACCTCATGTAAAACCAATTACCTGAAAGTTATAGAAAAGTTACTAGTCCAATTGTTTTAGCCGCTTCGGAGCAGAGATCCCACCAAGTCGCGAGCCTGGGCCTTACCTGGCTCGGACTCAATGACCAAGCACGAGCTCGCTGGCAGTAGTGATCCTCGGTGAGATTAGCGACAGGGCGCAAGTCCCAACCCCATGAGAACAGTGAGTCGAGCTTGAGTGCGCAAGAGGCCCATTTAGGGTAGCGAGGCCAAACGTCATTGAGATTAATGAGTCCGAGCCCACTGCAAAATGTCAATTCTGCTTCGGAGATTAAATTAGACAATATAAAGGGTTATCCAATATTTGCTCGACTAAATTAGTTGTTGTATTCGGCATCTATAGTCATTTCAGTCCGTCACATGTGAGGAATGACGTCCTTCGGTGATCACACTATCCGAGGAAAGGGAAGGATGGAATCGGGCCTGGGACACGTATGTTAGATACCATCCTGGCATTTGCCTGGTGTGAATACGGAACACCTTTTCGCCTAAAACAGCTTTTACACTTTTTCGACTGTGTATCCCCACTCGTATCGTTGCTTTATAGTGATTAAGGTATATTATTAGCACGTGAAAACCCCACCCTTGTGAGTTCCCACGCACTACAAGTTCTCCTGTTCTATGTAGCCCGAAGCAGCAAACTGTCCGTTTCTGTCACACATCAATTGCAATTTCATTCGTCAGTCCTGTATTTTACTTTCATATTCCTCTCCGTTTACTCCTCCGTTCTTTACCCAATACTGCATTGTCTTTTGTCTTTTTTTTATTTTATCTAGCTAATTATACTAATTCTTCTCCATACCCACATTCACAATGTATACAAGGTGTTGGGAAACAACTCCAATAAACTTTAAGATTCATCACAGGAAAACATGACCAAATTACATAGATAAAGTGGGTGCACAAATGCGTCATTTCTGGGTTAAGCTCGCCGAAAGTTGGGCGGGACAATAAAATGAAGGGTCTAACTCGAGAACGGAATTTCGGATCATAGCCGGGTAAAAGGACTTTGTGATTATTTTGAACCTAGATTCCATTAATATATCAGTGGATATGGAACGGGAGATGGTAAGAGGGTTAGCCTCTAATCGTAAGAGAAAATTCATGAGGTATTCTATAGGTACAAAAAATTATAAATTAGGAACTGAAAGCTGATAGAAATTTCATATCTAATGGTTACATTAATAGAGTCTAGGCTGAAAATGATCACTATATTGTATTACCCGACATTTCGATATTGAATTATCATCCTTTATTTTGTCGTTTCTCCTAATTTTCAGCAGACTACAAGTCCGAAATTAAGCATTTGTGCACCAACTTTTCCCATCTTGTGTCAATGTTTCTTTGTTGTACAGTACAACTCCACAAAATATCTGAATGCATGTTTAATCTTAACATTTTATCCATACAGGGTGGCCTTAAAGTAGGTATACTCCCCTGTATTGACCAAGTATAATATTCTAACTTATAGGTTTATTTGCTTCGGCTGTTCCGAGCTTAAGATATAAGTAAAAAGACATTAAGAACAAATAATAAAGAAACTATGGATAACAATAAGAAATTATATAAAATGCAATGAGCTGATCAGTACGGGACTGTATACCTACTTTTGGGCCACCCTGTATATCTAAAAATACATCTTGTTTCTTCCTTAAGCTCTTCCCTACGCTTTCAACATTAGTGAATAACTCAAAGTCAATAAGGAATATGAGCTATCTACAAAGTGCTGTTAAATGAACTGATAATTGCTTCCAAGTCTTTCCTTATAGGCTAGAAATCTAGGCGCGCAGTTTATGACGAAGCCAGATACTATCTAGAAAATTATATTGAATGAACTGATAACTGTTTTCAGATCTTTCCTCACAGGTTATAAGTCTGGATGCGCAGTCTTTATGACGAAGTCATATACTATTTAGAAAATCCTTTTACATTAACTGATAACGGTTTTTAGATCTGTCTTATAGGCTAGAAGTCTAGGTGCGCAGATTATGACGGAGCAGATACTATCTACAAAACACTGTTAAATGAACTGATAACTGTTTCCATGTTTTTTCTTATGGGCTAATAATCTAGGAGCGGTTGATAACGTTATCATCGTTGGGCACTCAAGTCTAAAAACTAAATAAATAAACGCACGCCCTCAACTATCCCGAAATCTAATGCATCACCTTTGGGTATGGCCTTGGTTACGATATATTTTTCTTGTACAATTAATGCAGACAGTTTTTATTATTATTATTTTAAAATGTATCTTCCAATTTAAATTCAAGTAGGGATGCACACGAGACAAGATTTGAGGCAGTCTCGTCTCGAAAATGTGCTATAAAAGCGATGTCCCGACTCGAAAAATGTATATTTCTCTATTGGAAGAGCTGTGTCTCGACTCGAATTTTGTCAGGAAAATTCTGTCTCGACTCGTCTCGTGCGCATCCCTAAATCCAAGTAATTTTCTTCCTCGGGCCTCTCTAAACTTTCATGACTTTCATTTTGTGTACACATTTAACTTCAATTAATTGTTTGTATTGTTCAAAGGACTTAAATGTGGTGCATAAAACTAGAACTTCATTTCTTTCATTGAGCCCACACTTCATATCACCGTTTCTCGTAGACAATATCGAGTCTCGGAACTCTACCATTTCATTCCACCAAAACCTAATGAGGCAAAGCCAAAGCGTTTCATTCATCTACATTTGTTAGTAAAAACATGAATTGCGAACGTGAAACTAAAGCACTGACGTGAATGATAGAAGGGATGTAGTAGCTCAGTGGTAGAGCAGTTACTTCTGATGCGTGATGCGTGTAGGCCCTTAGTTCGATTCCAGGTCAAGTAAGCTTGTGATGGACAACATCATGTCCGTGGATTTCCTCGGGGTACTCTCATTTCCTCGCACATCTTCATTTTACCAATTTTCTCATCATCATGCATTTGCAGTAATCATCTGCCTCCGTTTGCCTGAAGCATAATCGTGGGACGTTAAACGGAAAGATTTTATTTCACAAATGATAGGAGAAGCATATTTCATGGGCTTTGCATAAGGATTCACCAAATGTTTCTTGGGTAATACTGTACTCCATAAGAGCACAAAACCATAACATGAACCTTACGCAAACGGGACGAAAAAAAAACTAAAAGCTTAGGAAATATGGGTATGGGGGAAGCTGAAGAAAATGAGTTGGTCGAATAAAAAAAAATCAAAAAGGAAGTGTTAGGAATATTGGAGAAGAAAAAAATAATATAAAATGTAATTAAAGATATGAAGAGAAACTAGCTGAGCCATTCCTGAGGGACTGTATCACAAGGGACAAGGGACATAGAAAGGGAAAAAAATGTTACAACTGGTGAACGGAATTAAGACTGAAATTTGCTACGTCAGGATTTTGTGAATGTTGTGAATGACATGTGATTTTGTGAATGTTGTATTTTATATATGTATGCTATGTATTATGTTTGTGTAATTTGTAAATCATGTATTAATAATTCTTATTTCTTTCAGCTATGGTTAATAAAAAAAAAGAAGAAAACAGACCTGAGGTAGATACCCAGAACTCAGGTCCAAAAGAGCCTACCCACTACCTAAATAGGGAAGGATAACATAGGAAGAGAGATAAATCTGGAAAAGCAGGGGAGTGATCACTCAAACCGGACAGCTGTGTCTACCGATAAGACCAAAATATTTGGCAAAGGCAGGGTAGTGGGGGATACGTCAGGACCAAGGAGTTACCTGAAGTTTGTGGTGTATGGAAGTTTCTAAATTTGTAGCAAGTCACTTACCAATAATGACAGAATTAGGGATGATGGCCAAGATATTCGAATAAAAATTGTCTGGTATCCGCTTTCGACGAAACGGACAATCCGAATAAAGGGGGTATTTCTGGATATTATCCATCAATCAGATATTATCTGTCATCCAAAAATCATCCGGATTAGCCATCCCGAAACAGAATGCTTATGATAATGATGACAATGAATTGAATAAAGAACACATTAATTAAAAACCCTAACCGCGAGACGTTAAACTACATATTTGATTTGTGAAAGCAAGAAAATGGAATGTGGTGGAAATTTATACGTTCTCAAAACAGCTACAGTTGCAAAAGCGTTAAAAAAACAAAACGAAAATATAACTTCTGTTCCAGGCTAATGATGCAAACGTGATTCTGTTCTCAAGTGATTCATAAACATACAACAATAAATAATTTAAAGAGATAAAAACAGAAGGAACGGGAAGGGTAACAAAGGGGTTTCTTTTAATAGAAAAGACAAAACAGTAGTCCCTGTTACATGCAACGTAGCAGCATGTTCTCAGGTTAAAAATGCGGCAGATGAGCTATCAACAATTAGCGGCCACCCAAACCTGTTTGCTCATTAACTTGTGTGGCCACTCCACTCCGCCTCATCGTTTGAAAAAAAAAAAAAAAACTGTGGGAACAACTTGCTTTCGTACTTAACAAGTTTTTACAACGTAATTCGATAGTCCATGCAAAAGCAGAACACTGTGTGATTCTACTCAGAACTTCAAATAAGTTTAGGCACATATAATCAGCATGTAGCAGTGTTGTCGGTTGGCGGGAAATTCTGAACACTGGCGGGAAAGTGGGAATTTATTTTTAGACTTCCAACTATGCTACACATGTCCGTCTATCGAGAACATTACAGAGAGAGAAAAAAAAAACGGTAAGATATATAACGAGAAATGTTTTATGGGAATCAATTCAGCGTCTAAAGCATAAAAACCACCTTTTCGTTAACCCTCTACAACCGTTACCAGTTTCAACTTTGGCTGTCATACAACACAAACGGTAATAGATAGCGACAAGCGTTTTTTTATCGATACATTGCTTTAAGAAAACATGACACCTCCACCCGTATCTTTCCACTAAAACCGGAAGTGGCAGAAATATAATACTACTTCCGGTTCCAATATTGATCTCTATAGAGCAAAAACGGTTTTTGGTATGGATTCCGAGTCCCAAGAATAGATTTCATCTCAGCTTTATTATTCTTCTGACACCGGAAATACTAAGAACAAGTAAAAACTTCCGGTTTTCATATTGATTTCTACGTAGCAATGATAATAATAATAGTTGTAAGAAATAGCAATGAACTATTTCTAATATGGGTTTATCGTCTTGTGAACAGGATCCAACTGTCACATTATTCTTTTATACCAGCCGGAAGCTGCAGATCTAATATTTCCGGTTTAAGTACCGAACTCGTACAGTTTGGAACTCTACCGCCAGTGGCGGATCTAGAAGATAGAAACTGGAGGAGCCAACAAGAAGCCAGATTACAATAGGTATCTATATCATGAGTTTACAATTTTTTATGGATCCTGTAGAACATTCCTATTTAACTCTCTCTCTCCCGATAGCGATTATGGCTAGGTTGGACAATGACACTGTGAACCTTATCATAACAGAAAAACTTGAAGTGAAACTATATCTAAAATTTTAAAAAAATCCAGTAAAGAATTAACGGCAACGTTTACTATAAACTTCAAAAATTTATATTATTAATAATTTCAATTATTTTTGTCACTCAAAAAATTGGTGGGACCTAGGCGCCCCGGTCCCAAGCTAAATTAATCCGCTACTATCTACCGTAGTTTCACAATATAAGACGAAACTCACTTGTAAAATAAACTGACAACGGGAAATTATGACATTCTGGAACTTTCTTAGCGCATGTCATTCACTATTTTTTTTTCTTTTCCTAATTCTCTCTCTCTCTTTTACACACACGAACATACAAATTCATCTCAAGGTTGGCAGACTTTACATTCATCTAAAGCAGGTATAGCAAGAAGCGACTTCTTTCTTTAAAAATTTAGTAATTTTTCGTGTAATTAAATGTTTGAGCTTTCTTCAGATGCATAACGAATTTAAGAATGTTTTAGTGGAACGCAAGTCTTCAAGAAAGAATGGCAGGGTTTCATGGAGCTGCTGTGCAGGAATGATGGCATTTGGGTGGTTGAATGACATAATTTTGTTAGACCCGTGCAAAAACAAATGCTGTGCTACCAGAATCCAATACATTGCGACAAAAAAAGAAAGAAAAAGTGAATTTAAATGTCAGTGGACCTCATTCCGTGTAAGTTCCGTCAACGCAACGAAAAATTTGCGTTTTAGTATTCGATAGTCGATAGTAGTCGATTGCAATTATAATTACTTACCGGTACTGCATTATTTGCGTTGCATTGCATTCTGCAAATATTTTGAACACCGTTAAAGAATAAGTCCCAACATGTTTGTGTGAGGTTTTATCTTGTGGAGTTTTAACAACGACGTGTGTATATCATGTTAAAATCGACATTATGAACTACCTGAAAGCAAGAATCAATAACGACCTGCTACGACAGACATGATCGACAAGGTCTGATTATCGCCTGGATGTGCATCATGCTGTGAATGTTGCACACACAGAAACATACATACATGCAAACGCACTTTAACATGTTTCTTTTTGTCACAGTTGAGTGAATTCTGATACCACTGAAATTGTTTTTGCATTGAATCAACTTCTAGAGTTGTCAAACAAAGTGGGTATTATTCAAACACAAAAGTGCCATCATTCCTAGATAGCAGTTTCACAAAACTCAAATCTTCTTTCTCGAAGAACCTTTATACAGTAAAAGACGTAACATTTCACTGTTCAATTATACAATAGACGAAAACTGATCAGACAAAAGTTGAAGTTTAGTGAACTGAAGTATCGTCAAAGAAAATAAATAAATAATAAGAATATTACAGAGAGTAAAATATTTTTGCTCGTATCTTTAGTTGGCGGGAAATTCTGCTGCTTATAGGGAAATTTTAAGTCTTTGGACAGAATATTAACTATTGCGAAACTGGTAACACTGGCATGTAGTTTTTCTCTCTCTCTCTTTTCAGGCCAACATGGATGGATAGTTAGCCGTTTAAATTACTATTAAAAAAAAAAAAAACTACGAAAACAGTTTCGTGAAATCTTTGTATCTATACGTTAAAGCAATTAAATGATAAGCATACACTTAAAAATTGTTGCTAACAGTGTAAACGTGATGGAAAACAATCATACAAAGTACTGTATTTAATGTACCAGTTATAAGTTTAATACCAGGTTTTTAATACCTAAAACATTGCCACGAAACAAAAGTTCTTATCCAATTACACAAGGTACACAAAATAATTTAGTATACATCCTATCCTCTTGTTGATACCTGTTAAGAAAACTTGGCTAATTTCTTACAATTTTATAACTGGCGCCAATTACAATTCTACTGGGTCTGCAAAATTAAGCGGTCTATTTTAACGTATGAGAATGTTTTATAACAGTTAAAAATGTAGTAATATACAGTGCGTCTCGTCTTGTAACTGATCCAAACTATGAATGAAAAATACTAGACCTATGATGACCAATTTATAATAAACTAAAGGTTAATAAGTGCCAGTACTAAAATAGAAACTACACTTCGGGCTAAGCAAATTGAAAATAAATAAATAAATATATATATAAATAAATACAAATAAACATACTAGTAGGCAATTTAAGAACATATTATTATTGTTAATCGAATATCAAAACAAAAATGTTGCATATAGTGCACAATATATAGACAAACAAATGTTCTTACTAGAAATAATGAGGTCTGTCAATATTGTTACCAAGAGTTTGAAAGAGAAGTCACACATTTGTAACTTTTATTTGCTGCGGGCTGGATGAATAATATTCGCGGGCCGCCAATTATCTGGCAGCAGTAAACACTCGACATTACTTGGTAACGCTGCACTATTCAAGCAGTGTTTAGCATAGCACCGGGGACTAGAGACCTGCACGGGCCGGGCTTGGGCGGGCCGACTCTGTTATTTCTTTGGGCCGGGCCGGGCTTGGGCTGGCCGACACTGATTTCTCTTCAGGTCGAACCGGGCTGGGGCCGATCAATTGCAATTCTTTAATAATTATTGACTCTCGTTAAACGATAATTGGAATAAAACCAAACGTTGAAGAAGTGTGTCCGTGAAAAATGTTACAAAGAATGCAATAGCTATTTACAGTTTGTGTTGCTCCACTTTCACTATAGAGGATTGCAGACATTATGCGGTAAATTGAGCTCTGACCTTGACCTTCACTGAACTCAAGATATAACAAGAAGGGGTGGGAATGTTTTGCCTGTCGCTAAACAATATTGCCATCTTCACTTTATGCTAAAATATCAATTAAGTTAGATTTTTGTTACAGGGAGTGGAGTTTTTGTTCTCTCGATGACAGGCAAAGTTCTAGGAGGCAATGGTACCAGGTTGCAAGCGTCAGGTTGTAAACCAGAGTTTAGTAAATGTTTCTGAGGTTAGGTCAAATTTAGTACTAAATTTTAAGAAAGATTGGGGCTCGAGCTAATATTTTTTTAAAAAATTATCGGGCCGGGGTCGGGCCAAAAACTTTTAAAATTTATCGGGCCCGGGCCAGGCTTGGGCCAAGAATTTTAAAATACTTATCGGGCCGGGCCGGGCTCGGGCCGAAAATCTCCGAAACTTTTCGGGCCCGGGCTGGGCCGGGCTAGGTACGTTCGGGATGGATTGGGCTCGGGCCGAAAAATTCGGCCCGTGCAGGTCTCTACCGGGGACACCTGGGACATGCCTGGGACATGTCATGATTTTAGGGGAACATCCCATAGTAAACATAGAAGTGAACTATGAATAGAATACTCATTTATGGGCTGCTGTATTTTCAGAAGCATCTTTAAAAAGGTAATGTCCTCTACGTGTTAGCAGGAGTGCAAGAGGAAGCAGGAGTGAATACATCTAACACGGATTAAGAACTTTGAACATAGAGACCATAAACACTTTTTATTACATATCTTGGGTCTATGAAGTGTATAAGTGTGTTTAAAATCTACAATAGTTCAATGTAAACGACAGATGAGTTAATGCACTTGTACCGATGGAAACTTTATGACCCATATTAAAGTTGTAATTTATTATATTGATAATCGAAAATTTCATAAGGAAATCGATAATTAATATAATAAAACACTACTTCAATTTGCGCTATGAAGTTTCCATCGGTACAGATGCATTAACATATCTGTTTACATTGATTTCCTTCTGGAGCTTTCTATTATCAGATAATAAACTACAACTTTAATATGCCTCACGAAACTTCTATCGGTACAGTTGCATTAACCTATCTGTTGTTTTTTGCATCACTTTCCTTATGGAGCTTTCTATTATCAATATAATAAACTACAGTTTTAATATACCCCGTAAATCTTCCATCAGTACAACTGCATTAACGTATCTGTCATACACATAGATTTCCTTATGGAGCTTTCTATTATTAAAATAATAAATTACAGATTTAATATGCCCATGAAGCTTTCATTGGTACAGCTGCATTAATCTATCTGTTGTTTACATCGATTTCGTTATGAGACTTTCTATTATCAATGTGATAAATTACAAATTTAATATGCCCCATGAAGTTTCGATCTGTATAGCTACATTAACGTAGCTTTCGTTTAATCGAATTCCTTGTGGTTTTCAACATTATTAATATTTTTAAAAAATTCAGTTTTAATTTACCTATGAAACTTCTAGCGGTATAATTCCATTAAAGTTTACGTTGAATCGTTGTGCCACTTAAAAAAAAAAAAAAAAAAGTATAGAATGAGAAGTATTAATGTTCCAGGTTAAATCGAAGCTCTCAATCCATACTAATTGTCTCCTGCTTCCTCTTAAAACGTTCTTAGTATTTTTGAAGCACCATATTCCACGAACTACAGGCATTACTTTTTAAAAAATACAATGTACGTAGTACTGTCTTGTCTGCAATAGAATCGAAATGAATTACTTTTCCCTTCTTTCTTTCCGTTCAGAGAACGAGAATCGATTTATGCTACTTTTAAAATCCATGTAATAATACTCTTTAAAAAGTATCATTAAAAGTAGCTTGAATGTTTAGCAATTCATTCGGAACTTGTCTTTAAAAGACAGTACACAAATTACTACTCGCCATTAAAAATGGTGCATGTGTTTTTAAAACAGCCATGAAAAGATAATTTAAAAAAAACAAAAAAACAAGTAAACATTAAATTACTTGTGATACTGCATCTTGGCTTGAGTGTACCTGCTCCTGGATTAATTGGACAACTATGTATTGTTACCGAACTGTCATTCGCATTAGAAAAACAAGTGATTAAATGTTTTTTTGAGACAATTGGCATGACTTCTAGGTAAACAAATTCAATGAAACATAATAGATCGAACAGGCACACGATGAGACAAAGGACAAGCCCACAACATCCAATGCGTGTTTCCACTGAGGCAAGGATTTTAAACATAAAAACAATATACTCCCCAAAGCAATACCTCTTAATAATTCGTTTCATTACCACAAGCAACAAAACACTAAACAATACCGATTCTACCAAACTAGGGGAACAACAAATGAACATAACTCCACGGAATGACATTACTCAAGACTGCAATTTGGAATGATTCTAAGAAACAATTACAACAGAAACAACTAGACTTCAAATACGAAGCTGAAAATAAAAATCTTTTTCTTCGACTTCTAATGGTACGTTACTAAAAATGACTAAGGTGTTGTTTATTTCTTGGTCCACGAACCAAATAATTCTCTTCAACACTATACAACAACGTGCTTTATACTTAGATTGTTGTTAAGAAATGTAATTAACAGCAAGTGACGCATAGTATGTTGTATTCTACGGAGTACAGCACAGTTTGAATTTAAATACTGCACACGGTAAATGTGACGACGCCAACTCAATAAAACTAGTAAACTCCCTATTGTGGAAAGAAAATCGTCCTTCATTGATTTTATCAACTCTTAATCTTTATTACAAGTACACACTGCAATTACTTGTTTAACTGTCGTTCATTGATTTTAGCAAATCTTTATTGTAAATACGCACTGCATTTACTTAACGTTTAACCGTCATTCATTAATTTTAGTATAATACACAAATTCACAATAGTATTTACAAAAAGTTATTTTATAGATCGATTGATTTATATTGACTTCATCTGTCAGCAGCAAGGCTATATAGGACAAGACCTACAGTTTCAAGTAAGATCTGAACCACTATAATATGTTCGATGTTCCCCACTGGTCGTCAAGCCACCAAAGGCACACGCGCTAGGTACTATACTAAGGAGGCAGGCTCGGATTAACGCCTAGGCTAAATAGGGTGGAGCCCAGGCTTTCTTTCTCTTTTACCACTAACTCTATTAGCCTCCCGCCAAGTGAACTTTGTGGTGGACAAACACCGTGTGCGTGGGTTTTCTCGGGGTTCTCCCGTTTTCTCCCACTTTTTTCATTCCACCATTTCATTCATTACTCATCATCACCGTCTCCTTTAGCTTAACCAGCATAACCGTGGGACGTAAAACTCAAAGATTTCATTTTATTTCTCTATTAGCCTCCCTGCTGGTCTAGTAGCTAGCGAGTGTACCTTTGATTGTCGTGGTCCTGGGTTCGATTCCCGGTGGGAGAGCGCAACAAATTTCATAATTATTCATCTCCTTTAGCCTAAAGTGCATGTGTGGG
Source organism: Thermobia domestica (assembly GCF_964235325.1). Taxonomy (NCBI): domain Eukaryota; kingdom Metazoa; phylum Arthropoda; class Insecta; order Zygentoma; family Lepismatidae; genus Thermobia; species Thermobia domestica. The sequence goes on from NC_137460.1 coordinate 41,695,394, forward strand.
ATGTTAAACTAAAAAAAAAAGCATTTCTGTGTGCGTGTGTTTTCTCGGGGCTCTCCCGTTTCCTCTCACTTTCCTCATACCACCATTTCATTCACTTCTCATCATCACCGTCTCCTTTAGCCTAGCCGGCATAATCGTGGGACGTAGAACTTTAAAAGATTTCATTCATTTTATATAAAAAGAACATTTCATTTTTTTTATTATCTCTATTTCCCCCTTTTCGGAAATACCCCAGATGTGGATAACCCGAACGAAAACCGCGATCCAGCCCCAAGTGACGGATATTTCTGATATGAGAAACGAGACCCCAGACCTGGATATCCCGAATGAAAACCGTGATCCAACTCCAAGCGACCCGTTCCATTATTGAGCTATATGGTATTGGGCTTCCGGGTTCACAGAAGACGGTGATACGTACATCCCTAATCCTTGCGTTTACGAAATGGGAATGAAATACCACTAGAATCAAGGAAAGGACGGATGCCAATGTTTTCTTTCTTTTTTTTTTTTAAACGCTTTGAATACTCCACATCTGCGTCAGACATCTAATAACGATAGCGATGACTAATCCACAGTAATAAATGACAAAAATTCGAAAGGATATGCAGAAAGATGGCAACAGACGTCGATGCAAAAGAAGCCAACACCAGCTGACAAGCTCTCGTTGCGTTTGGCAAGGAAGAGAAAGACAACATAGAGAGATGAAAACACCCATTCTTCCCTCCTCCTCTCTTCAAGAAGCAACTAACGTCGGATAGTATTACCGCTAATTTGAGATTTAATGGTGTATTTAATCGCCTGCACCGCACATCAATCACACCTTCACGACATTTAATTACTGTTTGGGAAGCGGCAAACCACTCTTCTCCGGGAAATGCGGTCAAGTGGAGGAGATTTAAAAAGGAATATATATATATACTCTTTAAAAAAGGAGCAAAAATAAAACGGTTTCGAAAAATAAAACTAAAAAAAAAGACTCCTCCTCTTTCATTAAAATTTTATTGTCGGATCGTTACTGGTTCTTATATATGAATGTAAATCAGTTAAAAAAAAAAACCTATTATACAGCAATGACAGTTTGTTTCGACGCTTCAATGAATGTTTCAACGTTTATCTGTCAAATGAAACGTAGAAAATTACTTTTAACACTCAACTTCAGAGCTCTAAGTAATGTATATCAAATGAGTTGCTGAATAATTATAAGAAAACTAAACATTACTTACTTAACGTTTAACTGTCTTTTGTTGATTTTAGCATATCTTTATTGTAAGTTCACACTGTAGTTACGTTTCTTCCATATATTTCTCCCCAATCCTTGTTCGAAATAACAATCAGTGACACTTTCTGTGCAAAAATGCGACTAAACTAAAGGACTACACAGTAAAATGTCCAACGTGTGCACTAAGCAAGTCAATATCTATCTCCAAACCAAGTTTATTAAAAAATCGGACGAGTCCCGTCGATCACGTACGATATATAAACTAGATCCAAACCCCAATTTTGATGGCCAATAAATAAGTCGAGAACCAAAAGTCTGCACAGTAAAATACCCAACATATGCACTAAGCAAGTCAAGATCTACCTCCAAACCACGTTTATTAAAAAAATCGGATGAGTTCCGTAGATCACGTACGATATATAAACTAGATCCAAACCCCAATTTTGATGGCCAATAAATAAGTCGAGAACCAAAAGTCTGCACAGTAAAATACCCAACATGTGCACTAAGCAAGTCAAGATCTACCTCCAAACCACGTTTATTAAAAAAATCGGATGAGTTCCGTAGATCACGTACGATATATAAACTAGATCCAAACCCCAATTTTGATGGCCAACAAATAAGTCGAGAACCAAAAGTCTGCACAGTAAAATACCCAATATGTGCACTAAGCAAGTCAAGATCTACCTCCAAACCACGTTTATTAAAAAAATCGGATGAGTTCCGTAGATCACGTACGATATATAAACTAGATCCAAACCCCAATTTTGATGGCCAATAAATAAGTCGAGAACCAAAAGTCTGCACAGTAAAATATCCAACATGTGCACTAAGGAAGTCAAGATCTACATCCAAGCCAAGATCGGATAAGATTCATACATTACGTACGATATAGATCAAAATCCTAACCTCGATGGCCAATAAATAAATCGAGAACCAAGGGTCTACAGAGTAAAATAATCCCGCATGCCTACTAAGTAAGTCAAGACCTACCTCTATGCTGGGATTGGTCAAAATTGGATTAGTACCGTGAATCACGTACAACACATAATCTAGATCCAAACCCTAACTTTGATAGTCAATAAATAACTTGAGAACCATAGGTCTGCACAGGAAAATATCTCATCCACGTACTACGCAAGTCGAGATCTACCTCCAAACCAAGTTTATTTTTTTAAAAAAATGGATGAGTTCGTAGATCACGTACGATATATAACCTAGATCCAAACCCCAATTTTGATGGCCAATAAATAACTCGAGAACCAAAGGTCTGCACAGTAAAATACCCAATATGTGCACTAAGTAAGTCAAGATCTATCTCCACGCCGGTTTTGGCCAAAATAGAATGAGTTTCTTATCTGTAGATTGTACGATACGCAAGTCCGAATTCCAAATCTGATTACCAACAATTCGAGAACTGAAAACCTGCATAGGAAAATGTTTCACACGTACACTATATAGGTTAAGGCCTACCTAATGCCAAGTTTGGTTACCATGGGACAAGTTCTACGGATCGCGTATGATATAAGCTGTTTTTATAACTTGATTTTTTAAAAAAGAAAAATCAAACGAAAGACAAAATTTTGCTATATTTCATTTAACGTTCCTTGATTACATCCTTTAAACTAAATTATCATTATACGTATTCATTCTGTTGCCATTTGCGGAGTAGTTGCCGATAATAAAAATTCTCTATTCACTACGTCCCTCAGCTAACCTCTTCGTATTTACGAAGCCATTATCTGTTTAATGCAGATCAATTGTAGCATTCTCTGACTCCACCTTTTTCTTTCCATCATATATTTTACCATTACAGTTTCTCCTAATCATCTAACGTTCCTACTTCTAGCATTGCTCCTAACATTTTCTCATTAGTTTCTTCTTCGATTCGAATTAGAAATTATATTTTTGAGTTATCGGTACCTATGGCCATTTTAACTCGTCATCTATGAGGAATGACGTCAATCGGCAATCTCACTATCCGGGAAACCTTTTGTTAGATACCACTCCGGCATTTGCCTGGTGTGAATGAAGAAAACGCAGGAGAAACCTCACTCAATATTGGCTGGCCTAAAAAAACCTTTTTATATCTTTCCGATAGAGTGATCTCACCGAGTTTCTCCTTCAACCCAACTAAATCTATCTATATATATAAAAGAGAACGCACAAAATCCTTTGTCCGCTCATCACGCTAATACGGCTGAACCGATTTCTTTCATTTTTGGGGGGTTGTTAGGATTTGGACCCTAGATGGTTTTTATCATATCACTTTAATTTTCAATTACCAGTGTCTTGAGATAATTGACCAATCAGGTGTCAATACGTACAAAAAATCCTTTGTCCGCTCATCACGCTAATACGGCTGAACCGATTTCTTTCATTTTTGGGGGGTTGTTAGGATGTGGACCCTAGATGGTTTTTATCATATCACTTTAATTTTCAATTACCAGTGTCTTGAGATAATTGACCATTCAGGTGTCCATACGTAGAAATCCTTTGTTATTAGTTCATCATAGGTATAAAAATAAACGTATTTATATGCAACCCGCATGACCCTGTGACTCGGCGGGTTAACATAACTAACAGGCGCTATAAATCACTTGAAAGCGAAAAAGTAAAAATTATCTAAGTAACAAAGTTTATTGCGTTCCGGGGTGACCGCAGCGAAGCGGGGTGAACGCTGCTAGTGTCTCCATAATTCTCTTCACACCCATATTTCGAAAATCTGTAGCCATTTTTTTTTTTTTTTTGGCGCTTTTGCGTAGCGTCTATGTTTCTGCCCTGTAAAGAACAATGCTCCATACGAAACATTCGACGAGTTTTTTTTTTTTAACTTCTTATTTAAGGAACCTGAAAGAACGATGGCTAAACAGCGGAGAGCATTTGCCACTGAAGTAATGGGTTCCTGGTTCAATCTCCGCTTGCTTATTGTGGAAAACAATAGGTTCTATAGTTTCTTGGAATACACACATTTCTCTAATTCTTTCGTTAAGTATTCACCTTTGTCTCATTTAGCCTATAGAGCAGAAGTCGAGAACATAGAACAAACTTTCATTTAATTTTTATGGAGTTTGGCTTACCGAAACTCCGTTGTATACTTACCCTTTGTTCGTGTGTCCCAGAGTTAAAAAAAAAAAAAAAAAACTATTTGATGGGTCACCATCAATTTTAGCCAGGATATAAAGGATCAAAATATAGAAATCGAGTTCGTTGAGGATGGTTATCCATCCAGTTGGTTCGAAGATTTACCCCTCTCCCTATGTATTCCAATAGACCAGCGTTTCCCAACCTTTTTCAACTTGTGGCACACTACAGGTGTAACTTGAATTCTCGCGGCACACCCATATATATATATATATATATATATATATATATATATATATATATATATATATATATATATATATATATATATATATATATATATATATATATATATAATTACCGTGGTAATTTCCTTCTTACAGAGAAGAAAGCTCGATCACTGATTTCCCCCCGTGCTAAATCATTATACTTATTTTTCATTCTAATTTTAAAATAGAAAACAATAGCAATGAAATATAGGACTCAGGTTTTTAAAAATCCACTTTCTCTTTCGAAAACTGTATCTAACCTCTAACTAAAAGGGAAGATCACTAAATAACGAACAAATAAACAAATCTCCTATACTTTTAAAACACAAATGTAGGTAATTTGTATGCATGCTTGCTTTGTTGAATTTATTGAATGATATGTTAAAATTTCAAGTTACGAAATAGTCTGCAACAATAAAGAAGTAATAATGGTCATGACAATGATAAATACGTTTTTCAACATTAAAAATGTACAGAAAAGTAACACAGTATGAAATTTAAAATTGTAGATTTATAGTAGAGATTCATAGTAATGTGAAATATAAATATACATTTTCCCCTGTCTTGCAATTTGGTTCGTATAGAATTAATAATTTGTTTCGATTTTTTCGCGGCACACCAGCGGCCCATTCGCGGCACACCAGTGTGCCGCGGCACACCGGTTGGGAAACGCTGCAATAGACGGTTACTATTGACTAATTGCCCCTTGGTAGTATGCACTCATCCGTACCCAGGAATCAGGTTGGTTGCATACCCTTAAGTTATTTCCAATGTTCTTTCATATAGGTATTCCATCTCCACTCTAATCTCTCTACTGAAACTAGAAGTGGTAGAAATCTAGTATCACTTTCGGTTTCAATATTCAATGAGAAAATATCACATCAATCAAACCAAACTCCTTCACGTGGTGCACATGTGACATTGTTACTTGTTTATTCCAAGATCTACAAAACCCTTTCTTTCTTGCCAAATGGTTCCAAGTCCTAGAAATTGAACCTAGATCCTTACGTCCCTAGAATCAGCGCCCAGAGAGAAATTTATTTTCCCTCCATTCTGACCGACAGCAATATGAGTAGTCTCAAGAGCAATAGATCATCTTCAGTTGCCGCCAAGCAAATATATAATTGGTGTATATAAGACAATCATAACAGTTCACAAAAAAGAAATATGTAAATGATATGCAGACAAATAAAAGTCAAAACCTACCATGCTAGGTGATCCGGGATGATACAAACTTATAAGGGACAGGATCAGAAAAAAAAGGTTAGATACACGGATCATTTCCGAAGTCATGCTTTCGTGGTTTGGTCGTTACTGCCACGGAACTCTGCAGTTACTTATTTTAGCATGGGTTCGAATCCCGTCTGCTAGATATTATTTTTCTTTAGAGTAAAGAATCTGTATTTTATTGAAGCAAACATTCACGTTTCATGTATCATGTATGGATGCAAAGAAATTATAAATACGTCACAACTACGTATCTAATATAAAAAATTAATCATATATATATAAAACAAAATCAGAAATCCTTCTTGTCTTCTATGTAAACGTGGTTCCGGGTTCGATTCTCGGTGGGAGAGCCGAAAAATAATTTCACAATCAATTACTTTCATTAATCATCCACCTCCTTTAGCCTAAATGTAGCCTATTAGCCTTTAGGCTAACAAAGAAATACTTTTTTTGTTTCTAATATATATTTTTGAACAGAGAAACAATATGAAAAAATGTTAATGAAACAAGTTGCTTATTCAGTATTTCGACGAGTTGTTCAGTATTTAATATAGCGTGTTTATAAGTACGATTTAATACAGCAAGTACGAGATGAAAGAAAAATGAAAATAGTGGAAGAATATTGGAGAACACCAAGAGAAATCTACGAATAAGGTGTTCGCCAGGACGGGTCGAATCAACGATACTTCGCTCTGGGGTAATTAGTAGGTCATCTTAATATCCCTTTAAAAAATATAGTCTCAGCGACTTTCCAATTTTGAAACACTGGTTCGGACTTAATTATATTTTGTTGTTATGCTTATGTAAGTCATCATACATATTCATATTCCTCTCCTGCGAGTTATATGACGGCAGGTGTCAGCTGAAGCAAGGTCTCTTGTGTATTACTGCCAATTTCCTTTGACGGTAACGTACAGTACATCCGGTGACCGAAAATGAAAGACAAAAAACACAAAAAACAGGTATTTTACACACGTTTAATTGACGCTAAGCGGATCTCTCTCAAAAGACATAAAAGCTTAAAAATAATTTACATACGATAATGTCCCCTCGAAATTAGCGGAACCAAATGATAATGGTGAACAAGGGAAAAGACAAAAGATAGTTCAGTTATTTTCCTATCTACCATTCATTATAACAACAGAAGTAGTTAGCTACCATATAATATGAACATCATTATAATTGACAAATTAAGGGGAAAAGTCGACTACAGAATACAACCTAACAAAAGACTTACATCATACTCTTTAACCTACATGAATATTCAAAAGTCGGAATGGGAAGAATAAAAATAATTAACAAAATTGCTCCAAAGGAAAAAAGGTAGTTGATTTCTATCTTAGTAAACAAAGATAGTAATATGTACAGATATGTGTTTTGGGTAGAACATTCTCCACACTGACACTCGGCCTATACAACATGTTGACCTATAGCTGTACGTGGAAATAAGACATACATACATACATACACACACACACACACAAACATTCACAAAGAGTCAAACTCGGGTCTCCCGCGATGAAAGCGAGAATCGAATCACTTAGCTACTAATTGTAGGGACTCCGAAAATATATGAAATGATGCAAGTACTGAAGAAATGTTTTATTAATGCAGACAATTAAGTTTAGAGACATGATTCCAGTTTGGCTATTTTCTTTCTTTCTGTAACAAGGGAAGTACAGGCGTACGCACAGAGAGTTTGAACAAGATATTGTGGAAAAATAAATACTATATTTATAAAGAATACACAAAAATTGCGCATGTCCTGAAGGGATATGAGATCGAGTGTTTGACCCCTCTCTTGATGAAATTTTGCGCACACCACTGGGGAGCACGCCCAACGAGCCTTTCTGTACCTAACCCCAAAGTTACTGCACGCTAAGGAGGTAAATATCAATATCGACTACGTGCAACATGGGTGAGACCCTTTTGTCTGACAGCGCTCTATCTCGACCTTTGGAAGCTCTCACCACTGACTACCGATTTTACAGTGTGTTTCAAAACAACGACAACGTTTGGGAGGTGATTCGTGACACCAAGATAAGACAAAAAGTATAGACCAACTTAGGTGCAGAAATCCGTAATTTTGGAGTTATAGGCTGCCGAACACACGAAAAAACGAACTTTAAAGGTCCATAGCTTCAATACTGTGAGACCTACTGTAATCTGGTCAAGACTTCATTTAGGAACTAATTATGTGCCCTATCCAAAAAATACATGTTCACCTGTGGTACTGTGGTACTCACTCACAGAATAATTTTTATTGAGGAGGTTTGGCTACGGGCTTATAATTTGAAATACCGGTACTCACCAACTACCTCTATAAAAAATGTTGCGGAAGTGCCGCAGGATTCTGAAATATGGATCCTTGGATAGGGCACATACTAGTTCCTAAGTGAAGTCTTGAACCGACTGCGATAGGTCCCATAATATTGGAGCTATGAACCTTTAAACTTTTTTTCATGTTTTCGGCGGCCTATAACTCCGAAATGACGGATTTCTGCACCCAGGTTGGTCTATACCTTTTGTCTTATTTTGGTGGCAGGAATCACCTCCCAAACGTTGTCGGTATTGTTTTAAAACAACTTGTATAAAGAATCCAATTCTTCAACGAATGCAAAGCTATAAATCCCGCAGTTTAAATATCCACTCTCAATTTCAACTTAATTATAATAGAAAATTTCTCAATAAAATGCATTTCAAACTAATTTAACCTTATTAATAATATTATTTTCAACTCGCTGATTTTACACTGAAATAACGGTAGCTATTATTACAAAATCTGATAAACAATCTTTCGCTTTCTATCACTCGACAGTAGCGATATAATGAAGGGAAAAGCCGTTCTGAAAGAGCTTCCTGGTGTTTTCGAAGTAGTTAGCATACAGATGTGTTGATGGTGGGAATCTGCTACCACTTGTGCACGAAAAATCGCGCGCAAAAATTCGTAGATTTCAGCGACTTTCTTGGAGCTACTCCTACCAGGACAGGAGAAGAGCAATTTGTGTTGTGGTACAGATTTTCTGTGCTACGTTGGAAGGAGTGGAGACAAGTCGACCGAGATGGTGCAAATGTATTTCTTACCTTTGCACGTTATGTTCCGTAAAGATTTTCCAGATGCTGCTATGTATACTCAAAACTTTTTTTTTTTCATAGATTATATACGGGTTTTGTGGATGAAGTTTGAACTCTAATTTCACCAGTAGTTGTCTATTTCCGACCAAAGGGAAAATCAAGATTATACACAAGAATGGAAATGTGCAATGTCCGAATGAAACCACATATTTACCAATGTACCAGTGGCGTCTCGTGACATAATTTTTCGGTAGTTCACAGCCGTTAGAAAATTCTAATTCTAGAATTCTTTCAGTATTCTAAATAAGAAAAACGATTTAAAAAATCAATGGAGCATTTGTTTATGAATGGGTACGTCTCATATATATATATATATATATATATAAGAAGTGCTCATTCATAAGCAAATGTTCAATTTCATTCGCATATGAGTACATGAAATCACTTCTGATGTTCTGGGCAATCAATTTGTCAATAACTGTTCTGAAGTATAGTCTTTACATTTTTTTCTATGTTGATAGCTAATCCACTGAGACTATTTGGAGCTACGGCACTTTTTAAGATACTTTTCTATTCTTTAATATGGTAGAAGAACTTTCAGATTCTGAAGTTAACATCGTCTTATTTACTATGATTTTCACGAATTTTGTTGTATGCCATTCTCTTTCTACAGACTCACCATCAATTTCACAATAATATACTAAATGGAATCTGCATTAGACTCCAAACGTCTGCTATCTCATATATTTAAATTGCCAAGTATGCTGTTCTGTGAACTGTTAACAGTGTACACGAAACATACACGTATACATGTCTCATTTAAAACTATAGGTTTACATCTATTACAGTTTTGCTTGCTTTTCCTTTCATAGCTAAGGTAACGTTCATGCTCAAGGATTTGATCGCCAGTCAATAAACTTGCCTCCGATACAAAACCAGATAGTAGTAGCCGGGACCAGTGACGTCTCTTGAAAGCGAGATAGTGTGGTAGGGCACAACCTATATTGTAGTCTGTGATAGTCTGTGCAGCCACCATCTGAACTGGATGTCGTTCGGAGCTCATATTTAGCAGAGCACCATAGAGCTAAGATAAATTAAATTGGAATTACATGTCACTCTTTTGCAGAACATGTCCTTCACAAAAAGTGACCAACGCAACCCCCTTCATATTTTACTTTCTCCTCGGGAAAATAATGTTCTGGAAGAGAGCCTGCTCATATTATTAGTCCCCGGCTATTTGTAGCGTTTGCAAAGCGTTTTTTTATTGCTCATGCGCACGCTTGAAATACGCTGACCATGTATTTAAATATGGATGACTAATCACAAACGAGAAAGCAATAAAAACGCGGAGATAACGTCAGCTCGAGCGTATTTTGTATATTTCGGAACAATAGACCACCTGCTGTTTAAAAGATGTCAAAAGGAAGGGGAAAAAAGGAAAGACGTGTTGCCAGGCAAGGGGATTTTAGTAAGAAACAGCTGCTTTGAAGGTGCTTTGCGCAGAGTATTGGAACTCTGCTATTATAGACCTGGACTTGGGGGAAAAAAAGACCTCGAAACCCTGATTGGCTCACAGTATGATTTATAACTCTGGTGAAAGTAAAGTTACCAAATAGCCACCTTGGTCGCGTTCGCTCTAGGGGGTAACGCTTCGAAAACGCATTCTCAAATAGCCACAGAGTTGCGGAAAGACGCAAATCACAAAAACTGAAGTGATACGGATCTCGCTTTAAAAAGTAATCCGGAAAAGCCTCACACAGCTTGAGTGCTGAAAAGAGTCATTCAACTCCCATCAATCCACACATCATGCCGTATAGGTTGAGCTCCTCATGAGTAACCACTCACTTGTCTCGATCATTCCGCTCCTTTAGTCTGCAAGAAATAACTGTAAGACGTATTTACAAGACATAAAACTTTAAATTTCAGATTATTCCATTGGGTGTGAAATTACGTCTTTCGCATTGCAATATATACTATTGCTGGAGACACAGAGAGATTCCAGCTTGACGTTCAAAAACCAATTCACAAGAAAGCAATAATTAATGGAACATTATTCCACAGAAAATTTCCTTCCAACGGAGAAGCAAGCTTCAAGTGCTTTATTCAACAGCGTTTTGCCTTTGACAACATACTTCGATAAACAATCCCTTGGAGGGTGGAGAGACAGTATAATCTCATCTCCACGCCAGGACAACCACAGTATTCCAGAGCAATGATCACTTTTAAGTAGTGTGTAAACTCCTGACTATAAATGTTACGCCAAAGACAATATGGGTGTTTTATTACCCCAAGTTACGGAAGATTTCGCGTTCTACTCAGATTTAAGAACAACGACTATGAGTAGAAAACACTAAAAACAAGAAAAGACAGCCAGTTTTGCCTTTCTTGTATACGAAGTAACGGGTTTTGGTCTTTTCAATGGACCACGCACACACCATTTAGCCTCTGCCCACATCGTTATCGATGGCATAAAATATTAGCTAAGATGAACAATAGAAGTGTATTCGTCACGCCTATAGAATCTTACCTAAGCAAGCAACTGGCTACCCACAGTGGCTGTGTGTGTGTATACATAAAATGGATAATCGGCTCCAGATTTCAGAACAAAAAAGAAGATACCGCCCATCTGTGTTATGATGCATTGATCAAGGAATACCAGTAGTGATCCTGATGTTAGCATGAAGGGGAAATCTGAACAGAGAAAAAAAAAGTATGTAAACTCTTACACGTTCTTATAGCGTTCTTTCTTCGAACTAGCGAATCGACTTAGAGAACCTCACCTAATGCAGAACCACTGAGGCAAAACTTAATGAATACGAGGTTTGACGTCAACTTCAATCATTCTTACCAACAGAACATGAGGCTGACAAGATAGGTGTGCCCCGATATTTAGTGTAATCTTCATACACTAGAAGATTATTTAGGGTAGAATAACTGATAATTGATTAGTGTTTTCAAACACAGGTGGATTCTGGCAAGGCTACAATTCCATTCGAGGGATTGGGCGCAGCTCTGCTCCGTCTCCCCAAAAATTTACAATTCCCCAAAATAACAATCATTATAGGTATTCTACCATTACTGGCATGTCACTTGCCGCAGCTGAGAGGTTTCCATGCTCCACGGTCTTCCGCTAACCTCTTCGTTTTCATGTACAATTTTTCAGTTTTGATATCGTCCATTAACTGTAATCTCCTTCGTCTGCTTCCTCTCTTTCCTGCTACCATGCCCTTTAAACATCCCTCACGATACAGTTCCTTCTTAGCCAATGTTCCAACCAGTCTCTCTTCTTATTAATAGTATCTAAAGTTGTTATATTCTCCCCCACCATTTCTAACACCTTTCCATTCGTTTTCCGCTCTACCCAGCTAATTTTCTCTCCATTCTTCTCCACACCCACATTTAGAAAGCTTCCAGTCGCTTTTCATCATTTTTGCGTAATGTCATAAAATAACAAAAATGTCCTAAATTTACCATTCGTCACCAACCAACTCCCGATATGTTATTCTGCCACCATTTCTACAGTGCATTGACAACCATTTTGCAATCGCGGATCGCTCGAGCTAAGGCTTACTATTCTTAACAAGGCTCCTGCTAACTCAGTCTTACATTCGCTCCAGCTCCAGCTCGCCAGCCTCATTGAGGTTTGCCTCGATAGATCTTACGCTCACTAACCTCGTTGGAACTTTGCTGGCGAAGATTTTTCGCTCGGGATCGAATTCGCTGATGTCCGAGCTCATTAACGCCAACGGAGCTTGTGTTCTCTCGGACTCGAACTTGCTATCCACTTATGAGGCACTGGGACGCTAAATCGATTCCAAAAAGTTACTTTTTGAAATGCGTTAATAGTTTTTGCTCTGATATCTGTTGACAAATAGACAGACGGACATAGTTATTCTATAAGATTTCCGATATCACAGCGAAGATTTATCTATGCCAATATTTGGGGGCCGCGGTGGCTCAGTGGTAGAGCGTTCATCTCTCTTGCATGGAGTCCTTCGTTCGATCCCAGCTCGCGCCAAATGAGCTTTGTGGTGGACAAACACCGTGTGCGTGGGTATTCTCGAAGTTTTCCCCGTTTCCTCTCACTCTCTTCATTTCACCATTTCCTTCATTTATCATCACCATCTCTTCTTTAGCCTAGCCGGCATATGCGTGGGACGTAAAACTTTTCATTTCATTTCTATACCGATACTTATGCATAGCCTAAAAGAACTGGCTAGGATACTGTTAGAGCAGAAATTACCTTCGGTGGTAAAAAGGCGTGGTGAAAAGCATACGAGGTGGGCGATATTAAAGCAGATAATTATGTGTCAAGACAAAGACGCTAGCTCAAGAAATGATGCATAGATGCAATCTTCCTCCATTTTCGACAACTGACCTACTAGTGATACCAATCATAATGAACATTGATCATAATTACGTTTTAAAAGGATAAAGAAATTACAGAGAAATTCTATAACAAATTGTGACTATTTTTTCCCCCTTCGCATCGCAGAGGGAAATTTTAGTGAGCATCAACCAACACCAGTGGATATCAGTCTGTTCATGTGTGGAAAACGACAAGCCTTCCAACATGTTGCATATATGCATACATACATTGACAATGCTACTGTCTATCTATATGTATCTAATCTAGCCTATCAGTGCGTATGCTCTATCTAGAGAGAGAGAGAAGTCCGCACCTGTGTTTCACTGTCCATGCACCAATGACCAAAGCGATTTGGATCCCCAGCCGGACAAATTCACATGTGACCAAACGCACACACATCCTCTCCCTCATACCATATATCGCTTGTCACACTCCCTTCCTATCTCGTACATACATCCTCAAAACCCTTCCTTTTTTTCACTTTTTTCAGGATTACTACATTTAACAATACTATTCCCTTTTTCTGTAGCTGTATTTCAAAATAGAGAATCGAGTACTTCATTAGAAATTTAAATCATCACACTACTAGCATGATACGAACATACATGTGATATAACACCTGTTCAAAACCTCTATCATTCAATTCTGTATTTGCGTTTTTCTTTCAATATACGTATGTGCGTATGTCTATGTTCACATGTCTATATGTTTTCTTAATAAAAATGAAATAGTTCAACTGCTAAATATCTTTGTATTGAAATTAATTAATTTTATGTATCGTTTTTCAGCTGCAATAATCTGTCCATTGCATCTATTTCAATGCAGGTAGCTACAAGTCTCAATTTTCGCCATTGTAAACATTTTGGGGGTTAAATACACTCGTAACAATTACATAAAACAAAATGAAATATGATTGTTAAGTTAGGAGACAATTTTTTAAACGGTATTTCAGTACTTAAAAAGTGTTTTGTTGTATATTACGGTAACAATTGAACGAAATTATCGTCTTTCTAAATGTGTCAACTACTTCAGTATTTAAATTAGTTAAATAATTAACAGGTTGATTGCCAAGGTGATTTGAGGGCACTGCTCCCAGGAGGCCATAAATTTCTTCTTACCTTTGGCTCAATTATGGATAGTCATGTCACTTTTTTGCCGCGATATTTTGCTTCTCCCGAAAATGTACCAATGGGAGCCGAGCACCATATGTCATGCTCATGGTCTCACAGTAATTTGTGACAATGCGCATCATATATGATGCTCATGAATTTGAATAGGTTAGTAATTTGTGATATCGAGCATGAGCATCATATATGGTGCTCAGTAGCGTAGCCAGAATGTGTGTTTGGGGGGAGGGGGGCAAGTGCTGTTATAGGTACACATAGAAAAATTACAAACAAAAAAATATAAAAAAAATTACAAACATCAAAGTACCAAAGTACATTGTCGGACCTCTTTGGGAAGGACCCGGCCCCTCTGGCCCCCCTTCCCTACGCCACTGATGGTGCTCATGGTGCTCATGGCCCCACAGAAAAATAAGGTGAGCACCACATATGATGCTCATGGCAGTCAACCTGTTAATCACTTTCAGCTTCTTTTGTTTTGAGGAATCTTTTTTTTTTTTTTTTTTTTAGGGGTTAAAATGTTTTCAAAAAATGATCAAATAACGGAGCTCCGATTAAAAGCCTTTACTTGCCCAACGAACTCAAATAAGCGGAGCCCCATTAGTTTATATGAGTTTAGCGAGCAGAATTCTGAATGAATGTAAATCTTTTTGAGGTTTGCGAGTACAAGCCCAAGTTTCAGTGAGTTTAGCCAGCACATGTTCAATTGTAGACTGACTATAGAATCTGTGCTAAGTGCCTAAATGAAAATGTTGAGAGAAAGGCCAAATTTTACTTCAGAACTGATGGCACATAGGCCCACACGTATTATTTATATTACGATTATTTAAACTACTTCCACAGTGAATGCTAGACAGCCCAATTTTAACCGAGCAGTGTTAGGCACACGGCCTACATTTTGACATTAAACCTAAATTTTCCATTTTTGGCGCGGATTTCATTTTAGTCTACAATTGAGTTTAATGAGGATGAGCCCGAGTTTCACTCAGTTTAATCAAGATAAGCCTAAGTGAGCGAAAGCCACAATAAATTTAGCGATCAGAAGCCCAAGTGTCATTGAGTTTAGCGAACACAAACCGAGGTAACACAAGTTCCTTGAGTTTAGAAAGCATGAGCCAGAGTATGCGCGAATTCAAAGAGTACAAGCCAGAGTGAGCGCGAGTTCGATTGAGTTTAGCGAGCACAAGTAACGCGAGTTTAGCCAGCCTGAATCCGAGAAAACGTGGGTCTAATTAAAACTAGCGAGCCAAATTCCAAGGGATCTCGACGCAAATAGGGCATCTACTCTGGTGCAAGCAGTCCTGGGTTCGATTCCCGATGGGGACACGAAATGTAAAAGCTTTTTCAGGCCAGTCATCCTGAGTAAAGTCTTCCTAAATTACAGTACGCAAATGCAGAGATGGTACTTAACATACAGGTCCCAGGCCGCTTCCCCAATCCTTTCTTCCTTCTCTTTCCTCGGATAGTGTGATCGCCATGGGACGTCATCCCTCCTACGTGACAGGCTACCATGGCCACAAAGATGCTAAAAGCCCAGAAACCTACGACTTTCAGTACCTTTCTTGATGACTTTCCACATCTTTACCATGAAGCTGCGCCTCCCAGAGTGGGGAAACAGTCTTTAAGAGTCCCTATCACTGCGAAATTAAAATACCGCTAATTTTACAGTAATTATGTGATATCTTCAAATAGATAAAAGAGAATCGAAAAGTGGATCAAGACCTCCCTAGACGATGTTATTTTGCATGAGGTACCGTTGTCACGAGTCACCTAGTAGCTTTCCGTTTGCAGTTATTTAGAAACGCGAAAATAAATGATTTTCTAAATGTCTGGAAATCGAAAGCAGATAAATGAGTCATGATAACGATATCTCACGCAGAATAATATTGTCTAGGGAGGTCATGTTCCACTTTTCGATTATCTTTTATCTATTTGAAGATATGACATAATTACTGTAAAATTAGCGGTATTTTAATTTCGCAGTGATGAGTCCTCTTAAAACGAAATATGCAAGAAAACCAACCACCCAATCATATTCTTTTCTGCTATTAAACCACATACAGCACTACAATCCCAAGGATATGAACAGACACTGGGAACCGAGACCGAAGGTTTAATCGAAAACAGTATATATTCATTATCGCATTGAGATGATGTGTGTCTGTCACTCACTCAACTCACCAAAAGCCACAATCACGTTGGGTTGTCGAAGGTGGAGTGGCAATAAGTGACACCGTTTTGCGCCACACTCCAGACCACAAGCTATAAATAACGCATATACTTCAGCCGCACAAGTATACCGTATAAATATATATTTCGCTGTTTCGTGAAGGCAATTCCGACCCAAGAACCTGATTTATAATAGCCATTTACGCCTCTTCTGTGATGACAGCGAGAACTACACTTGAGGTGTACAAGAACGAAAGTTATGAGCAGAATAGGTTTGCATGCAATGTAAAACGGTAGCCTTGTACACTATATTCCTTTCATTTATACAACATTGTGGTTTACTCGTTGTATAGACCATTGAATATAACAGGAAAACTTTCCAAGGACAAGATTCACTATTTTACACTGAGATACATGAACTGTAGGGAACATACTGTACTCGATGTCCGTAAAATATGTTTGCCCATATTTAAATGTCAAATTGTATACTATTGTACTGGTAAAACATTGATAATAAACTTTCTGAAATTCGTCTAATTGTAAAATTAAGTTATGGGCATTGCTGTGATGAAAAGTAGCTATTTGGATGGATAAGAATGTACCAATTTTCCTTTTATATTATGTCAACTAGAGAGATATTAATAAAAAAAAAATTATACACTCTTTTCCATTATTTTACGTTGGAAATATTATACAGTAGACTTCTGATTATCTGGCCTTATGTGGCTGAAGAACAGGCCAGAAAAAAAAAAAACTGGATATAACAGTTCTATAATAGCTCACTTCCTGCCCCACCCACACCATTAAAAAACATACTTTTTATATCAAAACCTGCTCTTATTCACATTTTCTGACCTCTTAATACTTTACACAAATCTTTGTTATGCACTGTACCATACATTTGGAAATTTATTACAGAAAAAGACCTTTTTAAGATAAATTTATTCTGACATGAGCTTATGTAGTTTGGATCCCACGTTAAGCTCTAGGTTCACGTCTTATATGGCTTCGCAGCTAAAATGGACGCTAAACTCTATAATCAATATACAGAAAATCGTAGATCAACTTGTTCTATAACCAACAAGCATAGAAGTAACGTTATATATAAACCAACACAGAATTAATGTCAATTTAAATAAGCTTGTGCGATGATTTCAGTCACTATAATGCAGAAACAACTTTACACAAGCACTAACAACATCAATATAAATATATTTCAGAAGACCTGAAGAGATGTTTTCTTATTCAATTTATCTCTTTTATTTCCCTTACTCCTGAGACCGATTTTAACTTTAATATTAACTTAGCGATGCACGCACCAACTTTAATAAAAATGTTCATAAAGTTTAAGAAAATTATCTCGAAGCACATGGACAGATACAGAAATAGATATTGATTCGAATGGTAGATACTCGCTTACTTGCACTTAAATTACCCTCGAATTTGTTTGATATTTTAACTAATAATAATAATAATAATAATAATAATAATAATAATAATAATAATAATAATAATAATAATAATAATAATAATAATAATTCTTTTCAATTACCGAAAAAGCTAATTAGACTAATTAAGACATGTTTAAATGAATCCCAAAGTAAAGTCCGACTAAGAACATTTTTTGCCACGAGCTTTCATGACGAGAATGGCCTGAAACAAGGAGATGCGTTGTCGCCATTATTATTCAACTTTGTCCTGGAATGTCCTGTAAGGAAAATTAAAGATACCAATCAGAGCCTTGAAATGAAATTAAATAAAATCTAAGTTTTACGTCCTACGCCTACGTTACGCCGGGTAGGCTAAAGGAGACGGTGATGATGAGAAATGAATGAAATGGTGGAATGAAGAAAGTGTGAGGAAACGGGAGAACCCCGAGGAAACCAACGCACACGGTGTTTCTCCAACATAAGGTTAACTTGGCGCGAGCTGGAATCGAACCAGGTCCCAAGCACCAGAGGTGAACGCTCTACGGCTGAGCCACCGCGGCCCCCAACCAGGACCAAGAGTTGAATGGTGTTCACCAGGTTATGGGCCTATGCTGATTATGTAAATTTAATAGGAGTGATAGGAGAACAATAGAAAGAAATGCAGAGATCTTAAACGTTTGCAGGGACATGAGTTTAGAAGTAAATGCAGAGAAAACTAATGGAAGTTCGTCGGGATCGTGATACGGCAAATTATGGATGCGTTAAAATATCAAATAATACTTTTGATAAAGTGGAAACTTTCAAATATCCAGGATCAATATTAACAGACGAAAACCATATTCACGAAGAAATTAAATGTCGATTAAAAGCACGGAATTCGTGTTATTATTCAGTTCAAAATATCTTATCGTCCCGAATATTCGAGGAATTTGAAATATATAAAACGATATTTATTAAACGAGGAATTTGAAATATATAAAACGATATCGTTTTATTTAAAATATATAAAACGATAACCATAACTAATGTTCTGCATTGTTGCGAAACATGGTCGCTTACTCTGAGGGAAGAACTTAGACTGGAAGTATTTGAGACCAAGATCCTGAGACAAATATTCGAACTCAAGAAGAACGGGAATGGGGAATGGCGGAAATTTCATAACGAGGAACTACATAATTTAAGCTATTTACCAAACATTGTTAGGGTCATCAAGTCTAGAAGGCTCAGGTAAGCAGATCATGTAGACAGGATGGAAGAAAGTAGGAACGCTTTCAATGTGTTAACTGGAAGACCAATCGGAAAACGACCATTAGGCAGACCTAGGTGCAGATGGGAGGACAATATTAAAATGGACCTCACAGAAATAGGAATACAAAGTACAAACTGGATCCAGTTGGCTAAGAATAGAATCAGTGGAGAGGTTTTGTGAACGCAGCATTGAACCTCCGGGTTACATAGAGCATAGAGTTTTAATAATAATAATAATAATAATAATAATAATAATAATAATAATAATAATAATAATAATAATAATAATAATTCATTTTCTCTGATTTTTCAGCCTTCAGCCTAACAATATCTGAAAGAACCTTCATTACTAAACATGTTCTATTCTCCACATGTAATACAGGGTTAAACGATATGAATATAAATACGAATACAGAAAAAACAAAGTTATTGTTCCAGAGCACAAATATTTATCTTACTAGCTTTCAACTAGTAGCAACTTGAAAATACACAACCTATTATTTTGGAGACGACGAGATATCCAAGGAGGCGTAATGGATTATGTGAACCACATGCATGCATGCATGCGCTGAGGTGACCACCAATAAATTTTGCACCCGACAAAATCACGTAGTTAGGTAATTTGTCTGCTGGGGGCTTCTTCCTTTACCAGTTTCTTCCCTTCCCCTCCCTTCTGCATATGTGTACGTAATACATACATCTGTCTTCATACAAGCCGGATACCATTCATAGGAACCTGATTCAACAGCCAGATAGCTACCTTCTTATTAACTGCTAAATTGCGTAGGAAATTGGGTTTGCTGAGGCAGCCCTGTAACTACTAGGGGCCTTTATGAGATTAGAAACTTCAGGCAAAACGTAGCTACAGACTTTTTTTTTTAAATTTCTTTTTGGCTTTTGTTTCTTGTATTATAATCAGTTTGGTGTCAGGTCTTTCGAGCTGTAGCCCAACTTTATCACACCTGTCGGTAAAGATATATGTGCGCTTCTTTGCTGTGTTTAAGCAGATCTACGTATTATATTTCCCCCAAACGATCGATGGCCTTTATCTTCCTTTTCTCTTTTTCCTTTTAATAAACTACTTGTTTTTTTTTTGGGGGGGGGAGGAAAAGGAGAGAACTTCTTGTTTGACAACAAAACTGGTAACAACTGCATGAAACTCGATTATCTGTCAAGATTCGACACTGAATATTTCGTGTTTTCAGTACCCATTCTGGATGGACTGACTTGCCAGCCCACAACGCTAGCAAGAAAGGTGTTCTACAAAATTATATACGAGTAAGATGAAGGAAGAAAGAACAGTACCCCGCGGGGGCGTAGCCGTCAAGAAACAATCAATTTTAGTGTTATCAAACAAGCTATTCAACACGCACGTTAACTTCCCTTTCTACTATACTTTAGTATCATCAATTTGAAAACATGCAGGGTTTCCAGCTTCATCTATTTATGAACTTTTCTGGATCTTGACTGAACTGAATGAAAACTTGGCAAGCAGGGCCGTAACTTGTGGGGGGCCAGGGGGCAACTGCCTCCCAGGGAAGCTCCCCGTAGTTCGAGGGAGGTCCACTTTAAGACTTTTTTTTTTTTTACTCCATATACGATACGAACATGAAATTGTAAATGAAGCATCAAACAGGTTCACTACATTACATAAACAAAACAGCACACAAAAGGTAAATAAAGCAAAAATGAGTCGTGGGCCCATTTCAATAAAAAAAATGTCTACTATTAGGGGCCCTAGAAATAATATTTATTCGTATGGCTTTGGGATTTGTCAATATTGTCCCCTTAATTAATCTGTCATGTATGAAACGGGTCCAGGGGCGTGCGAGAGGGCCCACAAAGAGTAAGAGAAAGATGGAAATAAGGGAACTATTTTCGAATTTTGCAAAAGGGCCCAAAACCACTTTTTCTCTAAGAGGCCTAAATATTAATGATTGTCCTCCAGGAAAAAAATCTACGTTACGGCGCTGTTGGCAAGTTTTCTCACCGGATGTTATATCCAGCAATACATTTAGGATGAAATAGAGTGAACGTATTTGGGTGACGACAGTATCGATACATTTTCTGGCCTCAACAGAACGTTGGTGAGCAATATTGAACTAAATTGTACATCTTCTGTGCTATGTAGATCGTATAGGCTAGATTAGAAAATAAAATTTTCTGCCTCTATGCTTGAGCCTTTTTATATCAAGTGTGCTCTTGCTGGCATCGCTATCAATGTATTTTTCCTTTATCTCCCTCGAAAGAGGAAGGACAAGTTACTGTGGCTAATATCTTTCAATAGTTGGCTGCGGACAAAATTGCTACATTGAATTATTTCACCGGCTTTGCTGTGCCCTGTATTGTTAGCCATTCTAACAAGGTAGGGTACCCCGATGTAACACACCGATTTTGATAAGAATGCACAGACATAGAGAACATCGAAAAATAAGTGACCCGTATTTTTTAATACCGGCCAACAAGCGCATTGAAAGGGTCAAATAGAGGCATAAATATGGGATCAAAATGATATTATGTGGAATATAGCGAGAACGAGAAGAGATATCGGAAGAGGTTAAATGTACGAAACACTACCCGTAGTCGATACAAGGCAATGAGGTAGAACAGACCCATGCGAAGAAAGGAGAACATCCGGAAATGGACCAATCACGTGTACAACATTGTCAGAATGTGTTACGGAAATGAGTGAAGAGGTTGGCAATGAGCACGAAGAAAGACGAAACGAAAACAGAAAATATGTGTTTTTGCTCTGGGTATATATGTCGCCCGTATGCGAAAGAGACGCAGATTCATCTCAATGCACGAAGATAGGAGAACACGTAGGAAGGATGTAAACTCCGTTCGTATAAACAGCCAGCGAGACAGTACTGCGCAGTGTGTTGTATATATCGCGTACTGGGAACAACGATGAGATGGAGATTAAAAACGAAAATGTGTGTAGGCAGTAGTAACACAAAAACAGAAGTCACTGTTACTGTTACTTTGTACGAGTATCTTTTGAAAGCCTTCTGGATAATTTGGCGTCCCTCTTAGGTATAATTCGGGAAGCTGATCCTATATTGTGATAAAATTGAAGCTGAGGGTCGATGTGCCAGACCAGAGACGTTCAGATCACAAGCTCAGCTCTTGGATTCAATCGGGAATGATCTCAATAAATTAAGCACGAGACCGACAGCGCCCAAGCCCAAGTGATTGCTAAATAGCCATCTCCGGCGCTGACTACGTATCACTCAGATGAACGAATACCGTATGGCCAGCCACAGGCCTTCAAAAATTGTAGCAACAGGAAGACACACGATGCACACAGACATAGGCGCCGCCTACGTGGGTGCTCCGGGTCTCAAGTAAAAATTTCTGATATTTAATAGGTGCTGAGCACCCATTGAATTTTTGAGTTCGAATTAACTCCGAAATTACACTTTCATGCAGTGAATAATAATAAGAAACTACAGTGTATGTGATCCCAGGTTAAATTTTAGATAGGTATGCATAGGTGTTGAATAACAATTTATCAATACCTATTTCAGACTCTTCAGGTTTAAGGCATATCGATGATCGAGCGATATAACATTACAACGATAATAATAATCCGCAAGTGTAATTTTGTATAATTATTTAAAAAAAGAACTTGGTATTTGATGTTAATTATTTTTTTTTAATTTTCACTCAAATTATCCTGAAATGTTCTAAAGGTTTGACTGTAATCATTATTATTTGAATAATTTTCTGCCTCCTTACTTTTGCCAAATTCACAAAATCTTAATGTTTAGGAATTTTGTCCAATATAAAGTTTAGGAAATTGTGCTAAAATAAATTAAAGATTTAAAAAAAAATGCCTTTGCAATTTAAAAATAATTTCACGGTTCATTTTATTTCAGCACGTGTTGATAGTCTTTCTCGCCTTTTTGGAAGAATTTGGGAGCCATTGGTCCATTCGATCTAAAAAAAAAAAAAAAAAAAAAAGTCTGGGCACTCATTGAAAAACTTAAAAGTCGGCTTCTATGCACACTGAGATAGCAATACAAAATATACACACAGAAAGGATACAAAACAAGATACAAGTAACGAAGAACGAATATTCTTTTCTGTAACGCAACGAAGGTGCAGTAATTACGGTACTCTTGGGTAGGATCAAGCCAACTGTCATATTATCTCTATACACCTGCACAAAATGAAAAAAAAAGGGGGGGAGGTATCGAGAAGGAAGTAAAGAAGAAAGGCATGTTCTTTACCAGTTTGAAAACTAGTCCACGCAACATTTCATGCCGGCCACCCACAAGCGATATGATGCGAATAGTATGTGCGCAGCTGAAAACAGTAGCAGCATCAACACCACAACTGAATACCCATAGGAAAAGTTATGAAGAATAACATTACGTCTATCACAACACACTTCCTTCACTTGACTATAATTAACAATCTTCAAATAGATCTCATCCACTACGTAGAAATTTGATTAACTTCGTAAATTAAGCTTAATTATACATAATTATAGATAATGGTCAATATAGAGTGTATTTCGCACCATTCGTAAACAATCACTGAAATGCAAGGTGTGTTTTAAGACAGTAACGGGGTTAGATAGTGTTAATGGTCCATAAATCGACATGAATTACTAACTGTTTTCTTTCTCTCTTAAGGGGATGTTGTAGTATAGTGGTTACAGCGCTGGACTCACGTTTGCTTGGTTCGATTCCCGACCGGTATTTCCCAATTTTCGGCGTCCACCCAGCGTTGTGAGGCAAGCTGGAGAGACACGTGAATAGAAGAAGTGACGGCCATTAGGTCTAAAAAGCTCCTGATACGTGTGTAAAAGGGGGTTGCCACGTTAGAAGAACTTGTATAGATATGCCACATTGACTTGATCCCTAGTCTTCCGTTGCAAGCGCTGCTATCGGCTGACGGAATACCACTTGCTTTCTCTCGCTTAGCAACACCTGGACCCTTATTGGGTCAACGTGTGGGTGTGTGAGGGTGCGAGCTTTAGTTCGCATTTTTGCCATGGCTCAAGACAATTTGGCAGCACAATAGCTGTCATTAAAAAAAATCTTGAAACCCTACCATATTTCACCGTGTACACATAGTCTTGAAAGGGTCATAAAACATTTTTTCCATCTTGCAAGGAGTTGAACAGTGTGCAACTTTCTGGGACGTCTTCCTTCTACCTGCTATCGCCCTTCCGCTGACATAAAGGAAAAACCAGTTTCGCCGCTTCCGAAACAACGGATTCTTTTGGACAGAGTGGGGAAGTGCGCCAAAATACACGTTTTTAATGAGGAGGTTCACTGTTTGTCCATTAGAGTGCAGTCCTGCATAGGTGGAAATACCTTTCTTGCTTTCAAGAAGTTGTAATATGTAAACAGTAAATAGAAAGATCGGGTTGCAAGTTATTTTTTTTATGACAGCTACAAGATTCATTTAACGTGCCAATGTGGCCTTAGGGACAGCACGCTGACCACGTGTTCGTCGCCAGCTTGGACGTTCTTCAGCCAGTCAATAAGTCCTAGGCTAGTCGAGAAAGCGTTACCGCCTGCAGCGAACGCGGCCAAAGTGACTATTCAGTAATTTTACTTTCACCAGATGTGCAAATCATACTGTGAGCCAGTCAGGGTTTCCAGGTCTTTTTGCCAGGTCCAGGTGTGTAATAGCAGAGTTCCAATACTCTGCACAAACCATCTTCCAAGCAGCTGTTTCTTGCTACAATCCCTTTGCCTGGCAACACGTCTTTCCTTTTTTTCCCTTCCTTTTGAAATCTTTTAAACAGCAGGCGGTCTATTGTTCCGACCCGCACCAAATACGCTCGAGCTGACGTTTTCTCAGCGATTTTATTGCTTTCGCATTTGTGATTAGCCATCTACTTTTAAATACAGGGTCAGCGTATTCCAAGAGTACGCATGAGCAATAAATACGCTTTGCGATCGCCTCAAATAGCCGGGTACAGATAGCATTCGAGCGGATCACGTCCATAAGGGCTGTCATGTCAGTGGTTAGTTTTTTTTCTTTCAAACTATAGGAAATAATATACAATTACTAAGAAGTGTTATATTAAATATTATGAGATATAAAATCAGAAGTAAAACTTAAGTGCGACACGTTAACATTCATCCATTGCAAACACGATATAGAGCAGGCCTGTCCATGAATTGGCTCCCGGAGCCAAAGCGTGAGCGGGCACGAGCGAAGATAAGAACAGATGAGCACAGGTGCTGCTAGCTTCGCTTCTTCCACTGCATCCGATAAGTGTTGCCAACCACACATGATGGCGAAAAACCTATGGCCAAGCCTGGCCAGAAATTCGCACGATGATAAGCATTGTGCAGACGCAAGCGTGAAATGTGCAGGTGTGCTTTCCCCCTCCCCATTTCGAAAGCAGTGACGCGAAAACACTGCAGGAAATAAAATTGGTACGTTTTTTGGTTGAGGAAGACGCATGATAGAGGTTACAGTTAGCGCTGAAGTAACTAACAAATGAACAAGAAAGAAAGAAAGAAAGAAACTAATATTAAACATGTCATCTTACAGACGCAAAAACGACTGCAAAAATCGGAAACAAATTGTTTCAGACCTTTTTAGCTTGCTTACACAATTCGTGACGTTGTATTACATTAGCACTCGGTCTGTAATTTGTCATTCGCTTCACGTTTGCTAAGTTGTAAACGCCTTTCGTTGTTGCTAGATTGATAGGAGAACGATGGGAGGTTGAAAATAATAATAATAATAATAATAATAATAATAATAATAATAATAATAATAATAATAATAATAATAATAATAATAATAATACGCATTATTATTATTATTATTATTATTATTATTATTATTATTATTATTATTATTATTACTATTATTATTATTATTATTATTATTCGGACCAAAGAGGGATGAAAATGGGGATTGGAGGAAATTCATAACTAGGAATTGCATAGTTTATACCGCTCACCTAACATTATTAGGGTTATGAAGTGTAGAAGGCTCAGGTGGGCAGGCCATGTAGCCAGAATGGAAGAAATTAGAAACGCTTTCATAATTTCAACTGAAAACCCAATTTGAAGAAGACCACTAGGAAGACCTAGGCGTAGATGGGAAGACAATATTAAGATGGATCTTGCAGAAATAAGAGTACAGAGTAGAAACTGGATCCAGTTGGCTAAGGACATAAGTTAGTGGAAATATTTTGTAAACGCGGCATTGAACCTTCGGGTTCCATAGACCATAGAGTTAGTTAGTTATTATTACCTAAAAGAAATGTTCAAATGTTGTTTAGAGACAATTACACAGAAGAACCGAGTTTCGACCAAACACTAATTTGCCGGAAGGAAATTCCAGTGCAGTCCAGCCTGCTTTAAGGGGATGTCTACCCACTTGCAAGTGTTTCAGGATCCCTATAAGATAACACGTAGATATTTCTATGTGAATATTTAACAAGATATTGCACTTACCGTCTCAAAATTTTCCATGATATTTTCCAACAGCAATACCTATATGTTCATGGTTTCTGTTTTTGATTTAATGCCCCAGATCAATTTAGATTAATTATAATGTATACTTCCGTTTACACTTGGCAACGTAGAGGATAGAATTTCTCCAGGAATTGAGAGCTCTCTGCTGAACCTCTAGCCCTAATAGTCTTCGCGTCACGTGGTAGTGATTTATGAGCGCTTCTGGCTAAAAACAAATGTTGTCTCTGTTTCTTCCTTTTTTTTTTTTTTTTTGTCAAAAACTTGTTTTGGGCAGCTTTGTCCTCAGTTTTGTCCACTGCCTCTATCGAGATAGCAGTTATACAATGGAGATCGTTTGCAGATCTCATAGCAGATAATGTAACATTCTTTGAAGAAACTCGAAGACTGACATACGAACCGCGTGACAATTTGGGTAGGGAATCTGGAGCGTTGCAATTTTGTGTTCTGAAGTCCGCCTTATCACACAAGATGAAATGACCATAAACAAGAGACTTGTGAAGGAAGAAGGAAAATGTTCTTAGTAATTATATCCAATTGTTTCCACATTTTTCACCTTTCCCCCCGAAAGATTCCTTCGAAAAGGGAAAGAGGGGAGGGTGATTTTGTGACCCTTGAGTTTTAGAATAGTCTTGAAACGAACTGCAAAGTGCACTTACTGGAAATTCTACTGTCGTTGTGCTATAATATCTGTGTTGCAAGAAGTGTGACAAAATGAAGGAATCAAAGAGGAAAAGAATTTGGTACTCTCTCCTTCAAAAAGAAAGTCTCGCCAAGCTAATTCATATGTGTGGTCGATCTCAGAGTATGGAGTTCAGAGACTGGATAGTTAATATTTACCATTCAGGATTACCTTACAACCAATTAAATTCCATTTTCACCTAGCTTAGGCTGGGTTTGGGCAACTCCCTCTTGTGCAGTCGCCTGGACCCAGATCAGGCTCGTATTTATGGACATGTGTCTATTTCCGGATCACTTCGGAATTGATCCTTCGTTAATAACCATTCAAGTTCATTACTATATTTCCTGAATTATCCAGTAAACCTTTCTCCTCCAATCCTTTATCTTTCTTCATTCTTTCTCTTTTTCTTTTCTTCTCTGCCTCCCTCTGCTACTCTTCTTTCTCACTCTTCTTTTTCCTAACACTAACAAAACTGAAAAACGGTGTCGTGACGGGGAGTAGTCGCTATCAGCACGGTCAATAAGCTGTTTCGATAGTTTTTTTTTTCTTCGGGAGTCCGATATGGAATGATTAACTCGAAAATGAACATATACAGAAAGAATAATAATAATAAAATTTATTCATGATTTCAATTATCAGATAGGAGAGTATTGTATTTCTTCCTTACTTCGGGCGACTCCTCCTTCCACCCACGAATAAAATTACCCGTATACATGACAATAGGAAGGTATTTCGTTGAAAAATATGCTTTTTGTAGAATCATTTTAATTTTAGGCATATAGTCATTCTACTCCTTTTCATAATGTAATTAATATAGATGTATGCACAGTATAAATGTAATGTGTTAGAGATGTAATAAACTATTTCGTTGATAATTGTTTTTGGTAGAATCATTTGAATTTCAAGCATAACGTCATACTAAGGGGTTCCATAATATTGTGGTTAGAACTTTTGACTCCTGTTCGCGTGATTCTAGGTTCGATTCCCTACTAGAATACTCAGATCATTGGCGTTTGCTCATCGTTGTGAGGCAAGCTGGGGAGCCACGTGATTAAAAGACGTGACAGTCTATAGAATTAATATAAATGTATACACAGTACAAATGTTGTTTGACAGTAGTAAGGTATTTCGTTGATATGTATATACTATTTCTAGGATGTATACATTTCTTTGTATACGACTTTTATAATGTATAATGTATTCTTATAATCAAGAACGAAATTTTAAAATTCTTCTTCTTCTTATTATTATTATTAAGTATTCTGCCTTTTGGCCGGTCCTGGGACTGATGAGATTTTTTTCGTTTCTTCTTAATTTTCAGTTTGGACCTTGAAATATTTCTTCCATGTTTCTCGATTTTCAGCTTCTTCTTAATAATAATTAATTATTAATGCTTAATAATAATTAGGCATAACAATGTTAGAAAACTGAAATATTTTAACAGAGCAGTTGATTTCCACGAATGTCTAATAACAAATTTTACCACCCAAGTGAGATTTATACCACTTGACACTATGGTTCGGAACTCATGACTGTCATATTTGTGTTACAAGGTTATTTTCTAAAGACAGCTGTTTATTAGTCTAAAATCTAAACTCAGCAATACAGCCCATAGGGGCCTGGACATGCCAGCTGATAAACATTCATAACCTAGAAGATCGTGATCAGTGCAATGACATCAAACAATCCTTTCGTCTTTCTTGGCCAGAGATCGCTACCACTTTATTCGGATAGTTCTCCATTTCTTTCACGATGTTGACTCAACTTCGGAAGTTGTGAGCTTACACTGGCAATCGAATCCTATTCTACGTACAATGGAGACACAATATAACGAGATTCAGCTAAGGAAAAACTCCTAAATAGTCATTAGTAGGAAAAGAAGCTGAGTACTATTCAGGAATGAATTGTTGATCATCTCTTAGGGGGAGGATATTTTCGAGAAAATGTACGCATGGAAAATAATAATAATAATAATAATAATAATAATAATAATAATAATAATAATAATAATAATAATAATAATAATAATAATAATAATAATAATAATAATAACACAGCTACACAAAAAGAATAAAAGTTCTGTGCACCAGACCCCAGGGTATGGATTCAAAATATTTTGGTACCCAGAATCCAAATTTCGAAACCCCAGGACGATTGACCGTGATATTTTTTTTTAAATGGGCGATAAACATAAGCAAACGTAAAACAGCACTTACGTTCTCCGCCCATAAAACAAAGTTGACACGGTCAAATCGTCCTGCAGTTTCGAAATTTGGGTTCTGGGTACCAAAATACATCGAATCAATACCCTGGGGTCCAGTGCACAGAACTTTTATTTATTTTGTATGGTTGTGTAATAATAATAATACTGTATAAGGAAAAGGAATGAAGACGTACTAAAGGAAGCTAATGAAGGACGACAGATCATGAAGATAATAGAAAAAAAAAGAAACAGCATGCTTGGACATCTTATTCGGCACTCCGATTGGATCACCATGTTGATAGGGGAAAAGGCAGAAGAAAAACCAGGAAGTGGAAGATCAAGGATAGAAAAATCTATAAGTTTTACGTCCCACAGTTATGCCTGGTAGGTTAAAGGAGCTAGTGATGTTGTGAAAAGAAGGAAATGCTGGAATGCAGAAAGTGGAAGGAAACGGGAGAACCCCGAGAAAAACCCCACACATGGTGTTTGTCCTCCACAAAGTTCACTTGGTGCGAGCTGAGATCGAACTAAGGACGCCATGCATTAGAGGTGAACGCTCTACCACTGACCCACCGCGGCCCGATCAGGGATAGATGCAGTTACGAAAAAGAGACCTTATCAAATTATAAAACAGCTCTCCCAGGGGAGAGAAAAGTTTTAAAATTTCCTTCTTGCGCATCAACCTATGATTGAAGTGAGAAAGATTATTATTATTATTATTATTATTATTATTATTATTATTATTATTATTATTATTATTATTATTATTATATTGAGAATGTACTTCTGGGTTTCCTCCTTAAAAAATACACGCACTATTTCCAATTATGGTTATCCTACTTTTTACAAATTTGTCTTTTTTTTCCTCTGTCTTTCATTCCCATCATGCGATGGGTGGGCCATAGAAGGTGACGCCTTTTCTGTGGCCAGAGTGATCAAATTTGTCTAATTCAATATTGGTTTAAATAGTATTAGTTTTCAAGCTACATATATGAGTTCTTTGACTAACTGAATAGTGCACGCCCCTTCTGACTCACTCGCCACTATTTAACATTAAATTTCAGATGCCTCGATATACTTGCATAAGTTTATTATTTCTAAAATAAACATTACGTAAAAGGTTATTCAGATTGGTATCAAGTTTTTCTGACATTTGTATATTACGCATATCTTTCTTAATTTGCATTACTCACATTACCCCAGAGAACGAACAAATTTTAGACTTCTGGTTTGAACTTCTCTTACAATAATACGAGGAACAAATTTACCATTATTGACGATGCGGAGGGGAGGAGATTTTCTGGACTAGGAAGGAATGTGTGCGGGTGCAGAGCAGAGGTCTGCACGGGCCGGAATTTTCAGCCCGGGCCCGGCCTGTGAATTTACAATGTGAGGCCCGACCCGAGTCCAAAATATGTCTTAGCATTTAGGCCCTAGCCCGGACTGAGCTCTGTGAGAATCAAATGAGCCCGAAATAAGCCCGAATTGCAGAAACTTAATTATTAATGCAAAATTGTATTTTTATTTACAGCAATTCGAGGTTTGATTTTGCAGTTGTGTTTTAAAAGTCCTCCAGAAAGAACGGTGCAATTTGTATCGTTTTACACTATATTTACAAAGTTAGGCCCGAAAAAGTCCGAGAAATATGGTTGTATATTTAAAAATTCACAGCCCGAACCCAGGGGCGTCATTTAGGAGGACAGGGAGAGGCATTTGCCCCCCTCCCGAGTTTGAGATTTATATAATTTTATCAATAGCATAGTAGTAAATCAGTGAAAAACGCGAAATTTTACATATATCAAGGGGTCTTGGCTCCCCAAGCCAAATCTGAAATGACGCTACTGCCCGAACCCCTCCCGGGCCCGAAGTGATACATTCTTTGTAGGTCCGAGCACGTGTAGACCTCTAGTGCAGAGGCGTTTCAAGTGGTGGGCGACTGCCCACGGCCTTGCATCTTTAGGGACCTCGCAAAGACCAACGAGCCTAAATCGATTTAGCACTCACTTTTGTCGATGCAACAATAGAAACAAATATGAATTCGGACTTAATTACAGAAAAACAATACGCTTCAAACTAACTTTTCATCTATTCGTATATATTAGATCGCTAGCATACGCGACAGGCGGCGAGTTTATTTTAAAATTGCAATAATGAATGTGTATAAGTCTTTATCGTTGAGATGAATTGTTTTCGATAAATTTTATTATAATTAGCAATTTTTAAAAAAGGGGGCAAGAAGGACTCGTAAACCTTATTCGCCTTCTGTGCAGATGGTATGGTAAAAATCAATACTGGATAATGAAAGTGTAAGTGTAAAGGCTAATATGGAACAAAGAAACAAAAGAGAACTTCTTCAGAAGGGAATTGGGAGGGGAGGGGATGAGAGTACAATGCTGTGACACTTAAAATGCGTCTTGATTTGTATACTTCAACAAACTTTTCTTATTAGATTACGCAATTTCTAGTTTCTTACTCCGATTATTCGAAGTATTCAAATGTTCTCGGAGGGAGTGACCGCCCCTCCCTTTAATCCGTCCGTGGTGTCATTCAGTTTGGCTTTTCGCTACTAATTCAAAGTGCTTTCCGAAACAAGTTGTCTTCTTGTGACAGCAGGGGGTGGAAGAAACAAACAAACCGTGAAAGGAAGAAAGAAGAGGTTTTGGGCTCTTCCAGTCCAGACCATTCTAACCACTGAGAAGTGAGAATCACAACGTGATTTTTCTGGTAAGAGCGTCCTTTTAAAAGCAGCTAACAAGCAAACAGATGGTCAGCCCTCTCCCCTCTGCAGCATACTTTTTATTCTCTGTTGCCAAACTTACTGAAGAATATATTGCAATTAATCTAACGCATGTAACGTAAATTGGAGACCGTGGTTGGATTTATATGGGTCTTGTGTATTTGTATTAAAAATTTCAAGTTATTACCTGCAATACTTTGTTAGAAATTACCATATTAAATTTTACATGTTATCAAATGGAGAGTTAGAAACCTAAGCGGAGATGGTAGGAGATCCCCTTAAGCGTTATCCGTGCAACCCACGTTTCATGTTCAAGACATTGGGAATAATTGTTCGTATCATTCAGTTGGAACGTTTCCTTTCGAATTTACGCTATTACAGTAGGCCTACAACATTGTGACTTTCAAAATCAGTCAGTAACTATCGAAGAAAGACAAGCGTGTAGCTTCAGTCGTTGAAATGATTTAACATTCTTTTTCACTTTTAACAAGCCACCGGCAAGCAACCAGCCAGGGAAAATACATTTTTCCTTATTAAAAAGACACTCCTTGTTAAAAAAAAAAAAAAAAGAAACTAATTGCAGTCACTAACGGTCACACTTAAAAATGGAAAATCTCTTTGGTTCTCTTAATATTTTG
Source organism: Thermobia domestica (assembly GCF_964235325.1). Taxonomy (NCBI): domain Eukaryota; kingdom Metazoa; phylum Arthropoda; class Insecta; order Zygentoma; family Lepismatidae; genus Thermobia; species Thermobia domestica. The sequence goes on from NC_137460.1 coordinate 41,728,331, forward strand.
TTTGATTCTTTGCGATCAAAGTAACTTTAAAAGTGGAGTAAGAAATACTATTCTTCCTATTGATAGTGTAATAGTGGCTTCTAATCTCCACAACCAACCCCTTGCTAAGCCTATTCGTACACACATACATGCATAAGCTAATTTTCTGGAGATATACTTAGATAATTACAAACAAGTGCTACAGTTTTTTTTCTTATCAACAGATTATCTCTTTTCCTAAAAAGCGAAACAACATAATATAACAAACCCACACTCGGATATAACAAACCCACATCCCTCTTTAACAAAAGGAAAGAAAAAAGAAGAAAAGGAACGTACATAGTTTATCATTTGATTGCTGTTACAAGTTTGTATTGTCTATAGTTAACGGTTACCACATTGTAAAAAAAAACACTTTACACTAAATGGCAATCAGTTACCATACATACTTTTTTTTTTTTTTTTGGTAAGCTAGTGATTACCGTCAAGGTTGACAACACTTCCGCTCCTCTAAGGACAAAACCCGAAGATCCACGAAGCACGAACAATGGTATTTGCTCGTAGAATGCTCGTGAGCGTTCACGAGGAGAGTTTCCACTATCTGCTCGCCGTGGGCAGGGCTGATATAGAGGAATCTCAACTCCGATGGTTCGAACATTTTAACGGTAATAGAAAAACAGACGAGGCTACACCAGGAGGATTATGAATAAGAAGACAAAAAAGAAGACAACATGCAAGGGTATAAGTAGGCAAGATATCATTTTGAGATGGTATCATAGGGGGAAAAAATTAACGAAAGACAGAAGAAACCTCAACTACAGACCTATTACACAAGACTGACGTTGTCTTGTCTAGAAAAGGTATTGTGTATAACTTTCTTATGTATTTCGTACATAAAATTAACTGAATAGAACATCTTGATTAATAAAAGTGATCCTACTTAGGGTGACCATAGTTCCAATAGTTCAAAGTGTGACACCTAAAAAAGTTGCACTACATGTTTGTTTTGGAATGAACTATTAATTTCATAGTAAAACAGTACTACAAAATGAAAACGTGAAAGAAAACAGTATTTATTATGAACCTGAAAACATAACAAAGTAATGTTACATAATGAAAATATACAGTAATTAGTATATCCAATATAAATAAAATAAAGAGTTTGTTTGTGTGTTTATTTGTTTGTCTGTGTGTGCGGACTGGAGACCAGACGAGTGGACCGCAAGTTACCAAAATTTACCTTGGTCCAGGACCCAGATCAAGACGAAGCGTTTTTTTTTTAATTTCGAACCAGGGGGTTTCAGGGGGGACGTTTACCGGGATCGGCCTGTGGACCAGACAAGTTGACCGAGTTACCAAATTTTGGTCACGGATACCTTGGTCCAGGCCCCAGACCAAGGCGAAGCGTTTTTGTCAAAATTCGAACAAGAGGGACGTTTACTGGGACATGTAAAAATAGTAGAAAATGACCGATATTAGTGTCGAATTCGCAGTTTTCGCGGTCACTGAGATCAATGGTGAAACTTCGATCGCATTAACTTCCAAATTCACCCTATTCGACTGTGGGTTGGGAGTCACCGGGGGAGGGGGGATACCGAAACATGTAAAAAGTAATTTAAAATGACCGATATTAGTGTCAAATCCATTGTTTTCGCGGTCGCTGAGATCAATGGTGACACTTCAATAAGCGATGACTTTCAAATTCAGCTACCAGTGTATGCGCGCCAGGAATCATTGGGAGAGGGGATATCGAGACATAAAAAAACTAGCCCAAATGACCGATATTAGTGTCAAATCCATAGTTTCGCGGTCGCTGAAATGAATGATGATATTTCCACAGACGTTGACTTCCAAATACAACCTCCATGCGAAGAATGGGTATATTCAGCTAGTAATACAATAAAACTTAATTATGATGTATAGTTGAGACAAGAAATCTGTGGGAAAATATTATTTTACAATATCGGAACAATATTTTGTATTCTCAAAACGGGACCATTTCGATAAATCAGATCGTACAAACTAATGTTGCCGGCGAGACAAGACGAGACGAGAAGAGAACTAAATTTTCTTGTCTCACCCTGATTTATTTTATGTCCTTCTATATTTCTTGCGGCGGGAGTATATAACCCAGAAGTGTTCATAACCCTTCCGCGCTACGAGAAATTTACGAAGGGTGTGATAAAGCAAAATTTAAATCATATTTAAAGAATGAGTCAGAAAAAACTTGGCCAGTAACTTTGCCCAAAAAAGTAGGTAAAGAAATGAAAAGAAGAAAGGTCGTTTTAATACTTTAGTTGACTATAAAGTAAAAAATATTAAACACACACAAGATATCATAAAGAACTAATTATGGAAAAATGCTCGTACATTAGTTTTAATCCGCTTCATAAGAGTTCGCACATCTTCTTCTGTTATTTGATTGGCAGCTGCAGTCCACTTGCGACGAAAAGTTTTCAAGTCAGCCGCCTTCCCTTTTGATGTTTTCAATGTTCTTTTAATGTTGGCCCAATATTTTTCAATTGGCCTAAGTTCAGGGCAATTTGGTGGGTTTGCCTCTCTTCGAACTGCGACGATACCCTTTTCTTTATAGCAATCAGTGGCTACTTTAGAGTAGTGAGAGGTAGCAAGATCTGGCCAAAAGAAAACAGAGTTACTGTATGACATCACAAATGGATACAAGCGTTTTTGTAAACACTCCTTCGTGTAAATTTCGCCGTTAATTGTCCCTGTTGTAATGAACGCCTTGCTTTTTTCACCGCATGAACAAATAGCTTGCCAAATCAAATGTTTTTGGGGATATTTAGATGCCTTCCGTTGTTAAAATTTATCCTGCATATCTCCCCTCTTCATTGCCACGTAATACTCCTTTCCGGGAATTTGACTGAAATCAGCGACACAATAGGTTTCGTCGTCCATAATGCAACATTCATATTAAGTAAGGTACTGATCATAGAGTTTTCTTGCTCTGGATTTTGCCGTCAGTTGTTGTTTTTCGTCTCGGTTAGGTACCTTTTGCACTTTGAAAGATCATAAACCTTTCCTTGTTTTAATTCTGAGCACTGTAGATTGGGACGCTTTGACCACACCAGCAACTGCTCTTTCCGATAAATTCGGATTCTGACGCAGCAATTTAGTAACCCTTTTCTCCAGCTTCGGTTGGCTAGTCCCCGGTTTTCTACCTGAGCCAGGTTTTCTTTCAACAGTTAAATCTTGTGTGTACTTTTTAATTACATTTTGCACAGTAGACCGAGGAATTTATTCAAGGACATACCTGGATTTTCGAGGTATTTGTTCACAATTAGTTTTCGATTTTCTAACTGACTCATCGTTCTTTACCACACCACGCGCACTTCACAACTGACAATCTATTCGTGAGTAAGATCGGCAGTCTGTCCTTGCTCATGCACAGTGCTGCCAATGTTCATCTTATATACTAGAAAAATGGCGGCAGGAAAACGGCCAAGTTTTATCTGACTCATTATTGTAGTATATCCAAAATATTCTGTGATGACTTTCGCACCTTGAAACGTTGATAAATACTTTTTCACTGTTTTGTAACAACCACTTTATCAACTTATGGTGTTTATACTATAAATCATGTAAAACTAAAACGGTGTTTGAGTTCTAAGACTTAGGAAAATAATAACATTTGTCGTTCTGTCTCGAAAACGAAACGAAAACTAGCATGTTTCTCATCTATATTAATAAAACCAAAATTGACCAAAGCATCCAGTACACTTGTATATTAATAACACATATGTTACAGTTTTGGAAACGTAACATCGCCTTCATCAGACATTGTGAACACTTAAGTACTTATTATTAGATTAACCTATCATAAATTGTCTGATGAAACTGTTACGAAAGTATTATTGACGCATATTTGATGGTTTGGTCATTTTGGGTTTTATTAACCTTACGTATACCAAGGTGGGTTAAAATTTTCCACACTTTTATTAGGATGTTTCTTTATGGAAAGAATTTTTATGAATGTTTCTTTAGTATCATCTTATAACTCAGATTTTGTGTCAAAAATGATAACTAACTAACTCTATGGCCTATGGAACCCGGAGGTTCAATGCCGCGTTTACACTCTCCACTGACTTCTATCCTTAGCAAACTTGATAAAGTTTCTACTTTTTATTCATATCTCTGCGAGATCCATCTTATTATTGTCCTCCCATCTGCGCCTAAATCTTCCTAATGATCGTTTTCCGGTTGGTCTTCCAGTTAAGACTTTGAAAGCGTTCCTACTTTCTTCCATCCTGGCTACATGACATGCCCACCTGAACCTCCTAGACTTGATGATCCTGACAGTGTTCGGTAAACCATATAAATTATGTAGTTCTTCGCTATGAAGTTTCCACCATTCCCCATCCCCACTTCTCTTGGATCCGAATATTCATTCACCTCAGGATCTTGGTCTCAAATACTTTCAATCTATGTTCTTCCTTCCGAGTAAGCGACCATGTTTCGCAACCATACAGAAGAACAGGAATGATTATCGTTTTATAGCCTATATTTTAAGCTTCAAATTCCTCGACAGAATTCGCGACGACAAGAGATTTTGAACTGAATAATAACACGAATTCCCTGCTTTTAGTCGACATTTAATTTCTTCGTGAATATGGTTTTCGTATGTTAATATTGGCTCTGGATATTTGAAAGTATCTACTTTATTAAAAGTATTAGTCGGTATTTTAACGCATCCATGATTTACCGCATTACGATCCCGACGCACTTCCATGTATTTAGTTTTCTCTGCATTTACTTCTAAACCCATGTCCCATGTCAAAATTAATAAGACTATAAATTTTACTTTGTATCATTCAAAACTTTTAATTTATTGAAAATAACCCAAAATTAAAAAAAAAAAATTTGGTGCACATACAGAACCCTTCTTTGGTGCAACGTTTTACCATAATGTGCATGACGTTATTTCTAGAAGAAGATTCTGACACTAGGCGTCGCTACGGGTACAGCTGACACAAAGCGCCGTATATCTAAACGGAAAAGACTTGCTGGTCTCAGACTGATGATAGTAAAAGTAGAGTCATGGATTATGCGTAACACCGCACACCAAGGAAGGGTTAAAAATGTCTACTATATAAATAATTATTTTCTGGCCCAGAAAATGTAATATTCTTTTCTATTCTGTACCTTCAGTTGTCTTTGTTAATAGTTAGTACAACATAGAGAAGATTATTACATTTTCTGAGACAGAAAATGATTTATATGGTGGACATTTTTTTAACCCTTCCTTGGTGTGCGGTGTTACACATAACCCCTTGGTGTACGCAGGGTTAATGCTGATGAATATTTCTCGTTTAGTCTCGTATTTAAAAACGAACTTCTGATCTCGAATCTCGTCTCGTGGCCAACAGTAAGAGAAACTAAGCATTCCTATTCTAAAGTATCTAATTAAAAGACGTAAAAACTAATGTAGAATAGAGAACACTACAGCTCCGGTTGACGGTTTACAAACTGCTCTGTTTTCTTCGGCGATGATCATGGCAGACAGAGGTAGCCAAGTAATCTATAAAAGAAAACACTCAAAAGGAAAAAAAAGAAACACATAAACATAATTTGGTTGGAAGTGAAGTGAAGCAAAGCTGGTTCTCGTTATCTTCGACCGACCGACTGAACGAACGAACATTTCTGCCCAACGTATACAGCCAGCCAGCCGAGCCGTTCTCAGAATGAACGGGTGGGGCCAACGAGAACAAGATCCTCCTCGCTTTCAAATTTACGAGTTGAGGTGGGTGCTGGGCTGCGTTGCCTCATTAGCATCCTCAAGGTCAAAACATTAATTATTCTTACAGGCGCCATTCACTAACTTGGGAAGACTTATCTTTCCAAATGGGAAAGGGAAACACTCCCCAAAGGAAACGTAGTGTAGAGAGATATAACTCAAGATTTGGCAATTTGTACGATCTCCCATAATTTTAACTTCCATTCATTTAGACTTTTACAATAGATAAACAAACAAACAAACAAACAAAAAAAACCAAAGAAAGTCAAATTCATTACAGTACTTCGTACATAATAATAATAATAATAATAATAATAATAATAATAATAATAATAATAATAATAATAATAATAATAATAATAATAATAATATTCGAGGCACCGAAAAATAAACTGAAATCTTTCATTTTAGCGTCCCATTATTATGTCCTTTAGGCTAAGGGAGAGGCATGATTAAGGCAAGAGAATGATGATGGAAGAATTGGTGGAATGCGAAAGTGGGAAGAAATGGGAACACCCCTAGAAAACCCATGAACACGATGTTGTCACCACAAACTTACATGGCCGGGGATCGAATCAGGGATCCTATGCACCAGAGGTAAGCAATTTACTACTGAGCCACCGTGCCCCCGAAAGAGGGACGAATGGTTTTAGTCAACTGATCTGTGGTCAGCACATAACATGACCATCATTTTTGGCTATCTAAGCCGAAGATCGATAACTTTTAATTCACGCAGTTCCTGCACCATGCTTGCTCAACATCCAAAATCTCTACTGAGCATCGAAACTGGAACTAGGGATGTTATCGAGATGGTATTTAATATACTGTCGGTATCGTTTCGAATGACAAATAACGGTCTCGGTCTCGTCTTGAGTTGAAAATCATCGTATTGGTTTCGATCTCTCTTCTCGATCAACATATACTTGTCTTGATCTTAGTCTCGAGGGACAAGTCTGAATCTCGTGTCGGTGTCATTTTGATAGTCTTAATTAAATTGTGTGAAATTAAAAATAAATAGCACTTCCTCTATATACGAGGAGAATTCAAAAAGTTCAGGTACACATTCACTTAAGAGTCTTCATCCCGGCGAAATTAAAATACCGCTAATTTTACAATAATTATGTGATACCTTCAAATAGATAAAAGATAATATGGAACAAGAGCGCCCTAGACAATATTATTTTGCGTTAGGTACCGTTATCACAAGTCACCTAGCGGCTTTCCGTTTTCAGCTGTTTAGAAACGCGAAAATAAATGCCGATTTTCAAAATGGCTCGAAATCGAAAGCAGATAAGTGAGTCGTGATAACGGTTTCTCATGTAAAATAATATTGTCTAGGGCGCTCTTGTTCCACATTTCGATTATCTTTTATCTATTTGAAGATATCACATAATTATTGTAAAATTAGCGGTATTTTAATTTCGCGGGGATGAAGACTCTTAATCGCCTTCAAAATAGGCTCCTTGAGAACATAGACACTTGTTCCACCGCTCCTGCCCTTTCTGGAAACAACGCTGAAAGTTCTGTTCTGGTTGATTTTGATTTTGAGTTTTACGTCCCGTTCAGCAGCGAGGCTATATGAGACGTGAACCTACTGATTAACGTGGAATCCGAACCACATGAACTCCCGCCGGGAATCGAACCCGGGCCTCCCACAGTTCTGTTCTGGTATGTTCCGAAGTTCAGCTGACACGCTGGTTTGGATGTCTTCTGCGGTGGCAAAACGGTTACCTTTGAGGCCCGTTTTGATCTTGGGGAAGAGCAAGAAATCTGTTGGTGCTAAATTCGATGAGTAAGGAGATTGGTAGAGGAGAGAAATGTTTATTTCTGCGAGCCGTTTTGCCCCGTACAAGATATTTAAATTAACACTGCTCCTATTCAGTATCCATTGGGTGTACCAATTGGATGAAACCCGAATAATGATTCAAATCCCACTTTACGTAATAGATTTTGTGTAATTTATCTTTAGTATCGGAAAGGGACAGTAAACTCGAACAAATCAACTCAAGTATTTTACATTACCGTACTTTAATGTCTATTGGTCTATGTAAGGGGCCCTCGGGTTTAACCCCTGGTAAGAGAGCATTTGAAAATTTGAATGCATTATGGTGGTTCGGATTCATCTTCAACTTTAGGTCCACGTTTCTTATAGCCTCGGTGCTGGAAAGGACGCTACATTCCATATTATCGATTTACAAGAGACCAAAGAGAAAGTACAGGATGTCCACCTGAAACCTCCCTGATTACAAACATTAATTGCATGGAAACTATTAGTGCCAGAGAATAACGGTTTGCGGCATCTTGAAGTGCATCTCAAACAGTTTTTTGTTGTTGATTGTTATTTGTTGAAGGTGTTCAGTAACAAAGTTTATATGAATTTTTGTTATTTGTTGCAGGTGTTCATCAACAAAGATGACAACAGCACAAGAGAGAGCGCAGTATGGTATGATGGCTGAGACTAAATCACCAATTACCATGCAAAGGAACTTCAGACAAAAATACCAACGGGATCCACCATACGTCAAGACCACTAAAACATGGTTTGAGAAGAATTTAGCCACGGGGAGTGTCAACCGACAGCCTGGCTCGGGCAAAGCACGAACATCTGAGGAAACTGTGGATGAGGTCAGGGAGGCCTTCACTAGAAGCCTAACAAAGACAGTTCGTAGAGCGTCATGCGAACTGAACATCCCACGTTCAACAGTCCGTAAGGTGCTCCATAAAAGACATCGTTTATATGCACATAAGGTGCAAGGTTTGCAAATGAGATTCTGGAACGGATCGAGGATGTCCCCGATTACTTGGGGAGGGTGATTTTCAGTGACGAGGCAACCTTCCACACATCAAGCAAGGTGAATCGTCACAATGTGCGCATTTGGGGTTCCGAACCCCCCATACGTTGTCCGTGAATATGTCAGAGATAGCTAGAAAGTGAATGTATAGTATGCTTCGGGACGCAACAGAATTATCGGACCATTTTTCTTCATGGAGCACAAATAACTGGTTTCGTTTATCTGGACATGCTTGAACACTGTTTTTCAGCAGCTACTCCCCTTGCAACCAAACGCGATATTCCAACAGGATGGTGCCCCACTACACTGGTGTTTAGATGTTCGTAGGATTTTAGACCAAACGTTTCCACAGCGATGGACCCATTGCTTGACCACCGCAATCTATGTATCTCTTCCTAAGGGGCTACATTAAAGATAGAGTCCACGCCACACCTGTGCGTGATATTCCTGCTCTTCGTCGCAACATTGAGGAAGCAGTTCACTCGATACACCGGACAAGCTACACAACACATGGCGGGAGGTTGGATAACGACTGGACATTCTGCGAGATACTAACAGGGCCCATATAAAAGTGCATATATAGACAACAACAACAAAAAAAAAAAAAAATAAAAAAATAAATAAATAAATAAATAAACAGTTGCTCTTCAAGATGTCACAAACTGTTATTCTCTGGCACTAATAATTTCCATTCAATTAATATTTGTAATCAGAGATATTTCATGTGGACACCCTGTACAAACGTCAAGCAGTTGTTCCTTTTCATCTGGAATTTTAGGAAACATATCCTCATACTTACAAACAGGCAATACATATACATTTTAAATAGGAATGTAATGAGGCGTATACGGAAATATACGACGTAATACCCACCAAATACATTTTGCAGTCCACGCGTGCTTACTTTACACTCATGACAGAAAAATGCATACAGGCTGGGTATACGTTATATGTTTGAACACGTTCGATGTTCTAGCATTACATCACTAATTTCAAAGAAGTTTGGTTTACTAAAACTTTATACAGAGTCCGGTAGAAATACTTCCTGCATTTGGAGAGTGCGCTGTGTGAGTTGTGGTGGGAATACGGCGGCGGAGGGGGTATCGATCGAAAACAGCTCAGCGATATACGCGCCGTTTACAGTAGTCGCAATGGCATGGCGCAGTAAGCATCGTACGTTTGTTGTGGGAGGACTATATTCTTAATGGTGGTTCTGTAGTTACTATTTAGCGGGGCATTCCATACTTGGTTCAGACTTGGCCGATATGATTCTGTTCCAGATAGAAAAACTATTCAAGTTTGGGTATCAAACATTACAGCATCACGCTTTGCACTGAGAAAAAAGATTGCCTGGCCGACCTCGGACCATAACAACGCCGAAAAATGTGGCGCGTGTGAGAGCGTCCATCCAGGAATCTCCAAAGCGTTCAGTACTTAAACAGGCAGGCCAGGCAATTTTTTTCTCAGTGCAGAACCTGTTGCTGTAAAGTTTGATACTCGAATTGTTTTTCTATCCGGAACAGAATCATGTCAGCCACTTCTGATCGAATGCAAAATGCCCGCTGAGTAGTAATCAGAGAACCACCATTGCGAATATACTTTTCCACAACAAACGCACGATGTTTACCGCGTCACGCCATTGCGACTACTGGAAATTGCACTATACCACTATCGACCGATACCCCATCCGCCGCCGTATCCGCACCACAACTCACAGAGCGCACTCTCCAAATACGGGAGGTCTTTTTGCCGGACCCTGTATATTTAACCTGTCTGTCCACGTGTGCATCCGTCCATCCGGGAGACAAAAGATCTTAAGAACTACACGATGGATCACCATCAATTTTGGCCAGGGAGTAGAGGGTCAAATAGGAACCGGGTTCGTTGATGAAGATGGTGTTTACACCGGATGTGGTACCAATCAACCATTTCCGGTTTTAACATTGATCACTATACAGCAAAAACGATAATAGGCAGAGAAAAGAGGTTTCTTGCTGATTTGATTTTGAGTTTAGCGTCTATCTCAGCAGTGAGGCTATATGAGACATGGACAGTTTAACGAGAGATCGGAACCACATGACCTCAGGCCGGGAATCGACTCATGGTCTCCAACACCTAAGGTACGTACCCTAACCGCTTAGCCACGAGGGAGCTCGTGGTTTCTTGCAATTGATTAAGCATCCAAAAAGTATTATCTCCGTACTTAACTCTCTACCAAAACCAGAAGTGTTACAAATCTACTAACACTTCCGGTTTCAATATTGAGAAAATATCACGCCATACAAACCAAATTCCTTCACATGGAGTACATGTGACACTGCTACTTGGTTTAACAAGTGCTTCGGAAACTAAATAGCTCTCTTCAGAACATATTTCTGTAATTTAAAAAAGGACATTGACTTCTTTCAGTTACAGTAAACCGTATTCCAATCGGCTTCCACACTCCGGAATTCCTAAGAAAAGAAATAACGTAGGAGGATGCCTACTTTTGTAGTAAATGTGAAACCACAATTTAAAAGAATCAATTTCTACTTCATAAAAGACTATCCATTAAATCATAACAACTTGCACTATCCATCATCTGAATTACTCATCAGCATGGTTCGGATGATTACTTTGACCATTTTTTTTATTAACAAACATCAAAGGGGGGAAAAAACCCACAAATAAATAAGCGGCACAATTATTTAAGCACGTCTTTACACAATAATTACAGTGATCAGGTCCAACGAAAGCCTGAAGAGATGTTTTATTAGTGCTCTATATATATATGTATGTTACGTATAACAAAAGTAAAAGTATAAAAGATGCCGGGGAGGAAGCAATTGTTTTCTGGTTTGCCGCTGCTGTTGCTGGTAAAACCAGAAGGCAAAAGTTATGAATCCAAACAGACAAGGATTAATGCTCTGGTCTGGCTCCCGAATTACGAGGCTGCGTCACACCCACCCATTAACTATCACAAGGAGAATGACTTGGGTAATCCAGCTCAGCTCAGCCTCTCTCTCATTTCAACCCATCCCATCCTATGTCAGCCAGAGAAGACCAACTAACAAACGAAACAGGGTTGGAAATTTTTTTAATTACACGAGTCACGTTAAGCTTATTATTTTTTTTTTTAGTTTAGCGTCCCTTTCAGCAGCGAGGCTATATGAGACATGGACCTACTGATTAACGTGAAATCCGAACCACATGACCTCCCGCCAGGAATCGAACCCGGATCTTTCACAGCAAAGACGCGTACGCTAACCGCTTGGCCACGAATGAGCTCTAAACGAATCAAGTATGATTTTGAAATTGTACATAGTTCTCTGTTCTTTATGTATATCCAATAGTAACAAAGGTAAAGGATGTGAACTTACAATTCAAGCTGAAATCCGAAACCGTTGTATTGCTCTCCAATCAGGGGCCTATGTCTCAAAGCAAGAAGTCTTATACTATATTGTTTACAAGTCGTAAAATATCATGAAATACACATTCTAGAATAATAATAATAGTCCCTCGGCTTTGGTGCGAGCGGACCCGGGTTCGATTCCCGATGAGTACACTCCTGAGTAAATTTTTTTACTGAGTTTTCCTCATTCACACAAGGCAAATGCCGGGATGGTACCTAACACAAGCCCCAGGATGCTTCCTTCCTTTCGCACTCCTTTCTTCCTCTCCAATTCCCCGGGCACTCATCCCTCACATATATGACGGCCTAACATAACCATAGATGCCGAAAGCCCAGAAATCCAATTCATAATCCTAATCTGGAATAATAGTAAAAGTCATTTTTAAATACTAATACCTCTAATTTGACATGATTTTGTGGTATATGCATTGTACAATATTTGATTTTGAACAAATTTACACTGGTAGTAATAACCATAGTAGCAGAAAAACTTGCAAACCGCTTGCTGTAAGCTTGAATTGCAAGCCAGTCAAGCTTGCATCCAGCTTGATTGGGAAACGTGCACGCATGCCGCAACTTGGGTTCCAGTAACCAAGTTACATGGGGGCAACCTTGCATTCAGTGTCCCATTCAAGCTTGACGCAAGCGTTTTGCAAGTCAAGTCAATAGCCAATGAACGACCAGTGATGCTATGACGCTCTGCGAAGGGCCTAAAGCATCGCTTGCAAGTACAACAAAAGCCAGATTGTATGAAAGCATGCGTTTCAAATGCAAGTGTAGAAAGCCAAAGGACCGCCAGCTTGAATTGACCGCAGACCGCCAAAGGACCGCAGAAAGCCAGTTGGCCGAAAGCTTTCTTGCTACTAGGGAATATATTAATAGTGCACTTGTAATTATACGTAAAACTAAATAATTTCGATAAATAGGTTTCAGGAATCGGAACCGAGACTCTACGTACCAAACATCCATTTAGGAAACGATGATGCAGTCCCTGTGTACCAACAGTTAGTTGACTTGAACAACGATGATATGACGATGCAGTCCAATCAAAAACCTCTTAAGAAGTTAAAGCAGGAATGCCAACCCTTCTCCCACCACAGCGTGAGCGATATGTAAATGAGAGTTACCAGGTCTTGAAGTTTCCATCCTGGCACTGGTATCAAGCCGGTCATTGCATATAGTGTCATCTATCGTGGAAATAATGTATCAGTTTCAACTGTCTAGCGGTGTCAGTTTGTTGGATGCAGTAATTTGAATCAGTTCCTATGGGTTGAAATAGGATTCTGCATGACAATGCTCCAGCTCTTACAGCTATTGTTCCCAACGCTACAGTGCTAAATCTGGGCTGTAGGATGGGTGCTGAATCTCGAAGCCACAGTCTTTCACTGCAGCCTTGACAATAACATTGGCCGAGTGGAGCATTGTCTTGCAGTATGCAAGCACATTGCGACTGATTCAAATCACTGCTTCCAATGAACTAACACAGCTAGACACTTGAAATTGATACATTATTTCTTCCATAGATGGCACTATGTACCATGAACCTATGACACGATATTTAAGTGTCAGACCGAGAACTTTTGGAAATACCCTCGACGTCTAAGTTCTGAAAGTGCAATACAATTTCACTTGCTTACAGCAATTGGCACCATCAAGCTTGTATCACCATCAATGACAAATTGTTTGCTTTCCGCTTCAACAGGTTTTATATATAATCCGTAGACCTACAATTTAATATTGGATTCGAACTACATAAGCTTGAATGAGAATCGAACTTGCTTCTCTTGCATCAATCTCGAGCTAACCATTTAAGCCATGAGAAAACTCTTTAACAGAAAAATGTAAATAATGAATACAGTAACTATAGTACAATTTCCAATCCTGACGGACGAAATAGAGAAGCAAAAAGGAACTTGCACTCCTCATATTATACATGAAGCTGTACTCCGCTTTCTCTGAAAACAAGGCCGCCCCAGGGCAGCAAGAGGCCGTGTCTTGCTTTTCCTATCTTGTAAAAGAACACATACTACGACTATGATAAAAAAAAAGTTACAACCAAAGGACCTTTCCCCATCCTACCCTCAAAGGAAAAAAAAACAAGCCAACCAACAATCTAACCCCCTTAGCCACCACAGAGGGTAATATAAGTAGCTACTTATGCAAACAACGGCAAGCTAATCCTGAATAGGGCGAAGGGCAACAGCAAGAGGGGTTTGACTTTTAACATACACAAGGGCTTCCTTGCGTAGCTGAAGAGAATATAACCTCCGCTTCTCCCTCGGGGTGAAACATGTTCATTATTTTAAGCTAATTGGCGGCGGGCGTATACTATGTTGCGAAGAAGGGACTTTTTGATACACAGACGGGAAGCAAACGCTCCAATACAGGAAGGAAAAAACTGTACGAGAGACGTAGAATAGCATTCAATATAGTACCTCGTATAATATTATTATTAATAATAATATCGTGCTGCTCCTAAATTCCACAGTACTTTTTTATTTTTTGCAAAATATCCTTAAAAATTTATACACTTGCTGTATACCAGTAGGATTAGGTTGGATAATTATTAACAAAGTATTCCTTTTATTTTTTCTTTACAGAATTGTTGTAACTGTCTTCCTCATCTACGAGCTAATAGTTCCCTCTGGTTCGACTTGTGTTTAAGCCACCATCTTGGAAAAGTGGCAGACGAAAAGGCATCTTTATTCGGTTTTTGCCAAGTTCCTTATAAATGGGTAATTTTAGAAAGAAACTGAACTGGATCAATGACCTGTCTAATTTTTTCCAGGGAACTAAATTTAAATTGTCCAAAACTTGTAACGTTCACCGGAATGCTCTGATGTTTTGGAATTGATTGACCATTATTCAGGTCCAAATGATAATTTTCTTATAAAGAAAGAATTTTAGGATACTTCCTTTTATCGTTTTGTGGGAGAACTTGTATTGTTGTTTGGTATACTTCCTTTTATCGTTTTGTGGGAGAACTTGTATTGTTGTTTGGTATACTTCCTTTTATCGTTTTGTGGGAGAACTTGTATTGTTGTTTGGTATACTTCCTTTTATCGTTTTGTGGGAGAACTTGTATTGTTGTTTGGTATACTTCCTTTTATCGTTTTGTGGGAGAACTTGTATTGTTGTTTGGTATACTTCCTTTTATCGTTTTGTGGGAGAACTTGTATTGTTGTTTAGTATACTTCCTTTTATCGTTTTGTGGGAGAACTTGTATTGTTGTTTGGTATACTTCCTTTTATCGTTTTGTGGAAGAACTTGTATTGTTGTTTGGTATACTTCCTTTTATCGTTTTGTGGGAGAACTTGTATTGTTGTTTGGTATACTTCCTTTTATCGTTTTGTGGGAGAACTTGTATTGTTGTTTGGTATACTTCCTTTTATCGTTTTGTGGGAGAACTTGTATTGTTGTTTAGTATACTTCCTTTTATCGTTTTGTGGGAGAACTTGTATTGTTGTTTGGTATACTTCCTTTTATCGTTTTGTGGAAGAACTTGTATTGTTGTTTGGTATACTTCCTTTTATCGTTTTGTGGGAGAACTTGTATTGTTGTTTGTCTTGTTTCCATTATCCATAATATTAAAATTCTACATTAATATATTTGTGGCCAATCCTTTCCAACAATGAAATCTCGGAAATCATAAACATTAGAAACGTGATGTTTCCACTAATGATCGATTCTAAATTTTGTGTAGATTTGCCACTTCTCACTGAAAATTTCAAATAAATAAATAAAATGCGCATGTTATTTTCAATTCAACCTTTTAAGTAACATTTAGAGCCCATAAGATTAACATTGTCGCTAGAGTGTTGCTAACTGTAAGCTTGATATCCTTGTGTTAGGCAACTAGTAGAAGAGCTACATATAATGGGTTGTCGGTCATTGCAGGTGCTTTGGTTTAATCTGAATGACAAAACATATTGCATGGTCCTTCAGATTTCTGTTCGCCCGCAAAAACCCGTGAGTCGATTTGCTCATGCAAGCAGCAGAAAGTTATAAGCAAGCCTGCAAAGTACCATGTGTTGCCATTTCAATATTGTGACACCATTTCGAGTAAACTAGTTGAGCCAACTGCTCATGTAAAAGAAAAGTCATCATGAGGTGAGTCATTGGATTCCTTATTGGTTACTAAGCTTGAAACTTTTTTAGGATGCAAGTATTGAGACAAGGTGTCTCATGATTTTATTACCTGTTATTATTTATAAATAATATGATTCAAGGATATACTAATTCGTTAAGTGCTTGTAAACGAAGTGAAAATTTTAATTTATATTACTAACAAAGGACCATTCCGATGTGGTGAATTCAATTGCTGAAAATGACTGCTAGCACTGGATTCAGCACAAAAACAAACAGAGAGAAAAAGTGGGTGTTTAGTGGCAGACCATATACAGGTAGGAGATAAATGAGGGCAAAGTGCGAAGATAGAACGTAGAAAATGTCTAGAAATGCCATATTAATTTTGAAGTGAGTACAGGGATTGAGGTCAAATGTAGAACATGAGGAATGCATGTAGAGCTCCACTGAATAGGCGTAATATGAATCATGGGGGACATCTGAAAAGCCGCCATGTTGGAATTAGAGCAAGAAGAATATACAGGAAAGGGTCGGGTGACATGGCTCTTGACGCACACCGTCTATTGAAATTAATAGTGTCCAATAGAGTTTGAGACCTCTGTTTAATTGCAACTGTTATGGACCTTAAGAATGATTGTGTGGTTGATACAAAAATGGAAACAACAGTGGGTACATTTGAGAAACGATAAAGATGGACAATGGGCTCGTCACAGCTGTCGCCAGTATTGAAATTAAAGCAGTAGTCGACAGGTGTTGTGAATGCACCAGGTGCTGTGTGCAAATATTCACTTTTGTAGAAAGCACAGCTAATCATAACTTGGAACCTTGGTGTTGTAAACTGGAAGTGGGTGAACGATTGCAAGTTCATGAAGTTGTCCAGTTACCATATTTTGAGTCAGATGACAGAAGAACCAAGGATCTTATAAAATAGAGGATCTGCCCTTACAACAAAAACTTGAAGCCATACGTTACAGTTTCACCACCCCTACTCTGTCCACTCCGTCCAATAAGATCGCAATGTTTTGAGCCAACAATCATGTTGGAGACGAAAGTAGCCAATCAGACGATGGCGAAAACGAGAATAGCCAATCAGACTTGCCGATGCTCGGTTGTTTTTTGGCTTCATTAATTTAATAGGATGAAGATACATATAGGCAGATCCTCTATTTTATAAGATCCTTGAGAAGAACGGTATCTGTTATATATTTAATGAAATTCCTGTTACAAAGGTCTCAAACTGTATTGGCCACTATTGATTTCAACAGACGGTGTATGCCAAAAGCCATATGTCACATGACCCCTTTGCCGTATATTCTTCTTGCGCTAATTCCAACATGGCAGCTTTTCAAATGTTCCCCATGATTCACATTACGCCTATTCAGTGGAGCTCTATAGCACTCTTCATATCCAACATTTGACCTCAATCCCTCTACTCGTTTCAAAATTTACACGGCATTTCTAGACATTTTCTATGTTCTACTTTCGAACTTTGCCCTCATTTATCTCTGACCTTGTATCTCATTTATCTCTGGGCCACTAAATACCCTCTTTTTCTCTGTTTCTTTAGGTGCTGAATCCAGTGCTAGCAATCATTTTTAGCAATTGCATTCATCAAATCGGAATGGTCCCTTGTAAGTATTTCTGAAACTTCAATGAAGAATATTGAGAACATGTATGTGTAATACTTAATTTTAAGGTACATTTATGTACATTTTTTAAAAAAACAGGCATCATTTTCTTATTTTATTCAAAGCAATGTAGAAATGAATTGAGACGAAGAGTATTTTACTGATATAAAACTAAGAGTTAGACCTTTAGTCTCCGTATATAGGGGAGTATCCATACTTCCGAATACATTTTCATCCTTTCCAATAAAAGAACACCAACTGCAATAAGTTTACCTGTCACTTGTTTCATTTGCTTATGGCACTACTGAAGGTTTAGTTCGGAAACGCACTTTGTTTTCTTTGAAAGAAAGAACTTTTTACTTTCAAATGAATTCGTAGAAATGCTTACACAAAGGAAGCAAAAAAAAAAAAAAAAAAAAAAGTTGTGATCAATATGACAGGGTGTCAACGACATAATGTTTTTTTGAGTGTTTCGATATCACGACATTACCACCTTTTCAAAACTTCAACACGCAATCGGAAGCAAAACACTGAACTTATTTATCATTGACTTTGCGTGTACTTACTCATTATAGGACAGATGACAGGGGGCGTTTCTTAACATGTTTTTGACTGTGTACTCTCTGTATGTCAATCAGTATTGCTTTCGTGAATTGTAATATTTTAATATGTCGTGTATTCAAGCACAAACTTGTGCAATACCCATTTTCTCTCGAGAGCTGCCTTGTTTATTCTCTTTCGTAGAATTGTGTTAGTAGAATTGTGAACTAGATCCAATTTTTTAAAGACATTGTAATGTCTATTTGGTAGAAACAATAATAGTCCGAGATTTTAACTCTTCACCAAATTCATTTATAAAATATTACAAACTTCTGTGAATGTACGAAGATAATATATCTGTGTCTTTTCCTTATTACAAGCACAGGTGAAAGAACGAAATACTTCTGCACGGGAACCCTTTAGCTTATGGCAGCCTCCAGAAGTTCAGGTTGTAGTTAGGAATCCCCTTAGCTCATGAATCCTCCAGGGATTTTGGGCAAGGTAATACTCCTTCACAGGGGAGGATTCAGGGAGGTAGGCGATCGGGGCAATCGCCCCCTCCCCCCCAGAAGAGGAAACTTTCTTATATATAAATAAAACCCATCCCAAAGTTTGGAGCCTTTAAAAGTAGCAATATGCTAAACCACCGCCCCCCCCCCCTCAGAAGTCGGTCCTGGATCCGCCCCTGCTCCTTCATCCAGGGCGACCTACGGTATAGGCGTACGTTATGCGATCAATGGTCAATTGATGCTTTGGTCCTCTTCAGGTCCATTTTTATAGGTGATTCAGGGGTGGCTTTGTCCTCCTCGGGTTCCGTCGTGCTGGCTTCCTATCTTCCTCTTTATTTCATGTGTATCGTTTGCTCGTATTGATGATTGTAAACAATAGCAAGTATTGCATGGATAATATGTGTTCCCACTGAAAGGTAAGGATCCTTACAATATGTTTTATTCGTATACAAGTTTTCATTGGAATTAATGATCAAGAAATTTGTATATATATCCTAGGTCAAAACTGAGTACGTATTTATTGCAATTTGAAAATATAAAACCACATTATGTACTACTTTGTTCGGTGACGACCTGGCATTTCTCCGGCAACACTATAGATCCTAACCCCGTTGTTATTGACCTTATGTGGTTTCTGCTCGAAAAATTGACATGTGGTTTTCACAGGTCTCTTTTTCAACTAACTTTACACTAACACACAGCATAACCTTTCTAGGCGTCAGTGTGAACTTTGCTACAGATTGTGGAACTTTTCCTCGATCTTTTTAGCACATTGTTGTCATAGGTTACCCATTTTTCATCGCTCGTGAAACAACCGGTAAAGAAATGGCTTGAGTTCATTGCGTTTCAGTAGAGATTCGCAGATATAAATTCGATGAAGTAAATGTTTTTGAGTCAGATCATAGTATATCCAAATGTCGAGTATTTTTTCCTAACCAACTCACTCCAAATGGTGTAAAACTGTTTGGGGTGGATGTTTAAGTCACGAGCGATATAATTCCTCCTTACATGCCAGTCTTCCTCGACTTTTGCCAGAATAGTATATCTTCCATTTTTTTCTGTGATTGGTTGTCCACTGTGAGAAGCATCTCGGAAACAAAAATTTCTCTGTTGCTATTGATAATGTATCTTGCTTATAAACAACACAAATATTATCTCGGGCCTGAGCAGGATATGCATTTTCAGAAAATTCACTCATCTTCACAGCGCAATACCTTACAACTGATTACTAGAATTCCAATACTTTTTGCACTTCTACTACCTTCAATGGTAAGAGGGGGCGCGGTGGCTCAGTGGTAAAGCGTTCACCTCCGGTGCTTGGAGTACCTGGTTCGATCCCAGCTCGCGCCGTGTGAACTTTGTGGTGGACAAACACTATGCTCGTGGGTTTTCTCGGGGTTCTCCCGTTTCCTCCCACTTCTTCATTCCACCATTTCATTCATTTCTAATCATCACCGTCTTCTTTAGCCTAACCGGCATAACCGTGGAACGTAAAACTAAAGATTTCATTTCATTTTTTTCAATGGTAAGGTGTCGAATGACGTTAGACCTGACAGGACAAGCGTGAGCCGAGGGAAAAATTGTGCGCACCTTTCACGTGGGAGATTCAGGTTTGATTCCCAGCGGAGCTCATGTGGTTCAAATCCCACATTAAGCTACAAGTCCGCGTCTCATATATCCTTAGCGCTGAAAGGGACGCTAAACTCAAATCAAATTTAAATCTTAGAAAGGAAAATTGTTCACAAAACTGATTCGTACAGCGACTTCGTGGGCAGATGGGTTCGTGGACCATGGGTTTACTGTAACGTATAACTTACAGATACGGATGTTTATGATCTACACTGAAGATAGCGGCCATTCTTGACTTACGAATAACTAATCTACTCCCTGTATGCTATTAGCAGACAGTGGTAAAGCGCTTACCTCTCGTGTTGAGTCCTTGATTCGATCACCAACCAAGTAAGTTTGTGGTGAATATCGTCTCCGTGGGTTTTCTCGGAGTATTTCCGTCTCCTCCCACATTCTCAGTCCACGAATGCTTCCACCATCATTCCCTTGCCATAATTACTAATTTCCCTGACCCTAATATCTACAATCGTGTGCCATAAAACCAAGGGTGGATAACTTAACGAAATGTGCAATATTTACATTTTGTTATCTGTTACGGTTACTATTTTGTAACCCATTTCTGCACCTAGTTAATAACGTTATTGGTCAGTGTAACTTTTAAAATGGTACGCTCTGAATTATGTTACGCTGAGTAACGTTACTCAATGGAACATTCTGCATTTTGGTATTGTAGTTACGGTCACCAAGGGATTAGCGTTACTCGAAATACCCACGTAGGTCGTACCTGCTTGAGATTGTTAAGATAAAACTGGTTCCACTGAATACCAGTTCTCTCTCGAACCCAATGGGTTTTGTTCCTTGATTTTAGCGATATGAAACGTATTGAAATTCTGCAGAACATTTTTGTGTAAGTAGACATATTTTTGTTATGATGAGTACCATTTCTATGTTTCTCTTTTCTTTATCGGTTACCTTTTGTACCTGTATTTCATCTTCTTCAATTCTGATGGCCTTGGAGTTACGCTTGAGTAACGTTTAAACATCCTTGGCGACAGGGAGTCTAAGGTTGGCTTTAAAATAATCTCCATTATACTAGTAAATAAATTCCACGTTTTTCAGTATGATTTCTTTTTCCTCATACTTAAGATTCAGTAAACACCTCAGGCCCCCAGGCACATGTCCTTTGAGAATAGCATTACTTTGATTGCTCTGTATTTAAAAAGAGGAAAAAGAGAAATGATCAAAGAGTGAAGTTTTTAATGTAAGCTTATTGATAAGTTTTTACTTCTTGTGATGACACTGCCGATAGTTGAGTTGATTTGGAGTTTAACGTCCTTTTCGGCAGCGAGGCTTTATGAGACG
The DNA here is from genome assembly GCF_964235325.1 of Thermobia domestica. Taxonomy (NCBI): domain Eukaryota; kingdom Metazoa; phylum Arthropoda; class Insecta; order Zygentoma; family Lepismatidae; genus Thermobia; species Thermobia domestica. The sequence continues at coordinate 41,749,942 of NC_137460.1, forward strand.
GGACCTACTGATTAACATGGAATCGAAACCACATGTGCTCACGCCGGGAATCGAACCCGTTTCTTCCAGGCGAAAGGCGCGTACGCTAAGCGCTTAGGCATGAAGGAGCTCACTGCCGGTAGTCACCATATATGTTTATTTTACAACAGTCTTGCACTGACCAATGTGGTTGAAGCTCGAGCTCACTTCCCAACAAGGATCGAACCTGGAGCTACATACACCAAAGTTACACATATACTGGCCCCCAGGGAAGCAGGAAGGCCATTTCATTTGCTTGCAAGCAATTTAGTTTATAAATCAAATACATATCAGACATCAGTGGCGTAGCGAGAAACTCATCAAGGGGGACCAACACACAAGATTTGGTAGAAAGGATCTTCTGAGGGGATGCACCAATAACTACCAGTAGGCCTACATTTGAATTGAATTGAATTTTTTTAAATGCCTTTAGCACCTGTGGTGTGAATGAGGAAATGCCCTGAAAATCCTAAGCATCTGTTCTCGGTGAATCCTTTTGTTGAACGTTTAGAAAATTGACTTAAACTATCGATTTTGCAAAACTTCCCTTTGATTTAAGCCCAAATCGAAACATGACAGAGGAAAATTTCGGAAAGTTGCTATTTTCACTTCTAGCTTCTCACTTTAGGTAGTGTATATTTACAAGGGAAGGGGTGCACGTGCACCTTTGCACCTTTAAACATATTTCTATTTTATCTTATTTTTGTAAAAAAAAAAAAAAAATCTGCCAGAGAAAGAAAATTGTCAAAAAGTGCTACCCATTCAGAAGACTTATTTTCTTCTCATGTGAATGTTTTGACTTCTCGTGGCAATGTGGTAATCTACAGTTTATTTTGTCTCATTTTCTCCCTCTGATTTTTAATGTTCAATTTATTGTTTAAATGCTTATAAGTTAACTTGCAAGAAAGTGTCATAGTCGAAGGTTGTACTACTTGTAGAACTGATATTAAAAAGTAAATAAAAGAATTATCATGGAAACAAATTTTCCATGTCGTATTCAGAAAACAAACATAGGGTTCTTGCGGTTCTAAATTGCGGTTCTGAAATTAATATATCGCAGGCATTTGTTGATATAGTAGCCAACATGTTGGTTCTCACCAGGTACATTCGTGAAGTGTCCCCTCGAGTCGAGATTCGTGTAAAATTGATTTAAATACAAAGTTCTCTGCTGTCTAATGTGTATTGTACTAAATGTAGCTGCCCATGCCGGTAATTTGGCATATTTATGGGCCTTCATATATCCGGAATTCTATCATACACTACCATAACGCTCGGACACAAAATTTATTTTAGTTTCTTTAGATGTTACTCACTGGACATGAATATGGGCATATGAAAAACAAATTGGATCAAGTACTGCTTCTGACACATGTTACCCATCCCGGCCGCCATCTTAGATCCGCCATATTAGATTTTACTTTTGGTTTTTCAAATGGAAATAGGTGCAAGTGTTACATCGGACATTTACGTTTACATTCACTGGTGTAATATATTTTATCGTAGCTTGTACCATTTGGAAGGTATTACATGTTCATTCCCTCCAGCCACTTTGCGAATAGACATTGCAGGTTAATATTAGTTACGCTTACGTTTTTGATGTTGACAAATCAAAACAATTTCTAACTGGTAAACTCCTTAAAACAATCTTATTACATTTCCATGAGTGATTGTTATTACTTCCATGTTATACTATAATAAGGAAGTATTGTATTACTGTCAAAATGCCTAATGTAGATCCAGATACAGCCAAATTTGGGTAAAGACCTACCATTTCCGTATTGACATCTGTGTGTCTGCATGTATATAAGTTCAGAGAATATTTCATCAACGATAACACATAAAAGATTGCATATACACACGGGGCCCTGCACAACTTTCTATTTGGTTCAATATGAAGTGCTTGACATTTACAAGCTACGATAAAACTCAGTACACCAATGAAATTCCGAGAAAAGTTTACATTAATTTGATGTATCATTTGAACCTATTGCCATTTGAAAAACCGAAAGTTAAATCCAAGATGGCGGCCAAGGTGGGTAACATATGTCAGAGAAGGAGTACTTGATTCAATTTGTTCTGCATATGCCCATATTCATGTCCAGTGAAATCTAAAGAAACTAAAATCAACTTTGTGTCCGAGTGTTATAGTAGTGTATGATTGAATTCTGGATATATGAAGGCCCACAAATATGGAAATTACCGGTATGGGCCGATAAAATTAGTACAATACACATTGGGCCACGGAGAACTTTGCATTTGAATCAATGTTACACGAATCCCGAGGGGACACTTCGCGAATGTACCTTGTCAGTCTCCGTACAACTTGGAATCGCTTAACATTAGTTTTACGGGAAGAAAAAACGACATCATTTGGAACAACTTTCCAGTTTCGATCATCTGTATTTCCTCCTTATTTATTCGGTGTAAGGACCTCAAACTTATTTTGTTGGATCTTGCTTATCGAAAGGTTTTTAAAACTGCCTTACTGCCCCCAAAGTCTGAAATTCAGGGTGGGGTGGGGGCGGATGCCCTCCTGCTCCATTGACGCCCCTATCTAGCGGCTGTCATATGAAACTATCCCACGGCCTTTAACGTGGTTTCAGTTATACTTATTGCGGACTCTTGACTGCGAAAATATTACGTTTGGAAATAAAATTCATTTGCTGAGCAAACCTGAACCTTATTGAAAATGGACTTGGATCCATAGTGCTCTGAACGCCTCATATATTACTTTTCTTCAATTAATTATTGACTTAAAAAACAACCAATTACATAGGCTTGCAGAAAATATTCTAAAGTTAGCACAACATGAAGTGTGCTTCAAACTATCATTACTTTTCGAAAATTTATTATTTTAAGATAATTTTATTAGCATGAGTGTTCTGAAATAGTAATCAAATTTTTGCAATTAAAATTCACACCCGCCTCCATGAAACGCGATCTTAGCCCCTAAGAGCATAATTAGGAAATTTTCAGAAGCAGTAACTCCGAAAAACTTGTTTTAAGCCTAAAGTAACCGCACAAGCGTATTTCTGGTAAAGTTCTAGCCTTAAAACACGTAACATGACTCCATTTGTATTTGAAATTTTAAATTCCAATCAAAGATGCCAGCCATGATGTTTGATAGCACTATCTGATGTGTCAGACCACTTAAAAGTTTCATCATTCTCCCTCAACCCGTTCTTAACGCACAAGAGTGGTGAGGACTTTTGTTTCACCATGCATATTGATAGATTGTGTGAAATCTCCACAGTAGGTAGATTTTAAAATCTACCTAAAAAGCTAATTACAACCAAGAAAGTACTTATGAGAATCACTGGCAAGAGGGTGTAATAAAAAGGAGTTGGAATATGAAATAAGTTGAGAATTACTAATCTATACTGAAATATTCTGTACCCAGCACAGTGTTATAAATCAGGATAAAATAAATGAAAAGGTCGGTTGCTAGTAAAGAGCAAAAAGTCCTAAGAAGTAAGTTATTACATGATTTTGAAACATGTTAAAAATCGTGTTTTAAACTGTTAAAAATGTTTAAAACATGTGTTTTTTTCGTCTGTGTTTTAAATCATGTTTAAAACGTTTTGAACATCTTTTTTTATGTTTAAACACATGTTTTGTTCTTTTTTTTAAAAAAAATAAAACTATTTTTCCAACTCTTGTCTGGTGCTTAAGTAATATAAAACAAAACCATGTACCAAATTGGTCGCCAGGTTGGAATTTTCGATCGCCAGATCGACAATGATGACTGAATATTTCAATTTGGCGATAGACATTTGCATAAATTATATCTTGAAAAAAAAAAAAAAAACTATATGATCTTGTTGCTGGATTCAGACTTGAGGTTTCGTGGCGTGCCTGTAATATATAGCAAATCAATATATAGAATCATTACATATGCCGGCATGAAAAGGTAAGAAATATGGCGTTTGAAGCGAATAACTGACAATGTACAGGGCCAAATGAACACATTCTCACACTCAAAATTATATTTCAGCCCCTTCACCTTCCGTCAAACAAAATATATTCGTAGTTCTTTTGTTGTTGTAAAAGCGAACCTGTCCTTTGCTCTGTCGCTTTGTAAAATATAGCGATCTTTATTCTTTGGACAATGGGCTATCTGCGCACCATATTTCGATTATATTCAGCCAGTAGTTACGGAGAAATAAAATAGAACATATAAGGCAAGCCGAGCCGAGCCTATCGCCGGCCGAGCTCGGCCATCACATGTAGTGATCTCTATTTCTTAGATGATTGGGTATTTTCGCATCAAGTTTGGTTTAAATTTAGCTGATAGTTACCGAGGAATAAAGTAGTACATACACACACACATAATTACAGTACATCTGGAGTAAAAGTACAACATCCGGTCAGCTTACGCCGGGAACTAAAAAGAAAAGTTCTAACACCAGGATCACAATTAGAACATACTATATGTAAGCGGAATCCACTTTCAACATCGCAATACTAATGGGGGGGGGGGCTTGAGCCGGGTGATCCTCCCTGACTACGCCACTGTCAGACATGACCTACAGCTTAAGGGGATGTCTTCATCATCAGAGGCTTCAGAATCTTCATAAGATAACATGTAAAATTTAATTCATAAATATCTTAGAAAATACTGCATTTAGGAACTGGTAATTTTGTTGCCAAAGAGTAATACAATTCAGATGGCTGTCACAATTTTGCACCTAATTACTTAGATTAATTGTAATGCATTCTTCCGTATTGAGTTACTGCAGGTAAAGAGTCAAAAGACCACTTGCAAACCTCATGAATTACTATGGATGACATTCTTTGAAGAACAAATGCTGAGGAGGGATGTACTATGATAATTTGAAAAGTGAAACCCGTGTCTACCCCTCCAGTTTCATAATCATTTATGCCTTGAGCAGTCTCCCTTCCCACTCCCACTTCCTACTGATTTCCCACAACTTTACGACGCAACTATCTGAATGTGCTTCTTCGGCGTAAGTTGGTATGATTCACGTGTCAACAAAATACTTCGTAGAACAAAGATAATGATCTTTGAAACCTCATTACGGAATGTCTTTCCAATTGCTTTTCTACATCTTTTGTTGGTTGCAACGGATGGATTCTCCTTCGAAGCAGTAGCTTTAATCTCTTCCACTCACAAATGTACAACCAAAAAAAGTCTAAATGTTTCTTATATATTTGCCTATTTCTTTTGTTTTCTGGAAGGATAGATTTCTTTTCATTTTATAATATTTATCACAAAAACGCACACAGTACTATGTTTCTGTGGTTAGAACGGATTAATTGTGTGCAGGGATGGCAAAAATCAAGTTTTCGTTGTTTTTTTTTTTTTTTTGAATAACTAGAGTTTGGTTTATCAAAACTCTATTATATATTTAGCATATTCGCGTGTATCCGTGTGTGACAAAAAGTAAATAAATAAATAAATAAATAAAGTATTTCATGGATCATCACCAAATTTGGTAAAAATACAAAGAGTCAAGAATTAGGAAGTGAGTTTGTTATTAAAATAGTCTTCTCAAACCGAAAGTGGTTTAAATAAACCATTTCCGGTTTGATCATTGATCATCTTAGATCGAAAAACGTAATACGTATTAAGATTCGGGTTTCTGTTTCGTAAGAACATATTTAATCTCTATTATTAACTCTCTACTAAAACCGGAAGTGGTTCATTCAACTATAATTTTTCGTTTCAATAAATATTGGTCTACATAGAGCAAGAGCGGTAAAAGATAGATGAAAGCAGTATTCTCCAATCGAATAGCTCCCAAGTGTCTCAAAAGTGCAGTGGCGTAGTCAGGGGGGCTCACCCGCCTCAAGCTCTCCCCATTAGTGTTGTAATGTTGAAAGTGGATTCTGCTTACATGAAGTATGTTCCATTTGTAATGTTAGAACTTTTCTTTTTAGTTTCCTTAGTAAGCATAAGGGGGCTTGTAGTTTTACTCCAGATGTAATTAAGTATGTGTGTATGTAGTACTTTATTCCTCGGTAACTACCAGCTAAATTTAAACCAAATTAGATGCACAAGTACCCAATCATCTAAGGAATAAAGATCACTACATGTGATGACCGAGCTTGGTCGGCGATAGGCTCGGCTCGGCTTGCCTTGTATGTTCTATTTTATTTCTCCTTAACTACTGGCCAAATATAATCGAAATTTGGTGTGGAGATAGCCCATTATCCAAAGAATAAACATCTCTATACTTGGTGGCCGACTCGGCAAAGGACAGGCTCGGTTCGGCTCTGTTTGTATGTGGTACTTTATTTCTCGGTAACTATTGGTCAGATTTAAATCAAATTTGGTTTCCAAGTATCGCTTAAAGAATAAAGATCATTATATATTATGTCTGGGCTCGGTCGCCGACAGTCTCGACTCTACTTGTCTTGTACGTTGTATCTTCTTTTTCAGTAACTACTGGCCGAAATATTTTAAACAGGGACGCAAGTGGAATGCAGAACAAAAATATCCTTCTCTCCTCTTGCCTTATGTTTTCTTACTTACTTGACAAAAGTTATATTATTTTGCTTGGTGAATTCTTTTCCTTCAACCTTCAGAAAATCATGCTTTTGCAAAGCTCTGCTTTCTTTTAAGCCCCAAACAGAAACATGATGGCAAAAAGTTTCGGAATGTGTTGCTATTTTCACTGCTCGCTTCTCATTTTAGATAGTGTATATTTACAACAAACGGGGGAAGTGCACCTTTGCAGTCCCTAAATCCGGCGGGGGACTAGCTCCTATAGCCTTCCCTCGGATCCGCGCCTGTATACAAGGGCGCCGATTTCTCTGTAAAATGAGGGGGAGGGGCCTCATATAGATGCAGAAGGCATATATGAGGATTTTAAAACAAATTGCATTCAAATTATTCCAAATATTATATCTTCTTAATTACAATAAGGGGGCCCAGTGCTTTGGGGGGTGCCGGGTCACCTTGGTCCCCCAGGATCGGCGCCCATGCCTGTATATATATATATATATATATATATATATATATATATATATATATATATATATATATATATATATATATATATATATGAAATGCTTGTGTGTGAACGCCCCCTTGATGAGTTTCTCGCTACGCAACTGCAAGAATACCTTTCATGTCCTCTATTGATCTTCAATTGAAACGGGAAGTCGTAGGAATGAACCACTTTCGGTTTCAATAGTCATATCCATAGAACAGGAATTGTAACAGTAAGAAGCGGTTTTCTGCATTATATTCAGCGTTCTAAAAATAGCTGCCATCTTCTGTCTTGGGCCTCTATTCAAACCGGAAGTGGTCGAAATTCAGAAACTTCTTGTTTTAACGTTGAGAGTTATAGAATAAATCTATAATAGATAACAAGAAGCTGTTTTTTGCAATCAGTTAAGCGTCCAAAAAATATACATTTCGTCTGTATTCTAATCTCTCTACTAAAATCGGAAGTGGTAGAAATCTACTACCTTTTGGGGTTTCAATATTAATTGTGAAAATAAAAATATTGCACTACAGAAACCTACTTTGTTTTATGAACTTTTTTTTTTTACTTTGTTGAGTAGCCCTAACGTGTATTTTCTTTTAAAAAATGAAATAAGTCAAACTCGAGGTCATACGTAAACTAGTTTTACAAATGATTTACCAGTAGAGCACAAATTATTTACCACTCTGCTCATTCAGTACTGTCTAAGCTTGACTAAGTCAAACGGAGTAGCGCGTCTGAACAAAGGATTATGAATTAGGGAAACTAATATATAACAGTGCCGTATACTGGTTTCATGGCTTGGGCTACCACTAACCTTTATGACACCTGTACATTATTATTATTATTATTATTATTATTATTATTATTATTATTATTATTATTAATAATAATAATAATAATAATAATAATAATAATAATAATAATAATAGCTCTTCTTCTTTGGAGTAATGAGCAGTTGCTAGTCGGGAGTAGTTTCTCTTTAGTAACGCCTATGCTCTTCCTGCTGGTCTAAAAACCTAGAGCCCGCTCCTTTGATGGACGTGGTCCCGGGACGATTTTTGGTGGAAAAGGTTGAAGGCATTATGATGGTTTAGATCCTACCTTAGACTGTTGGTCTGCATCTCCTGTAGCCTCAGTGCTACACCGGAAGGATGTCAGTGTAGCTCTGGGAACACTGCTTTCGAACAAACAAGCAAATAATAATAATAATAATAATAATAATAATAATAATAATAATAATAATAATAAAGAGGAAGAAGAAAAAGAAATGAAATGAAATTTTTCAGTTTTACCTCACACGATTATACTGGTTAGGCTAAAGGAGACGATGATGATGAGTAATGAATGAAATGGTGGAATGAAGAAAGTGGGAGGAAACGGGAGCATCCCGAGAAATCCCCCACACGCGGTGTTTGTGCACTACAAGGTTCACTTGGCGGGGGCTGGGATCGAACCCGGGACCCCAAGCACCAGGGGTGAACGCTCTACCACTGAGCCACCGCGGCCCCCTTCCTTTTCAGATCCACTACCCATACACTGAGAAAAAATCGTTCTCCGGACAGCGGTATATTGTACAAATATACGGAATCCACTTGCTTACTACAGAAATCAGTAGGGAACAAACGTTATCCGTATGCTACATAGGCCCTGCCCTTAGATGTTACATCATGTCGTTGCACGATGTGGGATATCTAATAGTCTTCCTTATAATACACATATATGTATGTTACCTACGTCAACTATATGTTATATACGTCCATTTGCATGTGAGATCCTGATAGCCTATATTGTTTCATACGGAAAGTACGTACAGATGGAATTGGAATACTTATGCAGAAAGTATTATAAAACACGCGTTTTCAGTTATACGTTTGCTGTACGTTAAGTCCAAAAACTACAGGATAATACAAATGTAACATACAATTTTACGTATCACTCATTTTTTCTCGCTGTAGTTGTAACGGAAATTATCGAGAAAAATGTTTTTTAAGTTCAGGGGGAAGAGGGTTGAAATCACCGCTCATTCTTGAGTGATTTTAATTCCAAGCACTGGGGATTATGGAAAGAGTAAAAAAAAAAAAAAAAAAAAAAAAATTATATTGTATCGAATAAATTATAGAAAATTTACCATTGAACTCTAAAAGAAATGCACGGGGGCTAGGAGGGTAAACCCACTAATTTATATCTTATTGCTTTTAACTCAGAGCAGAGGGAATAAAAATCGGGAAGCCTCAAATAAAAGTACGCCAAATTACCCCAAAATCGAATACTTTCTAACGAAAATTATCGTTGACCATACATACATTTTTAAAAAAAAATTATGGAGAAAGGTGAACTTAAACTTTTATTCTTGGCAGATTTTAACCTAAAATTGAGGGATATACAAGATGTCATAAAGAAAATATAGTATATACCAACTTTTGTCATAAAAATATTTTACATAGTTTAAATTGAAATATTGTTTTTCATGTACATGTGTAAACTTGCAACATGGGATTGAATTTACTCCCCCTTCCCCCCGCAGTATTCTTTATGAATTTTAACTCTAAACAATAGCATTATTGCTGCAAGTGAAAGGAAGACACATAGCACGTAACCAGATTCCGCTAGTCTACCGTAGTCTTAACTTAGGAAGTTTTCCCATTGTCTCAAGATGCTGGGTAACACTTTAGCTCCTACTGAGAATTGAAACCAGGAGCTACGTGGGGTCTACTGAATTCAGATTCCCCGCCCTCACTAAACTTCGTAGGTTGACGAATGTTTGTGAACTTTCTTAACACAAGTATATTTGTTTCATATCGAAATGAATGATATGGCCTAAAAATTGTATTTTATATCTCTAGCACTATCATTTTTTCTGAGAAATAGGAGGCACTAATTGACAATTACTTAGTCTTTTCAGATGTTGAATAACACAGGTTAAATACTACAATATACGTATAAGACCCCCCAAAAATCTTTGGATCCAGAAAATAATAATAATAATAATAATAATAATAATAATAATAATAATAATAATAATAATAATAATAATAATAATAATTGGACGCGTGCCTGGTGTGCTCTAAACATTCATTTAATTATGTAACAATATTTCAAATACAGTCTCTAAGGCCAATTTACAACAGAATATTTTAACATCAATAGTGGAAAAAGGAAAGAAGAAAATCAGGCAGGATTTATGCTTAAAGATAACATCCCGACATTCACCTTGTGGAACCGCGAAAAAACTGGTGTAACTAGTCAGGGTAGCAAGCCACAAGCTTTGCACCTAGGATCTCCCTTTTGCGAAGGAAGAACGCTAACCACTAGCCTACGCTCGTTAGAAATAATAATAATAATAATAATAATAATAATAATAATAATAATAATATCTTTACTCAATATAGTGAACCAATTGGGGATCTGCCGGGATTAAGAATCAGCAAACTCCGCTGAAATACCCCGTGGCCATGCATCACACAATTTTCTAGCTATTTTGTGGGTTGTATAGAACTGTAAAGTTTTGTTTTAGTAATAATAATAATAATATGATTTTCACAGGCTTGCGCCCCCATTCATGGAGCAGGTTTCACATCAAATAATCCTACTCTTGTGGACAGCGAAGAGCGCTATGAAAACAAAGCAAGATGAAGAATGAAAGACATTGTCTATTTTTCCCTCCCCTTTGCCACTTTTGGCTCACTCTATGCTTCCCCCTGACCCTGCTGCCCCTTCCACGGTTCCACCTGCCTTGTGACTGACTTTCCCTGTGATATTCACAGAAATCGATCAAGTTCCTTTTTCTCCTTACTGCTTTAGATTTGCAATAACAACATATGAAAGTGAAATTTCTTTCTGCTTCACCACCTGAAGAACGAAGTTCAATGTGACCCTCTGAAGAACAATACAATTGAAACCATGGCCAAGGAACTCTCCAAAGATCTGATAAGATCTGTAACTGATGAACACAATACCTTTACCAAACCTATCTGATCAACTGTGTTACTCATGTGGCAAATAGTCTTTGTAACGAAATAGCTTCTGTTCCGCACATTTTCGTTCCATTAGATACCCGCATAGGAAAGAATCTCATTCTGGTGGTACGAAAGCTGGATATTTGCCCAGAGGAGTTATAAAGCATACCAGAAACAGATTTGTTCCTTCAATTAGTTACGGTACAATAACGTTACATGCTCGAATAACGTTACGGTGTCGTAACAAAAATTGGTGGTATACCTTGTACCTACCTACATTAAATAACCAATAATTTTGTTACACAGAGCTATTTTCGTTACGTTACAGTTACGTTAAGTTATCCACCCCTGCATAAAACCAGGCCGGTAGCCAGCCCAAAAATGTAGGGGAGCCCGGTTGAAGTTAGGGGGCGATCCAACCATATTATAGTTCATTTGCAAGCCTACCGTAAAAAGTTTAGGGGCCCGCCCCCCTAGACTCCCTGGATACGGGCCTGCATAAAACTGAAAGATTTCATTTAATTTAAAAAAAGATACAAACTGGTGCCATCTAGTAAACTTATATTGAAATACGTGAAAATTGAACATTCCTCATATAAACATTGTTCACAAAACAAATTAAACACACGCGTTACACTAACTGTATTCATTATAATTAAAAATTAAATATATATTTGTAGTAATATTTGTTACATAATTGTAAGAAACAGTATAATGACTAAAATACTAGGAGGAAAATTACGTACAAACCAAACAGTGTAAAATCTTGCAAATTTGCTTGGCATCAAAGGGAAAACTCACATCTGCACACAGAAAAGCGAATATTCGTGTTCTCAGACGTGTGTCCACAGTACATAAAAACTCCTAATAGCAACGAGTAAAAAAGGTGTCGAAAGCAATAAAGAAGAATTAATTCTCCACAGTTGTGACCCGCGGAAACCCCGAATAAAAAAGTATATCTAGTAAAAAGAAAAAGAAGTTTCACAACACCAAAAGAATGACCTATGAATATTTTTTTTGTTGATGTTGATCAAAGAATAAACTACAGCTGACTTCCAAGAATTCCATATACTCAGTACGTGCACCATACGAGGGTAAACTTACACATAGCGCAGATAAGTTTTCAACTATAGGACCTCTGTGAATATTTGCTTTGGTAAATACACCAACATTTATTCGATTATGTACCATTCTTGTATAGTCTGGCCAGGATTTACCAAGAACTTAAGTGTTTATAAAGCACGTTGGTAAAGTTCTCATATCCTTATAAACGATTGGCTGAACCAGACGAAACGCCAAAATGAAATGAAATCGTTAAAATCCTAAAATTCATCAATTTCTTGGAGAATTTATATGCAAATGAAATCCTTAATTTACCGTCACACTGGTATGTTTTTTGACGACTAGAAGCCAACGATTAATGAAAGTGAATGCTTATGAAATACTTGGTGAAATAAGGACGTGGAAAAAAAAAAAAAAAAAAAACGGGCGAACCCCAAGAACACCCATGGTACTGATTTAGTGTTGTCCACGGAACAAGACGAGGCATAATTTTTGTGACGAGATAGATACCGGTACGTCACTTGGCCTAGGACAGAACTAAAAACCTTTAGCATCAGAAATGAATGCTGAATTACTGAGCCATCATGCCCCCTCAAAATTAAAACACAAAAGAGCAGTTCTGAAAATCGCGTTCAATTATACAGGGTAAGTCAAAAGTCGTAGAACACACTTGTTTCTCTGAAACGGAGATTTCGCTCAGTTTGAGCTCACCACTGTACATTGGAATAGGGATTACTTCCGGTTTGCAACATATATTCTTAGTATGCTCCAAAATGATCGATATTAGTGTCGAGTCCATAGTTTTCGGGGTCGTTAAGATGAACAGAGACATTTCCGATGCTGTTTAAATCCAAATTCAGGCCCCATTAGTACCCCTAAGAAGATAGTGACTCTCTCCGTGCGAAGAACGGGCATTCAGCTAGTTATATTCAAGAACGACAAAATTACATTTACAAACCAGAAAACTACAAAATAATGAACAATTTTTAAAAGTCGAAAAGCTCTTATTTGACATATAACACGCACTCGCTGCTTGAAACACTATTTTGTGATTCATCTCACATTTTTTTCTTATATTTTAACGTCTTATGTACAAATTTCACTTCATTTACTTAAAGATTCCTTAGGCGCCATTGCTGTTCTCCAATTCTCTAACATGGAAGATTATATTACGAGTTGTCGGGCTCCCTTTATAGCCATTCCACGCTACGCACAATAGAATTACTTTCAATTTCAGCTGACTATACTAGTAACAACATTTTCGCTATTAAACGATCTCTCTACTGTGTTTCTACTGCGTCTTTCTCTCGTATTATCTAGTTAATATAGTTGTGCGTTTTAATAGGAGAGAATCTCTCGTTTACTTTATTTTAACAAGGAAAGTCGTTACACCGAGAAGGAAAGAAAAAGAGGGTGAAAAAGCTACTCAATAGATGGCACTAGTAGCAGGAAGAAATAGCGATATCTATTTTTTTTCCTTCTGCTTCATCTACATAAAATGTGAGCTTATACAGTGTTTCCAATTAAGTGGTTTTTATGGACTACATCATAAGAACTACGCCACAGATACAGCAGTTATGTACAGTATCTATTAAATAGCTGAAATGCTGGTATTGCTTCGGTACTTCAACTGTATTTCCTCCATATGACACGCATTTCAATGGAGGAAAGCATAATGGTAAAAACCCTTAAATAATATATATATTTTTAGCATTACATTTTGAGCTCCAATACCACTTAGGATTTCATTTAATTAAAATGACGGTAAGGGTTTGGCTCTTGGCTCTAGCCTTGAAGGAGCTACGCGATTGGAACAAAACTTGCAGGATTCATAGGTCCTCAGCTCTATGATAGAAGCGCGAAAAGAAAAATAAATAAAACTTTCTACTTGCACATACAAAGGGGAGACGGGTGGCATGATCCTCAAAAATTGTCCAAATGGGGGGAAAAAAATTAAAAAATATTGCCGTTCTCAGGACGTTAGATGAAAATTTGCAAGTTTTATCCCATGCCGAAGACGAAGAGGTTAGCCGAAGATCGTAGAGCATGAAGCTTCTCAGCTGCAGCAAGTAATCTGCCAACAGGACCAGATTAACCCATCTGAAGGCCTGGGCCTAGAAAAAATATCTGGCCCCTGCTGACTTCGCCTATTACTTTTCTGTGAAAGTTTAGTAAGAAAGTTAATGGAATATGTTTCATATTATTGGTCATATTTTATTTTATGATGATTAGAGACCAGATGTTTAAGCATTAAAAACCTGGAAAACAGGTAGGTAAATAGGCACTTAAAATTTTAAAAATAGGCACTAAAATGTAACTCGAAATAATGAAGATAAATACTCAATACTATTAAAAAATAAATTCAAGTCATACCTAATGTTCGAAGAATATATCGAACCATACTTGTTTGTTAATACTATACTTCTTTTTACTGTATATATTAAAAGGAAGCTTGACATGCATTTCACGTCCATTCAGTAAATACATTCTATACAGTACTTCATCACTACACGTATCAGTTCAAATTTTATACACTTTATCAGTACACACAGCGGTCCAAACTTTTACAGCACTTTATCAGTACACACAGCAGTCCAAAGTTTTACTGCACACTTCAGTCACACAGCAGTCCATAATTTTACGGCATTTTATCACTACAAATAGCAGTTCGTAATCTACGTTTGATTTGTACAAGAATGGAGTTCATAACATAGGTACACACAGGGTAACACCACCTGGTCAAAGTAAATTCAGTGAGGAAGTTAACAACTGAGCAATTGCTGTACTATTTGTTTTTTGTGGCAGTTCCTCACACGCTAGAAGAAATACAGGGTAGCCCACAGTAGGTATACAGTCCCGTACTGATCAGTTCACTGTATTTTATATAATTTCTTATTGTTATTCATCAGGTAAACTTAGTTTCTGTATTATTTGTTCTTAATGTATTTTTACCTATATCTTAAGCTCGACACATCCGAAGCAAATAAACCCATTAACTAGAATGTACTTGATCAATGCAGGGGACCTTCTTTTGGGCCACCCTGTATTTTGGGCTGTAGATCATGTTCCATTGTACCGATTACAACATTAGCTAGGAACCGTATCCCGCCATCGGTCGTTTAGTCCATCGAAACTGTAACTTTCTTTCTCCCTCTCAGTTATTTCCTAATTCTTTCCAGAACACCCCAATAACAACTATATAATTTTTGCGCAGTGTTCACTCACTCAGTATCTGTTTACCTGCGTACTTTGTAAAGAAACGCTTCAAGGAGTCATTTTGTAATTTCCACAGAGGTATATATGCCTTTATGAATACCTTACACAAATCTGCAGAAAACTGAGATTGCCGACTGGTAGCAGCGTAAAGAACTTTAATTCTTTTGTGCATCTACATAATGCAACTCTGTTGCAAACAAGAGGAAGTGGGAGGGGAGCATGGGCGCCCGCAGGATATTTTCCGGTGGGGAGACACACACACACACACACAAGTGCTAGAATGAAACCGAACAAAACAAAACTTTATTGTTATCAGCACCAAGTCAGCAAAAGAAACAACAAAGAGCGAAATTATCTTTTCAACTCAACTGACGGATACCATCATTCAAAATACTTAGCACTGCATGGAGCATCAGGCTGAATATAATTATTACTGAAAAAATATGAAACATTACATGGGGGAGAGAAGTAGATTAAAATCTTGGGGATGGGTTTGACTAAATTTTACTCTAAATCAGCGTTTCCCAACCGGTGTGCCACGACACACTGGTGTGCCTCGAATGGGCCGCTGGTGTGCCGCGAGAAAATCGAAACAAATTATTAATTCTATACGAACCAAACTGCAAGACATAGGGGAAAATGTATATTTGTATTTCACATTACTATGAACCTCTACTATACAGTAAATCTACAATTTTAAGTTTCATACTGTGTTACTTTTCTGTACATTTTTAATGTTGAAAAACGTATTTATCATTGTCATGACCATTATTACTTTTTTATTGTTGCAGACTATTTCGTAACTTGAAATTTTAACATATCATTCAATAAATTCAACAAAGTAAACATGCATACAAATTACCTACATTTGTGTTTGAAAAGTATAGGAGATTTGTTTATTTGTTCGTTATTTAGTGATCTTCCCTTTTAGTTAGAGGTTAGATACAGTTTTCGAAAGAGAAAGTGGATTTTTAAAAACCCTAGTCCTATACTTCATTGCTATTGTTTTCTATTTTAAAATTAGAATGAAAAATAAGTATAATGATTTAGCACGGGGGAAAATCAGTGATCGAGCTTTCTTCTCTGTAAGAAGGAGATCAGTAATCACATTAAAATACCACGGTATTTTATATTTACAAATAATAATAGCAATTATATATATAGTAGTGTGCTGCAAGTTGAAAAAGGTTGGGAAACGCTGCTCTAAATCATTTAGTGAATGTTGATTTTAAAAGTATACTATTGTCACCAGAAGAGCCTATAAATGTTAACCTTTTTCGAAAATCTAGGGAGGGGCAATTGCCCCCTCTGTGGGCGCCCATGGAGGGGAGAATGTGGATCATACTATGTCATTGCTTTTATTGTATCGGGGTGAAGCTTGACCCTGAACTGCCCATAAGTTACGGAAGAGGCAGAATCCTTCCTTCAAATATGAAATTGTATATTTTTCCCAATGAAGTCTCATATTGAAGAAAATGCATAGAATAGGCAACATCAGGCACTAATGCAATAATTTAGGCATTACGGGTCAAATTAGCAAAATAAAATTGGCTTAAATTGAAACTATAGCCCCCCCCCCCATATAAACTTTAAAACGTTATTTTTGATCATATTATTAATACTAAAGAATAGGTATTTTGCCTAACATCCGGTCTCTAATGATGATGATTGCGTCTTTACGATTTTTTTTTTTAGATAGCCAGTTGAGATTTTGATCAGACTAGAAGCCCCTGTCCCCCTGGAGGAGGAGCGGGGCTACAGTCCCCCGAAGCTCCTTCTTTAATCCGGCCCTGCCTGCCAATAATGGCAGAAGAATATCTATGATGACGACTTCGTTTATTTCCTTTCAATTTTTTACTATGCTAAGTTTTTGTGAAGAACAAATCCAATTTAAACACAACGTCGTATATAGTCCTCGAAGGCGGTGTTTCCAAAGCGCAGACGTGTCTCGAGACTAAT
The DNA here is from genome assembly GCF_964235325.1 of Thermobia domestica. Lineage (NCBI taxonomy): Eukaryota > Metazoa > Arthropoda > Insecta > Zygentoma > Lepismatidae > Thermobia > Thermobia domestica. The sequence continues at coordinate 41,767,109 of NC_137460.1, forward strand.
CAGCCATTCTATTCGCTGTATTCTTGTGTTTGTAAATTTTAAAATAAAGTTTTCGTCATATATATATATATATATATATATATATATATATATATATATATATATATATATATATATATATATATATATATATATTACGCTACACTGCTGTTAAAATCAAAGAGTGGACGAAGTGTTATATGATAGAGCCATTACTGTTCTGTGTTTGAGTCTTATACAATCCTAATACACACCGTACGTAACCGAAGCGCTGGAAAGAGGCTCCACAAATCTTGTTCCACTCCCTGTGCTACGATTACAGCTAGCTTCTCTTCTTTCTCCACGTTTTAATTTTTAAGCATCAACTTATATGCAAAACTCATGTTTCTCTTGCCTTCTATAATGACTGTTCATTCTCTTCGTACTAACACACACAAGCAAAAGGGAACTTTTTTTTTCCTTTTTCTTTTTACAGAATTCTCCAAAACTAATTCACTCGCAATGGCTGCAGTTAACGAAGAATAATGGCTGAATAAACTTCACACTGAAGCAGTATTATTATTATCGTTATTATTTCGGTTACTTTTTGGGTTGTTTACTTTCCAAGTAAACTCAGCCAGACCTCAGCAGTGGAGAACTCTCACCACCTTCTCTGTTAGGAAGGACGAAATACTATACATGAATTACTCAAATAATCACACCACTGTTATTGTGGAAACAAATTCCTATAAAGAGAAAGAGAAATCAGAAGCTAGTGTTATTAACTACAGTATATTTCGCGCAAAATAAGAAAGAAATTTGCATTCGGTGGAGCACGTGTTGCTCTGCTGTCAATCGTCAGAATCTAGCTCAGGCACTCGGTGTTCTCCTTCTTCTCGGTTGAGAAACACTTCTGAATAGCATATGAGTTGCAAGGTGGCAACATTGTAATGTTGATGTCCCTTTCTATAGAAACTTCTCCACTTGTAACTACGAGGGAGGTTTGATAAGTAACTAATTTGCACACTAATATATGGCTCTAACGTCAACTATATACGTAGCCATAAATTTTCCTTTCTACGAATAAATAATCTGTGCTCTCATGATATTCCGACAGTAATTCGTTATTTGACAGCCGTTTAAACAGAAATATTTTGAGTAACAGTGAAAAATGGATAAAATTAGAATTCGTTGTGTGATTCAATTCTTTCTACTGAACGGGAAAACGGAAAAAATATGTTGAGAGAATTTTACCTACATTGAATGACTCATGCCCTTCCTATGAAACTGTTCGACTTTGGATAAATAAATTTAAGAGTGGCAGAACAGACAACATTGAAGATGCATCACGTCCTGGAGGCCCGAAATCAGACGGCAACTGAAAACATCGAAAAAGTCCACGATTTGGTTTTAGTCAACAGACATATGAAAATGCACCAGTTGGCAGAAGCCACAAGCATCTTAACCGAGTGGGATCCCTTCTTTTTTTATAATGAATTGTACATGAAAAAAATGCGCAAGATAGGTGCAGCGTTTAGTCCAGAACAGAGAAAAATCCCTGTCGTGCAGAAACATTGGCCGAGTTGCGATCTGAACTGCTTCCGTATCCTGCGTAATCATCAAATCTAGCTCCCTCAGACTACCTTCTATTTCTGGAACTCAAAATTTTACTTGTAGAACGAAAATTTGAGTCAAATGGAGGGATCATATATGAAATAAGCGAGTATTTTGAAAGCCTTTCGAAGAAATATTTCCGCGAAGGAATCGCAAAGCTGGAGAAACGTTGGGGCAAGTGCCATAAACTTCGACGAAATTATGTCGAAAAATAAAGTATGTTAAAAAAAACTCAGCGTGTTTCCTCTAATATCAAACAAGTTGTTTATCAAACCATCCTCGTACCACTACAATGTTTATGATGCCCTTCTTTCGGGGTCTTCAATAAACTCGTGACGTAGCTTCCTTTTTCAACACATTTGCTGTGTTAGAAGCATTATGGATCCAATTTTTAGCGACATTTCATCAAGAATTGTATTGATTTCAGCTATTTTTTGTGCCAACGTTTCAGCAACACTGAATTTAATCAAGATGGAGTATCTCAAGATCGTAATGTGCTTTTTGTTATAGGTTTGCTCCTTGTCCCAGAAAAAGGTAACAACTTTAAAGAGAACCATCCACATTCTTTTAGTGGAAACCCTATACACATACGATGATATTATTTCTGTTACTGACACTATAACGAAATACTTTAGTTTGTATAATATTAACCTGTACCGTGGGCAAAAAGTGTTCATAAATATGTAATATACTTAGTAGAATGTTCATTTTAAATTAACAGAAAAGAAGAATGTTTTTAATATATGTAAGAGATTATTATGGGATAGTTGTGACTATGTACATGTTATGTGTTGACCTAGTCAAGTGAATTTATGTATTTTACGGTCTTAAAGAGAATATTTAAGACATATCAAGCAATAAAGGTGAGACTAATAATCTTTGAATATCTGAGTTGATTTTTGCATAAAGAAAAGTAATTATCGCTTCGTAACTGATATTTTACAAGACGAACCAGGTTGACGACGCTTTTCTATAGAGTCGTTATAAAAATTTGGTTTACCAAACCCGGGACTTTTGAAAATTCAGTTCCCGAAGAAGGAAAGTAGGGCTGAATTTACTTGGATATTACCATTTATGAATACGAACTTAACCGTATTACGAAGCGGTAAGGTCATCAAAAGAAAAATGGATAGTGAAATAGTGCAACAGGAATCTAATACCAGTAATCCAGGTGAAATTAGTGCAACACCAAGTTTGTCATCTGAGGATCGACTTTTGTTAGCTGTGCAGCGACAAATTATGCAAATGACGACTGAGATAAAACAAACCATGGAACAGAAGCTCAATGAATCTAACACAAACATGGAACAGAAGTTCTATGAAGCTAACCAGACCATGGAACAGAAGATAGAATTGAAATTCAACGAAGCTAACAAGACCATGGAACAGAAGTTCTATGAAGCTAACCAGACCATGGAACAGAAGATAGAACTGAAGTTCTATGAAGCTAACCAGACCATGGAAAAGAAGATAGAACTGAAATTTAACGAAGCTAGCAAGCAGTATGAAGAATTAAGTAAACGAATAGAACGGATAGAACTGAAATCAGACGATACGAAACAAACAATCGTCCAGGTGATGAACGACATATCCTCGCAGTTTGAAGAGAAGTTAAAAAGGTTAGCCGATGAATGTCAAGAAAAGCACGATCATCAAAATCATGAAATCTGTGCTGTAAAAAAGGATTTAACGTTAATAGAATCTTCCGTTAAACATCAAAAGATCCAGTTGGCTACTATGCAGGAAGAAATTAAAATGTTACAGGCTAGAGATAACATTTATCGCAATAATATGGGCAGTGATCGCTTCGAGTTTCCCCAATCACCGGATATAAATACGCCTTCACCGGAATCTGAGGAGGATATTATATTAGAGGAAAATTGTCCGAAGATCACTGATGAACGAAATATAAATGGTATCATGACACAGCACGCTACGGACCGGAACAATCACACCACAAGAACAAGGAGTGAGAAAAGAAAGGTAAAGTTAAGTGTCAAGATGAGCGAAATCAAAGCCATGAGTAAATTTAGTGGTAAGTGCAATGAAAATGCTAGTTCTTTCTTAGAGAAGTTCCAAGACGAATGCAGTATAATGTCTATCGACCGATCACAATACATGAAATTAATACCCCATGTATTACTCCCACCTTGTTCCTTATGGTTTAAGGCAATACGTGATCACATTAGTACATATGAGGAATTTAAAGCGGCATTGATCGCGAATTACGAAAATGACTTTTTGCTGGCAAACAGAGATGCCACTCTTAGAAATCAACATTTCAATCCTCGATTGCACAAATCTATTGTAGAGTTTGTTGTAAATGTCTATAATGAATTAAAGGTCGTTAATCCCTTGCAATCGGAATCAAGAATAATTGCATCGATTCGCAATTTGCTTCCATTTAAATTACAGCAGATCTTATTTTCCACACAGTGTATGAGTTTCAGTCATTTATTAATGCTTGTACAATGCTACGAAACTCAATATCATGCTATGAATCTAACACAACCAGGAATGGGTAAAAATAAGAATACTTCAGATCATTCGGTCCCTGTTCGGAATTTGGATTATCCGAAGTGTGAATAATAATGAACCGAACCTAAGACGAGTATACTCTAGCAATCAAAATGAACAAAATAGACAAGGTTATGCAGGGAATCCGCCTAACCTAATCAACCGAAGTAGACACAAAAACAATAGAAATACATGTCGAAATCCTAGAGATGCTACCAATCCTATGTATAGACATAATCAGTGTTCACGAGATGGTACTTCGTATCAAAATTCAAATCACGATGAAAGACATGTACAACCTAATGTAGAACATAATCACGATTGTGCAGTACAGTGCACTTTATTAGATTCATATGCCAGTGCGAATGTAACATGATTACCGTTAACGCAATTAGGTTAAACCCATGTTGGTTATCGATTCTTGTGAATTTTCGTTTTAAAGTTTGTGTTAATATTAATAATGAAAACGATGGTTATAAATATTTGAAATGCATCTAGTTAAAGAGTTAGTATCACCCAACATTCTTGATCAAATAAATAAGAATGAAAAATAACAATAATAATGAAAAATGTGTTTATTTAATAACAAAAGGGTGTCTTTTGTTTCTGTAAAATAAATTTATTTACTTCCATTTGATTATTCAAACGTAGGTTATGTTTAATTTTTATTCTTTCTTATTAATGTGAAGAATCATAATTCAATTTATAATTAGTTAAAGGCAAAAATTATTTATATTAGATTGATTTGTGTTTAATTATCAAAGATTTATTGTGAATGTATTTATGTGAATGATAATAACTAATATTTTATATATATATGAGGGTTAACCAAAATGTAATGAAGATATGTACGAGGTGTGATCAAAATATATAAAAAAAAAACATATGTAATGTACAAACATTAATGTAATCAGACCAGTGGTTCTTGAATATAAAAGCCAAGCCCACTCATGACTTTTATATTCAGTCCCTTTATCGGGCGACATTTTCTATAACGAAATACTTTAGTTTGTATAATATTAACCTGTACCGTGGGCAAAAAGTGTTCATAAATATGTAATATACTTAGTAGAATGTTCATTTTAAATTAACAGAAAAGAAGAATGTTTTTAATATATGTAAGAGATTATTATGGGATAGTTGTGACTATGTACATGTTATGTGTTGACCTAGTCAAGTGAATTTATGTATTTTACGGTCTTAAAGAGAATATTTAAGACATATCAAGCAATAAAGGTGAGACTAATAATCTTTGAATATCTGAGTTGATTTTTGCATAAAGAAAAGTAATTATCGCTTCGTAACTGATATTTTACAAGACGAACCAGGTTGACGACGCTTTTCTATAGAGTCGTTATAACACTTACTCCTGTTCTCTGATAATGTCTTGCCACAACTTCTTTATGTCACCATTGCCCTGGCTGGACAATTTCCTCTGATACACCTATAAAACACGTAGTTTCCGACACACTTGCACTAATTTACCACGAACGCACACTTTGCCCTCTTTGAAAATGACAGAGGACATCCTTTCTTCATCAACATAGTCTGATCTATTGCATACACTGATTAATATTGCATCGCATCGCGCACTACTCGCTGCCACCTAATACAAAATTAAGGCTGGCGGCACATTGATCATAGGGAAAGACAGCCCAGTCAAGGTCATTACTGTGACCAATGGAATAAAAAGCCTCGTACCGCATACTCATTCGAAGAGCTCTCTCGTGGCTAAGCGGTTAGCGTACGCGCCTTTGACGTGGAAAACCCGGGTTCGATTCCTGGTGAGTGCTCAAGTGGTTAAGAACTCACGTTAAGCTGTAGAGACTCAGGCCTCTCTCTTCGCATCTTCCCCTACCTCCCTCTGCCTCGGCTTGGTTGTCCTGCTTCTGGTCAGTGTGCGACCGGCCTAACATAAGATGGTCGCAGTGCACGAAAATTCAGTGTTGCTAACTCACAAGAATGTCTGAAGAACACGGGTGTTTCAACCTTTACATAAGTTTTACTAAGGTAGGTGCAGGTAAATACGCCATGTTAAGGGTGTTGGATTTTTTTATGCCCTTAATTTTCATAAAACACAAAGAACAACATATATGTTCGTTGCAGAGTAGTCTTTCCCGCATGTAGAAAAAAAAATGTGGCAATGATGAGACTTACTTCTATTTTGAACTCAAGGTAAAATGTTACAAAGTGACATATTTACCAACACGTGCAGGTAATTACGCCAAGTCCAAGATACTACTACAACCTGTAATAAATCTTGCAACTGCTTACATCGTCTGTATTATACGAACTCAAATATTACTACGGCTGAACAACATGGCTGAAGCAAAAAATAGAATAATCAAAAGTCAAGATAAAGATAAAAAGATAAAATGTAAAAATCGATAATCTCCAAAGTTGAAATGAAGTTCCAAACTGAAAAGTTTTAGTCCATAAGAAAATAAACAAACATTGTCACTGTACTGAGACAAAAAAAAAAAAAAAAACCGGTATTACATGGAACATGTGGGACAAATGAAAATATCTTTGTCTTCTGCTATCAGTCCTGCACAAGCCCTGGCAAATTTCGATGCACCGTGCTTGGTATTGATTTACTAGCCATAGAGTCACAAATACTGAAATTACACTTACAAAACAAAGTGTTCCTACACGGACACAAAATAAGACGTACATTGCTATGAACAATCGGCAATGTTCTGGGTAAGCATGGTACTAATAACGGATTCTTACCTCTATTGAAATAATAACGTACTTCCACGGAACGTTCCAGAAGCAAACAACACTGCACGGCGTGGTGGTCTCAGCGCTGTCTCCCGGAGTATTCGTCAAATCGGACTTGTTCACGACCGTGGCACATATTGGAGGCAGATTCAAGCGGATTCCGTCGGAAACGTCCCAGTACCGAACACTTGGCGTATTTAGTTGCACTGGCGTATATACCTGCAGTTACCTTATATGAATTAGAACAAATACTAATTTCGCCTCGTCTTATTTTAAATCTACATTAGATTCATATCACCTTGTTACCTTATACATTTGATATAATGTAACATGGTCCGAGATTTTGGGACATCCTGTATATATTCACAAATTTTGTTTAGTGGAGATTTTGGAACTATGTAGAAACTTATTGTGGTTCTGTAGAGTTAATTCGCAAAATTTTCATTATTTCGTCAAAAAAGTAATATTTAAGTATAGATTTAAAAAAGATCAGTGATTGTTGGTAGCATACCCACACGAGGCTCAGTAGGTTCGCGACCACCAGTCAGTGATACATTTACACAGTCCATAGTCCTAAGGAAAGTGAACATCATCACATTATATACAATAAATGATATTCACACCAATTTCATTTTATTCCATTTCATTTATATATATATATATATATATATATATATATATATATATATATATATATATATATATATATATATATATATATATATACATATATTGTAAAATCCTATAGCCTCGGAGTTTAAAACAAAAAGTCAACACTCTCTATAAATAATAATACTGACTAAAGCAGTATACAGACTAATTCGTAAAAATAAACGTTTTGAGCACAATACTATTATTATAGTAATACGCGTGAACATGTGCAGAGTTTAATGCAGGAAAACGTCATCGTGCACATGTCCCAACAACAAGCAAACGACTAACAAATGAATAACCATAATAGAAAGCATGTTCACTCCGAATACATACCATATGGAGAGTACAGGGAATTAATGATTGAAGTCACATTTTTATACGTCTGAGATACTGTAATTCCACATAAGCACAATATGTTTGTTACGAGCTCTCTCGTGGCTAAGCAGTCACCGTACGCGCCTTTGGCGTGGGAGACCCGCGTTCTATGGATGGCATTTAGTATCTACCCCAAATCCATCGACAGCTCTGGAGCCGGTACTTTGACTTATCATGAGCCGTTGTGAACGATTACCGTGAATCAAAGATAACAGTTCGGACAACACTGAATGGAAACCTTACCTAACCTAATCAACCACATGACACGTTATCCAATACTATAACAAATCATCAATAACTATAACATAGTCACAAATAACGAACAGTAATCACTAGCGAATGAGCCAGAGTCACTACCAAATGATTTTAAATAATACCCGGGTTCGATTCCCGGTGGCAGCTCATGTGGTTCGAATCCCACGTCAAGCTGTAGGTCCACGTCTTCTATAGTCTCGCTGTTCGAAGGGACGCTAAATACAAAACCAATTCACACATACATAGTAGTATTAAAATTTTGTTCCGCCAGGAAGATATAGATATAAATAAAACAATATACATCGATAGCTGGATAATCTGTAAGATGTTACTATAATAATAATTCCTTCCACACTACAAACATGCACAGAACTGTACGAAGTTAATGCTTAAACTTCTTTCAGATACACAGTTATGACGGATGGGACATACTATTAACATGGAGTCCGAATCACGACTGGGGTTTGAATTCGGGGTTACTGGGTGCACAGACCAAGGTGCAAGATCAACCCTGACAACATTCACTATTTCGCTTCAAAAGAAAGCCAAATACGCCGAAGACCTCGACGATTCTCGAAATGGAAATTTGGTATATAGTCAAGCAGCTTAAAGCAACCTAAAATATTAATCACTATCTTAATTATGTTATAATAGAAATAAGATTATAGAAATAAGCAAACTTTGAACATAAAATAGAATATCGTTAGTCATTGTTGCATTATTGTTTAACAGCAAAAATGCAATAATGAAGCTTTTGAAATTTCGTATGACCTCAACGAAGTCCGCGCTTATTAGTTATAAATAAATATATAAACAGCCATTGTTTCATTTCACTGTTTGTCTTCAAAGAACACGTTTCGACTTTATAGATTGTCAACTCACTGGTTATCCCTGCTCAAATTCTCCAAAGTTTACCAAGATGACCAAGCCGAAGGTCAGAGCATTTAAAGTGGTCCTGATGGTGGCCAAAAGCACTGCAGATTTAAAATACAAGAATGGAACAAACCAGAGTTATATCACAGACTAGATAATCGAGAATTACACAACAAATGTTGAATCTTCGGAGTTGGACACTATGGATTCATCAAGCGTCAACGTAACGGAAAGTACATACTGAACGACGCTAGTTCCTTCATTATGAACACTCGCCACGGATCAGCTCGACATCGCAAGAGATTACGCACTCCTTCCACCAGTAAGAGCCACCATCATTCCGCGAGCAATGGACGTGGCAAGCGAAACCTACTCAAGAGGTCTTCCACCGTTCGACAAACTTCATCTCGAAACACAAGCAGTGCAGCACGTCGACGAACGAAGCTCTACTGGATCCAGGAGGAGAACTTATCGAAGCCGAAGTCGCAGTAGTTCCTTCAGAAGATCTAGATCTGCATCTAGATCAAGAACTTTCAGCAGAAATAGATCCAGAAGTATAAGCAGAATTAGATACAGACATACCAGCAGAAATAGAACCAGAAGTATCAACGGAAGTCCTGACATTCAGGCAGTCGCCCCAAGTTCCCCTAATGCCACGTCAACTCCTCCTAGTTCAAAGAGCAAGTCCAACACAAAGCCTTGCTCGACTGTTAGATCCAAAACCTCGTGTTCTCCAAGAAACCCTAACAAAGTAAGAAAGATCAACAAAAGTGATGACATTACCAGCAGGAAGAGTGACATGAACACCAATGCGAAGACTGACGATGCTGCCAGTACCAAGAGTAACATTACTACCAAAATAAATAACAATGCTACTACTAATAACAACCATACAACTTATAGCAAATGATAACAATAACAATGCACCGAACACCAAAAACGCTTTTGGTGATATGCAGTCAGATTCCAAGGAAAATCAACAGAATTAGGACAACAGTGATACTTCGGATTCGAGTCCAGAAGATGAATAGGACGATGACCAACAAAATATAAATTATCTCCAATCGCATTATCATCCAGCATCAGGAGGATCAATTAGATGAGTAATCATGTACAACAAATACTCATTCTTCTGTATCCAAAATTCATTCTGAAGCAATAATAATTCCAGTGTATCCAAACAGTAATAAAACTGTGTCAGTAGTTTACTATCCTAAACTGCTTTTTTATTTTTGAAAATAAAAATATAAATAATCGCAATACAAAATAACAAAAAATAACGTAAGTAGGAAATAAATAAATAAATAAATAAATAATAATGATGATAAAAAGAAATAACTTAATAATAAAAGGTGTTCATTATTAGACTTACTACATAATTAACATTGCACTAGAAAATAATTATTTTACATTATCAGAGCTGAACTTTAGGTGCAAAAGTTTGCCTCATAAACTCACTGCCAAACAAAAACAAGTACCTGTGGGAGCTCATGTGGATCAGGTCCCACGTTAACGTGTAGATCCACATCTCTGATAGACTCGGTGCTGAAATGGATGCTAAACTTTAAATCAACCAAAAACGAAATACAATGGACGAACAGACAGCGTATTAGATATACCGGTGCGATTACCAACCGCGATGTTGTTCCCAATAGGGATGGCCAGAACCGGTTCCTGGTGGAACCGGTTTTCGGGTTTGAACGGATCCGGTTCTAGAAGATCCGGTTCCGGAACCGGTTTCTAAGATCCGTTCTAGAACCGGGTTTTCGGATCCAGGTCTGGAACCGGTTCCTAAGATCCGGTTTCGGAACTGGGATTTCGGATCCAGTCTGGAACCGGTTCCTAAGATCCGGTTCTGAAAACCGGATCTCCGAACTTTGTGGCCATCCCTAGTTCCCAATGCTAGTTAAATGATGAAAAACTGTAAACTCTCTATTATTTTACACTGAAATGTAAAAATTTAACAATGCAGCTGTTGCGCAGGGCAGCCGAACTGACGTGTGACCTCGAGAGCTTTCACTCCAACAACTTGTTTATAGCAACACCGCCAGCATTTTGATGTGGAAGACCGCTTCAGCAGACGTATTCTATCACAGACAAGTATTATTTCTATAAAATTCGCTGTTGAAATCCATTTTGATCATTTGCACGGAGAAAGAACCGAGCAACGTTCGATTTGCGAGGAGTTGGCACTACCAACGGTTTTCGCATGTGACGTCGTTGGTTGTCACTCGTCTGTGAGTCGTAGATTCAATGTAGCAGGATCAGAAAGGAAATTAACCCTGCTATACGTTTGTTACACATTTGTTTCTAATATTATAGCAATTAGTAACTGAAATAAAAACAATTATGTATTTATATCATTTATGTTTCTTGGACTTATATTTAGGTTTGGAAATTCATTTTTCTGCTTTATTTTGTTTTCTATGCACACCATGAGTTCACGACTCCTTCATAACATACCAGCCCAGCCAACAGTTAGATTCAAAATTTCTACACAGCTGACATTAGAAAGAAAGTATCTTTGTCGAAAGTAAGAGATTTCAAGTTTTTCGTCGGGTTTACTATTGTATGTATTCTTTGTCTGTGTGTTATATGTTCCTAGTAAGACGAAAACCTTGTCGAAATATTTGTCAGCTGGAAGTTAATTTCTCGTCGAAGGTTTGACAACAGCGAGTCCTGATCTCATCATTGATTCACGCGAAATGCCAATTCAGTTGCCACGTAATATAGACAGCACGCTTCTCAGCTTTCTAATCTTGTTCTGTGAACTGCGTAATCAAATGCTGAAACAGAGACTTTAGCCAGCTCACGAGGAAACGGTTCCAAGTATAAACAACCGATTTGGCTGGGGTCCGGATATGTGTTACGGGAGACCAAAGTAGAAGACACGTATTTTAGCGTTTGGGCCCATACGCAGAAATTTCCGAAATACGGGGACCAAAGTGGCCCTAGATGCTATAACTAGGAAGCGAATTATATTACTTCTACACAACCGATTTTGCTGGGGTCCGGATATGTGTTACGGGAGACCAAAGTAGGAGACACGTATTTTGGCGTTTGGGCCCATACGCAGAAATTTCCGAAATACGGGGCCCCAAAGTGATCCTACATGTCATAACTAGGAAGCGAATGACGTTACTGGTACAGAATGTTGGCTTAGGTTGGAATATGTTGCAATTTATTCAAAAGTATGAGACTTGTGTTTGTTGTTAGGTCCCACAAAAAGGAATGTCGAATATACAGGGTCCCATATTGCTAGATTTTCAATAAGGCCATGAAATTGGCGTATGTGGTATCCATGCAATTCTGAACAGATGTTCAGCTGGCACGAGCCGTCGAGGGGGAATCTGCTGACCACGAGGGTGTCAACGGAGCGAAAGAATGTTTACGTTTTTCGCTTGTATTTCTATGACTATGATGTATGGAAACCAGGCGGAACATTTTTGTGCAAGAGAGTGAACATTAATATTTAATCGATATGGTGTATGTTGTCAGGAAACCGGGCAGAGTGGCGGAAGTAAAGTTTGCCGGCATGTCAGGTTTGGTCGGAAGAAAAACTACATCTCTTCGACTTGGGCTTACAATATCGATATCAGGAACCCAGCCAAATCGGTTGTGTACAAGTAACGTCATTCGCTTCCTAGTTATAGCATGTAGGGCCAATTTGGGGCTCCGTATTTCGGAAATTTCTGCGTATGAGCCCAAACGCCAAAATACGTGTCTCCTACTTTGGTCTCCTGTAATACATATCCGGACCCCAGCCAAATCGGTTGTTTACACTTAGGACCGTTTTCTCGTCAGTCTGATGAAGCGGAACATTGTACTAAAATGGAAAAAGACATACTTGAAGCAATACTTCCTGTTCATGCAAAGCTGAGGGGACTACGGAAATATTGGTATGATTTGCTTATGTTCGTATTAACGAAATATTAATGCAATGACAAAAACAAACAAATTACTACAGTTTACAAGCTGAGAGCAAAAACTCCGATAATTACTTAGAAACTATGCATTACGCAACCTTATGGAAAATTGTTTCTATTTCTTTTTAGGTGCTGAATGACTGAACAGCCATGGGTTATACGTTACAACAGCATATACATTGAAGTGCCAAAATTCATGGCATACCTACCTAATAACGTGTGGGACCTCCTAAATCATGAAGAAGTGCAGTAACTCGACTTGGCAGGAACGCGACAAGTTGCTAATAGTCCTCTGGCGAAATGTGCAGTCATGCAGCCTCGATTGCCGTTCAGAATTCGGCGGCTGTTGCAGATGGAGGATACTAGGTATGAATGATCTGTTCGATGATATCCAACATGTGCTTGACAAAGTTCATGTTCAGATACCTACGGGGAAATCATGTGGTGGAGGTAGCCAGAATGTTACTCAAATTAATCGCGCACTACTGCACCTGGTGACATGGTGCATCATCATTATGGAAAGTTCCATCGTTGGCAGAGTGTAAAAACTCAATAATGGGATGTAGATGATCACCGAACAACTGAACATAGCGATGACCTGTCAATGCGTGGTACAACCGGACAACAGAATTCAAGCCATGTCAATGTAAACATCCCCCAAGCCATTACGGAGCCACTATCAGATTGGAGATTACCTCGTTGACAACTCGGTCCATCGTCTCACGGGGTTTGCGCCACATTCAGATCCTACCACCTGTGCGTACTAACTGGAAATGTGACTCGTGTACCCATGTTACCAGTGATCTAAAGTGTAATCCACGTGTTACCGAGCCCAAGTCGCCACTGCCGATTGTCAGTGGTTAATAGCGGCACCCGTTTTTGTCTGCGGTTGCGATATTTCATGGACATCAAACTACCTGCATTGACGACTGAGACACGTTGCTGGGACATCTTGCACTGATTCAAGATCTCAGTTCATGCAATGTTGCTTGTCTGTTTGGACGGATGAGTCTGCCAAGACGCTGCCGGTCAATATCATTTGGCACACGTGGCGGTCATTGTGTTTTTATGAGTTGTAATGCCTCATACTTTATTAGGACCCATCCTTGACACTGTAGAGCGAAACTTTCGAAATCGCATCCTCTATTCGTCTAGCACCAACTATCATCTCGCGCTCAAACTTCGATAATTCCCATCACGTTGCTATCACTAGCAAGACACCACATTTCACAGCACTTACGAAACTCCAACTGACAGCGCTAAAACTGTTTCGTGCCGTTCTACCAGTTTTCAGCGATGTTTCTGCACCGTCAACAAGTTCCCTACCGGTATCCCATGATATTTAGTTTTTAAGTGTATTTATTGTGACAGTGTGTGAACGTGACACATTTGCCGTGTATTTATTGCAGGGTTGGCAAAAACCATGGTTTTTATTTAAAAAACCAAAAAACCGTTGTTTTTTTGTTTAAACCAGGTTTTTTGGTTTAAACCAGGTTTTTATGGTTTAAATAATTTGCTCTATATATTCATATCATATATGGACAGAAATAAGTTTGTTTTGCCTTGATGTTATTATGCAACAACCGGGTTATGCCGGAAGGGGTCACATAAGCTTAAAGCGGAATAAAAACCGCTTTTCGAGTTACATCCGAGAGAAATTGTCCTCCATTTGAACTCGGAACCAGGACTAATTGGCCACAAATGTGATACGTCTGCCGACTCACTCACGAAGGAATCCTGACAAAAATGCGTTGTACTGATCTTTACATGCTTCTTAATATAACTGTCAAGAGTCAATTCAGAAGGACAAGAAGATAAACAGTTGCACAAGTGAAACCATTATACTGAATTACATATGAACAATTTCAAAGTACTACGAAGTACAGAAGAACTAATTTAGTTCAAGTTAGTTAACAACGACTTTTATTGGTCCAAATTAAAGAAATACACCGACTTAATCTGCATCTCAATAATAAAAGTGAATAAAGATACGAATTATTTGAGTCCACTTTGGCTCAGACTCATTTATACATAAATAGATACCAAAGATACTTATTTCACTAAATGCCTCTCGTGGGGTCTGTATGACCCCCCAGACACAAAAAGTGCGGCATTTTCGATGTATTTTATCAATAGTAAACATTGAAACGAAACAATATTTAGAATTTTTCTTCGATTGCAATTACATAACAATAATAACAACTACAAAAAATCACAAAATAAACATTTATAAACTTTTTAGAAAAAGTTGCTTTTGTAGTATAATCTTTTTGAGTAATGAATGGGGAATTTAGGTCTGAATATAATACGAATAATATACGGAAGTGAAACGTGATAACCCACAAATGTGTGTTCATCAAGATTTTACAAACACTTACACTTTTGTGAACATTTTTTTGTATTTTGGTTTAAACCAGTTGGTTTTTTTGAAAAAACCAGCTGGTTTAAACCTTGGTTTAAACCAGCCAACCCTGATTTATTGTCACGGCAGTGATGATATAAGTGTGAATGTGAAATAAAATCAAGGGTAGGAATGGTGAAAGAAGGCTTTAAGAGAAAGAAAAGACTATTTTGTGGGATCTTGACTAAAGAGTTAAGAAAAAGACTTATAAAATGCTTCGTGTGGAGTATTGCGCTAAAACGACTGGAAGCTCTCGAAACGTGGATGTGGAGAAGGATGGAAAGAACTAGCTGGGTCGAACGGAAAACGAATGAGAGGGTACTGGTTGGGACGTTGAGTAGAGTTGAGCTGATTTTGAGTTTACGTTCCCTTCAGCAGCAAGGCTATGTGGGACTGGATCTACTGATTAACGTGGAATCCGAACCACACTGAGTTCCTGCCAGGAATCGAACCCGGGTCTCCCACGAGAAAGGCTCGTACTCTAACCGCTTAGCCACGAAGGAGCTTTGGTTGGGACATTGGGTAAGAAGGAATTGTGTCATGAGAAACGTACTAAACGATATGGTGGCGGGAAAGAGAGGGAGAGAGTGAAGGATACTACAATTAATGGACGATTTGAAAACAGAAATGGTACATGAAGACGAAGAGGTTAGCGGAAGACCGTGGAACATGGAGGCTTCTCAGCTGCATCAAGTGACCTGTCAATAATGGCAGAATACCTATGATGATGATGATATTGTGACAGAGTACATCCGCACAAGCATGCCTTGACTCAGAGGGTCTACGAAGAGAAAAGCAGAACAGATACCTGAAAAGAATCCTCAATTAAGCGGCTGTAAGGCAAGTTCCAGGAGACAAGTAGTGTAGTGGATGCACCGAGACTAGCTCAACCAATATTGTTAACAGAAGAACAGTTGATCGATGTGCAAGTAGCATTAAGTTGTCCAAGAAAATAGTGTCATTCCGGAGTCTTCATTCCCAGTGCACATGTGGCCTTGCGCAAGTGTTGAAATTATACCCGTATATAAAGTTAGAGCTGTCCAGCAACTGCTGCCTGAACATATAGATGCCCAAAAAGACTTCTATTGTTAGTTCATGGAATCTGTAATGCCAGAAAGAAGAAACTCGATGATTTGGTGCAGAGAAGCAATCTTCTTCTTTTGGAATTATCTTAAGGACTCTGTCTACATTACTTATTCGCACAGTATTCCGGAATTGAAAGGCAATATTCGTTTCTGAATTTTTCCTGGCAATGTGATTTTAGCAGCTCTTTCTCGGGCTATCAGCCAGGTGAAGGTATTGACATTCGAAACGTCGGATGTCATCTTCAACTGGCTAATAGCCCTAGAAGAGTTACTAAAATATTCGTTGCCATTGGTAACATCTCAAATACCACTGAAAAAATTTGAACATGGTTTGTGTTGTCACTTGTGTGAATAACAAAACGAGGTCACTTCCAGCACTTAATGTAGAAAATGTAAAACAATAATAATAGTAAATGTTTTACCATAAGACTGCGTAACTTTTTGAAGACCCTGTAAGTAATGCATAAACCTGAATCCAGTGGCGGCTCTTGAGGGAAGTCAGACCATCGTTACGAGCTAATGTTCCGCTTTCTTGTGTATCGCTTTCAGAGTCTGTATGAAGCTTTCTTTCATTAGCGTCTGGCGATAAAATTTATTTATTTTATTTCATTTTTTTTTAATTTTTTATTTTTTATATTATTATTATTATTATTTATTTTATTTTATTTTATTTTTTATTTTATTTTATTTTTTATTTATTTATTTTATTTTATTTTATTTTTATTTTATTTTATTTTTTATTTATTATTATTATTATTATTATTATTTTTTTTTTTTTTTTTTTGCCGCTGTGATTCCTCTCAAGAACTGCCACTGCTAAGATCATTTATACATATTGTGAACTCTTTCTTACCAAAACAGAATTTTGGGGTTGTTTCAAAAGTCAAATGGAAGTTTGCTAGTTTTGTTTAGAAATTAAACAGGCTCCTACTGTGATCCTGATGGCGAAACTGCCAGTGAGATCTGACCGAATGAGTGAGCTGGTGATTGTTCACGAGAATACCTTACTATGCATTATAAAAGAAGTATCCGAAGTAATAACACTCGTTCACAATTGTAATCTAAGCACCTGCTCCCAGGTTCGATACCGAAGGGAGAATTTATATCGGATACAAACTAAAGTAGTGCTTCAAATTCCACTTTGAACAACAGGCATTGTCAGTAATTCACGGTGACATTAAACTACATTTAATTCATCTGAAACATGGGCATTTCGGAAGAACAGCGAAAAGAAAATTGGAAGTATTTTAGATGTGATGCAATGTTGAACATACCATGCAATGTTGAACATACCATGGGAAGCAATGTTGAACATACCATGGGAAGAAAAATCACAAACCCACGAAGAACAAGAAGTATATAGGATTTAGATTTCTGGGCTGTGTCCATTTAGCCCGTCACCTATGACAGATAATGCCCTCGGCGAGCACACTATCTAGAGAAAGGAAGGAAGGAAGCGGCCTGGGACCTATAACTTAAATACCACCCCGCCATTTGCCTGGTGTGAATGAGGAAAACCACATTCAGGATGGCTGGGCTGAAAAAGCTTTTTACATTTTTTTCGATCGAGTGCCCCCACCGGGAATCGAACTCGGGGCCGAAGAAGAACTGATGTGTTTTGGACACGATAGAGAAAGGAAACAAACACTTTTTCTGTTCGAATGTTCTACTCAAAGTCAGGTTCCAGTCCACTTGCCATAACGTAACTAGGTCAGCTCACTAAGGTGGCCAGTTATTTTCCCTATGGTTTGAAAAGGACCATGCTACAGTGGGAATTGAGGCACTCTCTAACCCTTGGAGCGCACTGAGTTTCTCCCTATCTAAAACCATGTAAAATTTGATCATGATTATTTCAAGAACTAATGTACGTAGAACATTGTAATTTCAGATAAATGTTTCAATGGCCAAAAATGGCTGGTCAATTTTATAGAAATCCCGTTTCGTTTCGCAATTGATTTCGATCGATTAAATTTGACAATTATGCAATGAGACTCGTCGCTGCCAGCCCAAGCGGATAAATTTTTCTCCTACCTTTTGTCAAATTCATTGTAACTCAAGAAACGTTTCAAAGCTCTGGTATATGTATATACTTCTCAACACATTTTGTTTCATGTTTTATGTTGTAGAATTCACCCACACCAGCTATAGCTTTAAGTTTTGGTTCCACAAATGCGGCTGCTAAAATAATCGACTGAAAGAAATGTATTCCTTGTCGTCTTGTCTTGTGGAGATAAGTTGAGAATTAAGATTGAGGATGCTATGTATGTAAAACTTATTATGGCTTTGATATCACAGATAAGTCCCTTGAACATCCCAATTAATATTCTGCTGATATAAAACACTTTGACTTACTACTAAACCAAGAATAGGAAATGGAGGACCTATAGTTTTCCTAGAGAGGTGTACGTACACGATATACGGAAAGATTAGCATATCAACAATTAAACAGCGAACACAAAACATGCAGAAAATTTAATGTCTCCCATGCTCTCCTACAGCCTTCAATTGAATGAAAAAAGAAACGCTGACTATCTCTTTAAAAAAATCTTCTGCTTCAACTACAAATATTGTAGAATGAGAGTCCGGACATTATACGAGAATCCGGACGGACTGTATAACTACCATACTATATGTAATATATAACGATAAAATTACAAGTCTTGGTGAGCTAGAAAGAACTCCAAGAGCCTAAGTATTTCTTCCTTTTTTTTATTTCTTTCGCTTTCATACCATCTTGAAAAGCTAGCAATTATCGATGTGCCGACCTGATGGATTCTGTTTCTCACCGAAAAATGAGCTGTCAACCCCAATTACCCGCGAGAGATGAGTCGGGAATCCTTGCGCAAGATGTGTAGACATATAGTGTTTTTATTTTTTCCCCTCTCTCATCGTTTGGTTTTCTTCGCATGGCAGAAAAGAGAAAACAAGAATTAAAAAAAAGAAAGAGAAAAGAACCGAAGAGTTCGCAGCTGTTCTGTCACTTTGGCGTGACGAATCTCTCATCAGCTTGCTATAAATTCTCCAGCAGTCGTCCTCATCATCACTGCTCAGCTCACCATTCAGTCAACTGACTCTCATCGTCTCAAGACTGAACAGACGAACATCTCTTATTCTCTTACGGGAGGCACAGATGTAGAGCACTTACCTCTAGTGTGAAGGGTCCCTGATTCTACGTTAGACCACGCAAGTTTATGGTGAAAAGCAATATGTCGTCTATTTTCACGGGATTTCTTCATTTAATTCCACTTTCTTATCATTCCATCATCCTGTAACACCATTAACTTAGTCCGCTTCTTCATGGTTTGAGTGATCGTCCAGACGGAAAGATTTGAAGCTGAATACACACTGATAAATTGTTACACACGATGACACCGAGCACCGACTCTCTATGGGAAGTGGTTTAACTGCTTCACGTGAGATCCGAAGCCCATGAGCTAACACCGGGAATCGAACCTGCGTTTCTTACTCCTAGACGCGTAAGCTAACCATCTAGAGACGCAGGTACTCTCCTGTCCATTGTTGGTTGAACAGGGATTTAGTTCAACCTAGGTCTCCTACACCAAAGGCGCATAAGCTAACAATCTAGCGAGCCAGGAACTCTCCTTTCTATTGTTGGTTGAATAGGGATTTAGTTCAACCTAGGTCTCCTACACCAAAGGCGCGTAAGCTAACAATCTAGCGAGCCAGGAACTCTCCTTTTTATTGTTGGTTGAATAGGGATTTAGTTCAACCTAGGTCTCCTACACCAAAGGCGCGTAAGCTAACAATCTAGCGAGCCAGGAACTCTCCTTTCTATTGTTGGTTGTATAGGGATTTAGTTCAACCTAGGTCTCCTACACCAAAGGCGCGTAAGCTAACAATCTAGCGATCCAAGAACTCTCCTTTCTATTGTTGGTTGAATAGGGATTTAGTTCAACCTAGGTCTCCTACACCAAAGGCGCGTAAGCTAACAATCTAGCGAGCCAGGAACTCTCCTTTCTATTGTTGGTTGAATAGGGATTTAGTTCAACCTAGGTCTCCTACACCAAAGGCGCGTAAGCTAACAATCTAGCGAGCCAGGAACTCTCCTTTCCATTGTTGGTTGAATAGGGATTTAGTTCAACCTAGGTCTCCTACACCAAAGGCGCGTAAGCTAACAATCTAGCGAGCCAGGAACTTTCCTTTCTATTGTAGGTTGAATTGGTTCCTGAGTCTCTAGATTGTTAGCTTATGCGCATTTGTTGTAGGAGACTTAGGTTCGGTTAAATAGGAACTTGGCGTCCCTTTCGGCACCATGGCTACATGAGATGTGGACTTACAACTTAAGGTGGGATCTGCGTCACATGAGAGCCCCCACCAGGAATCGAAACCTTGAGTCTCCTGCACCGAAAATTCTTTCTCACTGTGTTGATGTCGTTTACGGTTTATGATTTCCAGGTAAATGGGTCTCGTAAGTATCAACTGGCGGAAGCACATGTAGTTCAGATCTCACACGTTAAGCTGCGAGTCTATGTCACGTATAACTTCGCTTCTAAATGGGGCGCTAAACCCCAATTTCACTACTACCATTGTAGGTATCATACATTTTCCTAAGTAAATAACAAAACTCTTGAATATGGAAACATAAATGCTAACACTATTTCATGTCATTAACATTTTTCGGGCACTTTTTCGTTTTTTGGAAGATAATTTGCTGTTGTTTGTCGAAGTTTAGCATGTTTTTTCGGCACCAAGATTATAGGAAATACAGACCTACAGTTTAAGAACAAGTCTGTCCAATCATAATGCGTTCAATCAATGTTCTCCTACCGAGAATCGACCGCGGGATTCCCCTACTAGACCAGCAGATAGAGCACACGAAACAATTTTGGTTATTCGAATTACGTATTCATAATATTCAAAGAAAGTATTGGAGAGATTATTCAAATAGTAATTAATTATGTTCATATACTCGAATACTGAATAATTTTGCGTGCACCATTTCAATCCCATTTTTGTTCATATTACTTAAATAAAATTAAGAGCATAGGCAAAAGATGTTTTCCATTAAAATAACACAACTGCCATCTAATGGCGGGGGTGGGTGTCTTGTCTAGTGGTCTTACGTAAGTAGATACTGTTGGTTTTAAAAAATAGGAGGTCCTTTTTTTCACGAAAAAAAAAAATAGTTGAAAAAATGAACATGGACACTCGTTTCGTTTGTTTCCGCTTAACATTCTTGGAGAGGTGGAAATTTCGCTTCGGTTAGTTCATAAATTTCTCTCATAAATTAGCGAGGACTCAGCGTACAAGATGGATCGGCTTGGCGACTAGGGCCGTGTTTACTCACCCAAGCTCCAGAATACTAATGTAAACAGACGGCATCCATTAGCGCCCTCCCTGGCCATTTTTCTCTTTTACTGCGCGGCTACGGAGATCTTTTTTTTTTTTTTACTCTTTCGTCCTCTTCCAACGTCCCTCCCCCCTTTGCGCAAACCCTAAATTCTCTCTCTCTCTCACACACTTTTATTCGCCAGTCTTGTGTAGAATAAACAACTACCTATCTACCTATACCTTTATGCGCATGTGAGCCTTTTATGCGCACCGTACTTGCAGTTAAACATATGCGTTTTGTATAGAAAAGTATGTAAGCCACTGTGAATTTCCACATTACAGGGTGTTACAAAAAATATATGTCATAATACAGTAAAACCTGTCTTCAGCGGACCCTTTATTAAACGGAAAACTGTCTTAAACGGAAATATTTCACGGTCCCATGAATTTTGGAGAACAAAACGTGTAAAACTCCCTTCATTAAGCGGAAACTGTGTTACGCGAACAACGGAAAGAAAAATAAACATTTAACGGAAAATTCTGAGTTCCGGACTACAGCGTTTAGAAGATGTTTAGACATTCTGTAAGACATATACATTACACTGTCTGCGATAAAATGTTCGTTCATTTGTTAAATATTTCTGGACAGTGTTGACCTTCCCCAACCACTACTCATATTCACCCCCATAAATTGTTCTTAATCCCCGCAACTTAATCAAGAATCATACGGAATGTCGGAAAGAAGAAAACGAGATAGAGAAAGAAGAGGAATGCGATACCGAGTTCCAAGAAGAGTGTAGAATAAATGCATAGCAAGATTCTCTCAGAAGTTTAAAGGAACTGCAAAAATTTGCCTTACGAAAAAATGATTCTGATTCACTTAGTATAATTTCTCAGGCTAAAGTGTATGCGGAAAGTCAAGCAGCCAAGCAGCAATGTACACAGAAAACCCTGCTTGGCTATTAGAAAAATAAAGAAAACGTGTGCATAGCATATTTTGTATTCATTTTAATTTTTTTGTGTATTTATTCGTAGAAGAAAGAAGTACTGTAATCGAACAATGTTCTTACAGCAATATATTTTCTCAGTATGCCCCTTTATAAGCATGTATTTTTTTTAAAAGAAAGGAAATGTCTACCTCCACTAAACGGAAACCTGACTTTAACGGAAATTTTTGCAAGTCCCGCTCGATTCCGCTAAAGACAGGTTTCATTGTATTTTGGGAACAGATTGTTCGCATCAAAATAAGAAAAAAAAAAGTTCATATGAACCTGTGCTCAAAAGTGGATAGTTTCGAAGTTATAGGCTGCCGAAAACGCGAAACAAGTGAACTTTAAAAAGTTCATAGGTCCACTATTATGGGACCAATCATAGTCCGATCAAGACATCGCTGAGGAAGTGGCTTATGCTATCCAAATATCCATGTTTAAGAATGCTCCACTATTTGCACACCAAATTTTAGAGAGGTAGGTGGAGAGTGATCAAGTACTCCCAAAACAACCTGTCTAAAATGATTGTGCAAGTACCAGAGGTTTTCAAAGATAGATACCTGAAAAGTTCACATACTAATATAATACTCGCGCCGAGTCGTGAAGCTTGACCTATATCTACCGATTTCACCACCCAATAGAACGCGAGGGTGTGTTCCAGTCGTCAATCCCCACCCATCAAATTTTGTCAATGTCATCTCTCGCGCTACACACAAAACATCTCCCGAGAGTACAGTGTTGTCGGATTGGCGTCAAGTTCCGTTTTGTTATTTTTTTTTTTTGCGTTATATTTTCATTGTTACTATTTGTGCTATTGTTACCATTTTAGAATAATTGTTACAGTAGTTATTGTTGTGCAGTGCTATCTTTGG
The DNA here is from genome assembly GCF_964235325.1 of Thermobia domestica. Classification (NCBI taxonomy): domain Eukaryota; kingdom Metazoa; phylum Arthropoda; class Insecta; order Zygentoma; family Lepismatidae; genus Thermobia; species Thermobia domestica. The sequence continues at coordinate 41,790,644 of NC_137460.1, forward strand.
TAATTTTTAAGTGCCTTTTTTATATACTCGTTTACTATGTCTTCAAAGTTTGGCAACATTGTTGGTGAATTTCAACTGTTTGACATTTTCCCAAGTGTGCGCTCGGGAAGCGGCTCCACGAATTGTACCGAAGTTTTCCGATGTGTTAGAGCTCAAGCAAAATATTTCTATGATTGGTTTAGAGCCCAAGCTTCACGACTCGGCGCGAGTACTATTGTTCCTCAGTAATGTCTTGACCCGACTACGATTGGTCGTGTAGTATTGGAACTATACACCTTTGAAGTCTCTTTTTTTTTTCACGTTTTCGGCACCCTATAGCTATAAAACTAAAAATATGCAACTCTCGAAATATTTAGGAATTACGGATAAACATAAAGTTGTATAAACTTTAGGCGAGAAATCTATATATTTTCTTAATTCTTATTATAAACGCAAGCCAGGGCCGAATTAAGGGGACTGTAAACCAAGGCCTCCAGGTGGACGGGAAAATCCACTTTGATCAAAATTTCAATTGGTTGTCTAAAAAGAATCATATAAGATACACTCATCATTATAAGATAAAATATGACCAAAAATATGAAACTAATTTCTTCGTTTGTTACATCCACCGCCTTAATTTGGAACATTTCATTAGGTATAATATTATCTAATGCATGGCATGATTGATGTCGTAGAACTACGTATATTCCCGTAACTTTTCTACTGTACTTTTACGGAAACGTATTAAGAGTCTTCATTCCGGCGAAATTAAAATACCGCTAATTTTTTACAGTAATTATGTGATATCTTCAAATAGATAAAAGATAATCGAAATGTGGAACAAGAGTGCCCTAGACAATATTATTTTACATGAGAAACCGTTATCACGACTCACTTATCTGCTTTCGATTTCGAGCCATTTTGAAAATCGGCATTTATTTTCGCGTTTCTAAACAGCTGGAAACGGAAAGCCACTAGGTGACTTGTGATAACGGTACCTCACGCAAAATAATATTGTCCAGGACGCTCTTGTTCCATATTTCAATTATATTTTATCTATTTGAAGATATCACATAATTACTGTAAAATTAGCGGTATTTTAATTTCGCTGGGATGAAGACTCTTACGCGAAGTCAGAAAGAGCACATATTTTTTCTACCCCCGGGCCTCCAGATGGGTTAAGCCGGCCCTGACGCAAGCCCATTCAATCATAAATATATGTTCGCGAGACCCTCTATACTGTCTTCAGCCCAGAGTTTACTAATTTTTAGTATATAATTGAAGTATGCATTATCAAGAACTTTTCCCAGAAAAAAAAAAAAACTCAAAAATCCTCAACGTCTTAAGTGTTAATCAGGTACCGTCTTCTCCTAGCAACTCCATTCGGCGTTTTACCTTCCGTAGTGTCTTCCAAAGAGAGATTTCCGTTTTTTGCTCTGTTCCTCTCAAAAAGCTACGACATCAACTTGGCAACTGTACCTGATCAGATGAGCATACGTTCGCTTTCCAAATGGCTGTGACTGACGTTTCCTTAGTAACATCATCATTAACATCTCGTCGAACGTAAAGATGGCGACACTTTGTGCATCAAGAGACAGAGAGAGAGAAAGAAGAGATTTCAACTCAAAAACGACGACGGAGGGAACGTTCAAGTTTAAAGAGGTTTTATTAACAGTTCTTACAAAGTTAAGGAACAAAAATACCAAGAAGGTATTAAATTAAGTGCCTTTTATATAATTCACGTATGTTTTTTTAACTATGTATATAATTACGTAACTGGTATGAGACGAAATATGCAGACATATAATTTGAAATGATCACATTTAAAACACTGAAATTGCTGGAAATTATAAATTAGCACAACATTGTATTGATATCTACTTAGAACAGTTGATCGAGAATGAATCACTTCCAATGATTCCTTTCAGTATTTGACTATGCGAAAGTTTATCGTAAGTATAATTCTAATTCAGACACATGAACCGACGTAGCGTAGCGTTTTTGCTGAGCGGTGCCGGGTTCGATTCCCGGTGGGGACTCGGTCGAAAAGATGTAAAAGCTTTCTCAGTCCAGCCATCCTAAGTGAGGTTTTTCTGGGTTTTTCCTCATTTACACAAGGAAAGTGTGATGGTACCTAACTTATAGGTCCCAGGCCGCTTCCTTCCTTCCCCTTCCTCGGATAGTGTGATCGCCGAGGGATGTCGTCCCTCATACGTGAGCTCTCATTCAATCATCTCAATGAAGCCTATTTGTTGGGTTATGTCTAGCTCGTCTTTACAGCCTATGAAGGAAGAATGAAATTGCTCTTTAGTTTGGTAAGATGCGCGATAGACTATTAAGGTCGTTACAATGCAACCCAACGTGATAATGGTAATAATTAACTCTCCTTAAGATGGTAAAAATCACGCGAAACGTAAATTTATGAATGGATCGGGTATGGATAGTTGCAGTTAACTGTGAAAATGTTAACGCATTAACTCAATTAACGAGCCACGATAATCGCTCTAGTTGTCTGTTCCAAAAAACCCAATTGAAAAAATCGCTTTCATTCAAGAGTTACTGTATTGTACAAATAACCATCGTTAATGTTAACGTTATCCATGAATATGTCTCCAAACTAACTCCATTAACGAACATGATTGAAACAATTGATCTAGCTAACTACTACAAAGAAAAAAAATAGTTAAAAATTTCGATTTCGTTCAAGGCTTATTACTATGTGGAGTAACGTACGTACGTACTAACTTTACAATTTCATGAGGCCCATTAGCGTGATCCTAATAAACATAACAGTCTTATTAAGACACACCAGCATGATCCTAATACACATTACAATCATATAAGGCTCACTACGGTGATTCTAATAACCATTACAGTCTTATAAGGCCCACTAGGGTAATCCTAATAACATTACAAATATTATAAGGCCCACTATCGTGATCCTAATACACATTACAATCTTATAAGGCACACTAGCGTGATTTTAATAACCATTATAGTCTTATAAGGCCCACTAGGGTGATCCTAATAACATTACAAATATTATAAGGCTCACTAGCGTGATCCTAATACACATTACAATCTTATAAGGCACACTAGCGTGATTCTAATAACCATTATAGTCTTATAAGGCCCACTAGGGTGATCCTAATAACATTACAAATATTATAAGGCCCACTAGCGTGATCCTAATAACATTACAATCTTATACGGCACACTAGCGTGATTCTAATAACCATTACAGTTTTATAAGGCTCACTAGGGTGATCCTAATAACATTACAAACATTATAAGGCCCACTAGCATGATCCTAATAAATATTAGAATCTTATACGATAAACTAGCGTGATCTTAATAAAATCACAATCTTATAGGACCCACTATCGTGATCCTAGTAAACGTTATAAACTTATATAAGCCTACTAGCGTGATCCTAATAAGTGATGGAGCGCTCACCCCTACACACTTAGGGTTTCCCTTGCTAACATTGTAAACAAAATATGAACTGTTCATTACACGTTGAACTTTAAATTTCATTCTTGGAAAATTTCAATTTTGGAGTTAGGCCATTGAAATCCAAGGAGTCCAATTGAAGAAATTACATACGATTTTTTTTTGTTTTAAAACTTTTATATGCTTAAAAGGATTTTCTTTATTTAGCTTTTTTAAATATATATATATATATTTTAATTTTTAAACTCGTTTACTATCCTATTTTTTTCAGATGAACAAACTCAACTTAAAGCTACTGTAGGGGAGGCATGTGGCTCAGTGGTAGAACGCTAACCTCTGGTGTCTGAGGTTCCTCGTTTCATCCCCGGCCAAGTAAGTTTGTGGTGGACAATATTGTGTCCATGAGATTTCTCGGAATACTCTTATTTCCTCCCACACTCTCATTCCACCAATTTTTCCATCATCGTTCACCAGTCTTCATTATCCGTCTCCCTTAGCCTAATGGGTATAATCGTGGAACGTTAACCTGAAATATAGAAAGATAAACCTACTGTAAATAGACCTGAATAATGCGGTTTTGCATAGCCTGGACGTTTCTTGAAACCAATTAACTGCATTATATCATAGGAATGAGCAAAATCATTTCAGGAAAAAACGAAATCCAATTTTCTGGTTTTCTCCAGGACCGGTTCGGTTTTTCAGCGAAGCTCATTTGTTTTTTTAAAAACGGTTCGGGTTTCGCCAAAACCGGTTTGATAGAAAACCGCACCAATTTTTGACATAACACCAAACCGGTTTCTTGAGAGTTTTGAAAAAAAAAACTGTTTCGGATTTCCAAAATGAAAACAGAGAACCTGTTCTTGTGTCCATTCATTTCTTATACGATTTTTACCAAAAACACACAGACACACACAAAATCGATGCTTCGAAATACGGGAATGTCTAACCGATAAAGGATCTCATTTATAGCCAATATCTTGTCTTTTTTTTTCCACCTAGGTTGACTATACAGCATGTAGACAGAACTGAAGTGAGAAAATGGGATAACAGAACACATGATTCCACCCCAATTTTTCTCTTACAATTTTACACAACTTATCTGTCCTCATCCGACGTCTGCACCCGTATCAAATGTTGCCAAGATGCTGCACTCCTAATCTCCACCTGTTACGATCTATCATCATCTCCAAACCTCTTCTTCTTATCAGCGAGCGCGGCCCGCTTAGCCCTTGACAAAGGGAATATTTTTGCTTTCAATGACTGTCCACACGATATGTATATTTTGGAGTCGCTTCACGAATCCTCGTTGTTGTTTTCTTCTTTTTTTTCTTTTAAATGTTGTTTTTGTCTTTTACAAAGTGTCAAAGTTACAACTCTTCTCACACCGAAAGAAAAATCAACACCTCCTCGAAACAAATCTTGCGGTAACTCGATCCGACGATAATGTCCCATCGACGACTCAAGAAAATAAAGTGGGAACGGTGAACGACGCTCCAAACGATTTGTTTCCATTCGTGTTTCTTTTACATCACCGGAGCGAACTGAATCTTTAGGACGGTTCCGGAATTTAAAATCATTGCTCTTCACACACACATATATATACATAAGGTTGGTCTAATGAGTACGAAACTAGCTTTGTGCCACACAGCACGATCATTTAGATGCAGGGGCATCGGACCTTCTCACTTAAGTTTAAGGTTAGTGTAAAGGGACAAGTTTTGCCGATAGATGTCACTACAGTCTTCCTATCTGTCCCACCTTTAAAGAAAATTTACATTCTTTTAAATATAAATTTCTAGAGATTTTAAATTTTTAGAGAAGGAACTTCATAACCTATTAAAGGGAAAAATCCGTGCCGATTTTATATTTAGAATTTTCTTCCCATTTGAACAATCAAGCCATTTCAACAATGAGAAAAATTCTAAATAAAAAATCGGCACGGATTATTGCCTTCGATAGATTATTAAGTTCCTTTTCTAAAAATTTGAAGTCTGTAAGTTGAAATTTGTAAAAGAAATCGTGAATTTTCGTGAAAGATAAAAAATACATGGAAGAGATACGAAGACTGTAGTGCCATCTATCGGCAAAACTTGTCCCTTTAAACCAACCTTAAGCACAGATGTTTATACTGCGCACAAAAGTCAAATAGGACTTTCGATATTCCAATATATCGACTCATCGATTCATATTTTCAAATACGGAAATCAAAACTTTTATTGATCGATATACTATTTTGATATTTTTGATATCTTCATATTTCGATTTTTCATTTTCTTAGAAACACAGTTATGTTTGGTGATGCCCTATACAATAATCAATGGTTCATTTTTTCAGTGATTCTACAATTGATAGCATCCTTGGTAGTTTCCGTTCTACTTTCGAGCGATGCCAGGAAATGTCATCATTAGAGACCGGATGTTTAGGCATTAAAAACCCGGAAAATAGGCAGGTAAATAGGCACTTAAAATTTTAAAATATAGGCAGTGAAATAGGACCTAAAATAACTCGAAATAATGAAGATAAATACTTAATACAATTAAAAAAAGAAGTCCAAGTCATAGATAATGTTCAAAGAACATAGAAACATAGCTGTTTGTTAATATCTTCTTTCAAAGCTTGACATGTATTCCATGTATATTTGGTAAATACATTCTATACAGCACTTTATCACTACATATCTACAACAGTCCAAATTTTATACACTTTATCAGTACACATAGCAGTTCACAAAGTTTTATGCACCTTATTACTACACTTATATTTCTTGGAAAAGGCAGAATCCTCTCTTGAATTACTAAACTATATATTTTTTCCAATAAAGTCTTATTTTAAAAATGAAATGAAATCTTTGAGTTTTACGTTCCACGCTTATGCCGGTTAGGCTAAAGGAGACGGTTATGATGGCAGATGAATGAAATGGTGGAATGAAGAAAGTGGGAAAAAACGAGAGAACCCCAAGGAAACACACGCACACGGTGTTTGTCCACCACAAAGTTCACTTGACGGGGGTTGGGATCGAACCCGGAACCCCAAGCACTAGAGGTGACCGCTCTACCACTGAGCCATCATGGCCCTTGTCTTATTTTAAAGAAAATGAATAGAATAGCAACATTAAGCACTAAAGCAATTACTTAGGCACGAAGGGGCGAAGTAGGTAAAATAGGCAAAATAAAATTGGCTTAAATTGAAACTATAACCCCCAATATAAACTTTAAAACGTTATTTTTAATCATATCATTAATATTAAACACTAGCCATTTTGCCTAACATCTAGTCTCTACTCATTATTATTATTATTATTATTATTATTATTATTATTATTATTATTATTATTATTATTATTATTATTATTATCACAAGTATTCTGCCACTATTAGCACTGTATTGCCGCAACTGAGAACCTTCCATCCTTCACAGTCTTCAGCTAACCACTTCGTCTTCATGTATGATTTTTCTGTTTTGTTATCGTTCATCAACTGCAGTATCCTTTGCCCCTTCCTCTTTTTCCGCCCACCATACCCTCTTTGCACGTCCTTTGTGATACAGTTCCTTCTTAGTCAATGCCCCAACCAGCTTCTCAATAATATCTAAACTTGATTTTTTTTCTCCCATGCCATTATCTAACCTGCTGTCATTCGTTTTCCGCTCGACCCAATTCTTGTCTCCATTCTTCTCCACACCAACATTTCGAAACTTCCACTCGTTTATCATCATTTTTGCGTAATGTCCATGTTTTTGCCCAATACAGTACAATACTCTACACGAAAAAAAGAGTATGGTGATCGTTAAAAAATATGATTCGATATTTCAATAGGTTTGCATGTTTCATGGCCTATACATGCCGAAAAGGTGATTCCTGATCTTTTGGATGCCTGATCTTCTGTACATCTATTCACCCCCATATATGTACGATTAGGGTTATGCAATATTCCACTATCTCAACCGATTAATCGATATTTTTAAATATAAAATATTTTAGTGATCGAATATACCTATATTTCAACATTTTATCGATATTAATTTTCGATATTCAAATTCGCATATGCGTCAATTGTATATACATCCTAGACCTAAGTACTGTTTCTGACCAATACTTGGATAGGGAACTACTGAAAAAATTATGTTGATAGTGTGGCGTTCATTCACCGTCGTTAGGACAAATGGGGAGCTAATAAAATGGGAGAAGTAGCGGAATCAGATCACGAAAACACGTAACAACAGTGAACAACCACATTCCGCGACTTAAAACTGCTAGCTGGTCGACCTAAGTATCCCTTTCACCCTTGGTTACAGTCAATTTTAGTTCAATTTCTACTAGTAGTTTTTCCTCCTAAAGCCATCCATGTGGAGATTGGGGCCTGTGTGCATTAATTGTGTGCCCCAGCCACAACATTGGAGATGCCTTTTGTCTAGCACGTGTTTAAATGAATATTTCGTAAAGGGTTTTGTTGTATTCCTTATAGTACTGAACCTCGGCTGGGCTGACTTGCCCTGGCCAATATATAGCGCCCTACGCCAACACATTGCTGTTGGCTCTACTGCATATTAAATGTTGCCCCTTCTGAAAACTCTTGGTGCTGCTGCTGGTATGTACGTCATACTAAAAAGAGAAAAAAACTCTACATACAACAAGGAATCAACATTAGAAATTAGAACAGAACATTAACATTATAGTCAAATGGTGCCCGTTCAACTAGGTGATACAAGGTCAGTGCATCAACTCCTAACGTTAAGAGGCCTCGTCCCGGAGAAATTAAAATACTGCTAATTTTACAGTAATTATGTGATATCTTCAAATAGATAAAAGATAATTCAAATGTGGAACAAGAGCGCTCTAGATAACATTATTTTGCGTGATTTACCATTATCACAAGCCACCTAGCGGCTTTCCGTTTTCAGCCGTTTAGAAACGCGAAAATAAATGCTGATTTTCAAAATGGCTCGAAATCGAAAGCGGATAAGTGAGTCGTCATAACGGTATCTCATGTAAAATGATATTCTCTAGGGCGCTCTTGTTCCACATTTCGATTATATTTTATCTATTTGAAGATATTACATAACTACTGTAAAATTAGCAGTATTTTAATTTCGCCGGGATGAAGCCTCTTAAGTTTTTCTGGCTTTCTGGACTAGTGTCTACAATAGTCATTTCAAACTGGCAAATGCGTGAAGTAAGAGCACGTTTTTGTTATCAGTGGTATGGAAGCATTTTTTTTTTTTTTCACGCGCTAGCCTTGCCAATTGTTTTAAAAGTTGGTCACAAGGAAGCAGGTGAGGGTAGATTTACATCGAAGTTGCACTACCCGAGTGTGACCTAATAAAACGTGGTATTATCATAGGGATCAAGGTGGAACACAACGAGCCTGCGGGTCTTCTAACCCCCTTCGCTCGCTGACGCTCACTCAGCTATGTTTCATAACGTGACTAAATGACTTTTTATGCATTATATATTATGTACAAGGGCAAATTAATATTATTTTTTCTCATTTTAATGATAAAAGTGTTATTAAAAGTTTTTTTTTTAAAAAAATGGTCGGGTCGGGTTTGAACCCACGCCAAAAGCGATTTTCATTACCAGCCCGTGCGCTAGCATACTCGGCCACGAAGACCGATAGCAGCTGGTGTTTGATTTGTGCTATATGTATGCTACGTGACGAGAAGCGGATAATTTCAACCAATCAGAACCGTGTATTTAGCTCCTATTGCTAGAATCGAGCATGATTAAAATATATACATGGGGGAATGGTGACTTTCTCACTGTTGCCAAACGAAACTTGGAAAGTTCATCTTCAATGTTACATCGGTATTTCCTCAATAAATTTATTACAACAGTGACATGTAACTATTCTTTCCGTTTCATTCATATCCTATATTCATATCATCTGTAAATGAATTTGGTTTTCTTCTTTTACAATCTCAGTAAATCAATTTCGCAATTATAAATTTCGGTTAAAAAGAAGTTACCGTGGCTTCGTGTTTTTAAACTTTTTGAGATTTAAAATGTAATTTCAATTAGCTGTGTTCAATGGTACCACTTTTGTTTTCTGGAACCGACTGCTTCAATGTCAAATTAGGGGTCAAAAATAAAAAGTCGGCCCATTTGGGCAATGTGGACTAGTGACCGACTGGAACGAAATGAATATCATTCGATTTGTATTCACACGTACATGAATAACTGATATCCATTTTCCCGAAAATTCTATTTTGACCCCGTAAATTAACGAAAATCTGAAATTTTGTATCTTGGATTTTCGTTAAGTTTCTGGATCAAAATTGAATTTTTGGGAAAATGGCATATTATTCGTATATGTATAAATACGAATCGAATAACACCCACTTTGTTCCAGTCGGTCACTGGTCCGCATTGCCCTAATGGGCCCACTTTTTTATTTTTGACCCCTAATTTGACCTTGAAGCAGTACGTTCCAGAAATCAAAATTGGTGCCATTGGACACAGCTAATCGAAATCTACATTTTAAACCCAAGAATGTCGAAAAATACGGGGCCATGGTAACTCCTTTTTAACCAAATTATGGTCTATATAATTACAGTGTAAGAAATTCGAGATTATTAAAAAAAAAAAGACTCAAATACATATACTAAGGAACTGGTTCATAAGTCACAGGACCCCAAAAATCACTGAATACAGTATATATTAGCGCTCAACTCGGGCAACGAAAAAGCAAGCGGCAAGATATCTTCGTCTTGTTTCTTTCTTCTCCAAAAACAATCCATCTTCTCTTGCTTTTTATTTCTCTTCTCCATTTTGCTTTCTTTGTCTTCTTCTATTCTTCTGCCATGCTAACGAAGTGCAACAGTTGACACAGTCAGGCATCCTGTGAAGAAAAGATACATACAAAACACAAGACAGTCGGAGTCGCTCTTGTTGTCGAGCTGACAAAATCGTCACTAGATGGAAGCAGCAGGTGCGACAGCAAAGTTGACGGGCCGAGACGCTGTTTACCGTCATGCTTCGAAGGCTCACTTCACTTCAAATATCGTGTGTTCTTTCAGCTTTCTCTCCCCCTCTCCCATTACTCCAGCAGCCTTATAGAACGATCCAAAAAACATGTAACACCTAAATAAACGAATGCATGGTCTCATGTTCACACAACTCACATATAGAGTGAATACTTTTTTTTTTTTTTTTCAAATACATGCTAACGCTTGAAGATACACCCAAACATCCACACACACATGCTGCGAGTGGAAACAGATCACATCACACACTCTTGTTTGTAAAATGTATGTACAGCAATTATATTGTAACTGATATTCAAGAACTGTTTTCCTTCTGATTCTAAAGACAACTCATGTGGTCTAATGCTAGGAACAAACTGTGATGGATCAGTCGATCCTGATTTCAAACAAAAATTAGAAATTACACATCTTCGGATCACTAAAAGGCCATTTTAGCAACAGCGTAAATAATTTTACTAGGTGAAAATTCCGGGGGGCCATTTTTCGATCAAAAGATCCAATATATTTCAATAAAAAAAATTTTCTTGTACATCTTATATCTGGAGAACTACATACACTGTGGCCAAACCCAACCTATTACACTAACTCAGTCTGATGTGCTTATTCTGTAGAAAATAACAAAACTCAATTTAGGGACCCTTCAAAAATGGTGTCCCCCGATCCAATATATTTCATTCAATCAACAATTTTCTTGTACGCCTTATATCTGGAGAACTACATGCACTGTACCCAAACTCAAACTATCACGCAATACAAAAAGTAGTGCATACGAAAAATGAAAGGCACTGTTCCTTTAAAGGAACCTCCTCACTTCCTCCTCTTCACAAAAATTCAGACTTGAAAAGTAACGCCTCCTCTTTAGGCAGCAATGCGAGGATATACGGAATTTTTACAATGATCACTGGTTCCAAACCTATTTATTTATTTATTTAAGAATACAACAGACCTTTAGGGCCCAATTAGTATATTATAAAGTGATTCAACAATGGAGCTCACATATTGCAAATATCCAAACTGTTATTTACATTGTTGTACCTGTTATAAGAAGCACATATTCGCCACATAGGAGACTTCATTAGTACATTCGTCCTAGCTTTCTGACAGAAAAAGAAATCTGTATTTGCTAGCCCCGTTCTTAAGATAGGAACCAGAAAATTAGTCTTATTCATTAGTTCCGAATAATCTATCTCGTTATTAATGATTTTGAATAAAATTAATACATCAAGAATGTTTCTCCTTTGCTCAAGGGTTTCAAAATGAAAATTTGCTACTAGGGTAGCAGCTGTATAAAATGTAGGGTAGTGACGTAGTGACATAAAATGTAAGATATCGCCTATTTGTAAGTGAGATATCTTTAAGAATTTAGTCTGTATCATCTCTTATCTGTTTTCTGTAGGTAACATGATTCGGATTCCATATTTGGCTGGCGTTTCTAATTTCGACCACACGAAAGATATGTACATCTTGAACACATGCATTGTATTGATGTTGGTTAAAAGCTGTCTACTCATATAAACAAAAATATAGGTCTTAGTCGTTGTCATAAAAATATATATTCGCATTCAGCTATATTACATTTTCAGCAAGATGCCGTAGGAATAAATAATAATAATAATAATAACACAAAAAATAGTGCATAAGGAAAATGAATGGCACTGTTCCTGTAAAGGAACCTCCTTATTTCCCCCTCCCTTCAAAAAGGTCTGACTTTAAAAGTAACCGTACAATACAAAATTCCTTTGTAAAATGAAACATTTTACCCATAAGTTCGTAAGTTAATATACCTATTGAGGTTAGTTTACGCAGTAGTGTATACCAGGGGTAAAAGTGGATCTGAAAAGGTAGGGGGACAGATGAGATCACGCCATCCGCCTTGCCTATAGTAGTAGTGGTCCCGTTATGGCCGAATGACTCATCCTCACTCTTGTGACGTCATAGGTCAAAGGTCAATGACCTTGGCCCGGGGTCAATGACCTAGGGGTACCTAGGACCACCCCCTCTAAATTTTGGCAGGGGTACCTTGGTCCACCCCCTAAATTTTGGCAGGGGTACATAGGACCACCCCCCTTAAATTTTGGAAATTGCCAAATCTAAAAATTTGGTATGGTAGCCTAGGACCATAGTATGTACCTCTATCAGTATTGGGTGTCTATGTCGTTCCCTTTTATGGGTAAAAAATTGCCAAAAATTCAAATTTCGGGGTTTTTTGACCTAATTTATCCCCTTGGATGAGGTGTTATTACCCTATATAGTTATATGGGCGTATACAGGGGTCCATTCCCTTTCATAACATATGGGTATATTAATGCACCCCTTTAAATTTTTGGGAGGGGTACCTTGGCCCACCCCTTAAATTTTGGAAATTGCCCAATTTAAACATTGGGTATTATAGTATAGGACCCTAATATGTATCGTGATAAATTTGGGCGGTCCACCTTGTTTCCTTCTAGGGGTACAAAATTGCCAAAATATAAACGTAAGCAATACGTTATACCACGTGTTTGGTTTTCGACCTAATTTATCTCCTTGGATGAGGTCCTATTACCTTATATAGTTATATGGTCATGTATAGGGGTCCATTATCTATCATAAGACATGGGTACATTGGTGCACCCCTTGAAAAATTTGGGAAGAGTACCTTGGCCCACCCCTTAAATTTTGGAAATTGCCAAATCTAAAAATTTGGTGTGGTAGCCTAGGACCATAGTATGTACCTCTATCAGTATTGGGTGTCTATGTCGTTCCCTTTCATGGGTAAAAAATTGCCAAAAATTCAAATTTCGGGGGTTTTTGACGTAATTTATCCCCTTTGATGAGGTGTTATTACCCTATATAGTTATATGAGCGTATACAGGAGTCTATTATCTTTCATAAGATATGGGTACATTGGTGCACCCCTTTAAAAATTTGGGAGGGGTACCTTGGCCCACCCCTTAAATTTTGGAAATTGCCCAATTTAAACATTTGGTATTATAGTACAGGACCCTAATATGTATTATGATAAATTTGGATGGTCCACCTCGTTCCCTTTTAGGGGGTACAAAATTGCCAAAATATAAACGTAAGCAATACGTAGTACCACGTGTTTGGATTTTGGTCGATTTTATCCCCGTTGATGAGGTCCTATTACCTTATATGGTTATATGGGCGTATACAGGTGTCCATTACCTTTCATAAGACATGGGTACATTAATGCACCCCTTGAAAAATTTGGGAGGGGTACCTTGGCCCACCCCTTAAATTTTGGAAATTGACCAATTTAAACATTGGGTATTATAGTATAGGACCCTAATATGTATTATGATAAATTTGGATGGTCCACCTCGTTCCCTTTTAGGGGTATAAAATTGTCAAAAATATAAACGTAAGCAATACGTTGTACCACGTGTTTGTTCTTTTGGCCCATTTATCCCCTTGGATGAGGTCCTACTACATTATATAGTTATATGGTTATGTATAGGGGTCTATTTCCTATCATAAGACATGGGTATATTGGTGCACCCCTTGAAAAAATTTGGGAGGGGTACCTTGGCCCACCCCTTCATTTTTAGAAATTGCCCATTTTACACATTTGATATAATAGTATAGGACCCTAATATATATTACTATAAATTTGGGTGGTCCACCTCGTTCCCTTTTAGGGGTACAAAATTGCCAAAATTTTAGTACAACCACGTGTTTGGACTTTTGACCTAATTTATCGCCTTTGATGAGGTGTTATTATCCTATATGGTTATATGGGCGTATACAGGGTTCATTACCTTTCATAAAACATGGGTATATTAATGCACCCCGGGAGAGGTACCTTGGCCCACCCCTTAAATTTCGTTTTTTTACCTAATTTATTCCATTGGATGAAGTCCTATTACCTTATATCGTTATATGGTCACGTATGGGGATTCATTTCCTATCATAAGACATAGGTACATTTGTGCACCCCGTTTAAATTTTTTGGGAGGGGTACTTTGGCCCACCCCTTTAATTTTGGAAATTGCCCCTTTTACATGTTTGGTATTATAGTATAGGACCCTAATATAGATTAGTATAAATTTGGATGATTCACCTCGTTTCCTTTCATGGGTACGAAATTGCCAAATTTTAGTACAACCACGTGTTTGGTTTTGGCTCAATTTATCCCCTTGGATGAGGTCCTATTACCTTATATGGTTATATGGCCATGTATGTATTGGTCCATTTCCTATTATAAGACATGTGTACATTGATGCACCCGAGGGAGGGGATTCGGTATCATAGTACATGCCTCAACATGTATCATGATAAATTTGGATGGTCCATCTTGTTCTCTTTCATGGGTAAAAAATTGCTAAAATATAAACATAAGCAATATGTTGTACCATGTGTTTGGTTTCTGGCCCAATTCTTCCCCTTTGATGATGTTCTATTACGTTATATGGTTATATGGACATGTATATGGGTTCATTTCCTATCATAAGACATGGGTACATTGACACATACTTTAAAAATTTGGGAGGGGTATCTTGGCTCATCCACTCGGTTTTAGAAATTGTTTAATATAAGCATTTGGTATCATAGTACAGGACCTCAATATGTACCACTATAAATTTGGATGGTCCACATCGTTCCCTTTCATGGGTAAAGAACTACCAAAAATCAAATTTTGGAGGTTATTGACCCCGTCTTATAAGGTTTTAACGCGTTATATGGATATGTACAGAGGTTTATTACCTTCATATGTTTATGTTCCCTTTTAAATTTGGGAATTATCAAATAACAAAATTCGGTAAACGTTTTCTAGGACCCATTGGTGTCCCTCTTATGGCCAAATATTCAAAATTTAAAGGTTATTGACCGGCTTTATTATTGAATAAGTACAGGATTTATTACTTTTTTCATAAGACACAGGTGTGTTTGTGTACCAATCTTAAATTTTGGGAGGGGGTACATTTCTTATTGTCATATCAATAATTGGTAATTGTTCTTAGAATTGGGTGGTATCTCTTTCTTTGGGTAAATTATTGTCAAATATGAGTATGATCACGTGATCAGTTATTGACCTATGATGGGATTAGGAGCCCAGGACATTGGTACATTTAAACTTTATAGGATAATTTGAGAATGCGTCATTGGTATTGATTATTACAGCCAAATATAAACGTAAGCAATACGATGTACCACGTGATTGACCTTGATGAGGTAGTGTACATGGATACATAGCTAACCTTATTGAATCTTATGACTCATAGTCTTAAGGAAACACTGGCAAAGTTATTGTTGATGCAATTTGATTGGTGGATCACTATCTTTCGTGCAATCTGATTGGCTGATCACTATCTTTCGTGCAATCTGATTGGTTGCTGATGTTCAAATCTTTGCTGCATTCAGTTTTAAGTTTTGTTTAACATTTAAAAATCTTGGTTTCGTTCAACATTTTGCACTCACTGATAAATATGATCAAAACCGTTTATTTGTTAATCGAATAGTTAAAAACCGGATAAAGTTTGACGGTTAACCGTGAAACGTAAAATTTTTTTGTTTGAAAGTTTTTGTTAAAAACTCTTGTTTCAAATTTGTTTGAATTTTTTTGAAAACCGTTTATTTGTTAATCGAATAGTTAAAAAACCGGATAAAGTTTGACGGTTAACCGTGAAACGTAAAATTTTTAGTTTGAATTTTTTGTTTGAAACTTTGCTTGAAAATTCTTGCTTTCAAATTTTTGTTTGAATTTTTTGTTTCAGAATTTTGTTTGAAAATATTTTGTTTCAAAATTTTTTGTTTAAAAATTTTTCGTTTGAAATTTAAAAAAAAATTTTGTATCAAAATTTTGTTTAAAATTTTTGTTTGAAATTTTTCGTTTCCAAATTTTTTGTTTGAAATTTTTTGTTTCAAAATTTTGTTTGAATTTTTTGTTTAAAATTTTTTGTTGAAATTTTTTGTTTGAATTTTTTCGTTTCCAAGTTTTTCCGTTTCAAAATTTTGTTTCAAAGATTTTTGTTCGAAATATTTGTTTGTTTGAAATTATTTTTTGGAAAATTTTGGTTTGACATCTTTTAAGTTTGTGCACTCATTAGTAAAGAACCGGAACTGTTTAGAACTAAAACCTCTGGCAACATTGTGGTGCACGTCAGAACATGATAATGCAACGACATCGGTTTTGCATCATCGTTCGAGTTAGTATTCGTGGTAACGTCATCATGGCTACTTGTCTGCAGTTTCTAAATACGCGTGATGTGATGAAATCATTTACCAAGATTACTGATTTACAACAGAATGTACCTTATAGAATCTTAGCTAGCCAAAAAATCCCTACAAAGTTTGGATTAAGAATCGTAGTGAAGCTTGAAAATGATAAGAATATAATTTTACCAGCAAGATATTTACCCATGGAGGCATCAAAACAACAAGAACTGCTGCGTTTCTTAAATACTGGATCTGTATCTTTATGTTACAAAGGATTCTTGGGTCGAAGTCATCAGTACACAGCCGGATTCGTCAGCAATTGTGATTCAAACGTCAGCACATTAGACATAGTTGTATGAATTTGGTTGGTCGGCATGACGTCTGTAACTGTGATGAAATCATGAATCAGCACATTCGACATCAGCAATAACTATAAACCAGCAAATACAGTGTCATCCCACGAAATCATTTGAGCAAGTGCTTTTCAGGAGGAAAGATGTGTACTTCTAACGATAAAGAGTTCATCTTCGCAAGCTATTATCCAATAAACAAAACATGTGATGATTGGTATCAGTGCTAGAACATTTGAACCAGTGATTCGATTGGGCAAAGCAGAACAATTTGGTGTACAACTGACCTATGAAGAATGGCACGAATCGACCAAATGAACGATGAGCTAAATGTGACCATAGTCAAATCATTAGGCTCAAATCATGAAGTGGTCCTCGAAGAGAAGATGGTGCTGTTACGTAAAAAGAGTACATTCCATGTCCCTCGCAACATGGTGTATCTAACACAAACTGAATGGAACAAATTTATCAACGTATTTCAGTGTGTGAAACATGCAGTGGAAGTGTGCAACAAAACAAGTATATTCCTTCAAAAATGTGTTATGCATATTGTACAACATGTATCTAGATATTGTGATGGTTGTTCGTGGGTGCATACCTGTATTGATAAACAGTTTATTTGTGATCAAATGGACATTGAGTTTCCACCAATTGATATCGCAATAGACCTTAAAAGACTTCAATTGGAATTAAAATTATATGCTAAAGACAAACTAGTGCACGAAGTTCAAAATACATTGTATCGACAATAATCCAGAACCACTATCTGGTATGGATGTATGTGGAGTGTAATAAAATGATCCATTTCAATGAAGTGTTTTTTTTCATTTCAAGTACAACCCCATGTACTGACGTGCATCACAATGTTGCCAGAGGTTTTAGTTCTAACAGTTCCGGTTCTTTAAAAATTCGAAACAAAAAAAATTTTAAACAAAAAATTTGGAAACGAAAAATTTCAAACGAAAAAATTTTAAACAAAAAATTTTCAAACAAAATTTTGCAACAAAAAAAATTTCAAACAAAAAAATTTTCAAACAAAAACTTTCAAACAAAAAATTTGAAACAAAATTTGGAAACGAAAAATTTTTTCAAACAAAAATCTTGAAACAGAAAAAAAAATTGGAAACGAAAAATTTTAAACAAAAAAAATTGAAACAAAAAAATTTTAAACAAAATATTTTCAAACAAAATTTTGAAACAAAAAAATTCAAACAAAATTTTGAAACAAAAAATTTCGAAACAAAAATTTTTAAACGAAAAATTTCAAACGAAAAAATGTCAAACCAAAGTTTCAAACTTTTTAAATGTTAAAATAAAACTGAATGCAGCAAAGATTTGAACATCAGCAACCAATCAGATTGCACGAAAGATAGTGATCAGCCAATCAGATTGCACGAAAGATAGTGATCCACCAATCAAATTGCATCAACAATAACTTTGCCAGTGTTTCCTTAAGACTATGAGTCATAAGATTCAATAAGGTTAGCTATGTATCCCTGTACACTACCTCATCAAGGTCAATCACGTGGTACATCGTATTGCTTACGTTTATATTTGGCTGTAATAATCAATACCAATGACGCATTCTCAAATTATCCTATAAAGTTTAAATGTACCAATGTCCTGGGCTCCTAATCCCATCATAGGTCAATAACTGATCACGTGATCATACTCATATTTGACAATAATTTACCCAAAGAAAGAGATACCGCCCAATTCTAAGAACAATTACCAATTATTGATATGACAATAAGAAATGTACCCCCTCCCAAAATTTAAGATTGGTACACAAACACACCTGTGTCTTATGAAAAAAGTAATAAATCCTGTACTTATTCAATAATAAAGCCGGTCAATAACCTTTAAATTTTGAATATTTGGCCATAAGAGGGACACCAATGGGTCCTAGAAAACGTTTACCGAATTTTGTTATTTGATAATTCCCAAATTTAAAAGGGAACATAAACATATGAAGGTAATAAACCATATAACGTGCTAAATAGGGGTCAATAACCTCCAAAATTTGATTTTTGGTAGTTCTTTACCCATGAAAGGGAACGATGTGGACCATCCAAATTTATAGTGGTACATATTGAGGTCCTGTACTATGATACCAAATGCTTATATTAAACAATTTCTAAAACCGAGTGGATGAGCCAAGATACCCCTCCCAAATTTTTAAAGTATGCGTCAATGTACCCATGTCTTATGATAGGAAATGAACCCATATACATGTCCATATAACCATATAACGTAATAGAACATCATCAAAGGGGAAGAATTGGGCCAGAAACCAAACACATGGTACAACATATTGCTTATGTTTATATTTTAGCAATTTTTTACCCATGAAAGGGAACAAGATGGACCATCCAAATTTATCATGATACATGTTGAGGCATGTACTATGATACCGAATCCCCTCCCTCGGGTGCATCAATGTACACATGTCTTATAATAGAAAATGGACCAATACATACATGGCCATATAACCATATAAGGTAATAGGACCTCATCCAAGGGGATAAATTGAGCCAAAACCAAACACGTGGTTGTACTAAAATTTGGCAATTTCGTACCCATGAAAGGAAACGAGGTGAATCATCCAAATTTATACTAATCTATATTAGGGTCCTATACTATAATACCAAACATGTAAAAGGGGCAATTTCCAAAATTAAAGGGGTGGGCCAAAGTACCCCTCCCAAAAAATTTAAACGGGGTGCACAAATGTACCTATGTCTTATGATAGGAAATGAATCCCCATACGTGACCATATAACGATATAAGGTAATAGGACTTCATCCAATGGAATAAATTAGGTAAAAAAAACGAAACACGTGGTACAACGTATTGCTTACGTTTATATTTTGGCAATTTTGTACCCCTAAACGGGAACGAGTTTATAGTAATATATATTAGGGTCCTATACTATTATACCAAATGTTTAAATTGGGCAATTTCCAAAATTTAAGGGGTGGGCCAAGGTACCTCTCCCGGGGTGCATTAATATACCCATGTTTTATGAAAGGTAATGAACCCTGTATACGCCCATATAACCATATAGGATAATAACACCTCATCAAAGGCGATAAATTAGGTCAAAAGTCCAAACACGTGGTTGTACTAAAATTTTGGCAATTTTGTACCCCTAAAAGGGAACGAGGTGGACCACCCAAATTTATAGTAATATATATTAGGGTCCTATACTATTATATCAAATGTGTAAAATGGGCAATTTCTAAAAATGAAGGGGTGGGGCAAGGTACCCCTCCCAAATTTTTTCAAGGGGTGCACCAATATACCCATGTCTTATGATAGGAAATAGACCCCTATATATAACCATATAACTATATAATGTAGTAGGACCTCATCCAAGGGGATAAATGGGCCAAAAGAACAAACACGTGGTACAACGTATTGCTTACGTTTATATTTTTGACAATTTTATACCCCTAAAAGGGAACGAGGTGGACCATCCAAATTTATCATAATACATATTAGGGTCCTATACTATAATACCCAATGTTTAAATTGGTCAATTTCCAAAATTTAAGGGGTGGGCCAAGGTACCCCTCCCAAATTTTTCAAGGGGTGCATTAATGTACCCATGTCTTATGAAAGGTAATGGACACCTGTATACGCCCATATAACCATATAAGGTAATAGGACCTCATCAACGGGGATAAAATCGACCAAAATCCAAACACGTGGTACTACGTATTGCTTACGTTTATATTTTGGCAATTTTGTACCCCCTAAAAGGGAACGAGGTGGACCATCCAAATTTATCATAATACATATTAGGGTCCTGTACTATAATACCAAATGTTTAAATTGGGCAATTTCCAAAATTTAAGGGGTGGGCCAAGGTACCCCTCCCAAATTTTTAAAGGGGTGCACCAATGTACCCATATCTTATGAAAGATAATAGACTCCTGTATACGCTCATATAACTATATAGGGTAATAACACCTCATCAAAGGGGATAAATTACGTCAAAAACCCCCGAAATTTGAATTTTTGGCAATTTTTTACCCATGAAAGGGAACGACATAGACACCCAATACTGATAGAGGTACATACTATGGTCCTAGGCTACCACACCAAATTTTTAGATTTGGCAATTTCCAAAATTTAAGGGGTGGGCCAAGGTACTCTTCCCAAATTTTTCAAGGGGTGCACCAATGTACCCATGTCTTATGATAGATAATGGACCCCTATACATGACCATATAACTATATAAGGTAATAGGACCTCATCCAAGGAGATAAATTAGGTCGAAAACCAAACACGTGGTATAACGTATTGCTTACGTTTATATTTTGGCAATTTTGTACCCCTAGAAGGAAACAAGGTGGATCGCCCAAATTTATCACGATACATATTAGGGTCCTATACTATAATACCCAATGTTTAAATTGGGCAATTTCCAAAATTTAAGGGGTGGGCCAAGGTACCCCTCCCAAATTTTTCAAGGGGTGCATTAATGTACCCATGTCTTATGAAAGGTAATGGACACCTGTATACGCCCATATAACCATATAAGGTAATAGGACCTCATCAACGGGGATAAAATCGACCAAAAACCAAACACGTGGTACTACGTATTGCTTACGTTTATATTTTGGCAATTTTGTACCCCTAAAAGGGAACGAGGTGGACCATCCAAATTTATCATAATACATATTAGGGTCCTGTACTATAATACCAAATATTTAAATTGGGCAATTTCTAAAATTTAAGGGGTGGGCCAAGGTACCCCTCCCAAATTTTTAAAGGGGTGCACCAATGTACCCATATCTTATGAAAGATAATAGACTCCTGTATACGCTCATATAACTATATAGGGTAATAACACCTCATCAAAGGGGATAAATTACGTCAAAAATCCCCGAAATTTGAATTTTTGGCAATTTTTTACCCATGAAAGGGAACGATATAGACACCCAATACTGATAGAGGTACATACTATGGTCCTAGGCTACCACACCAAATTTTTAGATTTGGCAATTTCCAAAATTTAAGGGGTGGGCCAAGGTACTCTTCCCAAATTTTTCAAGGGGTGCACCAATGTACCCATGTCTTATGATAGATAATGGACCCCTATACATGACCATATAACTATATAAGGTAATAGGACCTCATCCAAGGAGATAAATTAGGTCGAAAACCAAACACGTGGTATAACGTATTGCTTACGTTTATATTTTGGCAATTTTGTACCCCTAGAAGGAAACAAGGTGGACCGCCCAAATTTATCACGATACATATTAGGGTCCTATACTATAATACCCAATGTTTAAATTGGGCAATTTCCAAAATTTAAGGGGTGTGCCAAGGTACCCCTCCCAAAAATTTAAAGGGGTGCATTAATATACCCATATGTTATGAAAGGGAATGGACCCCTGTATACGCCCATATAACTATATAGGGTAATAACACCTCATCCAAGGGGATAAATTAGGTCAAAAAACCCCGAAATTTGAATTTTTGGCAATTTTTTACCCATGAAAGGGAACGACATAGACACCCAATACTGATAGATGTACATACTATGGTCCTAGGCTACCATACCAAATTTTTAGATTTGGCAATTTCCAAAATTTAAGGGGGGTGGTCCTATGTACCCCTGCCAAAATTTAGGGGGTGGACCAAGGTACCCCTGCCAAAATTTAGAGGGGGTGGTCCTAGGTACCCCTAGGTCATTGACCCCGGGCCAAGGTCATTGACCTTTGACCTATGACGTCACAAGAGTGAGGATGAGTCATTCGGCCATAACGGGACCACTACTACTCCTATCTTTACCCATTGTATTTTTTAGGAAGTGGGGGGACGCCGTGGATAGTTTTGGGAAGTGGGATAATGGCGTCCTCCCGCGTTCCCCTTCACTTTTACCCCTGGCGTATACAGAATTTAATCACAAGCGGGAGGGTTAAGCATCCAATTCCGTATTGTTTCATGATACATGTGATTTTTACATATCTAAATGTGTAGTACATGGTTATTTTCCCGTAACATCCTGCTCAAGGAGGAGAGTCACAACCTAGAACCCTGCATTGGGTACGCAACTGAGCTTATGAAATTTGATGTCTGCTTGCAAACTTATAATAAACTTACAAGATACTCAAATTAGTGACTTACTAAGATAATATGTAATATTATTTGAAAGCACCATTTTCTGTTCAAATATTCAGTGTAAGCGTTGTGAATTTCTTTTTTTTTTTTTTTTTAAGTGATTTTAAAAAATTAAAAATATTTATTAACTTACGATCCAGTAGCGTACAGGAATTTATTTCTGGGGATCAAAACTTAATATGAGGATATTTTATATTAAAATTCCTAAAATTGTCCCTGAAAGTAGGCTAAATTTACACAAAAGTCAAAATTTCGGGAGGGTCCGGACCCCCAGGACCCACCCACTGCGTACGTCCCTGTACGATCTATCCTTAATTTACGCTTAGAATAAAATTCTTGGCTCGTTGTGGAACAAAAGTTACAAATAATAATAATAATAATAATAATAATAATAATAATAATAATAATAATAATAATAATAATAATAATAATAATAATAATAATAATAATAATAAAGTTTTCCTCTAAATCTAAGAAAATCGATAGTACGCTACAATATATTATACAATAGTGTTCAATATATTCTTATTAGTCTTCATAGAATCTTCGATCCTTCCATTTCACCCCAACCTTCTCTTTCACCAACAATCACTAGAGACAAGAAGCTAAAAGGGGGTGAGGGACTACTTCAAAACATCTGAAGTACTCTGTGCAATAACATAAAGAGGCACGTTCCAGCAACCAGAAATACTCCACCATCTTATTAAAGGAACAAATACTTTTACACCTGTTTTTAGTCCACATTTGCAAAACTACATGACGTGTAGTAGAAAAAGTGGGGCTTAATTGAATGAGTGATGAACAAAGCACCGACTGCACTAAACCAAAGTTCAACAAGGGTCACAGATGTCAGATAGCAATTAGGGAAATGGTGCCTGGTCTCGACTTGACTAATAAAACATAATTAATGAACCCTCAATGGTCACTGGGACATGTGACCTGAGACAACAGTTTGCACAAGGAATTATGTTATTTAGGGTGAAAAGAAAAGCACAACATGACCCCAAAAGTCCTCCCTCTTCTTAGCAGGAAGTGCCAATGACGTCGTAAATCACAGAAGGTGTCCAACCAAAGTCTGGTTCTAATTGGCCACGGTGCCACTCGGACCAGCCAAGATCTGTCCTCCAACGGCGCCAGAGTTGTCCATCGACGGTAACATGATCGAATACTTTTTAGGTGATGAACATTCCACAGTCTGTTACATATGTTGGGGGTCACTACATCAACAAAAGGGGGAAGAACTCGCGAGTATTTGTCGTCTCCCATCGCTGTGGAATGCCACAAAGATGAGCAAAAACCCAGAAGAATTTCCACTCTGGAACATATAACCAGGGATGTTCCAGTTTGGTTCGTAACAGATTTTATCCTCGTTGTAGCGAGTTGCAACATGGTATTTTGTAGGAACATAGTGCATAGGTAGAAAATGAATTGCTATGGGAAAAATGTAGACGAATAGCTATGTACATTTCGCGCACTTTTCATTTTCCGAAAATTATTCAGAGGAAACTGAAAAAGTAACTACAAGGAAACCTCTAACGAGGTACAGACACAATTTTAGATTACCCATTTACATACGACAATTATGTTCCGAGTTCTAACAAAATTTTCTGCAATTAACATCTGTATTTAGTGGTTGATTTCATTCTTATTCCTTGCCCTGAAGTAGAAATATGCTAACGCAGGGGTGTAAAGAAAAACTGAGAAAATAATATTAGATTAACTTAAAATTTACTCAAACTTATTGGGTTACTAGCTGAGAAGGAACTATATGCTGATAGACGTGATAAAAGGAATAATAGAAGGAAAAGGAGAAAGTAGTGAAAGTGGCTACAATTAATGGATGATATTAAAACAATCGGTAAGAAGAAAAACCGAAATCGGTTTTTGAAAACTTTTAAAAAAAACTTTAAAAACGGTTGTCTTCAAAAATACCGGTTCGGTTTTCTATCAAAAACCGTTTTCGGTTTTAAACCCGGTTCGTTTTTCTAACTTTTTTTTTTTGCTTCTTCGTTAATATGTTTTGAAACGAGTACGGGTAATACAAGAACAAGAAAAGATACAGGCTTCCGTGAAAATTACACCGGTTTCAGTAGAAACCAAAAAACTGTTGCAGAAAACTGAATACGGATTTGGAGAAAACCGATTTTTTTTTCTTTTTAGAAAAACAGATTTTGCTTATCTCTAATTAAAACAAATAATTGCTACGTCAAAACAAAAGAGGTTAGCTAAGGACCTTCTACGGATTTGTATTATTGTGGTATAAGTAAGGTTATTATTACAGTAATAACATTTACTTGAAGAGAACTTTTAACATTGCCGTAATGTTTTGCAGTCCAAACACTTTTGAAAAATTCCAAATTGTTTGGAGGACATACAGGTAGGTTCATGAGATATCTTTATTCTCTACAAACATGATAATGAAGTGTGTCAATACAAAATAAAAGAACCATTTAGTAATGATTTACGTATTTAACAAATAAATAAAGTCTGTAGGACAAATTCAAACTGAAATCACCAACAGCAGTGAATCAGGCAGTGGAACACGTCAACCAGGATCTCTATTTTGAGGTGCTATCCTTGCATTAGACTGATGGAACTTAAGAAAAGTCGTGACCAGTCGCAAGAATCGAACCCGGAACTTCCCAGAAGAAGTAACCTATGTACTTTCAATAATTTAAATAATAATAGATTAAACGTTGCTCTAAAAGGCTCTGGTGAACCAGGCGACGTATAATTAGGTGATGTGTAACTAGTCCATTGACTTTCGCTGCAGTTGCTGGCTTTCTAGACCCAAAATTCTCTGCCTCTTAATTCAACTGCGCTCTAATCATCTCGCAGTGATGAACATCGAAAATAGTATCGACAATCTCACACGCAAAAAGGTATGATGTTAAACGTTTGGATACACGGAAGATATGACAATAATACTGTAGGTTATATACTGAAAAAACAAAGACATTTATTACAATCTAAAATTATAATTCATATAACGACAAACTCTAGCACAGTCAAACAAATAGCGGGTATGCTTTTGGTTTGAGATGTCCAGAGCTCGACTCCCCGTAGAAATACGATTTTTTTCATAGTGATCAAACATTATATGGAAGCTACCTGGAATAAGAAGCATCAAACTCCGGTCTAAGTCAGAAATAGGGCAATGGGAAATGTGTTCACCACATAGAACCCAACTAAAAGCCTTTCTGCCCTCTCCGTTGATCTAGTAGATAGCACGTACACCTTTTGTGCATGTGGTCCCGGGTTCGATTCCTCGTGGAAAGGCACTGAACGAATACGGTGTTTGGGGTTCCACGTTAAATTGTAGGTTCACGTCTTATATAGCCCCAGAGCTCAAAAGCAGACGCCAAACGCCAACAAACAAACACTAAAGCATCTTTTCGATCCAGATGAGATCTAATTTATTATTTTTTCACGTTAATTTTCTTCAGAAAATTGAAAAATAGACGTATTTCACGAGACAATTTTGAGTGAGTTAAAATATATATATATATATGATTTTTCTTTCCAAAATAATATTTTAACACATTCACATAATTAACGCCGACAAACTACGACACACACTTATAAATCTCTTAAGAGAACCCCTCTTGGAATGCCTGTCAGACACATACATACATAATTTCTTCCGTTCCCAAGCTAACTGCGATAATGTTAAGTATGACGTGTGTTAATATAAGCGAGAAGGTTTTCTTCCTTTGAAAGAAAGAAAACAAGAAAAGAAAATCCTCGCGACATATGTAGAAACGAGACTCATTTGTTTTGAAGCACAAGATTCGTGGTTTTTAAAAGAAAAGCAGTGTGGAACACGAAGTGAGTATAAACTAGAATATACCCTTGAAATAAAATAAAGTAAGGGTAAGAAATGAAGCCAAGTGAAAGAGAAGCGACATGATCGTCTTTCATCCACAAAGTACTGAAAACGCCAATTCCCACACAGAAGAATCAGCTATGAAAAGACGTTTACGGCTACTAGATGTGACAGCGAGTAACTAACGTAGCATGGGAAATGAGCAAAGCGCTAAGAATGAAAAGCAAACCGTAGCCCTTAAATTAGGTGAAAAATGCCGATGGGACTAAACGTTAAAAAAAAAAAAAAAAAAAAAAAAAAAAAAAAAAAGTACTCGTAGATCTCGACGCTGTAAAACGCTGGGCTTGGAAGCAAACGGAGCACATAAGAACAAGACAGAATGGAAACGATGTTGTGCTTGTTCTTTGTTTTTGTTGTTCTGTCATAAATATAGGAAACATGTGCAAAAGTACGAGCTGTTTTACAACATGATGTTCGCTGTGGTATATAAAGAACGGAGGAACAGTAGAAGACAGGCAGTCCCAGTTTGTTACCGAAATAACCATCATGATACACCTTGTTAGAAACGAAAACGAAAATGTCGTAACCTTACAATGAGACAGGGTTTCCACCGCTCTTACACATACGAAAATGTTCAATCAACACAAATTATACTCGCATCTGATTTCTAAAACAGTGATTCAACAGATTTTTTTTTGTTTAAGGTTGGTGTAAAGAGACAAGTTTTGCCAATAGATGCCACTACAGTCTTCGTCTCTCTCTCGTATTTTTTATCTTTCACGAAAATTTACAATCTCTTACAAATTTCAACCTAGAGACTTGAAATTTTTAGGGAAGGAACTTCATAGCCTATCGAAGACAACAATCCGTGCCGATTCTTTATTTAGAATTTTCTTTATTGTTGGAAAAGTTATACTGTTAAAGGTTTGGATATCCATTTCAAAAAAAAAAAAAAAAAAATATATATATATATATATATATATATATATATATATATATATATATATATATATATATATATATATATATATATATATATATATATATATTATTACCCGTACGATATGCATAATTCGGCGTGTCAAGAAACATTTCTCCCATCTATTTAGTCTCTCATTTAAAGCTAATATGATGAATTATTCAAGAATTACCAGTACGTAAAATAAGTAAATAAATCATTACAAACATGTATGAGTTAATGTGTTATTTCTATTTCCATGTGAAAAACAAAAATAATTTTTAATAGCTCTAATTAACACTCTTGTTATAAATAATGCAAATCATTTTAGCAATAGAATTCTGCTTATTACATGCATTTTCCTGCAGTTTTATTTTTTTATTTATAGTATTATATTATCTAAATATATTTTTTTCTTGATTTGTAACAAGGCTCACTAGAAACACGCAATGGAACTTCAGGAAGAATGTACTGCTAGTATGCCCGTTAGTCTACACAATAACCATTGAACAAATGCGAATTTTTAAAGTCTCTTTTATTTTTAATATTATTTTATTTATTTATTTATTGCAATAGATAGTTAGTATCTTGGCCGAGTTCGTCAATTGTCACGGGTAACGATGCTTTCAAATATACTTATCATTTAAAGTACGTAACATTCCCTTGCTTCTATGCAACTTGTGCAGCAGCAAAGAATAGTTGGTTGCCTATGATAAAAGGATATGTGACTTTCGTGTAATTCTCTGTAGGCCTACTGTCTTAAACCAGAGTTCATTTTGAAAGAATAATAATAACACAGACCTCCCCCCACACACAAATTGAAAAGTTCCGTGCACCGAACCCTAGGGAATGGATTCAATGTATTTTGTTATACTGAATCCAAATTTCGAAACCCCAGGAGCAGTGGCGTATTTACGATTTTGTTTGGGGGGCTTTGCTAACTTTCGGGGGAGGGGCTTTGCCTGAAAATGTGAAAATTCTGCAAGATATTTTATATACTTTACTATAGTAAGTAAGATTTCGGGGGGGCTTAAGCCCGGAAGCCCCCCCCCCGTAAATACGCCACTGTCGCAGGACCATTGACAGTGTCAATTTTGTTTTGTGGGCGAAAAACTTCAGCAATTTTGGATAGGGAGGACACGCGTAACACAGCCATACAAGTAAAAAAAAAAAAAGCTCTGTGCACCGAATTTCAGGGTATGCATTCGATATATTTTGTTACACAGAATCCAAATTTCGAAATTCCAGCATGATTGAACGTGTCAATTTTTTTTTAATGGACGAAAACTTCAGCGATTTTGGATAGGGACGATACACGTAACACAGCCATACAATATATATATATATAAAATTCTATGCAGGGGACCTTAGGATAAGGATTCGATATATTTTGTTACGCCGAATCCAAATTTCGAAACCCGATTGAGATACTCCGAAATCCGCTGCACAGAACTTTTTTTTTGTATGGCTATGTTTCAGGTTTTTCGACCATTAAAAAAAAAAAAAAAAGACACGATCAATCTTCCTGGGGTTTCGAAATTTCGATATTTCGATTCTGTGTAACACAATACATCGAATCCATATCCCGGGTTCTGATGTACAGATTTTTTTTTTTTTTTTTTTTTTTTTGTATGTAGCTGTGTACTTATGGTAGTTAAAACATGCAGAATGCTTGTCTTTGGTGCACGATGTCCTGGGTTTGACTCCCGGAACGCATCACAGTTATTCTGATCTCACTTTTTCCTTTATCGCAGTGATTCCACTAGGATACTCTATAAAATCGCCGCACGTTGCTCTACTTCTCACTAAACCAGATGGAGAGAACAAGGAGCCGTCAGGAAACCTGGCTTTGAGAAAGAGCAATGATAACAGGGAAACAGGAACATCAATAGCACAATCAAATGGTTCTGTAGGCATTCTATTCGTGGATCCATGACTACGCGTACACCGCCAATTCTTGCTCTTTTGCTCTAGTGTTTCTCTCTGTCGTTTCTCCGATTGTAGAAAGCGCGCTCCTACGTCATTTATTGGCCAGTTGCAAATACTGCTCTACAGCCTTGCTACTTACAAAAAACATAAAACAGAAACCAACCAATCAAGATTTTTTTTTAAAGTTTTTACCTACTTGTCACTTTCCTTTTTAATTTCAATCAAAACTAGCTCTCCTCACCAGTATAGTGTTTAGCGCATTTGCTTCAGTGCTTTAGCGGCATACGGTCCAGGATCGATTCTCAGTATGGCAGCATCGAACTCACTACAGTAGTTCAAATCCCACTTCACACTAGATTTCTCCGTATACTGTCTCGCTGCTGAACAATGGACTTAAACAGAGATCAGCCATTCAATCTTACAGTGAGTTTCTACGATGATAAGCTAAAGTTTTCGTATTTTAGTGTAATACGCAACTATGTATAATAAAAATTTAATAAAATTATTGAGTGCTCGGCTACTCTGAATTATAAAAAATGAAATGTTTCAGTTTTACGTTCAACGGTTATGCTATGTAGGCTAAAGGAGACGGTATGAAGAGAATGAATGAAGAAAGTAAAAGAAAATGGGAGGATCACGAGAATACCCACGAAGTCAACTTGGGGCGATCTGGAGATATCACGGATGAACGTTTTACCACTGAGCCACCGTGGCCGAAACCTTAATTATAACTGCGAAGTGATTTTGTATATACGTTTTGTAGAAAAAACACTCTTATTATTTTCTTGATCAGTTTACTAGTGTACTTTCCTCGTGAGTGTTGAATTCCCGTTTTTTTTTTTTTTATACAGTGTCTTTAGATGAAATGAAATATTTAAGTTTTACGTCCCACATTTAGGCCGTCTAAACTAAAGGAGACGGTGATGATGAGAAATGAATGAAATGGTGGAATGAAGAAAGTGGGAGGAAATGAGAGAACCAAGAAAAAACCCCACACAGTGTTGGTCCACCACGAAGCTCACATGGCGCGACCTGGGATTGAACCAGGGACCCCATGCCCCAGAGGTAAACGCTCTACCACTGAGCCACCGCGGTAACTCGTCGACCGGTTTATGGCACAATGATGTATATTACTCGAGCTTGAATATTCACGTTTCTGATTCCCGGTGTGATGTTTCTTAATAACTGTACGATGTCTTGACTTGTTCAAATATAATTTCATGTTTATTCCGTCTTCCCATACTGAAAAGTAATGCAGTGGGTTTCAACTAAAACTATACAAAAAGATTGGACATAACACTGTTTGGACTCAGTTGTATATCTTATATTCTACAGAAGTTTGACAGACTCTAAAAAGCAACTAACCACTGGTGTGACAGTCCTTTCTGGGCCTGAGCCGCTCCAACGCTATCTGTTAGCGATCGGCTGAACTACGTCCAGCCTAACGACGAACACGCTCTAACAGGCGTATCAGGAGCTTTCTGGACCTACTGGCCCTCACGTCTTTTATTCGCGTGACCCTCTAGTTTGCCTCACGACGCTGGGTGGACCCCGAAAATTTGGATGCACCGGTCAGGAACCGAACCTGGGACAACACAGACATGAATTCAACGCTCTAACCACTAGACTACGGAGCCCGCAGTTTTACAGGTTCCTTCGATTAAATTTTGGCGATCCCTCGTACGAAGAACATGTTGCTTTTCATTTCTGTGATTCTCACGCGTTTATATTCAGATACATCTTGTAGTTATCTTTCAGTGCAATATTTTTATACACAGAGACGCACATGAGAGAGGAAAAATGTATATGTAGTGAGAAGATAGAGAGAGAGAAAAAATCGTGTTTGTTAGAATTATGTTAGGATCCAAATGACGACGAGTAGTACTATATGACGATGTTTCGTCTTCGGGTCACACTGGGTCTGTCTCGATCAGGGGACTCTCATGCCAGGTCTAGTGGATTACGGAGCAGAAACTTCATGACCGTTCCACCACTGCTACGATTACTCGAGCTAAGTATCCAGACCGGAAATCAAATATGTGCGTTAGTTACTCGGCCACGAAAGGAAACTCCCGAATTTTTGTATATATTATCACACGGTACCTTTTGTGTGCACCATTTTCAATCCCCTCGGTATATATAATTAGATAACCACATTTGAGCCGATTGGAGAATGTTTTAATTAAACAGTGTGAGTACCTAGCACCAATGATTCATAGTCAAAAGGGAATACTGAAAGAATTAGAACTGACCGGAAAATATAAGAATCTCCCGAGATATTCAAATGTTCACTGGTTTAATCTGATTGTTTAACATATCTGATTAGAATTCATATTGTATTTTATGTCCACAAAAAGCCTCAAATTTTCTCAGTCTATTAGCTGACCTATTATTCAATCAATATGCTAAAAGACTAAGATTGGCAACTTTGATGCCAGGCTCTAATTTAACATGCTTAAATAGATTCACAAACATGTATGCACAATGTTAGAAAACGTATTGAATGGATTCTCTCTGCATTAGATACGTGTTAACTTTAGCAGCTTCAATGACCCGAAATCCTCTTTCGTTTTCTTATGTGCACTGCATAGTATATACGAGAAAATGTCACCAGTAAAACTGTCACGCTCTATCTATCGTCCAGGTGGTTTTCATTTCTTGCCTGCTTGGCACCATGCGGCTAACAAGAGTCGAAGCGTCAAACTATAGGTTACGATATGCTTCCATACAACCGTAACTGCCTTCCGTAGCTGTAAACACGCGAATTTAGGTGACACTCTCCTGAGTAAACAAGGTATAAAAATCACAGCGGAAGCTTCCAGAACACACGAGGGAATAAAATGAAGTGCGAGGAAGAAGCAGTGAAGAAAGAAGGGGAGAATATATACTGTCAAGAAACGACATCCGGATGTAGAAAAAAACGATATTCGTAAATCGTTCCTGCTTTGAGTTGGACCAAGACACAGCGATCACAGCAAATTGTGTCTTCGTTTTCTTGCTCGTTTTTCCTCTCTCTTCCCTCTGTTCTAACATATGTATACACATTATTCAAATTTATGCTCGATATTACATGTACACACACACACACACATACACACACACACACAAAGGAGTTTTTCTTCGTTCTTTTTACTCCACTAACCTATGTAAAATCAAGAAATTATGCATTGAAAAATGGTTTAATAAGAAATGTAAAAGTGTGTTAATATGTCCCATTTGATGTACGATGTGTCCAATGTTACTCTTGGCTACATATTTCATGCGTTAGAAGTGCTTCATTTCGAAGTACGAACTTCATCGGGAAACTGAAACTAAAGTAGGAGCCACCGATGCTTCAGAGAGAATTTCAATGGAAAAGGATAATTTTCTTAATGAGCAATTAAAAAAAATGAAAAACCTATAGTCGTATTTTTTCTTTATTTAATTTATATTTATGTGCATTTGTTGTCCAAGGCTTTAATTCCTATTCAAACCGTATTTATTACGTTTTTATTATGCCCAATGAATCGATTTAGAACATTGATTGTGCAAAACTGGAATTATTAACTGCCGTATCTCAAAGTTTATGTTTTGACGTTAATACCGGAATCTTATTTGATTTTACGAGATCTATCGATTGCACTAAGAATCCGTAAAATCATAGGCGACAGAGGCTTCATTCATGCGATATCAAATTGATGACAAAGCGGTGAGATTGGTACATCTTGCAAAATCATATAGGGTACCGGTGTAATGGTGTTCTCACAATCGCAATTTTCTTTTAATGCGTCTATTGCCTATTCGAACAACGATATGTCTGTGGAGTCACTTAACTGTAGTTGATCAGGAGATTACAGACGTTGTCACTTGCAACGTCGTGCTCTTGATGCATTCTCAGATCCTTGTCCAGACGTTACACGCTGGTAAAACGCACAATATTCATTTGTAATAAGGAGAGTATGCAAAAAATATTTTGTAATCATATCCGTAATAAATCTAGTTTAGCACTTTTGAATTTCTACTGTAATATCCCGCATATGACTGGAGTAGCTATGAAACCAAGAGGACCATCACATTGATATCAGCCTTTGGCTGATCAAACTCCACTCTCTCAGCCTGCCTGGAGCTTTGAGAGGTATCTAACCCAACCCAAGCCTCCTAATTCGCCTCGAGTTCTGAGACCTCCTGAATCCACCCCACTCTGATTGCTTGAAGCATTGTGGGATACCTAACCGCAGCCACCTAGCTTGTGTGGAGCTTTGTGGTTTTTCAACCTCTCTCTCTAGCTTGCGTGGAGCATTGAGAATTCTAAATCCACCTTATTTAGTGTGCGTGGAATTCTGTGGGGATCTACCCTAGGCTGCCTGGGCCTAGAGACACCTATTTCTCCTAGTTATGAGGCCTAATCACTGCGAAATTAAAATACCGCTAATTTTACAGCAATTATGTGATATCTTGAAATAGATAAAAGATAATCGAAATGTGGAACAAGATCGCTTTAGATAATATTATTTTGCATGAGGTAGCGTTATCACGAATCACCTAGTAGCTTTTCGTTTGCAGCCATTTAGAAACGCAAAAATAAATGCCGATTTTTCAAAATGGCTGGAAATTGAAAGCAGACAAGTGAGTCGTGATAACGGTATCTCAAGAAACTAATATTGTCTAGGGCGATCTTGTTCCACATTTCGATTATCTTTTATCTATTTGAAGATATCACATAATTACTGTAAAATTAGGGGCCGCGGTGGCTCAGTGGTAGAGCGTTCACCTCTGGTGCTTGGGGTCCCGGGTTCGATCCCAGCCCCCGCCAAGTGAACTTTGTGGTGGACAAACACCGTGTGCGTGGGTTTTCTCGGGGTTCTCCCGTTTCCTCCCACTTTCTTCATTCCACCATTTCATTCATTACTCATCATCACCGTCTCCTTTAGTCTAACCGGCATAACCGTGGGACGTAAAACTTAAAGATTTCATTTCATTTCATTTTTTACTGTAAAATTAGCGGTATTTTAATTTCGCTGTGATGGGGTCTCTTATTAGAGAATTTTAGACTTTTTTATAGTGATATTGTATTACATTGTTTTATAACAGGAAATTTTGTAACAAAACTGGCAGTGGGAGAAAACGATTCCCGTGTGTGGTTACTCTAATTTCTACCTGCTTAGCGGAACTTTACACTATATGTTGCGAATTTTGAATGACTATGAAATACGTTAATATATTAAAATAGCCGTAAAATAACAGAATAGAAACGTGACCATCACTGAAACTGTTGTATATGAACAGTAGACCTAGAGCTTAACATGGAACGTAAACTACGACAGCTCACACCAAAATCGAACCCGTCTGTCCCGAAGTACAAGTTATCAACTTTATTGTACTACTATTAGGGCCGTACCGTGGGAAGTGAGCGGGGCGACGGCCCCGGGCGCCGAAGTAAAGGGGTTGAAAAATTCGGGAGAAAAAAGGAAAAAGATAGGAAAAATTGCTTGGAACATATGTATGGGGGCGCTGTCGTATACTCTCGCCTCAGGCGCGGATTTTCCACGGCACGGCCTGAGTACTATAGCCCAGTACTTCTCAACCTAATTCCTTACACGACCCCCATTTTATTAAATCTTGCCAGCAATCCCCTTATAATTTCTGGTTTGTAATAAGCTTGTGTGGGATTTTTTATATACCTTTTGTGGAGATATCAGGATATTCATCTATTTCTACAGTAGTTGAATCCATTTCTTGTATATAGTGAATAGAAAAAATGAAATGAAATCTTTGACTTTTGCGTCCCACGATTATGCCGGTTAGGCTAAAGGAAACGGTGATGATGAATAATCGATGAAATGGGTGGAATGAAGAAAGTGGAAAGAAACGGGAGAACCCCGAGAAAACCCACGCACACGGTGTTTGTCCATCACAAAGTTCACTTGGCGGGGGCTGGGATCGCACCCGGGACCCCAAGCACCAGAGATGAACGCTCTGCCACTGATATAGTGGATAAAGTAACTTCCCTAAAAGCGAATGGATTAAAACCAAATTTGGTCAGTTCATTCATATTACAAATATCAAATCCGATCCGTCATACTGTTTCAAACTGGACGCCGCGCCGTTTGAAAATTTTAAAACTTCATAACTCCGTTAATTTTGGGTCATATTATAAAAAATAAAGCGATTTCTAATTTTGGTTTTAATAAAAAAACTTAGACAGTTGTTAAAAAAAAGTTATTGGGTATTTTAAACGACTTGATAATGTGCATCACGAAGACTGAACCGGACATTGCCGCACAAGTGAAATCATACCATTCTCACGTACTTCATTAGGTTTCAATTTTAATTGTATTTCAATATGCAGATTTTGTTGCACTTGTATTTTTCTAATATTTCAATGTGCAGTTCTCATTAGTTTTACATCGTACCTCTCATTTAAATTGATTTTTAAACAACTTTGCATCTGTTGAAAATGTTTAGTAAACCTATTTTTTGTTGTTGTTAACAGTATGTGTAAAAATAAAAATATGCCTATTAGAACAAAATTCAAGTTAATTAATATTTAAAAATATTTTCCGGTATTAGATTCCAATTATATTTATCTCTTCCTTTTATCTTCGCGATCCCCATGAAACCCTCTCGCAAATCCCAGGTTGAGAAACTCTGCTATAGACAGATATAGTAATTTCATTTCACTTCACATGATTTAGTTTTTAAATTTCCCTTATAGAAAACACCAATTGTTTTGATGGAACTGTGCTGTATATTATCCTAAAGACTGTCTCAAAGTTTCGTATTAATCCGAAGATGAACATAAAATCTGATAACCATAAAAAGAAGAAAAGTGATCTCCATCGACGAGGTGCTAAATCTAATATTATGTTTCTTTCAAGAAAATTAGAACAGGTATTCTTCCAATTCAGTTGTCACACTTTCACGAAATTGTATCCAGCGATTTAATCACTGCATCAATACAAAAGTTAGGATGACAACTCTGTTATCATCAAAAGAATCTCACACACACACACAAGTCGAGAGGTCGGGTCGTGATCTCAAAGTTTCTATTTACCCTACCTGTATAGTTTTGCCTCAAATTACGAGAAGGACCCAATTCTCCAATTACGGTCTTCACCACTCTATTGTGTTCTCCAATTTGCAGTTCGATAGGACGATTTTTTTTAAACAGAAGATAAAACGGTTTTAGCTACTGACGACCGCCATGAATCTATAAACTTGCTCCAACTTGCTTTGCGTCTCAATTTCGTATGCACGTGAAATCGATGTTGCCGGATTACAGGGATTAACTCGCTAATTCCCATGCACTAATTTTCCAATACTCGCCCCGAATTTGCAATCTATTGATGTTACTCTAAACACACATTACAATAGAATAGAAAACTGAAGTGAATTTTCCAATTTAGACAGAGATCTATGTTAAACAAGTTTTATTTCTACAAAAGTCTCACGAGCATCTCATAACAATTATAATACAAAAATAAAGAATAATCTTATACAGAAAATTGATTGTATCTTTGGTCTTTACCTATAGAACAGTTTTATGTAACAAAATTGTTTAGAAGGATATAATCCATGTTCAGATTCCGTTTATTTTTACACTGAACTTTTAAAGAGTCTTCACCCCGGCGAAATTAAAATACCGCTAATTTTACAGTAATTATGTGATATCTTCAAATAGATAAAAGATAATCGAAATGTGGAACAAGAGCGCCCTAGACAATATTATTTTACATGAGAAACCGTTATCACAACTCACTTATCTACTTTCGATTTCGAGCCATTTTGAAAATCGGCATTTATTTTCGCGTTTTTAAACAGCTAAAAACGGAAAGCCACTAGGTGACTTGTAATAACGATACCTCACGCAAAATGATATTGTCTAGAGCGCTCTTGTTTCATATTTCAATTATCTTTTATCTATTTGAAGATATCACATAATTACTGTAAAATTAGCGGTATTTTAATTTCGCCGGGATGAAGACTCTTAAGGGAGAAACCAATGATAAGATACATATTTATCTTCTGTATCACTGTGGCCTGGCAGTAGCGCTTACATCTAGTGCAGTGATTCTCAACCTTTTTTGACTGACGGCACATTTCACTGTACACCTCCGACATCGCGACACACTTGTTTGATGTATTAAAATTACATAAATTTCACGTGAGTGGAATACACAGTTTCCTGAAGAGGGTGTAAAGCATTTAATCTGATTTGCTTTCAGAACATGCATGATTTTGTTTTAATACAGTAAATCTTTCATGATATCTTGCCCAAGTGGGTTAAAATCCCGAAACCCTCGTTATGGCGTACGCCACTGATGCTAGTGTAAAATTATAAGTTTCTAAAATGTAATGACTCTATACGTACATTACTGACCAATGTTACTGCCGTTGGAAGCACTGACTTATATAGTTCGTCTCTAAATTGATTCTGACTAATTGGCTCATTAAATTCCCAAATTTCACGACACACTTTAATGAACTGCGCGACACATCAGTGTGTCGCGACACAACACTTAAGAAAGTGAATTTATTGAGAAATATCACAATCAGACAACAATCTGGACATAAAAAAAGTTATCAAATTGATACATGATGGATAGAGAAATATATTTCTTCAAATTTATTTTAAGGATAGTATTTGCTGTTCTATGCTGGATTTCCAAAAGTCGATGCTCACTATCTTGACATTTATTTATTTATTTACCCCCAACAGAGTACAAGCTCCAGTTACAGGAGGCTTACACAAGGTACATTTGTATACATATTATGCAGAAACACAAAAATACAAAAAAAACAAAAAAAAAACACACAAATACAAAAAATGAAATGAAAAAGACATATAAATTTAAACAAACTAAAATATCCATATTATTTGTAAGAATGTAACATCTAAAAAGCTTCACTTTTCACTTCCACAAAAACTAAGTAAAAATAAATTTTAAAAAATCACTTGATGTTAATAAAATCATTATGTACTCATTTACAAATAAAACATTTTATCAAATCAGTTATAAAATATTTTACATTTCATAAAACTTATCTAAATTCTTCTTAAAATTCCTGATATTTTCCCTAAAATCCAAATATATCTTTTTTTTTTTTTTTTTTTGTCGAAATTATTAAATTATACTTCGAACACATTCTGATAAGTGGCGAATTTCTATACATTTCTGTTCTGGCTACCTCACAATAAAATAGATCTCTACTTCTTAAATGATTTTGTTTTACATTAAAACTAATTTTATGTAAAAAGGAACTGTTTTGTATTACTCCATTTATGATTTTATAAAGAAATAGTTGTTCAAAATATTCTCTTCTGTTAGTTAATGATATAAAGTCAAACTCTTTCAATAGTGCAACATACGGTATTTTATTTTCATAGGCAGACATATTGTATTTTTTTAAAATATAACCATCTTAATTTTTTTTTTTTTTTTTTTTTTTGAATTTGTTCGAGCTGTCCCTGGAGAAATTTCTGATATGGATTCCATATAAGAGAGCAATATTATAATTTTGATCTAACTATAGCATTGTAAATTACAATAATGGTATACAAGTTATGAAAATATTTTGAATTTCTAATTACAAACCCTAATCGTTTATACGCATTTTTTATAATGTTTCGTATATGGTCATGAAATGACAAATTAAAATTCACTGTAACTCCCAGGTCTTTTATTGAATATACTCTTGATGTAGCATTACCATTAATTGTATATGTACGTCTTTCATTGTCTGTTTTACTTATATACCTTAAGTAGTAACACTTTCTGAAATTCAATGGGAGGTCATTATCTACACACCAATTGTATATAGTAGTTACATCATCTTGTAGTAGCAACGTATCTTCGTAACTATTAATTTGAAGCACTGATCTAGTGCGTAGACCGCTTGGTTTGTTCGATAGATTGGAGCTTAGTGTCCATTCAGCAACAAGGCTATACGAGACGTGTACCTACAGCTTAATGTGGGATCCGAACCATTCCCACTAGAAACAGAATTCCGTCTTCCGCACCGAGGTGCGTAGATCACAAAGCTAATCCTTTGCCATATTGTAAATGTTAGTATTAGAGGTTCAAAAAGCTGGCTTCCGGAAAGGGGGACCGGAAATTTTCGCTTTTTTGACTTTTTATTACTTTCTTGTTTTAGTGCTACTTTTGTTTCCCTGTAGTGGTTTCTACAATTAAAAAAAAAAAAAGTGTTTACAACATCCAGTACTTGTCGATTGTATGTAGAGTCCGCGGCTTGCTGTTATGATTGATTTTCAAACCTGCATTATAGTTGTTTTCATCAACTGTAAGTTATGCAACCCTCATTGGTTGAATAAGTTTAATCTGGGAAGCAAGAGAGAAAGTGGAAGATAAACTAAGAAGCAGATAGAAAACAGAATTTGAGCTTACACCTTGTTCTACAGTCAGGAGACATTTCATCCTGAGCTTCAAGGAGTTCAGTTTACAACATTAAAGCCAATTATTTCTCATTGCAGTAATCTTCCTCATTTTTGATGTAGAAATTGACCTTCACTTACCAATAACAATCACCGGTTTTTCTGGGTATGACGCTTTGTTACATAGTGTAAAGATTTTTGAAATGTGAAAAATATGGATAACGTTTTAAACGTTCTGTTCTTCGAATTTTACTAGCCTTAATCGATGTTATGGTAGTTACAGTGAAGTTTTACTTGATTCACAAATTTTAAACGATAATTTGTTCCACGAAATCTAATATTGGTAACTTTTACTAAAACAATTTTATAATTGAACATTAATCTAATAGCTTTTAAACAATTTATTGGAACTCGAAAACTCACAGTGTCTACCAATTTGCACTCTTTCTTTTCTATCGAATGACAAATTTTCTTTCATTTTTGATTTTTTTAAAAAGATTTTCTCTTCACAATGCAGGAATTACATGTTGTTTGTTCTTATAATGGGAAAACAAAAGTGGAATGTACTTTCCACTACAATTGAAAGTAGTCCAAAATTTCCCTGGCAAAAAAACCGCAGATTTTTTTCCCCCAGTTTTTCCCAACCCCTTGCATATCTAGCTCCTATTCAGGACGTCCATATTATTTTTATTCACAACGTTCCAGTATAATATGGTCAAAATCATTTTATGCTGGACATATCAACAGCGAGATATTAACATTAACAAAAGGGTGAAGTAAGTTTTGAACAGCAGTCGGTCAGAATCTCTACATGAAAGGTTTTATCTCTAGCTCCATGCTATGTGCTAGAACTGGTATGCATGCAGAATCGTTGAGCATGTGTGTGTGTGTGTGTGTGTGTTCACATTGTATGTGGGAGCAATTCTGAGCATAATCCCGAGATTAGGGCTTGCGATATCGTTCGATATTTTCAGATATCTCCATATCGATATCTCAAATATTAATTTCGATATTTTTCGATTTTCAATATTTTTCGGTGTCTAGATATTCCGATACATGTGGTATGTTCAATAATAATAATAATAATAATAATAATAATAATAATAATAATAATAATAATAATAATAATAATAATAATAATTCAGTCGAAAATCTTTAGTGGTCTTCCTTAAACTTTAATTTAACTTAGAGTTTTAGATTACATAATATTTAGTATGATTATAACAGATGAGAAATTCACTAATCCTTCCTTAGAAAGAAAAAAAAACTCCTTGAAAATAAATGAAATAACGGCCCAAGTAATACTTGACACACTCCAAGTGGCAACGTTGTAGTTTGCCTAGATGAAATCTAATCCGTCAAAAGAAGAGTGACTGAGTGCCATCCATCCAGTCCGTCGTTCCCCAGCTTGGAATCTGATGCTAGGATTTATTTAGAAAATTTGTG
The DNA here is from genome assembly GCF_964235325.1 of Thermobia domestica. Taxonomy (NCBI): domain Eukaryota; kingdom Metazoa; phylum Arthropoda; class Insecta; order Zygentoma; family Lepismatidae; genus Thermobia; species Thermobia domestica. Next base: position 41,832,235 of record NC_137460.1, read on the forward strand.
TCACTCTTGTTCCCCGTGTATAGTTTACACTTCAGTTGCTCTGGCTGGCATGCGACGTTTTCTTTTTCACTTCAGATGCAACAAAACGTGGAATAGAAAGAGAAAATCTGTTTCTCTTAGCTCCATTACCATAATAGCCTCCAGTTGTTCTTCGTTTCTGCGTTCTACCTCCTCCAACAAAATAGAAATATATCTTCACACAAAGTGTTGCCAAATAAACAACTCTTTTTATGAATGTTTTTAGTAAATTCACATGACAAACAAAAACATTTGTGTCCAAATTTCGAACAGTATTTCTTGGCTAACTCTTAAGAGTCTTCATCCCGGGGAAATTAAAATACCGCTAATTTTACAGTAATTATGTGATATCTTCAAGTAGATAAAAGATAATCGAAATGTGAAACAAGAGCGCCCTAGACAATATTATTTTACATGAGAAACCGTTATCATGACTCACTTATCTGCTTTCGATTTCGAGCCATTTTGAAAATCGGCACTTATTTTAGCGTTTCTAAACAGCTGAAAACGGAAAGCCACTAGGTGACTTGTAATAACGGTACCTCACGCAAAATAATATTGTCTAGGGCGCTCTTGTTCCACATTTCGATTATATTTTATCTATTTGAAGATATCACATAATTACTGTAAAATTAGCGGTATTTTAATTTCGCCGGGATGAAGACTCTTAATATAAAATGCTATTATAAAAAAAAAACCAGCAGAATAGTCAATGGCGTTCTATTTATTCTTAAGCTAATACACAACAAACTTGGTAACCTAAATCGCCTTGACCTTTTTGGTGCTGACACCGCTACAGTGACGGCCTTGTAATTCAGTACCTTCATTGCGATCGCCGCGCCGTCGCGTTGAATGCGAAAACTTGTCCAATTTGGGAAAATAGTCATATCCCTTGCGATTCCGCTTTGAACAAGTTTCACCGTATTTTCTTATTAGTCTCTCAAGAATTTCAAATAAGGCTTTTCATGCATACAATTTATCACTGTATCTTTTTTAAAAACACCATGTTGATTGCATTTGCACTTGTAAAACTTCGGGTCCAGTGAAGGCATTACATTATTGGTGTTCCATTACATTTATCCTATAGAAAATTTCAAAATTCAATGGAGGATTATTAATTTTCGAAACCACACATCATTTAAACGTATTAAGAAATCTGTTTTCATCTCACCAAAGCCTAATTAAATCAGAGCGTGGTGTCTGCTTGACAGTAAAAATTGAATTTGTGAGTTGGCAATCTGTCATAACACTGTGCCATCACTCTCATCTCGAGTCGACTCTTAAAGGCCGGATACTGCTGTCAACCAGACCCCTTGCTAACTGCCTAATTGGACACAAACACACACACATATATATATATATATATATATATATATATATATATATATATATATATATATATATATATATATATATATATATATATATATATATATATATATATAAACGTACGTAGACACACACACACACTCTCCCTCTGGAAGTGAGAAGAATTGTCAGCCGGAAGCCAAATTCAGGAGAGCAAATATCCGCCTTTCTGCACACAAAGCGTGTGCGAGTGTTTCATTCATTTTACAGATCTGTCATGGAGAAGAACACAAGACGTACAATTAACCACCGTTATCATGCGTTTTCATTATTAACTTCCAACCACACAGACATTTTTTTTCTTCCCCTCTTTCTTAATTTCATTTTTCATCGCTAACCAACACCAAAAGGGACAAACAGAAATGCAGCAGAAGTATACAGTGTCGACTTGGGTTCTGGCATACTTTCCGATGGATATCCTTCCTCCAAGAAATGTACTTAGTCCCTTTCCTCAATACATTTTAATAAAAATGTGTGAGACAAATAACACGAGTATATCAAAACGAGTACGATTTTAAGTTTTCTATATTATTTTATCCAATTTACTTATTTATTTACAAATCTTTCAGATAGGTCCATTTTACACAGAAACAATGTAACGAAGTATATAAGAAGTACCAACAATATATACAGGGTGTATTAAAACAACTCCGACAACGTTTGGTAGGTGATTCATGACACCAAGATAAGACAAAAAGTATAGACCAATCTGGTTGCAGAAATTTGTCATTTCGGAGTTATAAGCTGACGAAAACATGAAAAAAAATTGAAGGTCAATAGCTCTAATACTATGGAACCTACCGTAGTCCGATCAAGACTTCACTTAAGAATTAATATGTGCTTTATCCAAAAAATACATATTTCTGATTCCTGCGGTACTCATGCAACATTTTTTTTATAGAGGAAGTTTGGCTACAGGCATATAATTTGAAGTACTCACCAACTACCTCTACGTATAAAAATTGTTGCGGAAGTATCGCAGGATTCAGGAACATGGATATTTGGATAGGGAACATATTAGTTCCTAAGTGAAGTATTGACCCAAATACGATAGGTCCCATAGTATTGAAGCTATAGACCTTTAAAGTTCATTTTTTAAATATATTTTTTCGGCAGCCTATAACTCCGAAATGACGGATATCTGCACCCAAATTGGTCTATACTTTTTGTGTTATCTTAGTATCAGGAATTGCCTCCCAGACGTTACCGGTATTGTTTTGGAACACACTGTATGAATATACATACTACGTTCTCATTTACAGGAACTTTAGTTGTTTCTAAAATGATTTTCAGAGTCAACAATATCACCATCTGACGAAACGCCAGCCTAAAGTATAAAGAACGTTGTATAATTGATAGTCTTGGTGTTACTTATGTTAGTAACGTATTACTGCGAGTGAGGCGAGAAGGTACACGAACATTGAAAACAGAAACCAATAATTGGGAGTTAATTTTCCCCATTGATAATTTTATGGAGAAGCCGCAAGTCCGCCACCATGCATCGAATAAGTGGAGTCTATATTCGGATTAAGTTTGTTTAGAAACTGTGATTTATTAAGACTGCGTGCACTGAAGGAATCTTTGTTTGACAATGGCACGAAAAAGGTTAAGAACAGAATCGAAACGGAATTAGTTTGAAGCACAGGCCATATTCCATATTTAGGGATGCGCACGAGACGAATCGAGACAGGATTTTTCTGACAAAATTCGAGTCAAGACACGGTTCTTCCAATAGAGAAATATACATTTTTCGAGTCGAGCCATCACTTTTACAACACATTTTCGAGTCGAGACATCACTTTTACAACACATTTTCGAGACGAGACAGCCACAAATCTTGTCTCGTGCGCATCCCTATCCATATCGGTGAGCAATATTTAATTTAAGGAGATACAAAAACATTGAAGAAAATACTGAGTGATTTGAGATCGCGAATTTCAGTAAACCTATAAAGAATACCCAGTATTCTCATAGCACTCTTTACAGTAACAGTGATGTAATCAGCGAATATAAGTTTCTCATCAAATACTACTCCGAGGTCTGTATGTGTTGCAACTCTTACGATAGCACTGTTAATACAATATCTGTAATAATTTTGTTTTCTTCAAAGAAATACTAAAAATGAATCATTTTTGAGGGTTCAGTTTTACATTTCAAGATTTACAGACTCAAATTCAGTTTGTTCTCTTTCTGTTTTCTTCTTCGTTTTAATTAATGATGCTGTAGTGCACCACATATACGAGCAAACGTTCCCTTCTTCTCTTTTCATTTTTAGAACAAAAATTTGAGGTTTTTCATTACCATAACATTTACCGAATTTCGATTCTAAACAATCTCCAAGAAAATACACACCATGTTTCATGAAAATTTGAATTATTTTACTACTTAAAAATCGAAAGGCTCAGAAAAAAAAAGTTTTCTTATTTGGAATTTTCTTTTTAACACATTTCGATTTCAATGAAGAACTAACACAGTATGTTCTATCTTTCTTTTCCCATTATAACAGGGATCCCATTATCCCAGAATTGCTGTATTCTGAAGTCTGTGTGTGTGTGTGTGTGTGTGTGTGGAGGATTCAAGAACCAAAGAAAATAGGTCACTCGATGGGAACGAAACAAAAAGGCCAATCGGTGGACGCAGTCGGCTTTCTAATTAAACTTCCTAGAAAATGTTTATAACACTATTAGAGTGATGTTCAACGACAAAAATGTTTCAGTAAAAAGTTTAATAGTGATATAACAATAACTATTCTACAGTCCAGCTCAAACCTACTAGCATATAAGGCGTGTTCATCCGTTCACAATAGCCAATGAAAGTTAGGCGACGTTGCCTAACATGGTTTGCTTCACTGAGGCTTGGGAGAAATATTATTGGCACTCGGAAAAGTTTTCCATGACAGATTGTTAGCGTATGTTTAGGAAAAAAGAAAATAGTTTCTAAACGATTTTAATAGGAAAACAACCACAGTTCTACATCCACTAGTGCACATTTTATTATAAGTTTGTTTCCTCATATACAAGTCAATTTCAAACCTCAATGTTTATTATGAAAATAAATAAGATAAGTGATGAAATGGTTTTATGGTAACAGTTTAGAATTACTAATGGCCAACAGCAATAATAACCAGTGCACTGACTACGTATTCGTCGCTACGTTCGACGTAGCTTAGCCGGTCGCTAACAGATGGCGTTGGAGCGGGCTCAGGTCCTCAAAGAGCTGTTACGCCAAGTGGCTTCCCAGACAGCATGCTTGCTTGTCTGTCGATTTTATTTTGCTTTCGCTTATATACAAAAGCTTATTTTTTGCTTAGCGCAAGCTGTAGTACGGGCAACCGAAGCTTCACCTGCGAGACGCTTTTCTTAAAATTGAAGTAAAAAGCCAGCGCGCGTTCGATTTTCAGTTGTTCTCAAACATCACGTGATGCTGATCTCTTAACTTTCGGCGACAAGAAAGTGTTCGCGTTTTTTGTGTCTTTTTAGCATTCACCTTGAATAAAGGACAAAGCTTAATTATTTTTTTAAAAAAGTGTGTCGTCTAATACTCTAGTCCCACGTACCTATAATATTGCCCTTTACTTTCTCATATTTCGGTATCCATGAAGCATAGTGAATTGCGGTATTACATATAAAGCATAAATGTGAACATAGATGGCAGCAGATTCGAGCCTACCTATTTTGCGAAAGAATATAAAACTGTTGCAGATATTTTAATACGAACTTAAAGTTTAACTTATACTATAAACTTTATCTGAATACTGTGTTTAAAGTATAAACATTTTTCTGTATTTTTATATTTAAAAAAAGGTAGAAATTTCAAGTACTCGCGGCTAATATAGCAATCTATTGGATATTGGTAAGAAGCAACGACGCATTCCTTATCACAACAAAATCATTATGAATATTTTGATTTTTTGTAGAAGCAGATCAGAGTCGTGAATTGTCTTCACGGCTGTGCATTTGCTTCAATAATTGAAAAAAATGATGGGAAATTTATGTCATACATGTATTTGATGTGCTTAAGGATTGTAGCATGGATTTCTTACTGTTTTATGTTTTACCTAAATTCGCTTGCAAGAAGCTTAATAAGGCTCGCCATTGATAAGTTACGCTTATATTTGGCTTGTGTTTTACTTGTGAAGACAAATTTGCCGCAAGCCTTGCCCTGATGTAACTAACTAGCTTGCAGCAAGCAAATTGGTTTGCATAGTATAGCTTACGACAAGCCAATTGACCTGCAACAACACAAGTCTGCCGCAACCTTGCAGCAAGTTTAAATTAACAGCAATGATAAGAACTTGGCTTGGCCTAGGTTGGCTTAACAGCAATGATAAGAAGTTAATTGTTTGAAACCTCTACACGGACAACTGGGAAATTTCAGTAAAATATATACCAGATTACATCGAAATTATTACGAACGGAAAATAATTTATCACATAACGTAAACGTAGGGTTGCGATTCCTCACGGAAATTCCGGGACCGTCACGGTATCAAGATCTGCGCTCCGGAGTCCCGAAAATATTTCTTGGGACGCTTAAATGTTCCGAATTTCAAGGATGAAGAAACGAAGGAAATATTATTGTTTGCTTTTTTCGCAGGATTAGGTATAATTTATATATGATATATATTATATATGATGATTATATATGATTTCTCTCTTCAACTCCTAAATATAGCAATTCAAAAGTTGAAAAAAAAAAAAAAAAAAACATGCAAGTTGTTGAGTGTTAGCTTGTTAAAAATAACAGAAATAAAGTAAAAATTCAACGAAAGAAGTTCTTTGAAGATAACAAACGCCGCTAGAACATATTGCCAATGAATTAACTGTTAAAAAAGCAACAAACAGGCAAAACTTGTGAACGGAAACATCATACCTTGCATGGGCTAAAATACTGTATATTCTCAGACACGAAATATAACAGATCCTAAGGAATTAAAAGAAACAATTTTGCTTACCAGAGGGGAAGGGATAAACCATCTGCTTACGTTTGCTTAATTAGGGAGGAGGTCTACTAAAAAGGACTAGCTCGGGAGAGTAATGCTCCCGGAAGTAGAAACAAGAAACACAGTTCTGATTGGTTGGCGTTATCCACTTCTTGCCACGTTGCATTAAAATAGCAGAAATCAAACGCTTTCTGCTATCGGTCTTCGTGGCCGAGTGGGTTAGCGCCACATGCTAGTAATAAAATTCTCTTTTGGCGTGAGTTCAAACCCGACCCGAGGAAAGTTTTTTTTTTTACATTTTTTTACATTTTTATAAGAGTTATTAAAAATTAAAATAATACGAAAATAATACTTAAAAAAGTGATTTATTTACTTTTGTAAAGATAAGTAGTTGTAGTACTTATGCCCTTGTACTCCATGATATAGGGCTCGTTTTGTTCCCCTTGTACTTCATGATATAAATTTTATGACCAACTTAAAACAGCTGACTAGGATAGCGCGTAAAACAGCTGGCTAGAGTAGCGCGCGGAAAAACGTACTTCCGGGAGTATTACTCTCCCGAGCGGGTCGTTACTAAAATGACTAAAAAAATGTGATTTCGTAATATTTGAACAACTCTACCGAATGGAAGAAAGTAAATTAGTAGATAACACTTCTTTTCATTTTAACAATTCCAGTTTCTCGTAATTTAGTAGCGTCCCGGATTTTCATTTTTGAAATATGGCAACCGTATCTAAACGGGAAAACTTCAAAGCTCTGAAATGTGATTTACTCTTTTACGCACACACACACACACACATACACGCACACTATCTACTAGCAATTTCATATCTAAGCAATTACGATGGTGAGGACGCATACAAAAATACACCATTGCCTAAAATTTAATATTTTTTTTAAAAAAAAGAAAGCTATAGTATGAAAAATAGAATTTATTTTGTTCTCACCTATACATAATATTGTTCTCAGTTATAGAAAATGATAGCACAACAAATCCTAGTTTAAACCAGTATTATGTCCTTTTTAAACCAAAAAGGCATTCGAAAACCAATACAAGAAATTAACAACATAATATTGGGTGAAAGATCACGGTAAAATGTAATGGAGTGCGAAGACAAATGCATTTTACTAGATGTGCAAAACTCAGAGAGAGAATTCAGCTCTTTTCCCAACTATTAAAAATAAAAAAAGAAAAGAAAAATCTGCAATTGCACAAACATTCGGAAGAAATTTATTGCAACACGTACTTGATTCATTTTCCGTCGCCTAAATATATATTTTTTCTGGTTAAAAAGAATAAAAAAAAATCTCTCTCTGTCTTGATTTACTAGGAAACCTGATAATGAAGGGCATGGTAGGACTAATGGCGTGGACACGTTGCTGTTGTAGCATTGCCAATAGTAATTAATCTTCTTTCAACCAAGAAGAATATTGGAGGATTTGTTCGTGGGGGCCAAGCTGGCATCCACCAGCGTCGCACAAGCTGGTAAACACCTTCGGAACAGAAGTGCTGGGTACTTTATTATGACGATTTACGTGCTCTGAGAATTCTGTAGTCGTGAGGAACGAGAGAGGAGGAGGAGGGTGAGAGGAACAAGAGGTATGCTACCATATGTGTGTGAGCTTGGATATATGTGTGCTCTCAAGTCTAGTTAGAGAAGCATCTGTGGGAACAAGATTACAGGGATAGGAATTGTATAGAGTTTAACGGATTCAAAGAGAAATTTTATTACACATAACTGAGGTAAGGAAAACCCAATAGTCTAATCGGGAGCGGGGCACAGTGGCACAGTGGTAGACCGCATTTGGTTCGATCCCCGGCCAAGTATGTGGTGGACACCAATTCTTCCATCATCATTCACTTGCTTTAATTATCATCTCACTTAGTCTCATTGGCGGGACGTTACACTGAAAGATTTCATTTCATTTTATTTCCAATGGCGCGTGCCTTTGACGCAAGCAGTTTCGAATTCGATTACACGGAGAAAATTAAATTAAATTTCTAGTTTTACGCCCCACGATTATGCGCATTAGGCTAAAGAAATCTTTAATGAAGGCGAATAACGGAAGAATTTGTGAAATGAGAACACGGGAGGAAACGGGAGAACCCTAAGAAAAGTCACAGACACGATGTCGTTCACCACAATCTCGCTTGGTCTGAAATCGAACCAAAGACCTTTTGCACCAGAAGTGAACGATCTACCACCGAGTCATCGTGCAATTCTCGGTAGAGTATTTAACGCATTTGTTGATTTAGATTCCACCTTAAGACCAAGGACAGAATATCTAGATGCAGTTACAAAGAAGAGACCTTATCAGAGTATAAAACAGCTCTCCCAATCACGGCGAGATTATAATGCCGCTAATTTTACAGTAATTAGGTAATATCTTCAAACAGATAAAAGGTAATCGAAAAAAAAGTGGAACAAAACATGGTTTTGGTGTTATTTTGTAACAAAATACATCAAATTTTGACTCACGTAGTACACTAGTTGAGAAACAAGCCACCGAAAGCGCTAGCGGCAGTTGCAGCAAAGATGGCTACCTTTACTAGTCCCAAACGTGTTAGCTATGTGTTTTGGTTTGAAAAATCCAAGTCTGCGACAACTGTGCAACGTAATCTTCGTACAAATTATGATGAAGATCCTCCCAGTAGGTCTACTATTTATCAGCGGCATAAGTGTTTTATTGAAACTGGATGTTCGATACGACACAACAAATCTTCGTGCTGCATCACAAATGGAAGCCTCATTGAACCTCTTTAGGTATATTAAAAAAAAAATGTATTTTGCTACAGACACCAAAACCATGTCTGTAAGCTAACTAAATAAATCAATATGAGTTTTCAAAGTTGTTAAGTTCTTTTTTAAATACCCTGTACATACTATAGTTTCTGAACCAAAACGAAGAGAAACTGGCCATCCTAGCCATGCTATACTGTCTTCGTGGTCCCCAGTTTCCGGTAGGAGAATAGCGCACAATTTGCTTTCGAGCATAACACTTCGAAAAGGCGACGTATCAAGGATATAATTTTTTTAAAAAAAAAATCCGTTTTCTTTGTATGATCTTTTGAACTTGAAAACGTCCAACCCTGTAGCAAGAGGTGACAGCGTTACGATCTTTCCTCTGTTTGGGGTCTTCTCCCATGACACTGGGGAAGTCCCCACCCGCATACCTGGCGCCACCACGCACCATTTCCTGCTATTACTTCCACCAATTAACCCTAAACGAAAAAAAAGGACGCCTCTAAACGACTGGCATTTAGTGCCTTTACATTCTACTTTCTGGAGTCGATTTTCAAAACTCGAAGCATTCATTCCTTTTTTTTTTCTCTCTCTCTCTCTCTCTCCTCTGCAAACACCGCGGCCGTGTATTTTCAGACGGCTACAAGACTCAGCTCTAATGAATTGCCCAAAATATTTATATCTTCTTGTGACACAAACAAGTGAAAAGAACGGGAATACAACAATGAATAACAAGAAGCAGGTCATTAGCCCGGTGACCCTCTAATTTGTTTTCACCTACACAATCTAAGGAAACTTCGTTTTATTTAGGATCTTTACTTGTTTTAATCATATTGTTGAAATAGCAAGGTTGCTATGTAGTTACTTTTAGAGTGCTGTCTCTTACCATACAGATAATGTACTTCATCTTATTAGAAATACATTTTCCACTAGACCCGTAATCAGCGGGAACCATCTTCCAATGGTCTATGATGCATGTCCCGTCCATGAAATATAATCATAATGATAGTGTAAAATCTTATGCGATCGATGAAATTCGCCCAATCTTACCATGATATTCTAGATCTTAACGAGTTTAGTATGCATATGAAGCATTATTTTGCAGGACTTTGGTTTTCCAGTTGGAACCATCAAAGTTTGCGCTTTGGACTTAGTCAAATTTTCGCACACACACACAAATTACTTGCCATCATATTTAGAACAAAAATACATGGAACATTTTGCTAAGCCTTAATTTGAGGCACGAAAATACAGAGGTTGTTCAGTCTACATTTGGCCAATTTCGACTTACCTAAAAATTTAGAAGAATCCATGGCGCCAGGTCCGTAAGTGTTCGATGTGTTTCCCTTGGTTCCTAACAATAGCCCGACAGCGTAATTTCCACTGTAATAGGCTTCTCTGAAGAACTGGGAGGGGAATCTTGTCCCATTCCCTTTGCACAGCTTTCCAAAATCCTTCCACAGTTGTCACACGCCGTTTTCCCAAAGCCCGCTTCAGCAATCCAAATCCACAATAGTCCATAGGACTTGCATCTGGAGATTTAACAGATACCTAATTGAAAGGTATCACCTGTATACCGCTTGCCTCCTCCATCTCCCTGCAGAATGCGAGGGACGGTCGTGAGGTATGTGATGAGGCCTTGTCCATGTGAATGCGCACCAGATTGGCGTCATTTCCGTACATTGTTGGAATCTCATGCTCGTAAATCGGCCGCATGATCTGCTCCTGAAAATACTGCGAATTTATTTTGCAGTTCTTCGCCACCCTACGAATCTTCAGTTTACCTCGATAACAATAACCAGTAACGACCATGAACCCTTTCGGGAAGCATTCTTTACAGACACGGACCCACCTTCTGAAGTTCTTGGCGTCTTTCTCTCGGTACATGATGGCTCTCGGTTTGACGCAGTCGAAAGGTAAATCCATGCTTTATTGAGCGTTACGACGTACATCCACCTTTGTTTTGCCAGATGCCGTTCATACAGCTTCTGGGCGTTGCACTTTCGTTCCTTTTGGTGGGCATCCGTGAGAAGATGGCCGCGAGCTCTCATGACTTTTTCCAGCTTGAGTTGATGGTGTAACGTCCGGCTCACAGTCCCCAAAGACACGTCAAGACGATTAGCTATACACCTTTGTGTTGGCGGATTTTCTTGCATTGTCATTTTGCGAAGTTCCTCTGCATGGTGGAGGTGGCCTTGGTGCATTCCCGCTTCCTAGGCAACTTCGTTGGTGATCCAAATTGTAAAGCTTCGTTGTCCTTGTACTTTTTAATAATTTTTTTTTTATTCCACTTAAACTGATGTTGCAACCATTCTTCTTACTCTGTTTTCTAATGACAGAAACACTAAAGTGGGCGTCATAAAGAGCTGCAACATAGCCTTCCCAAAACCGGCTTAGTTTGGGCGGCATTTTGGTCACAGAGCGGAAACCCCACACACTTGGAAAAATTTAACACAACACTCACAACAATGGTTCTGTTTTGTGCGTTATTGTCGTCCGCGCGGAAAAAAACAACTCCGTTCCCAGGAAGCCACTGCACAACACTGCAGGACGCCACGAGCCAGGTCGGGTGAGTCCATTCTGGCCGGGAGGGGGAAGGAACGAAATCGGCCAAACGTAGGCTGAACAACCTCTGTAAATTATGAAAAGGTTTAGTTTATTTCCAAAAGTTTTTTTTTAACGGTTTCTCAATCTTCGGGATGAAATGTTCTACAAGTGCTAATTTTACAGTAGAAGTGAATTAACGGATGAATAAATATTTTTTATTTTGACAAACCCTATCGCGTAATCAGAGTTGATCTCATCGATTCAGAAATCATTAATGGTCAATTTAGTATTTAAAAAAAAACTCTTGAAATAGAGCTTCTCATTAATGTATTGTGTACTTATATTAAAAATCTACTTTAAAAAAAATGAAGTTAGAATTTTCTCTGCAATGGGGAAACTAGAGTCTGTACCTCCTGTCTACACTGCTGTTATACTTTTCTGTTAGGTTCGAAATGTGCGTGATAAATTATGGCGAGTTATCATTTAACACTCTTTCCGTGAGGAATGATCAAAAAAAGGATCAAATTATTTTTTTGTGATGTTGGGCAACAATTAGTTTTTGGATCAGGGTCCACAAAATTTTTGAACAGCCCCTAAATCGAGTTTTCGTATTTTCTATGGGATAAGCACATCATACGAGTTAAGTGATAGGTCGGGTGTGGCTACACTATAGAAAAAATATGTAGTTCTATAGATATAAGGCGTACAAGAAAATTTTTGATTCAATGAAATATATTCGATCTTGGATCAGGGGTCACAAAATTTTTGAACGGCCCCTAAATCGAGTTTTCGTATTTTCTACGGAAAAAAGCACATCATACTGAGTTAAGTAATAGTATGGGTTTGGCGGTAGTTCTCCAGATATAAGGCGTACAAGAAAATTTTTGATGAAATATATTGGATCTTTTGATCCAAGGAGGAAAAAAGGTGGATATAGGATTACGTCCACGATAACGAATAAAAGTGGAATTAAGTTAACCAAATAACGTAGTTTCGTTCGTTCGTTTGTTTGTTTCTTGGGAGTAAAATCTATTCGTTGTTTTACCCAGACTACCTTCGTTTATTATGTAAAATCTATTCGATGTTTCTACCCAGACTACCTTCGTCTATTATGTAAAATCTATTCGTTATTTCTACTCAGACTACCTTCGTTTATTATGTAAAATCTATTCGATGTTTCTACTCAGACTACCTTTGTTTATTATGTAAAATCTATTCGTTATTTCTAAATAGACTACCTTCGTTTATTATATAAAATCTATTCGATGTTTCTACCCAGACTACCTTCGTTTATTATGTAAAATCTATTCGATGTTTCTACCCAGACTACCTTCGTTTATTATGTAAAATCTATTCGATGTTTCTACCCAGACTACCTTTGTTTATTATGTAAAATCTATTCGATGTTTCTATCCAGACTAGCTTCGTTCATTAGTGTCTATGTCTACCACAACGTTATTTCTCCGTTTCATCATCTTACATACAGTTCTAACAACCAAATATTCAAACTCAGTATCCCCCACTTAAAAAAAAATCTACACTCGAAAAATGCTAACATGTCCCCAGCCTAAGATCATTTATAATTGTTATCCTTATTTATTCGAGGCACCTCTTAATACCTCTTAAACTACAATCTAAATGACATCAACACACAAACACACAAGAACAATGTTTTCTTTTTTAAAATAGGACAAAAAAAAAACTAATTATGATATACGATATTTCGATGCTTCTGGGACATAAACAAGGGGTTTTTCGCTCTTCTCTGAAATATATGAAAAAGAAGAGATAGAAAGAAAAAACGGGGGACTAAAAGCACGACGTTCGCCACCAGAGAATGTGAAAATATGGGGAGTACAAAAAAAAAAAAAAAAAAAAACAATCGATAGCAAGTAATTTGTGAAGCGCTGTGGGTACCTGAAATCTTCACTCAGCTTCTGTTGTTTTATGGCGTAGTAAATCAATTCGACAGTTGTTTCTGCAAGGAAAAACTAATACATCCACAAACACGTACAAAAATATGTATAAAATACAAAAAGAAAAGCAGACGAAGAGAAGAACAATGAAAGGACAAGAACGAAAAGTACTTAAATAACACAACAAGAGAAAGAATGTCAGGTATTTCGAAGGATTAGAAAGAAACAAATACACAGTTTGGTAAAGACGCTGTTTAAGATGTTAAGACACATAATTTATCTTCTGAGTGATTCAGATTACAACATCAGTGATCTTCACAATGCTGGAAAAAAGTATTAGTTTCGTTTGCTGAATTATTATTATTATTATTATTATTATTATTATTATTATTATTATTATTATTATTATTATTATTATATTTTACGAATTATTGATGCCCATTGATCAAACTTACACCAAAGGTCTCCTTAGTACACCAATGCTTAGAACGCGTAGTTTTGTAAGCCCAGCCTCGGGTCCGACAATCGCTGGAAATGCATGTTTTTGTGTTCCCGCGACAAATGTACTGTAAGTTTAGTTTTATAGTCATATATTGAAAATTGACGTTAAGAGGCCTAATCACGGCGAAATAAAAATACCGCTAATTTTATAGTAATTGTGTGATATCTTTAAATACATAAAAGATAATTAAAATGTGGAACAAGAGCGCACTAGACAATATTATTTTGCTTGAGGTACCGTTATCACAACTCATCTAGTGGCTTTCCGTTTTCAGCCGTTTATAAACGCGAAAATAAATGCCGATTTTCAAAATGGCTCGAAATCTAAAGCAGATAAGTGAGTCGTGATAACGGTATCTCATGTAAAATGATATTGTCTAGGGCGCTCTTGTTCCACATTTCGATTATCTTTTATCTATTTGAAGATATCACATAATTACTCTAAAATTAGCGGTATTTTAATTTCGTCGGGATGAGGCCTCTTAGCTACAACCAAGCAAATAAACAATAGATATGACATATTTTTTTTTACAATATTACAGGAAACAGTGTACACTAACAAATAGACGTTATCAAACCAACAAACCTGCGCCATCTAACAAGTAGTGACCGTTGCTGCGAAACTTCCACACCAGCAATCTCGAGCCAATTTTTCCATGACAAGGGTAACTTATGCCCATTTTTTTCTTTGTGTGGTGAATATAGTTGCACTCCTATTCGTTATCTGGTATAATTTAACTCCATTTCTTTTCTTTGTATGTTGAAATTTAGCCCCACTACTAATCGTTATCTGGCGACCTTAGCCTACCTTTATTTGAGAGATGTGGCTAACCGGGTACATTACAGCGCGAGCAGATGACAGATACGCCTCATTCTCTGGCAACACCGCAGCCTTCTCATTTGTTATGTAATAGCGTTTAAAGGAAACTCGGAGCACCAAATTCAAATGCCATAAACGATGTCTCTTAAGGCACATTGTCACGCTACATAAATCTTGTAGCTGTCATAAAAAAAATTGCAACCCGATCTTTCTATTTACTGTTTAGACGTTACAACTTCCTGAAAGCAAGAAAGGTATCTCCACTCATGCAGCACTGCACTCTAGTGGACAAATAGTGAATTTCCTCATTAGAAACGTGTATTTTGGCGCACTTCCCCTCCCTGTCCAAAAGAATCCGCTGTTTCGGAAGCGGCGAAACTGTTTTTTCCTTTATGTCAGCGAGAGGGCGACAGCAGGTAGCAAGCAAGACGTCCCAGAAAGTTGCACATGGTTCAACTCCTTGCAAGGTGGAAAAAAATGTTGTTCAACACTGTTTACATGGAGAAAAATAGTAGGGTTGCAAGGTTTTTTTTTTTTTTTTTTTTTTAATGATAGCTGCAAGATTCATGTAACGCGACAACCAGCCATTAGGATAAGTAGATATTACTAACATATAATAAAAATAATAACACTGTTTATCAGCATGTAAAATTTAATCAAAATTCAGTATCTGTATCCTCGTATGTGGAAAGGAACACCTGATCTCGGGATCAACCCGTTTCCAATATATAATAAAACAAAAAGTGGTAATTTAAATTATCTTCAAAATTCTTGTAGAAAATACAAGTTGAAATCCTCGTGATTGAAACAGCTAAGAATAAAAAGAAACAATGCATATAACATCCGCTTAGCTTTTTTTTTTTTTTTTTTTTTTTACTAATTTTATTTTATTTATTTACATTCTTCTGTTCATATTCGTTCACTGACCAAGAAATCGAAATGGAAATGTTGACGATTTAAGATTAAGTCATCAAAAAAAGTGAACCAATGAATTGGGCACCACATCTTTTTTGTTACCTCGATGGATTGAGCCTCACTTTTTTTTTTCGTTACCTATGTGAATTGAGCCCCATTTCTTTTTGTTACATAGGTCAGTTAGGTTCTATTTTTGATTTTGTTAATTAGGTGAATTTAACACTGGTTCTTTTATGTGATTTTTCTTAAAATTAAAAAATTTTAAAAAAATAATCACAAGGACAATAAATGTCGTACGCAATCTATACTACTCATCTGATTTTGACTTAACTTGGTGTTAAGATAGACCAGAAGTTACTTAGTACGTATATTAAATATTTTCCTGTCCAGATCTCTGGTTCTTGAGTTATGTTCCATTAAAATTAAGGGTTGGGCTTAGTCAAACTTTCGAGAAAAAAGAAACACAAATTGATATTTAGTAGACTTGGATACAGCGGAAGTTGGAGAAGATAAAATGGACAGAGAGAGTAACAAATGAAGATGTTTTAAAACGGATAGAAGAGAAGAGGACACTTTTAGCCAGCATCCTTCGTAGGAAGGCCAATTAGATTGGGCAAATTTTGTGAAGAAATTGTCTTCTTCATATCGCTCCACAAAGAAAGGTGGAAGGAAAGTGAGGAATAGGAAGAAGAACACAACTAATCGATGGTTTGAAAAATCGGTCCCAGGACATGCCAACAAGCAGAATACTTAATAATAATAATAATAATAATAATAATAATAATAATAATAATAATAATAATAATAATAATAATAATAATAATAATATAGAAAAGAATTAGGGCAAACACATGGAACAAACCTGTTAAACGTTAAGTAAATGCATGAAAACTTACAACAATAAAGATTTGAGTTGAGTTGATTTTAAGTTTAACCGTCCCTTTTAGCAGCGAGGCTATATGAGACGGGACCTACTGATTAACGTGGAATCCGAACCACATGAGCTCCCGCCGGGAATCAAACCCAGGTTTCCCACGCCAAGGGCGCGGACGCTAGCAGCTTAGCCACGAAGGAGCTCAATAAGGATTTGCTGTGGTTTGTAATAACGGCGGAAGTGAATATTTTCTTCCCGCAAACGGGAAACTCATAACTAGGCTTAGGGATGCGCACGAGACAAGATTTGAGGCTGTCTCGTCTCGAAAATGCGCTGTGAAAGTGATGTCTCGACTCGAAAAACGTATATTTTTCTATTGGAAGAGCTGTGTCTCGACTAGAATTTTCTCAGGAAAATTCTGTCTCGACTCGACTCGTGCGCATCCCTAATTAGGCTTATCTGGTGAATTGAACTTTTCTTACATTTTGTGCAGGAAAAAATCCGCTTTGCCATAGGTATTAGCAATTGGGTGAAAAAAAAAACTAACAAATAAATAAACGTAGTGGTTATATTGAGGGAAGCTTTTTTCTCTCCTTCTCTAGCGAATGTTACAGTACAGTTTTCATGTTAATAAAAATATGTCCACTATATAGGAGATCCATTTTTGTCACATCTTTTTTATATAGGGACAAGCATGAGCTTTATAAAATGAAGTGAACCTTAATCAAAACATGCATTTTTTTAACCAAAAAAAAAATCAACGTGAAAAATCTACCCTATCTAGTACCACCCCTCCCATGTATCTCCAAACAAAACGACTATCGCTTGATGCAGGCAGGCAGGCCGCAGCCAGCTAGCTTCTGTTCACCTCTTTATGGGCAAATGCTTATGCAACACAGAGTGCACCATCCGGGGTAACAACGCCAGGCCATGTACACTTCAATCAATGTCGAATAACTGCAACGCACACAAGGGCCGTCAATGAAAAGTGTTCAATCACAATGAAAATGGATCGGCACTGAACACATCTGTACAAACATCACTCCACACGAAGCGAAAAGGATTTATATTTTACTGTCAATGTTCAGGGACCAAGCATAACTCTTTTGGGCGGAGAATTTTGCGATAAATCAGTATCGAAGAGGGATAAATCAGGGGCTGGATTCGCTGCTAAATCAAGTTTTCACAGGCGACGTTTATATGTACTGTCTGCAAGAGACCAATTTGATTCGGGGGGCGAGAAGGGGGTGGTAGTAGGCGGGCAAAAGAGGGTGAACAGCTTGTAAATCAAGCATCCGATTTATCTGGAGCCAGAAAGTGGAGCGGGGGCTGAGAGGAATCAGAGAGGATTTTTTTTTTTTTTTTTAAATTCTTCTACCACCCCAAAAAATTGCTGTCGTGTTTGCAAGCTGTCCTTTCGTTCATGTACAAGCGCATCGGTCGTTCATTGATGCTAAGCTCGATGTTTTAATAATTCCACGGGTTGGACTTCAAATCAAAACAAGCTGAAAGACCATGTAATGCATCGATCACAGAATATTGCCGTCATACTGTGGAACATCTATTAATGTACTTGTCTGGCATATATATATATATACACGCCACACAAAATAGTAGTATTTCAGTCATGAGATAAAAGAGGAGGAAATTATTGCTTAATAATATTTATGTGGGTGCTAGGCTTTGAGCATAAATCGCTTCTCATAAAGACCTGCAATCAACAAAGTCATTTACCACACAATTACCACAATCACTTATTGCAAGAAGACATACAAGTGTTATTTCCAATCATGACTTCAATCATTTTAATATTAAAAATGGTTGAACCAAACACTTAAAACAATCATGCCGTATTGGGTTCAAGTCCTGAAACAGACAACTGTTGTCCAGACCTTTACACTTATCAAGAGCACGAGCACTGTTCGGATATGCTAAAAAAACAAAGCGTAACAAACACAGTTTGTCATCGTATCGAAACTAAGCTGAAATCACAAATGGATTTAAAATGAATCTATGTTAAAACAAGCAAACTTAATTGTTTTTCGCAATATATATCACACCGTAGTTTGTCTCCATAGTACAACAGTATACTAATCAAGTCTCAAAAGATACAAATTACTGCACTAAACTTTCTCGTTCCCAATCCTTAAATCATGTTATGCTGCAATTATTAGTAAAGCATTTATTTATGAAATGAATATATATATCTCTTGAATTATTTTTGAGAAAATTTTTAGAAAAAAAAAACACCGCCATAAGTAAGTTACTCTGTGTGGATTTTTAAAGAACAAATTATTTATATCATATTATAAGGCTGTTAATGAACTAGTGATTAACGAAACAGGAGAAACAAAATCTTAAAGAGACGTTTTCGAGAAATCTGCAATTGTTAGTTTTCCCCCTTCAGTATGCTACAGCTATTTTGGGGAACAAGAAGAAAATTCGAATCTCTCTGAAGAATCCTACGAAAATCCATTGTAATATGAAAAAGCACTTAATTACTGTACTTTGAAGGGAAAAAAACAACGAAAAATCCATCAAAGAAAAATCCTTTATTCGATAGGAAAGAAAAGCCAGACCATCGGACAAAGTGGGGTTTCTAGTTCCAACGAATTATTTGTAGGGCTTTAAAAAGTAATTTTCAAACACAAAAGTGTTTTCATAAATAATTTAATAGTGTTAGCAATAATTATTCTGAAAATACCATCATCATCAAAAGTATTCTGTCATTATTGGCAGATCACTTGCCACAACTTACAAGTTTTCATGCTCCACTGTCTTTCGTTAGCCTCTTCGTCTTCACGTACGATTTCTTTGTTTTGATATCGTCCATCAACTGTAGTCTCATTTGTCCCCTCCCTCTCTTTCCTGTCACCATATTTACTAGCACGTTCCTCATGATACAGTTCCTTCTTAACCAATATCCCAACCAGTTTCTCTTCCTCTTCTGAATAATATCTAAAATTGTTCTTTTCTACCTCACCATTTTCAATACCCTTTCATTTGTGTTCCGCTCGACCCAGCTAATTTTCTCCATTCTTCTCCATACCCACATTTCGAAGGGGCTGTGATAACTCTCGAACTATTGTTCTACCTTTTCTCCAACCATTTCCAACATTCTCACATTTGATTTCCGCTCGACCCAGCCAATTCTCTCTACTCTTCTCCACACCCACATGTAGTAGTTAAATTTTGTGGAACAACATTGTCGCTTATTATTTATGCACATACTAGGACTTCGGTTAGTAACGTTTTAGGAGCTAAAGACACATTTTAGGAAAGAGATTATGCTGAACAAATATATATCTATCTATATACATAGCATTTATTGAGGTCATTATAATTGGAGGGAAAACAGTACCCAAGTTTCCGATTTTCAAACATTCTGATATAATACAATAGTAAAGAAATTAAGTTTTGTAAATAATGAAATTTTACTACCGCTGAACTAATCATGCTTCAAATTGTCGTTAGTATTTTTAATTTTGTAAACTGAGCATAAATTAGGTTCTAATAGAATATCTGAAACTTTCAATAATTTCTCAACGAAGAACGAAATGCAAGCGAAATGTTATACCAAAACCAAAATAATATTGTATCTGTTTGTTTTTATCATACTTTTTTTCTTGCCTATCAGTTTGAATTTAGGTAATTCGGAAGATATATGTATGACAAGAAGTATAACTTTCAGGCATTGGATTGCGGACGTTAGGCAACCAAATTGACGCTACTGATATGCTGGGTTGCATAACTGAATTTCCTTTCAACCAAATAGATAAAAAATCAACCACGATAGAGAGACATTGAACCTAGCATTCACGACTAGTAATGTAAAATTATCTCTTTAATTCTAAAACTTACCATAGGAAAATAAAAATGTGGTACTCGAATAAGAAAGTCACAAAAAGTTCAATACGCGAAAATTACCGTTTTTAATCTGCTTTTTGCATCCTTAGTTACAACACTTCCGAAAATTTTAAAATAAATTTAAAAAGAAATTTTTACTCAACTCAAGAACGAAATGTTCTTCCGATTTCACATTCTCACAACTTCTTGAGACATGCGAGAAAACTTAAGACGTTCTGATTTCAATATACGGACCAAAAAAAGCAGATAATTGGAGAAGAAAGAATAATAATGAAATCAGTGAAATTTTGGTAGAAGAAAGATGTAGTGAGATTTATGAAAGCAAAAACAGAAATGCAGTCAAGGAGAAGAAAGACCCAAAATCGAAAAGAGTGGAGGCATGTTATAGAGAATGCCAAGACAGCTGTATAGCTAGTTGATACGGTAAGGTAAGTAGTTCAATCTTATTTCTGTACAAATTACATCAAATTTTACTGATAGGACTCATAGTCAGACAAAAGGCCATGCTTAAAGCAGTATCCGAACCATAGTCAGATTCAGATGGAACTACATCAATCGAGAATCGATTCTGGGACTATGTGGAAAGACAGTACGCGCGCTAATCTTTCAAACGAAAGTTGATTATAAAATTAAAAGATGAACTTTTTTTTTTTACGGAGTAAATGGGAAACAAAGTTTATGATTTCCTTGGGGAAAAAATCCGTTTTTTTTAGTTTAACGTCCCACGGTTATGCAACAAGGACAAGACAGACGCTGATAAGGATGGAATGACGAAAGTGGGAGAATCACGAGAAAACCCACACATACAGTGTTTATCCACCACAAAACCCACTTGGTGGGAGCTGCAATCGAAGCAGGGACCCCACATACCAGACGGAGCTACCGTGGCCTCCACTATCAAGATATATAGGTAGATACATAGTGAAAGAGCCTATCCGGCTGCAATTATGTGAACAGATTTTGGGGAGATGGCTGAAGTTCAGCTCAAATGTAGGAGAGATTATGTACATTCTATATTCCAAAAGCAAATTGTTCTAAAATTGATGGAACATGGTCAAAAAGCACGAAACAATAAATTAATGTCAATAGAAAACCAATGAAAAACAAATAATTCCTACACTTATCTGAAAAACCAAAAGAGAGAGAGATGACTGAAAATCAGCTCAAATCTAGAAAAGACTACATAGATTCTACATTCAAAAAGGAAATTGTCCTCAAGATGGAACATAATAAAAAAATAAAAAAATCAAGACACATGTAAATGAAAGTCAACGAAAAATCAATGAAAAAAATGAATTTGTTCACATATTCCAAAAACTATAACAAGAAGATGGCTAATTGAAAGATTATTGCAAACACATAATGAAAAGCTTAAAAACGATGTATAGCACATAAGGTAAATATGGATACAGCATTGTCAAAAGTCAAGTTGTTTAAGTAAAACTAATAATAAAGTATATGGATCTTCTTCGAATTACCCAGGGAGCCCCAAGCGGAGGTTACGAGCTTGCCATATCTCACATCTGGATTTGGAATCTCCAGACTCGATTTAGCATGCAACCTGACTTGTGACCTGATGACGTGATACAGACTAATCCTTATGGCAAACCGGGCAGGCCCTGTCTACAATTTAAGGTAAAATCCGAATCATCTTAATACACTCAATGCGAGAATTAACTCGGGACTCTATGCACCAAAGGCGCGCGCGCTAGCCACTAGACTAGCGGAAAAAGCAACACACTGAAAAAAAAATTCTAAAAGATGAATTCGTAAATCTTAATATGGATCAACTTTATATTTTTCTTCCTTCGCGTTAATATTCAAAATGGGATAGACTGAGCCTGCAGTAATAATGTTACACATTGTAGAACAATCTTAAGCCATTTTCCGTCTCTTTTCCCAATTCATTTAAGGTTGATTTAAAGGGACAAGTTTTGTTGATAAATGTCACTACAGTCTTTGTATCTCTCTCATGTATTTTTTTACCTTTCACAAAAATTCGCATTTTTCTTACAAATTTCAACCTAGAGACTTCAATTTTTCTAGAGAAGCAAATTCATAACCTATCGAAGGTAACAATCCGTGCCGATTATTTATTTAGAATTTTCTTCACTGCTGAAATGGCTTGATCGTTGAAATGGATATCCAAACCTTTAACAATATAACTGTTTCAACAATGAAGAAAATTATAAATAAAAAATAGACACGGATTGTTGTCTTCGATAGGCTATGAAGTTCCTTCTCAAAAAAAAAAAAAAAAAGAAAGAAAGAAAGAAAGAAAAGAAAAAAGAAAAAAGAAAGAAAGAAATCGTGAATCTTCGTGAAAGGTAAAAAGTACATGAAAGAAATACGAAGATTGTAGTGACATCTACCGCCAAAGCTTGTCCCTTTACACCAACCTTAAGAAATTTTCCAGTGGTCTTCCTTAAGCTTTTTCTTGATGGAGGTGCTATTAACAGGCTGCCTCATAGTCTTCATTTAGTGAAACACCAATGTCCTTCAAATAATTTGGAAAGCTGTCAGTTGTTATTGATAAAAATCGAGTCATGTTTTCATTATAGTCTTGCTATTTCGGTTATTGACCCAAGACTTCTTCCCACGTACGTTTACCCCCTGGGACACATGTTTCTGCTTGGTATGAAAGACACCAAGTCGTTACACATGTACACCTTGATGTTAATATCACAATGACATTTGTCTTTCATAATCACCATCCTAAAATTTGTACATTGTTTTACAAAAATATTTTTCCTTCTTCCTGCCTAGTTTGTTGCTTTAAAAGAACATCAGACCTTTCGGCACTATCAGCATGAAACATTTTGTTTTTTGGGGTGAAAACATACCTAGATAAATACAGACCAGATTCTTGCTTCACATATCAACGCCACTGTCGTGTTATGGCATCACTTGTAAGTAACTTGCCCCAAAAGTAAGAAATTTCCATCCACTAGCCTAATTTCCTCGTTTTGACGTATTTTTGATTGTTTTCTATACACTATTTTTACAATATTTCAATGACTCACAGTGAAACTATTTTTTAAAAATTTCAATTGGTACACACTCATGTCCAAAATGATTGTCGCATATCTATAACTGTCTTCTTGTAACAATATAATTTGATAATGATTTTGCAGGGTACTTGTAATACTGATACTATGTGTATGATCAGCAAATGTATATTTGTGGTAAATTTCATAGGAAAAGAAGTATAAATACGAAAATTAGAATGAGTACAACAAAATGATGCTAAATGGACAAGAAAGTTTTATTTTCGTTTTGTTGTTCTTATTTACTGCTCTTTTGACATGAAATTTGCCACATACAAGTCTTTGCCGATTATACACATACTAACATTATAAGAAATACCGGGCTAATTTATTATCAAATTATATTCCTGCAACAAAATATTCATAGACATGCGACAATAATTTTGGACATGAGTGTACCTATTATAAACGAGAAAATGTAAACGAAATCTTCCAATTTTACACCTCACGATAGAGACCTGCACGGGCCGAATGTTTTGGTCCGAGCCCAATCGAGCCCGAACGTGCTTAGGCCCGGCCCAGCCCGGGCCCGAAAAGTTCTGGAGATTTTCGGCCCGAGCCCGGCCCGGCCTGGGCCCGATAAATTTTAAAAGTTTTCGGCCCGACCCCGGCCCGATAATTTTTTTTTAAAAAAAATTAGCTCGAGCCCGAATCTTTCTCAAAATTTAGTACTAAATTTGACCTAACCCTCAGAAACATTTTCTAAACTTTGGTTCACAACCTGACGCTTGCCTTCCGAATCGTACCACTGCCTCCTAGAACTTTGCCTGTCATAGAGAGAACAAAAACTCCATTCCCTGTAACAAAAATCTAACTTAATTGATTTTTAGCATAAAGTGAAGATGGCAATATTATTTAGCGACAGGTAAAAAATTCCCACCCCTTCTTTTTATATTTTGAGTTCAGTAAAGGTCAAGGTCAGAGCTCAATTTACCGCATAATGCCTGCAATCCTCTATAGTGAAAGTGGAGCCGCTAAGCAACACAAACTGTAAATAGCTATTGCATTCTTTGTATCATTTTTAACGGACACACTTCTTCAACGTTTGGCTTTATTCCAATTATCGTTTAACGAAAGTCAATAATTATTAAAGAGTTGCAATTGATCGGCCCCATCCCGGCCCGAACTGAAGAGAAATCAGTGTCGGCCAGCCCAAGCCCGGCCCGGCCCAAAGAAATAACAGTGTCGGCCCGCCCAAGCCCGGCCCGGCCCAAAGAAACAACAGAGTCGGCCCGCCCAAGCCCGGCCCGTGCAGGTCTTTACCTCACGAACATACCCAGTAGTCAAAATGAGACAGATAATAAAGTAAAGTAAATGATTATGAAAGAAACTGGTAGAAAAAAATGGAATGAAATTTTTCAGTTTAACGGCCCACAATTATGCTCGTTAAGCTGAGAAAGATGATGATAATGCAAGTGAATGATGATGGAAGAGTTTGTGGAATGAGAATGTGGGAGGAAACGGGAGTAACTCGAAAAACCCACTGACACGATGTTGTCCACCACAAACTCAGTTGGACGGGCATCAAAACAGGATCCCACACACCAGAAGTAAGTACTCTACCACTGAGCCACCGTGCCCTCCAAGCAACTGATAAAATGAGAATGTAGGAGGAAAAGGAGAACCCCGAGAAAACCCACAGCATGATGTTGAAAATGAAATCTTTCAGTTTAACACCCCACGATTATGCTAAGAGAGATGATGATGATGATGAAAACTAAATTATGATGGACGAATTGGTGGAATGAGAATGTGGCAGAAAACGAAAATACTCCGAGAAAACCCAACGATGTTGTCCACTACAAACTTATTAGGGCGGTAATCGAAACAGGGATCCTACTACCAAAGGTAAGAACTCTACCACTGACCCACAGTGGAAAACGATGTTGTCCACCAAATTACAAAACATACGTAGTTTTCCAGTTTAGGAAAGGACGCGCGCTCTTCTCGCTGGTCTAGTAGCTAGCGCGTGTATCTTTGGTCCACGAGGGCTCATGTACGATTTCCAGTAGAAGAATAACTTGAAATTTGAACGCAAAATGGTGATTCGGATTACAGCTTGAAACTGTAGGTCCATGTCTCATATAGCCCCGCTGCTAAAAATCGACACTAAACTCCAGCCAGCCAATTAAATGGAAAAGAAGCAAAGATAGTATATATACTGAGTAATTTTGAAAACAATTTCATTATATTATTATTATTATTGTTATTATTATTATTATTATTATTATTATTATTAGTAGTAGTAGTAGTAGTAGTAGTAGTAGTAATAGTAGTAGTAGTAGTAGTAGTAATAGTAGTAGTAGTAGTAGTAGTAGTAATAGTAGTAGTAGTGTAGTAGTAGTAATAGTAGTAGTAGTAGTAGTAGTAGTAGTAGTAGTAGTAGTAGTAGTAGTAGTAGTAGTAGTAGTAGTAGTAGTAGTAGTAGTAAATTTTTTGTAAAAAATTAATTTTAATTGTTAATTTTACTTGTGTAGAAGTAGAGACACGATTTTTTGGTGACACGCAGAAACGCGAAATGTATCAGTTTTGTATGAAAATGTCGTGTACCTAAAATATATATTTGTTTTACTATTTGTTAGACCATATAACGCTCGCGATTAAACGCTAAATTCTCTCGAATTAGCGAAATTTGCAACAAGTCTAGATATTCCACGAAATTTACGCAAAAGTGGCAATTTTTAGACGCTTTTACGATTTATTCATTATCATTATTTGGCAAATACTAGCAACCTGATGGAAATTCCCTTTTTTTTTTTCAGAAAATAGACCACCATGAATTTTCGAAATTTTTACATGCAGTTACAAAATGAGCTCTAAACAGTATCTACTAGTGAAGTGGATACGAAAGAGTGTTGCGGGATGTGTTAGATAAACATTCAGAAATCGCTGATAGGTGTCTCCAACGAATGTGCATATCAGTTTCGAATGTTGATGTGGAGAGGGCTCTCTCTTCTTGCAATGCCATACTTACCACAGGGGTGCCCACAAGGGGGGCCTATGACGCAAAGTGCGTCATTGAAATATTTGGGAGGTTAAAAATCTGTATAAATATGTTTGAGGGAGTGTCAAAATTAATCGAAAAGAAGATTTTTTCATGGAAGAACGCCTACGGGTAGACAATTGGGGGGGGGGGGTGCGTCATGGACATAAGGGGGGGTGGGCACTACTGCTTACCACCAAAAGCACAAACTTAACACCAGAAAACATTCAAATAATGCCTACGTGTTATTTGCATAAATAAACTGTGAATACTAAATTTATTTTTTTCTATTAATGTTCTGTGTGTGTGTGTGTGTTTTCTTTAAATGATACTTTTATTCAATGAGGATGCTTAGTGTTATATTTTAGAAACTCAAATATTGTTTAATATAGTCATACATAAGTTATGATAATTGATGAGTGGAAATTAAGGTGAAATACAAGGTAACTAATTTTAATTACCAGGGAAAATAGTGTTCTTACACTGCATTTTTATTAACCGATTTTATCCCGCTTTACGGATATTTTTAATAACGAAATACGAATTCTTATTTACCACAAAATCGTGTCTCTACGTATAAGAAAAATATGCTTCAAAATTCTTTGCTACTCACAATTACGAGTATATACAATGTATTATTTATGTCAGGCCCGTATTCACGGAGGGTCTAGGGGGGCCGGGCCCACCAAAAAGTTTTACTAGCCCCCTCCTAAAATTTTTACGATAGGCTTGCAAATGAACTATAATATGGTGATGAAATATAATATGGTTGGATCGGACCCCCCCTAACTTCTACCATCCACCCTTACATTTTTGGGCTGCCTACCGGCCTGATTTATGTCCCTATAGAACCCTTTTTCCTGATTAAAATAAAACAACTATGATTTGTTACGGAAATCGTAAACGAACTATGTTAAATTACAGTAATCCTCACCAGGTGTCCTTTGATAGTTCCTTATACTCCTCAAGGATGTTCATCAAACCTTTCCGGTTTAGAATATTGGGACGCTTAATTGATTGCAAAAAACAGAATCTCGCTATCTATTACCGGTTTTACTCTATAGTAATCAACGTTAAAACCGGAAGTGATTTATTTCTGCCACTTCCAGTTTGAATAAAGGGTTAAGAATGAAGATGCTACCTATTCTTTAAGAACGCTAAATCAACTCCAACAAAAAAATGTTTCTCGCTAACTTTTATCAATTTTGCTCTATCAAGATCAATATTGAAACCGGAAGTTGTAGTGAATTTCTTTCACATCCGGTTTGAGTACAGAGTTAAGGATGGAATTAAATGTATTTTGGGACTACTAGGTTATCAAAGCTGTCCAAATTTGCGAGCTCGGCTCTCGACTACAATCAGCCTCGAGTTCAATAGCGAGACATCAACACATCTTTAAGTTTTACTTCCCACGGTTATGCCGGTTAGGCTAAAGGAGACGGTGATGACGAGTAATGAATGAAATGGTGGAATGAAGAAAGTGGGAGGAAACGGGAGAACCCCGAGAAAACCCACGCACACGGTGTTTGTCCATCACAAAGTTTACTTGGCGGGGTCTGGGATCGAACCCGGGACCCCAAGCACCAGAGGTGAACGCTCTACCACTGAGCCACGGCGGCCCCGCAATGTATAGCGAGTAAGAGCCTAAGTTCGAACGAGCGCATGTCCCAATGAGGTTAATGAGCGCAAGTACGACCCACTGAAGGGTCTAAGCACGTGCTCTTAGTATACGTGAGATCGAGCTAGCTCAGGTTTCATGGAGGATAACGAGCGTGAGCTCTACAGAGTGCAAACCTGAGCTACAGTGAGCCTTACTAAGGTTAGTGAACTCAATCCTCTTTGAGAATAGTGAACCTGACGACACACGAGTCCCGGTTCAAAAATGGCTTTCTCTGGTATATATTTTGTAAATGAAATGAAATGAAATATTTAAGTTTTACGTCCCACGTTATGCCTGCTAGGCTGAAGAAGACGGTATGATAAGAAATGAATGAAATGATGGAGACAAGAAAGTGGGAGAACCCCGAGAAAATCCACGCAGACGGTGTTTGTCCCCCCCCACAAAGCTCACTTGGCGCGAGCTGGGATCGAACCATGGACTCCATGCACCAGAGGTGAACGCTATACCACTGAATATATATTTTGCATCCGAAGAAAAACATGAAAATGGGAATCGAGTCCAAGACCACTCGGAATCAGCCACTTCGATGCCTGTATCTTCATTACATACTTCCTTCCACAAGTTAATTAATGTCTGTCCTAAATGATACCTGACAAAGAGAAACGAAGGCAACGGGACACCACCAATAAAGATAGAATACACGATACTTTTCTCTTTTTTTAAAAAGACAAATTTCTAGATCTTCCGACAGTAAATATAGCTAAATTTTCCCCCTAGAATAAAGAGAAATGTCGGTTCATTTGGCAACACTAAATATAGGCTGGCGCCATTCACAGAATACCAAAGCTAAAACTTCTCCGATTGTTGCAGCTTTCGAGCTCCGTAGGCCGATTCCTTACCTGTCGCTTGGCGATGCCTATCTTCCAATTCTCCTATGGTGAATCCTGCTGTTCTGTCGCCAACCAAATCGGCTCTTATAGGTGTGGGAAACACAGGAAAAAAAGAAATGATAGTTATCATAACGGCTCTTCTTAGGGAGATATATACTAAGAAAAGCACAGAAAACAAACTTGAGAACCTCAGGTATATAGAATATACATACTGGAGGAAATCTGTTTTCTAGTCGGCATACTCTCACAATGTTAGCAGATAAACACAAGATCCTCAGTTCGTCTGTTACTATACGATGAACCTACCGAATTTTGCAGATGCCACCAAAGGGCAACATTTTGTAATAAAGTTCGATTCCCTTTGTAAGTAGAGAATAACATCTAACATGCAAAACAGTGTATTAAAAAAAATAAAAAAAAATAGGAAGACCCACTATAATTCAGATGTATTTTTCCGAAGTTACAATTCTTAGAATAACAGTCGCTTTCAAGATATATATATATATATATATATATATATATATATATATTAGTACTATTAATGAAAATGGAACGGAAAATATTTTGAGTTCCTGTCCCGGAACCCAAATAAAATGTTTTAATTCGGTGTGCTTCGGGGGAAGTGAACCGAAACACATTTCGACTTATCGGTTCTTGTTCACGAAATCGAACGCCAAAATCACATTGAATTATGTTTCGAACCAGTTTAATCACCATCGTTAGCTCAAAATTGTTACAAGCTGTAAACGATGTTTAACAACGATGATCTCGTTAAGTCAAGGGAACCACCTACAGCAACGAAAGACCAGTCCTGTATCGGTTCTTGTAGCGGACAAATAATAAAAGCCCTCCACCCGCCCCCCAAAAAATCGGCTTTGTTCCCAGAACCAGAGCCGAAATGACATAAAAGTATACTTTTTGGTCATATTTTAGCCGAACTTTATTTATTGCTCAGAAATATATTTACCAGTATTGGCAAGATTTTATTTGGAACTTCTGTAACAGGATTGGAAGGATGTAAGAAGATAAAATGGTTGACCTGGAGTAACTTCAGATATCCTCTGAAGTCAAGTTTCTTTGTTGCATATTGGTAGAAAATATTTCCATCTACATCCGGACTTTAAATACACAGAAAATTAAAGCAATACTACAAAAATATTGGTAATACATACTGAACACGATTGGATCTATGATCCCGGGAGAAAAAAATGAAACGAAATGAAATCTTTGAGGTTTACGTCCCATGGTTATGCCGTGGAGGCTAACGAAGACGGTGATGGTGAGAAATGAATGAAATGGTGGAATGACACGGTGTTTGTCCAGCACAAAGCCCAGTTGGCGCGAGCTGGAATCCAACCAGGGACCACACACACCAGAAATGAATGCTCTATCACTGAGCCACCGCGGTCCCATAATCCCGGGAGAATCTTTTCCCGAGACACCTGATATCATCACTTGCACTTATAAAATCGTCTTTCTTTTTTTTTTCTTTCTTTACACTGAACATACGGATTTTATTATTATTATTATTATTATTATTATTATTATTATTATTATTATTATTATTATTATTAACTGAGAGTGATATTGGACAAATGTTGGAGGGATTTTTGTCACAGAACCTGGCATCACTGAAAGTGAGTGATTTTTAAGCGTCATTTCAGTACTTCCTTGGGGAGAAAAAGAATTTCCGATATTGAGTTTCACGTTTTTAATTAGCATATTTTTATAACGTTTATTGATATATATATATATATATATATATATATATATATATATATATATATATATATATATATATATATTCAGGGGCATTTCCCTCAATCCTGCAGCCCCAAACACGTCTTTGCTTTTTGGGTTACATTTTAGGTCATATGTTCCCATTTTTTATTATTATTTTTTGGCATAGTTAAATGCAATTTGAAAGCATATTTCCAAAGATTTTAGGCCACAGAAATCCGAGCACTAATGATATTATAGGGAATTCCTTACATCCTACAGCAATGGACGAATTCGGTACCGGACACAGAACAGTTTTTATCACATTTTTCTCCGTTCCTAGTCCGAATTGTTTTTACCATTACCAACCCTGATAAATGAAGGAACTTATATATATTGTTTTTATATCAATGGCTGATTTGGATAAGATCTTATGTACAAATCTGAAGTTTTACAGGAAATTTAATTTCTTTTTTATTCAATTATCAAGCAGGTCGAACATATATTCAGAGTAAGTTTTACGACATGTATGAAATAAGAATTGCATCATCTCAAATGCGAGTGTTTTCTTTTTCTTTTTGTTTTTCAAATACCAACTATACTTTTTTTTCTTTCTTTTTCATCGACGCTTTAAACTTAAAAAATAGTGTATCTCCAGTGGTAGAAGTTACGTTGAATATTACTACTCGTAGTATTACTAAGATATTTGCAGATACTTCCAGGAAAATTTGGGAATAATAATTATCACACTGAGAATCAGCAGCGGGGTTCTTAACCTGGTGATTTTTATCTTTACTAGCTAGCGTCCATACATCACAATTTCGACATTATCACCAGAGAGATGCATACACGGTACATAACAACGAAAAATGGCAATAACCGCGATTACTACAGATAAAATTAAGGTTAGTAGGACTACGAGGGAGCAATGCACTTAAGAATGGAAGGAATGTGTTCCCTTTCACTTTGGCAACAGAAACAACAAAACAAATTGTTACCACTGCTTTGTTGTCTCTTTAGGGTGCTTTATGACCGTGAGTATGGCCCCTCGACAATCTGGCACCAAAAGGTTCCCCAATTTGGACATTTTGGACCAAAGATCTCAAAACTAACGACCAATAAATGAGCGCCAGTTCTCTAAGTAGATAACAAGCCAGAGCTCGAGTCTGAGTGGGTGCGAACCTCAAGTGTAAGCATGCGCGTGTGCGAGCTTCATTAACTATTGGCATGAATCCTTACTGAGTACGAGCTCAATATAATTAATGAGCGCGAGCTCCAAGTGCAAGTTCGGTGAGGACAGCGAGTCAGAGCCCGAGTTCGAGCACGCACGAGCCTCAGTGAGGCTAGCGAGAGTGACCATGAACATGTGCGAGCTTCAGTCACCGAGCATTAACCTTTACTAAGCACAAGTTTCATTGAGAATAGCGAGCCCGAGCGAGTGTGAGTCTATGTTACCGCGAGCATCTTTTTTGATAGAGTCTGAGTCCGTGCGAGTCCAAGTAAGATCCAACTACAAAATTTTGAATTCTGCTTTGGATTATCACATTTGTATATATATAATAATGAAACCGATGTTGTTTGTGATCAAATCACGGGCAAATGGTTGAGCCGATTGAAATTACTTTTCTGATATAGTTATCACCTACCATTAAGTTTTTTTTTTTAATGTTAGTTTGATTAAATGCATATCCCAAGGGAAGAGCGGGAGGTAACAGTTTATGCGAAAAATTTAGTATCTCACGAACTCCTCAAGCTAGAAACATGAAACTCCGTACTCTATATGAACATGTCATTAAAAATAAACGAACACTTGTTCCAGTGTTTTATTTTAATTTTTGTTATAATAGGGGTCAAGGGGGCGTTTTATATCTATATGTTCCAGGTTAACTCTGCAAATCCTGGAGCAATTTTCCACTTGGTACACATATAATTTACAATCTCGAAACAAGTAGTGTGGGATACGACACCCTTAGCAACCCTAGAGAGTTAGGGGGCGGTGGTATAAAAATATTAAAAATGAATGATGATATTGTCGAATCCATAGTTCTCGGGATTTCTGAGATGAATAGTGACACTTCCGATGCCGTTTAAGTCCAACTTCAGCCTTCACTAGGGTTAATGTTTCTTGCACTCCCAGCGGGTGGGAAAAGAGTAGCATGTAAAGATAACATGTAAACGAGCAATATTAGTGTCTAATCCTCCACAGTCTGCGGAGTCGCTGAGATTACTAGTAACATTCCTGATGCCGTTAAACTCCAAATTCGGCTTTTATCGGCATGGAGGTTGAGAAGGCGTTAAAATGCCTAAAATAACTAAGATTAGTATAGAATCCATAGCTTCTAAGGGCGGGAAAACGGCTGACCCGTTTGAAATTACTTTTGGAACATAAGTTAGTACCCATCTCAAGGTGGAATTTTATCATGTATCACTTTGATTAAAAGGCGTATTCTAGAACAGCGTTTCCCAACCGGTATGCCGTGAATGGGCCGCTGGTGTGCCGCGAGGATTCGAAACAAAATTATTAATTTTATAGCAATCAAATTGCAAAACGTAGGGGAAAATGTATATTTGTATTTCACATTACTGTGAACCTCTACAATGAATCTACAATTTTAAGTTTCATACCGGGTTACTGTTTTGTACATTTCTAATGTTGAAAAAAGTATTTGTTATAACTGTTATGACCATTATTGCTTCTTTATTGTTGCAGACTATTTTGTAACTTGAAAATTTAAAATATCATTCAATCCTTTCGATAAATTACTTACATTTGTGTTTTAAAAGTAAAAAAGACTTGTTTGTTCGTTCGTTGTTTAGTGATCTTCCTTCTTAGTAATAGGTTGGATACAGTTTTTAAAAAGAAAGCGTATTTTTAAAAGTCTAAGTCCAATATTTCTTTGCAATTGTTTTCTATTTTTAAATTAGAATGAAAAATAAGCATAATGATTTACCACGGGGAAAACCCAGTGATAGAGCTTTCTTCTCTGTGAGAAGGAGATCAACAATCACAGAAAAAATACCACTGTGTTTTATATTTACAAATAATAATATCTATAAGTGTGCCGCAAGAATCCAAGTAACACCCGTAGTGTGCCGCAAGTTGAAAAAGGTTGGGAAACGCTGTTCTAGAAGGATAGGATGTTTTAAAATTTATGTCAAAAGTAAAGTCTCTTATCGATTATTACCACTACACTTTAATTTAAATGAGTATCCTAAAGGGGAAAAGGGATTCAAATATTTTCCATATCCTATTTTCACTGTGCAACTGCGAAGAATGGGAATTTTTCAGCTGGCAAACCTATAACAGAGATGCAGAAACTCGAAAGACTGACCCAGAATAGTGAACCCGAGCACTTAGTGAGCGGGATCCCAATGAGACTAGTGAAGGTAGCTCGAGCGAGTGCGAGCCCGAGACAGCGTAAGGCTCAGTGAGCACAAACCTTGTTGGGAATAGTACTGTATAAAGTTTATGGAATACCATTTTGTTTTACACAAATAACTTAGTTAAATATTTGTGTGAAATAAGTGGTTCATTTATAGGTTTGGGAGGAATTTAATGATCTCTAATCTTACACATAAAGCAAAATGTTTTATTATTATTAATATTTTTTTTTTCATTTTGCACGTTTGTCCTTTATACATTGTCCACAAACACCAAAATCCACATTGTCGGCCTGGCATAAGGCTATTTTTAGATAACTGTAGGAAAAAGACCCTAAGTTATTTGTAATTTCTGAGAAGTGTGTCCTAAGGGGTGCGTTCAAAATTCATGTAAAGAAAATACAGCACCTCACGACTCTCTCTCAAATTAGACACTCAAAACTTAGAATGAAAACTTAAAAAAAAAAAAAAAAAAAAGTTTAAACGTGCTCAGGTGTATTCGAAAATTCTGCTTCTATAGGAGGCAATGTCTATATTGTTTCAATTTATTTTGTACTCACAAAACGGTAAAGGTAAGGAAACTGTTGATTCGTTTATTAAAAAAAAATTATTTATTTATTTATTTTGTAAGTGGTTAGCACTTGAGTAGGCATGTAATTTTGTCATTACTCCTAAAGGGGAAAAGGGTGCTTACAATTTTCACATACTACACCTCTTGAAATTAAATTCTGAACATAGTACGTCGAGCTGGGTTTTTATTCTTTCATTTCGATTCAAATACGCATCCTAAAGGAAGAAAGAGCCTATACCTTTTAAATATTTTTTATAAACATACTATTTTTCCTATGAGAATTTTCATCTAGTGTATAATGAGCTGAAATTTTTTACAAATTCTTGAGGCTACATATTCCTAACAGTGACACACTAACTGTAGAACTCGGAGGTTCAATGCCGCGTTTACAAAAGCTACCCACTAACTTCTGTCCTTAGCCAACTGGATCCAGTTTCTACTTTGTATTCCTATTTCTGCGAGATCTATCTTAATATTGTCCTCCTATCTGCGCCTAGGTCTTCCTAACGGCCGTTTTCCGATTGGACTCCCACTTAAAACTCAAAGCGTTCCTACTTTTCTTCCATTTTGGCTACATCGCCTGCCCATCCTGAACCTCATAGACTTGATGACCATGACAGTGATACACACTATTTGAAATAATAATAATAATAATAATAATAATAATAATAATAATAATAATAATAATAATAATAATAATAATAATAATAATAACAATAATAAACGTTCTACTTTTTTCTCTATAACTTCTCGATTGCCTTCGTTATAATCATTAGTGTTTCTCTCGTTCTAACCAGCAAGTAGAATAAAATCGTGTAAAAACAACTGAACAAATGAACAAAAACAAATACCGTAGAAACAAATAATATTGTTTCTCTTGAACATCCAGGTAGACAAAAAAATCAGATTAATTCATTTTTTGTAGGTTTAAAAAGAAATAATTGATAAAGAAAGGAAATTAAATTTTCTCAGTCTATTCACTTGATTTCAATATAAGAATAGCTGCATAAACTAACAGGCAAGAATTAGCCATACTACAGAATTACTAAGCACAAGAATTGTTCTTAGGTACCGCCAGCGTTTGCACACAACCCTGACGTCATTAGTGCTGAACCGGCTCTAAACTGCTGTTAACTATGGAACATTTAATACAAGCCACATTAAAATCACAAAAATGCTATTGTTTTCTTTCCACATATACTACATACTACATGCTTCTATCCAAAAATGTACGGAAGTAGTAACTAAAAAAGGTACTAAGAGAACTATAACATTCCAACAATTACAAGCCGTACCGAAGGATCCGATTATAGGGTTAGAAATTGTTCTCAACGAAAGTTATCAAATTAACATTTTTGAGAGCTAACTTTGTGAAACATGTGCCATTAACTTCAAAATGAATGACTTGTTGTATTGCGGGAGAGAGTATGTAATCATTCATTGGAGCGATCTACAAAGCGGCAGAACTAAACACCATTTTACTCACTCAAAGGATAAGTACTCGAAGACAGGCACGAATTCAGTTGTTCCCAATTTTGCTTTCTTTCCTTCTTTTCAAGCTATGTTATCATAAACAAGAAACGCTACGTTTTATTTACAAATTAACCGAATATTATCGAATAAATATGTTCGTACACTCAATGACAAATGTTCTTTAACGTTTGGTAAAATCTAATTTGAGATTAACAGTGGTATGGCAGGAAGGTACAAGGGTAGAATGGCTGGAACGTACAGAAAATTGTGTTCTTTTTAATTTAATGAAAACTACTCAAATTGTCCTTCCATTCTGAAGTTGTTTACGAAACTAATTTCATCAAACGGGAAGAACTTTTGTCACTGAATGTACATTTAACGTTCATTGCCATCATATATATATATATATATATATATATATATATATATATATATATATATACACCAGAAGTTCTGAAACTTACAAGGAGAAAGTAGACTTTGGTAAGTGAACTTCGGGGCCATTTTTTGCGAGGTGCTAGTGAACATTTAAAGAGTTAATATTACAAACTGGGAGAGCGTAATGGGCAAAAATAACGGAGAAAAACAGTCTTAAAGTTTTCTACTCAATGCATTATCGTACGACGCGCAAACTTATCAAGTGACGACGTGGCAGAGTGGGAAGGATCCTCGATTTACGTACAAAGGGTTTCGGGTTCGATTCCCTTTCGAGTCAAGCTTTTTTTGTTTTTTGTTTCAAGCAATAAAGTAGCCATTTGTAACTATAAGTAAAATATTAATTCGCCATATGTTTATAATGAATTAAAACAATAGAAATTTTCAATCACTTGTAAAATCTTTCAATGATCCATGTTAACTAGGAACAAAATTTAATCTCTTCCGGATCCTTTGCATATGTGTCGCACACTTTACTCACCCTGCCACCCCGTTACTTGATAAACTTGCATGTCGTACAGAATATGTGTCGAGTAGAAATCTTTTTGAAGGCGGTTTTTCTCCGTTATTTTTGCCCATTGCGCTCTCCCAGTTTGTAATATTAACTCTTTAAATGTGCACTAGCACCTCGCAAAAAATGGCCCCGAAGTTCACTTACCAAAGTCTGCCTTCTCCTTGTTAGCAAAATGAATAATTTACGGCGGATGCTCCCAAGGATGTGATGCGAAGAGTGTCACTGAAATTTTAAGGGGGCAAAGTTATTCTTTATTAAAGACTAAATATTTAAAGACTAAAAATTTATTTAAAAAAAATGTTAAAGAATTACCACTCATGTTAATGGTAAAAATGCCTAAGCTTGGATGAAATTTTATATATATAATGTGTTTCTGGAATAAACCTGGTAAACGTTAATCTGATGCATAAAAAGGTAAATAACGAAATGATTGATAATTTATATGGTAAACGCAGTGTGTATTTATAATGAAGATTTGTTAAAAGAAATCAATAAATGTCAGTTTTTACAGATTTATAGAAACTAAAACGAGATAGCTGCTGTATGTTCGGCAATAGCGTGGCTAATATTTGCGTACCGCCTAGGACCAAAAGAAATTACGAATATCACTGAAAACAGAAGGATATGCAACGCGTTGTTTCAATTTCCTCAAAGCTGGGAACTAACAGAAAAACAATGCACGATACTTCTCAATATGCGGTAGTTTACCTGTCAATGATAGCACCAAATTCATAACGATAGTGATGAAGAAGATTCTGTTCTGTGTTTTATGCGGCTTGATTCGTCATTTGTTGAAAATATATGTTACAAAGATGCATTATGATTATTAGAGATACATTCAAAAAAATCACACCAATCTGTCATATTATACCGCATATCTATTCAATTTTCTTAACAGAAACTACATTTTCCATAGATAATTAAGTTCAGATGGTACATTGCACTCAACGTGGTTCCACAATGACATTTTGCACACTTTATCATTTGTCCTCGTGTCTGAGATTCCATACGTAACAACTCAATATAAAAGGGTATTCACAAAATGAAAGACAGCCAAACACAACATTCCACAATTGAATTCACATTCTCACCCACATGACAGCGCCTTTTCAAAGCGTGGAATTTCCCCTATACGTTATACACTGAAAGAACCTAACAACTTGAGTTATACCATTTTTTTTTTTCTTTTCGGGAGTTGTAGTAGTTGTACTATATATATATATATATATTACACGTGTGTATGTATATATGCTGAAGAATTACTTTTGTGTGTCCTCATTCATCGTCCGTGATTTATTACGAAGGCATGTTCTTTTTCTTAAGTGAACCCGCACAAGACTTGCAATGCATACACATATATAAACTGCTAAACTCTCATCAATTCAATACAAAGCAATTCATAATAGAATGCGTTTAAAAAGTGGCCGCCTTCACTGCCAATAAACACAGAGTAGCAGGCCTTAATGGGAAAGGAACCTGTGCGGTTAATCTTACAGCAAAGTCACCGGGCATTGTCAACAACGTTGGGATGAAAATAATGCATCTGATGAATGGCTTAGAACGGAAGCAGCATCTGCTTTTAAGTATTTGTTCATCCCACTCTCTCCCTCTTTCCTCCAGGGCGTCGCAAGACAGAAAAAAAAAATCATCTTCTCCAGGCGTGATTTCCAGTAGCAACTTCAGTCGCTGTAAAGATTTTAAACACGTCTGTTAGCAAGCATCTTAACGAGATATGCTGTAGAAAAAGAGAAGGATAAAAACTTCGCCATGAAATTTTAACATTCATTTTCTCTTCACAAAACGAGGGGTGGAGACAATTGTGTTTTTTGGACGAGAAGAAGAATAAAGATTCTAGCTCCCCGAGAAACAAAAAGCTCAAGATCCATTTGTGGGGTCCTCCAAAAAGGTTCTGGAATGTGGTAATACGTGACCCTTAGTTAACGAAGATAAGAGAATGTATCATATACTGTGTATATAAATATACAGAGGACGGACATATAGGGCGGGAATATGTAGTTTCATATCTCTCATGAAATACGAGCCTCCTGGTTTCATAGATCATGGGTTAAAAATGGACCGCGAGGAGATGATTTAGGGGGCTTCAGATTGAACGGCACATCGCCTAGCTACCGGGGCCGAGACTCCCGCACTCCTGTGTGCGCTAAGGACCGGTTCTGTATCCCTCTGTTTCATCACAAATGAAGGTTCTTTATAGTGTTCTCCCAGTGCAGACGTTGTCTGTGCTAGGCAACTTCTGGTTGCGTGACCCCAAACAAGAAATCATCATGCCGTGTCAAACCAGTGGGTGTAAGCTTTAAACGAATACTATATATATTGCAAGCACCGCGACGCGCAGAAGCAGGATCACTCCCGAGATACGAACCGCATTCCTCCACGTACTAAGATGTCTTGGTGTAAGAAAGAAAGAAAGAAAGAAAGAAAGGAAAAAATCCTAAAAATACCGTACTCAACTTGTGTGGGAACTTCGTTACGTGCAAGTCTTTTCCCCTTTACTAGCAACTAATTAAAATCAAGTAAGATACAAAACATCCACATATTTATACAAATCATAATTCATTTTCAAATTTTGAAAGGAAAAACAAGTAACCAAATTACAAATATTTTGTCCATGGAACATTATATAACTATGAGCTATTTTTATTTATGTATTTATTTACTTATTTGTATCACACACTTAATATGTAAAAGAAGACGATACCATCGTTGAGTGTCACGGCTCTACCCACGAAATTCTACTTTTATTCATTTTAAACTAGATTTCTAATTTTTGGTTTCACAATTTTAAATGAGAAGAGTTTTCTTCAAACAAGCGTTTGTAATGTTCAGCGTTACGTTTCATTTAGATTCGACACAATTTTATCCAGTTACTAAAACGCGAAAATAATGTTTTAAAACAACAGCTGGATTTTTTTTTTTTTTTTTTGATAAGTGAATGGCATCGAACAAGTTATCATAGTAAAAAGTTACTATGTATTTACTAATCCATGGATCACTTGTTGAAATTTTCCCCGTATTTTCCATACGAGTAACGTGCCTCGCCCATCTCTGGTGTTCTGATTTTAAAATTCGTGTGATTACTATTGGTTGTGAAAATAATCCTTTTGAAAATGAAATGAAATCTGTAAGTTTTACGTCCCACGGTTATGCCGGTTAGGCTAAAAGAGACGGTGATAATGAAAGATGAGTGAAATGAAGAAAGTGGGAGGAAACGGGAGAACCCCGAGAAAACCTACGGGCACGGTGTTTAATAATCCTTTTGAATATCGTCCAAAAACTACATTTTTTTATACGAA
The DNA here is from genome assembly GCF_964235325.1 of Thermobia domestica. Classification (NCBI taxonomy): domain Eukaryota; kingdom Metazoa; phylum Arthropoda; class Insecta; order Zygentoma; family Lepismatidae; genus Thermobia; species Thermobia domestica. The sequence goes on from NC_137460.1 coordinate 41,872,694, forward strand.
ATGCAAAGGTGGAGACACAGCTGAATACTTCTGCAACACCGACTCATAAAAGGATGTGATATGAATTAGTGATGGGCAAAATCGGTTTCCAGAAAAAAAGAAAATTGAAAATCAACAGCTCGGTTTTCTGCTAATCCAGTTCGATTTTTGACAGAAATCTGTTTCAGTTTTGCACCGAAACCTCTCTCTATTTTCTCCAAAGAGTTTTCAGTTTTTACCGAAAACGGTGTGATTTTCACCGAAGCCGGTACTTGTTCTTGTTCTTGCAGTACCGGTACTGTTTCCCAACAAGTTAGAGCCCTCCTATTTCAAGTGTGCCCCTGTTGTCGATGTGTCTTTTCCCGTACCTGCCTCGAAAAAGGAGAGAGAATTTGCTGTGACCGAGATCCTTCAATAGCTCAATGCGAACAGGGTTGTCACATTGAATTATTTCACGGACTTCGCTGTGCACTGTCTTGTTAGCCTAGCCTATTCTAAGTAGCTCACGGTTCTTCACTCGCCAAAACAAAACGATTGAATGACAAATTGGCAACACAGCAGAGGTCATTCAATTCTTTCCCCAAAGCAAAGGGGAGGTTTCTTCCGTAAGAGGGTGGGGCCAAAATATGTTTCACATATTTTCCGAGGGCACACTTGAAAAAGAAAAGCTCCAGAGAAGAAGTAAAATGTTTATGAAAGAAAACCGAATCGCTGTTTCGGTTTTCCCTTAAAATCGAAAAACCGGTATTTGCGTTCATCACTAATAAAAACCGGTTTTGCGGCCGGCTTTTACTCCTACATTTCACCAAGTGCAAGTACACCTTGCTGAAAGAGGCTGGGACAACCCCTTATGTGTATTTGGACAATATAAAAATTAGATAAATTTCCACTTCATTGGACATCGAATATGAGTTGTCTTGTTGGTAAGTAGAAAGCTCACCAACTATGTCACCGCATCTCTATATCCTTTCACTTCAACCCCCCCCCCTCCCATTTGTAGTTTTCTACATACCTTTTCGACTCTACCCTTTACTACTTTAGTATTCATGAAATACGAACAAAATCCCCCAAATTGCTTTTTAAGAAAATCGCCCGAGAAAACACCCCCAAGAATAAATTACCCTGTATGGGATTTTTCAGGCCAAATGAATTATGCCATATTGTCATGTTGGTAATTTATGAAATAGCCTTCGTCCGAGAAAAACTCACCTCCAAGAGAATAAATTACCCTGTATGAGATTTTTCAGGCCAAATGAATTATGCCATATTGTCATGTTAGTAATTTATGAAATAGCCTTCGTCCGAGAAAAACTCACCTCCAAGAGAATAAATTACCCTGTATGAGATTTTTCAGGCCAAATGAATTATGCCATATTGTCATGTTAGTAATTTATGAAATAGCCTTCGTCCGAGAAAAAAAAAACATCTTCAACAGAATAAATTACCCTGTATGGGATTTTTCAGGCCAAATGAATTATGCCATATTGTCATGTTAGTAATTTATGAAGTATCCTTCATCTTAGAAAAACTCACCTCCAAGAGTAAACTACCCCTTCTTGGTTTTCCCCAGAGAAATGACATGTATACCACAGTACAGGGTTGCTAATTAAATATTGATATATGAAATATACACAAAATCGTTAGAGCCATTTTCGAGAAAAATTACAATTCCTGATTTTCCCTCATCAGTAATCTATTCTTAATTTTGGGATAAGAAGAAAACTCGAATCTTCCCCTGGAGAAACCTATAAAAAAAACCGTAAGTTTAAAATTTGATGCGGATACAGAACGTAAAACGTTAGGATAAATGGGCTATACATTCAGATAAGGTAGAAGCAGTTTGAACAATGAATGTGGTCATATCATATAGAACTATGTAAGGTCATCCGACAGACTAAAATGTTACACTCATCCACTCCTGACTATATATATATATATATATATATATATATATATATATATATATAAAGATAAATTCAAGACGGTGATTCATTCAATACATTGTAATCACTTCTCCTATTCACCTTTTACTAATTCAGCAAACTGAATACATCTTATCGTTTTAATGCACCTAAACACACACAGTTTAAAATGTTTAACAATGGGAAGTACAGAAGACTAAACACTACTGTTCAAAGTACAGATCATTCCAAGAAATCCTTTCTTACTCCAATTTGATAAGAACTGAATGCATACGGTCAGCACATTGACTTCATAAGTAGTTTATAGTTGTGTAACCTGATGCTGCTATTAGCTAGTTAAGATATCTACTCAAAAGATATACTGCGAATGTCTGAAACATAACGCCACGCTTGTTTATAGTTGTATGCAAACTTGATAAGTAACTAGATAATAAGAATAGAAGAATACATTGCAGTGAACTACTGCATGTATATCGTTGATCCCAGGACCCCGTTGAATGGTAACGGTGTTATTCTCCTTTTTTTACCCATTTTCCCTTAGCACCATTTTCCCACATGTTTTCCGCTGTAAAAGTCTTCACTGTAGACAATATTTCGGGAAGAATTGGTCAACTTGTAATGGCATTCAGGTATTTTACATTAATAATAATAATAATAATAATAATAATAATAATAATAATAATAATAATAATAATAATAATAAATAATCTATGTAAAAACAATTTCTGTTGTTGAGAGGTATAACAGCTTAATGTGGAATTTAATATGAGTTCCTGCAGGAATCTATGTGAGTCTCCCGTGTTGAAGGCGCATATCCTAACCATATAACCACAAGAGAATATAATTTCTACCAAGTGTTACATGAGAGACATTATATTTTCATATATTCATTACATAATGATGTAGTTAATTCATTACATTATATTGTTTCTAATACTAGCTGAAATGACCGTTCTTCGCATGGGCAGAATAGGTTTGTGGACAGTATTTGAACCCAATTCGCACTCCCTTCTCATTAGTGAGTCAGAGTAGGTGGTAGATTATGGTAGATCGTAGGTCAGTGGGGGTCACGATGGGTCATGGGTCAAATTTATATTGACCCACTCCATCTCTGTTCTACATGTTCCCGAAGGCACAACTTTCTTTGTCTTTCTGCGATGAGCCTTTATAAGTCAAAAATTTTCTGCAGGAATCCTGCAAAAATTTTCTGCAGAGGACACACTTGTGATTGTTAAAAATACACTTTACGCGACGTAAAACGCAGTTCAAACTATATTTATGCGAGTCGTCCATACATTTAAGACACCTACACACAGCAGGCATGTTTTTATACTTTTCTGTTGGCTATTTTTTTTCTCTTGCAATTTTTCTGCACAAGCGTGGCAAATTTTCTGCGATCATATTGCAGATCGCGGCATATTCTGCTATGGGGTACATGTCCAAGTATATGATGTAGCGATCACCCTTGGCCAACACTCCGATTGGACTCAATACGGTTTCATGCTCACTGCTCCACAAGGAACAGATCTAATTAATTTGTGTTTCGGCATCTCACGTGGTTCTTCTCTGATGGCCTAACAGAGGTTAGAAAAAAAAGTCCTCATACAAAATAGTTCTGTCTGCAAATCATGAATCTTGCCTGTCTAAAGATGATGATACGCCTTGGAAACTGAAACTACGTCATTTGGATCCAGAAAAATCACAAAACTGTTTTGTCTTTTCAAAATACCAGAACATTCAATCACCGATGATCGGAAAATTTGGATTAAAATTTTTAAAAGGCAATAGTAAAAGAAGAGGAAGAGAAAAAAGGGAATTAGGGCCAAATTAAGGGTATAAAGAAACCAAGAGGACAAAAAGGTGGTATAGATGCTGGAAAACCGGTTTTGTTTTTCTTTAAAAAAACAGGATTTCCTTTCTCTCCAAAGTAGTTCTGAATTTTTTACTGAAACCAATGCGACTTTTCACCAAAGTAAGTATCTGATGTTCTTAGAGTCCTCATTCCCAAACAAGTTAGCAAAACGGAAAACAGAACCGTTTTTTTTTTTTTTTTAACAGGTATTTTTGAAAATTTTCAAAAAAAAAACATTTTTTTTCGAAAAACCGAAAGAAAAACTGTTTTTGTGGGTAACACTACATTTGACACATCGAGTACTTTCAGAGAGTGCGTCTAAAAATCCTACTCCTTTAATAACATTTTGTATATACTACATCAAGCCCACTTTCTAAACTTTTGATCATCTTTATTGCATTTAACTTAACCACTAACATTTAACATAGTGGACGGAATATTTACGAAGTCTAATCACTGCGAAATTAAAATACTGCTAATTTTACAGTAATTATGTGATATCTTCAAATAGGTAAAATATAATCAAAATATGGAACAAGAGCGCCCTAGACAATACTATTTTGCATGAGGTACCGTTATCACGAGTCACCTAGTTGCTCCCCATTTGCAGCCATTTAGAAACGCGAAAATAGATATCGATTTTCTAAATAGCTGGAAATCGAAAGCAGATAAGTGAGTCATGATAACGGTATCTCATGTAAAATATTGTTTAGGGAGCACTTGTTCCACTTTTTGATTATCTTTTATCTATTTAAAAATATCACATAATTACTATAAAATTACGGTGTTTTAATTTCGCTGTGATGGGGCCTCTTAAGAGGGTACAATTAAAAAAATGATGCTATTACTGCGACTTCAGCCGCAAGTAATTTATTCTACTACAGATCTATTTTAATGCGTAACTTGTAATTATAACGGAAAATTATAGTATATATATATATATATTTGGACATACAGCAATACAGTAGTTCCCGGTATACGTCTTTTATCCGTTTCAGATCCTTGGACGTATACCAAACATTTTTTTCCATAACACATAAAGGAAAAAATATTAATCCGATCCTATTTTTTTTAAAAAAAATCCTATTGTTATTGGCATTATTATACACTAATGAGGTTGTATATCTTCTCGTCCTACTTTCAATGCGAAGGTAGGACGAGAGGATATTTTCAAACCGATTATAGGGAACGAAAGTCTGCATAAGGAAAGTAATGACAACGGTGTTAGACTCGTGAACTTTGCAACATTCAAAAACCTTATGGTGAAGAGTACAAAACTCCCACATCGCGACGTTCATAAATACACTTGGACCTCACCAGACGGAAAAACACATAATCAAATTGATCACGTTTTAATAGATAGAAGAAGATAATCTAGCATAATTGATGTCCGGTCATTTAGAGGGGCTGACTGCGACACTGATCACTACCTAGTAGCAGCGATAATAAGAGAGAGATTATCGTTGAACAAAGGAAATATTCAATGTCTGAAAACGGAGAGATTTAATGTAAAGAAATTAGAAAACAGCCAGGTAAGACAGGAATACCAGATTGAAGTTTCGAATAGATTCTCAGCTTTAGAAGATTCGGAGTGCACTAGTGTTGAGGATACCTGGATTGAAATTAGAGACAACATTAAAATTTCAGCAAAAGAAAAATTGGGATACGCGGAAATACGTAGGAACAAACAATGGTTCGACCAGGAATGCATTAAACCACCAGAGAAGAGAAAACAAGCAAAATTACGTTGGCTACAAAATACGAATGAAATAACTACACAAAATTTCGTACACATCAAGCGGAAAACTTCCAAAACTTTTAAAACAAAGAAACGCGATTTTTTGAAAGCTAAAATTAAGGAATTTGAAGATAATAGCAAAAATAGAAACATTCGGGACATGTATAAGGGGATCAATGAATTTAAGAAAGGCTATCAACCTCGTGCTTACATATTAAAGAAAGTTGACGGAACAGTTCTCACGGATACAGACAGCATCTTAAATAGATGGAAAGATTTCTTTGACGATTTGCTTAACACGCAGCCAAAAACTAATATGCGTGGAGAAAGGGAGTTACACAACGCAGAACCGTATATTCCAGAACCGAACCGAATAGAAGAAGAAAATGCTATAAAGAAATTAAAGAAACATAAATCTCTGGGTGTAGATGGAATTCCGGCTGAGTTAACTTTAGCTGAAGGCAAAAAATTGTGGAACAAGATACATACACTCATTCTCCTTATCTGGAACAAGGAAGAATTGCCACAAGAATGGAAAGAATCAATCATTGTTCCAATTCACAAGAAAGGTGACAAAACTGACTAATAATTATCGAGGCATTTCTCATGTCAACATCCTATGAAATCCTGTCAAACATTTTATTAGCAAGATGACCCCATACGCAGATGAAATTATTGGAGATTATCAGTGCGGATTTAGACGAAATCGATCAACCACAGACCAAATATTTACCATTCGCCAAATACTCGAAAAGAAATGGGAATACAATACCCCGGTACATCAACTATTTATTGATTTTAGAAAGACATACAACTCGGTTAGAAGAGAAACATTGTGCAACGTCCTTACAGAATTTGGAATACCGAAAAAGCTAATTAGATTAATTAAGATATGTTTAAATGAATCCCAAAGTAAAGTCCAGATAGGAAAATTTTTGGCCACGAGCTTTCACGTCGAGAATGGCCTGAAACAAGGACATGCGTTGTCGCCATTATCATTCAACTTTGTCCTTGAATACGCTATAAGGAAAATCAAAGATAGCAACCAGGGCCTAGAGTTGAACGGAGTTCACCAGGTTATGGCGTACGTTGAAATAAATTTAATAGGGGATGATAGAAGAACAGAAAGAAATGCAGAGGTCCTATTAAACGCTTGCAGTGACTTGAGTTTAGAAGTAAATGCAGAGAAAACTAAATACATGGAAGAGCGTCGAGACCGTAATACGGCAAATTATGGATGCGTTAAAATGTTAAATAATACTTTTGATGAAGTGGATAGTTTCAAATATATAGGATCAATATTAACAGATAAAAATCATATTTACGAAGAAATTAAAAGCAGGGAATTCGTGTTGTTATTAGTTCAAAATCTCTTGTCGTCGCGAATTCTGTCGAGGAATTTGAAGCTTAAAATATATAAAACGATAATCATGCCTGTTGTTCTGTATGGTTGCGAAACATGATCGCTTACTCTGAGGGAAGAACATAGACTGAAAGTATTTGAGAACAAGATCCTGAGACGAATATTCGGACCTAAGAGGAACGGGAATGGGGAATGGTGGAAACTTCATAATGAGGAAATACATAAATTATACGGTTTACCAAACATTGTTAGAGTCATCAAATCTAGGAGGCTTAGGTGGGCAGGTCATGTAACCAGGATGGAAGGAAGTTGAAACGCTTTCAAAGTCTTGACTGGAAGACCCATCGGAAAACGACCATTAGGAAGACCTAGGCGCAGATGGGAGGACAATTTTAAGATAGATCTTGCAGAAACAGGAATACTAAGTAGAAACTGGATCCAATTAGCTAAGGATAGAAGTCAGTGGAGAGCTTTTGTGAACGCGGCATTGAACCTCCGGGTTCCATAGGCCATAGAGTTAGTTAGTTTTAATGGGGTTGTATAAATACACTTAAACATTGTTTTAAAATACAAAAGTAATTAGATTAAATAAATTAAATTTTACTTCACTCCACTTTTCTGAGAAGGGTCGAGTGCCTACTGAAATGGGAGAAGGAAGAAAGTTTGTAGTAAAGCTTCAGGAATCTGAAATTATGTTCTTTTCTCTCACTTTCTTTCTTTTTTCTGTCTCTTTTCACTACTTGATTTGGTTGAAGTGAGGTTCACAAAATCTAACTTTTTTTTTCTTTTTTGCTAAAAATATGTCCAAAGAACTTTGTTTCTACATTCTCTTTAGTAATAGGCCCACTATTTATTGCACATTCTTTACGGGTATACGTACTAAACATTGTATTTACCCTACGGTACTGAAACTCGTGGGCAGTCGTGGCTTTGTCTCAAGAGAGGTAAACAAGGGTAGCGCGTGGTAAATTGACTCATTTTTATCCAAACATATTCCAGCAGGCGATTCGTATTCCAAACAAAGATTGTATATCAGGCAAAATTTTTCGTGTCCACACAGGACGTATACAAAATTGGATGTATATCGCGCTACAACTGGATATTACTTGCATTATGCTAGTATCTTATTATGTTATTAACAAGTGAGATAGTTACCTGTTAGTCACAAAAGAAAATGAATTGTAAGTTTAAGACATTAAAAAAGTACGATTGGAAACAGAAATAATACAGAATGATACTACACAAGCTTAGTTGCCCTGAAGAGAAACTACATGAGGAAATTTTCAAAACGGAAAACTAGTTTCAAATGTGTTTATTCAGAAATAGTTCAACCGATTATATATATATATATATATATATATATATATATATATATATATATATATTCCTTTTGCTATGGTTATATTATATTAACGGAATATATTATCTCTTGATTAGAAAAAAAAAAACTGGAACATACATGAAAGCAAACTTGGTCGTGGAAACGTATCGTATTAAGGGAGATGAGGCTGATGATAATAATAATTCTACTCGTACAGAACTGAAAACTGCTCGAAGCAACAGAGAGAGAGAGAGAGTTTGGCTGAGTGATGCTCAAAACAAGAGCTGGAGGAATTGTTGCATTGGATGAACTGCCGGATTGATATTAATTAAAACGTCCACAGGCATACATGGGGCATGGAAGCAAACCAAACCTGCCTGGCTGCACCCTCTCTGGGGAGCGGTTTTCCAGCTCGGTCGTGGCTGATTAACCCCAGTGTTGATTTAATTACCGACTTGGTAATTGGTGTAGCTTCTGTCTGTCCGATCCCTTCATACTCCCCCTCTCCTACTATGTTCAATGCAATATATATATATATATATATATATATATATATATCCAATCCACTAGCACAAATTCTCCTGCATATTCATACTTTGGTACTGATGTGATGTGATGACAAAATCCCCCACCCATGGCATTTCTCTGCCTCAAATCCTCCAGCCCTGTCTCTTTCTCTCTCTCTCTCTCTGTTGCCTATATCTCCAACCAATCCTGCAATTTCCTCTCTCCGCCCTCCATCTCTTGTACTGGTTCTCTCTCTCTCTCTAAGGCCGAGGTCGCTACACCAAAATGACGAATGAACTTTGCGGTAAAACGTTCCGAGCAGAAATGTTTGTTTCTCTTCCTGTTATACTACATTATCCTTATTTCTTCCAACTGAAGAAGTTAAGACCTATCCTTTTACGATTCACGAGTTATCTTCAAACACAGTAGACTCAAAAACAACATGTTGTTTACATGCAAAATGTCATTTCAATTAAGAACCGCGGTTATGTAATTTTCTTCACTTTTTTTTCTTCGGTAAATTATTCCAAATATTAATATAAGCAAACAGAAAATACCGCTACCTTAATTCGTTGCTCAACTTCCAAATAAAGACTCTGTTAATTTCTTTTCAACAGTTTCGATTCTACGACAGAGGTTAGTCGTTTAATTTAAGGCTGTCTCTCAACACCGGAATGCATAGAACTTTCCTATATGTTTCGTAACTTTAAAATAGACATATTTGTTTATTAATTTGAATAAATGATCCTAGGACATTGCTTATTATTTGTTATATTTAGATGTGAATAGTTTATGATAATTATTGAACAATTGAAATGGTTTTACGGTTTTTGGTAAAAAAAAAAAATAATAATTTACATGCATTTTAATTATAATTACAATAAGTTATATAGAATTGAAAAAAAAGGTTACAGAAATTATGAATTAAAACAATTAAGCTTGTTTTGGAAGAAGACTTTTATGCATGGAACTTTTTGTGTGTTGCTTTTTAGCATGATTAACTGAAAGTCATTTACAGGATAATTTGATGGTATAAGCTTAGGTTTATCCTGACAAGGTTTTTTTTAAATTTAGTGGTTGATAGTTTTGAGTGACCGACTGACTTTTGTTTACTTACTGTTTAGTTTAAACACCTCTGGTTTTTGGCTTTTTACCTGTATAAGTTCCTTGTTTTGTTTTTGTATTTTCGTTATTTTTACTTATATTTTTTGATTTCACTTCCTTGAAAGTGAACTTGTTTATGGAAACTTAGCTTGTATATTTTTATTTTTAATTTAAAAAGTTTATATATATATATATATATATATATATATATATATATATATATATATATATATATATATATTGATGTGTTCGAAGTTACATTACATTGCCTCTTCTGGGAAAGAAAGAAAAAAAATCAAGTGCTTGTTAAAGTCATTGGTTACTACTTTGCTCTCTTCTTACTTTATTTTTATTATTATTTTTATATATATACACATTGATGTGTTTAAAATTATATTACAATAATAACATCACATACTTCTTATTTTATACATTTAAACTATTTACTTTATACATTTTAAAATTTGTCCAGGTATTTGTTATTTTTACTGCTGTATGTTCATTTTTACTTTTCTTGCAATTGAAAGCTGAAACATGGCCTGGATTTCGCAACAGCGGAAGGTTCATTTTAGAGCTAGACAAGGAAGTTTCTTTGTCGAACAAAAAATTCTTTCTTTCGCACATTGTGTCGAAGAATTTGAAGCTTAAAATATATAAAACGATAATTATGCTTGTTGTGCTGTATGGTTGCGAAACATGGTCGCTTACTCAGAGGGAACAACCTATACTGAAAGTATTTGAAAACACGACCCTGAGACGAATATTCGAACCTAAGACGGACTAGAATGGGAAATGGTGAAAATGTCATAACGGGAAACTGCATACTTTCTACCGCTTACTTAATATTATTAGAATCATTACGTCTAGGAAGCTCCGGTGGGCAGGTCATGTAGCTATAATGGATGGAAGTAGGAACGTTTTGAAAGTTTTAACTGAAAACCCAATCGGAAAAGTATCATTAGGAAATCCTAAGCGCAGATGGGAAGACAAGATTAAGATGAATACCTCGGAAATAGGAATTAATCCAGTTGGTTAGGAACGTAAGTCAACGGAGAGCTTTTATGAATGCGACATTGAACCAGAATATTACATACATCGCCAAATATATATATATATATATATATATATATATATATATATATATATATATATATATATATATATATATATATATAAAGAAGATCAAATACGGAAATGGAAATATCGTGGTAGATCTCAACACCTATTTCAAACTTACAGTGCTCAAATAAGAAAATCCACAGGGGAAAACGAAACCAACAACACTGAAGTGGTGAGTATCGAATGCCAGGGTTATGAAAATAGTGATGAAAAATAGGTTACAGTGCCATACGTAAACTGCTTATCCACGAAACTAAAAAGGATTTTCCGGTATTTCAACTTAAAAATTGGTTTGATCTCTCCCTCCGAATAAACAAAAATCTGTTTCGTTTCACAAAAAGTGTTTTGTAAAAGACCTTGAAAATCCGGCTATATGCAGGGTGTTTCAAAACAATACCGACAACGTTTGGGAGGTGATTCCCGACGCCAAGATAAAGACAAAAAGTATAGACCAACCTGGGTTCAGAAATGCTTCCTTTCGGAGTTATAGGCTGTAGAAAGCATAAAAAAATGAACTTTAAAGGTCCCTGGCTCCAATACTATGGGACGTACCGTAGTCGGGTCAAGACTTTATTTAGGAACTAGTATATGCCCTATCCAAATATCCATGTTTCAGAATCCTGCGGTACTTCCGCAACAAGTTTTATGAAGGTAGTTGGTGAGTACTTCAAATTATATGCCGTAGCGTTCGAGGGGGACACTTTAAGACAATTTTCTTACTCCATATACGATACGAACATGAAATTATAAATGAAACATCAAACAGGTTCATTACATTACGTAAACAAAACAGCACACAAAGGTAAATAAAACAAAAATGAGTCGTGGGCCCATTTCAGTAAAAAAAGTCTACTACTATTAGGGGCCCTAGAAATAATATTTATCCGTATGGCTTTGAGATTTGTCAATATTGTCCCCTTAATTAATTTATCATGTATGGAACGGGACCATGCGCCTAACTATAACAGCCCCGCAGACCTTGCCGTGCGGGAGGGTCCATAGACTCCGGGGGGCCATAAAGAGCAACAATGACTAGTACATTAGCAACAATGACTAGTACGTAAAAGCATAGAACTATAGCGTCGAGCTATCGAAGTCACATAAAGAGAAATTCACCTTATAGAGGTAAACTTCGACTCGTACAGGTTCGTAGATATGAAAGTTCGAGTTATCGAGGTTTTTAAATATGATTATGAAACCCTTAAAATTAGTCCTATCGAGGTTGTGATGTTTAAACATTCGACTTATAGAGGTTATTTTAACATTGAGTGTTATGAAGAGTTCAAGGGAATGTTTAAAAAATCGAGTTATCAAGAAATTCGAGTTATCGAAATCCAATTGTATTAATATTAACGAAGCTAACACACTCAGCATAGTAATTATATTTGTATTTATACGCCTGGTGGTGTCTAATTTCTAATATATATATAGGAAATTTTGTTTCTCGGGGAACATAGATCTATTAGATTTTTTAAAAAATGTCACAAATCGCGTATGTCATAAATCATGTCTTACGCTTAGCGTAATTCAAATATATTCTTAGTCTGTATAAAAAAAAAAAAAAAAAAAAAAAAAAGGAAATCCCTCACGGAACATAGAATTAAAATACAGTCATACAGTCATAACAATCAGTTAACCTTTTAACCCCCTTTATTTTCCAGATAGTGTATTGCCACTTATGAATCAAAATTCATATCTACATTCATATTTTCACGCTTTGGAGACCGAGACTTTCTCACAACGTAAGGTAGCTGGAACCGGGCAGATTTTCAGATTTTCAGCAAAGTGGATATATACTATTTTAAAATGTCTGTAAATGTGTCCTTATATTCCTAGAAAGTTGAAACAAAAACTGGATATACGGAATAGAACAGATTTTCAGAGCACGCATGCATGACATGGGTTCACTGCCTCAGAAGGAAGGGGGAGGGAAAATTGAAATATTCAAGTATTTTTCACTAACAAATGGGATTTTTCCCACTGTCTCCAGGCAACTACGCAATACATGTAACTGAAGCTGATTGACAGAGGTAATAACAATCCGCATGGGCCAAAGGAACGTTTACACACAGAAATTACATTCTGTTCCATAAATAGTGAGTAATGAAAAATTAGTTTTTTTTTTTTTTAAACAAAAAGAAGCGACCATTTTCCCCTTAAAAAATGTAAGAAAAATGTTTTGGACCTGATAACATTAAATACTGTTTTACAAGCATGTATTTAGAAGACATTTAAAGCATAGCAAGAAATGGAAAATATGATAGTGTTTCCAAGGTAACTATATATAGTTACATGATACCATTCGCGTTACCTGAAACTAATTATATACACAGTATACAAAGGTAATTATTTGATAATCAAAAGATTAATGATAAGCTCTTAAGGTTATTAGCTTATTACATATGTGATGCAAACTCTTTCATGGATAGTGGCCCCGCGTAGCGTAGTCGCTAACGCTCTCGCCTTCGGTGCGAGCGGTCCCGGGTTCGATTCCCGGTGGGGGCACTCATTCGAAAAAGTAAAAAACGCTTTTTCAGGCCAGCCTGAATGAGGTTTTCCTGGGCTTTCCTCGTTCACACCAGGCAACTAAAAAACCCATCCTTTCTTCCTTTCCTTTCCCCGGATTGTGTGCTCGCTGAGGGACGTGAAGGGCTAAATAGTCTTAGATGCCGAAAGACCAAAAATCTAAAATCCTATTCTATCCTATCCTATCTTTCATGGATAATAAGTTAAATAGGTGACGGATCGAGCTAATGTTGTAAATAAGAAATCACTGAAAACAACCCACAATGCGTGTGTGAAAAGTGCTGTGCAAGTATAAGAAAAGTTCTCTCTCCGAAGCTGTCAGGCTAATACATAATTAAACTAATGAACAAAACCCCCTGCTTTACCTGCAACCCACAATACATAGATGCAAAACTGGTTGCCCGCACATAAGGAATGTATCTCTTCATATCGATCAGGCTAATACCACCAACAGAATTACACATCTCCCAACTTGATAAAGTATCTTATAAATGAGCACACAATAATTATAATTATTTTAAAATCTCTACTTACCTTCATCCTGACGAATCGTGGATTCTCGCCCGCAAGTTTTGCCAGAGCTTGATAATCACCTTGGGCAGCACGAACTAACCACTCTCGAGACTTTGGATCCAGCTAAACGGAAAGCCCAAGTTATAATAGAAAATACTACAAATAATATACGTACTAAGAAACTACCAAACTGCGTTAATTTCACTAATTGTCCACAGTACTGCGTTCGCAAAAGAACTCTACCTAACTACATACTGCATTCGGACTCAATAAAGCAGCCAATATTACACTAACTGGAAAGTTGACCATCTCTCTATAACTTCATCACACATGTTTAATTTGGTCACATACATAGCAGAGGGTGATTTACTTTACAGACTGACATTTGTATAAGTAGATACCTTCACTGAAATTACTAGATGGTCAAAATACAATGGGTTACACTGTGTTGTATACAGACTTTTTTCGAGCTTTTACGGACAAAGAGCAACCTTGGGCTCACAAAAGCGGTGAGTTGTTCAAAGTGTTGGCATCATTATCGTGCACTGAGTTCCTCGTTGATAACTTTATAGTGCACCCACTGAGTTCCCTACTGATAGCTTGACCGTGCACTGAGTACCCTATTGATAGTGTAGTAAGTTCTCTGTTGTCAACTTAATTATGCAGTGAATTCCCTTTGCTAACGTTATCGTAAACAGAGTTCCTTGTTGCCAATGATAGCGTGCGCTGAATTCCTTAGTTGCCAATAATAGCATGTGCTGAATTCCCTTTTGATAACTATATCATGTACTGAGTTCTCTAGTGATAACTTTATTGTGCACTGTGTTATCTTATTGATAATTTTATAGGGCCCTCAGTTTCCTGTTCTCTACTCTATTATCGTGCACTGAGTTCCTCGTTGATAACTTTATAGTGCACCCACTGAGTTCCCTACTGATAACTTGACCGTGCACTGAGTACCCTATTGATAGCTTTATAGTGTAGTAAGTGCCCTGTTGTTAACTTAATTATGCAATGAATTCCCTGTTGCTAACGTTATCGTAAACAGAGTTCCTTGTTGCCAATGATAGCGTGCGCTGAATTCCTTAGTTGCCAATAATAGCATGCGCTGAATTCCCTTTTGATAACTATATCATGTACTGAGTTCTCTAGTGATAACTTTATTGTGCACTGTGTTATCTTATTGATAATTTTATAGAGCCCTCAGTTTCCTGTTCCCTACTCTATTATCGTGCACTGAGTTTCCTGTTGATAACTTTATCGTGCCCTGAGTCCCATGTTGTCAAATTTATTACGCACTGTGTTCCCTGTTGCCAAATTTGTCATACGCTAAGTTCGTTGTTGTTAACGCTATCGTTTACTAATTTTCCTGTTGTCAATGTTATCATGCATTAGTTTCCTGTTGCCAAATATATCGTGAACTGAGTTCCCTATTACCAACTTTATCGACACAAATCGAAACCGTTCTACCAAACGGCTGACTGATCTGATCTTTCCTAAATTTCTATATTCCACCATTACTGAAATCACGCACTAGAAACAAGAATGTATTTGCAAGGTAAGCAATAACAGAACATAATGGTAACACTACACTTCATTCTCAGAAGTTATTCCCGAAAAAAAAAAAAAAAAAAAAAAAAACCACCAAGCAGATTAAAAGTATTGAGTAATAAATAAAATGCTTAAACAGCGATTATTTCTTGATTCAAGTCACTCAGTACAATATTTTGTATTCTCCTTATTATACTTACATGTACACTCATGTCCAAAATTATTGTCGCATATCTATAACTGTCTTCTTGTAAGAATATAATTTGATAATGATTTTGCAGGCTACTGTTAATACTGATACTACGTGTATAATCGGGAAATATATATTTGTGGTAAATCTCATAGGAAAAGAATTATAAACACGAAAATTAGAATGAGTAAAACAAAATGTTGCTAAATGAACAAGAACGTTTTATTTTCGTTTTATTGTTCTTATTTACTGCTCTTTTGACATGAACTTTGCCACATACATGTCTTTGCCGATTATACACCTACTAACATTATAAGAAATACCGGTCGAATTCGTTATCAAATTATATTCCTACAACAACAAAATTTATAGACATGCGACAATAATTTTGGACATGAGTGTACGTGGAGCATGTTATTTAATGCAAATAATTTCTATTTTTTTTAAAAAAAATCTCAAACCGTAAGATTCCGATATTTGGTGGGAACCAGAGCTAACTACAGTGACAATGCGAGATTATTATTAGTTTTATTATATATGCTAATGCACTGCAGTATTAAAGTTAGCAGATTTGTGTCCAGATTTGAACATAAGTTCTACTTTTGCCTATTTAAATACGCCTGCCTCGGACCTTAATATCTGATTAAAAAGGATCCAGCCCGGTTTTTACTTCACCCTGTATACTATTCTCGAAGACTTTTATACTGCATAAGCAGCCAGAAATAGAAATTTAAGAAATTGTCCTTACCTTTTCTTTTTCTCTTTACTTCTGTAAACATGCATTTACTTCATAACACTAAGTTTGTTTTTACGTTACCAATAAAACTAAATGCAGTTCTCATTACATTTTTGCTTGCGAACTACTTCGAAATGCGTTGACCAACATCAATAGTTTTCTTCTTCAATAGCGTACACAAACTTAATATTATATTGTACCGGAAACTGTACTCTAAACTGGTCAATTAGTTCCGAAGTGTTTCACAAAAGAACATATACGTGGAGGTATGAACATTTGGCAGGCAACTGAAGTACATATTTACATTTTTTTAATGCTTGAAGTATTAACAACAAAGAATGATTATTTTACTCACATTAACAGAAGAAACTGACGCCGTGTCATCCTCGTCTTGATTCTGAAATAAGAAATTAGAAATAATAAAACGATGTTAACAGTTCAATGCATTGATTCCACCAAAAAAAAAAAAAAAAAACATAATTTTCTATTTTAAAATGTACGTTAGTTTATTTATGAAACCAAATTTTTCAAGGTTTCTTCAGTGTTAACAGATTTCTTTCTTTTTTTTTTTTTCCACTTATCTAAATCTGTCATTTTCAACTCAATACCTCGTGATGTCACGTTTTCTTCCTACCAATTCAATAGACACAAGCAGCAAACTAAGAAACCTAACGTTGACAAAACCAGTTGTGACAAGCAAACAAAAACATCGGTAGTGAAGTCACTGACTCTGCATGAACCAACTCGAAAAATTCATAGTACTTAATCGTACACTACCAACACTTCACTACACTTTTCGTCCACCTATCCCTACGTCATGCTCTGGCGTCTACAGTACATAACCCAGTTGGAAAAGACTAATACAGAAGATCCGAGTGAAAAGACCTGTTTTGACGTCACATATCACTTACTTGGAAATGACACAGACGTTCCTAGCGTAAAGATATGCTCTATCCTCACACACCGGACAGTCGCAAATGATTGATACAGATGGTCAAAGTATAAATTTGTGCTCTGGTGTCACATATCGGACAGTCGGAAATGACTGATACAGACGATTCAAGCGAAAATGTGTGCTCTATCATGAAACAGTAGTCACTTGGAAATGATTGATGATAATTCTAGCGTAAAAGCGTGCTCTGACGTCACACATCCGATAGACGAAAATTATTGATATACAAAATCCGAGATAAAGGCGCGCTCTAGCGTGAGCGTAAATGCGTACTTTAGCGTCACAAATCAGTGGGATGGAAATGATTTATACAGACGATCTGAGCGTAAATGTGTGCTGCCGTAGCACGTCAGTCTGCTGGAAATGATTTATATAGACGATCAGAATGTAAATGAGTGCTCCATCGTCACACATCACCTAACTGGAAATGATTCATGCCGATGATCTGAGCGTAAATGCGTGCTCAGTCGTCACACATCAAGTCAGCTGGAAATGATTGATGGAGACGATTCGTGCGTAAATATGTGTTCTGTCGTTACATATCAGTCAGCTATAAATGACTGATGCTGATGATCCGAGAATAAATGCGTGCTACGTCGTCACAGATCAGTCAAATGGATAACATTGATCCAGATAATCCGAGCGTAAAGGCGTGCTCTGGCATGTCATACTGGACAGTCGGAAGTGGCTAATACGAATGGGCATTTTACACCGGGAAAACATTATCAGCAATGGAAGATTAACGGCACTGAGAAATGTTTGGAAGTGGGTAAGTTCAAATGTTACAATCCCAGTATTCACCTGATGGAACCGACGGCTAACGTGGATTTGACCTCTGAATCTTTCGATTATGAAATCTGAATGTTGAACTACTCCATCTATGCGACTGTATTACTTTAGACTGCAGAATAATGCCAATTCATGATATCCAAACTATTATATTTGTTTCTTACTTTCTTTATTTGCAGTTCAACGTCCATAACACAGAAGCTAAATTAGATGTGGACCTGCAGCTTAATGTAGAATGAGTAGAACACGATGTTGGCACCCAAGTCTGGTACTGGACCAACACATCATGAAGCGATTTAGTGAGCTACTTGAATTAAGATGTGGTGAAATTCAGTCTATAAAAGAAATAAGACGCCGGGAGATGATATGATGACATGTCACACAGTCTTTCGTGACATGTAAATCCATGCGAAATATCATTAGGCTGCAATATGGTGTGTTAGAGAAGACCCTGTATACAAAAGTCTCTTACTCTGTCAGAGTGACTACACGATTAGTGTAAAGTACATTTTTACTAACGATCAAGCACGGTTTTCTGTGGAGCGACGAGTCCTAACCCAAAATAGTACCACTCTACAATTGGCTTCAAAGGTCTCTGTAGATTCGTCGTTTTTCTCAAAATTTTCAAAGTATTAAGAACATGAAGAACAATATGAAATTTTATGTATTCAATCGGTTTGATATTTATAAAATACTGCAGTATGAAACAAAATGGCCAGTGTTGTTGATGTATATTTTTTTTATATATATATATCTCTGAGAAATTTGCACATTATGTTGCATAACGTATTAACAAGATAAACAAAATTAACGCTCATACAAACAAAATATACAGTGCTATATCTTTTAAACAAATTTTCTTGAGTGAACGTCGATATAGCCTATATGGTCTGATGATCTGTGCACCTACCAATACACCGGATTCAAATCTCGATCATGGTTCTACATTAATGCGAGTAGTATGCCCTGTCCATAATTTCGCTATTGCATAAGGATAGAAAACAAAAACTTCACTCTAGACTGAAGAGATTTTTTTTAGATATAAACTGATTTTAAACATATTTTCCTTAAGTATACGCTAATGTGGTGATTCCCAAACTTTTTTTCAATCCTGGAGTACTTTTTTGAATATAAATGTATTACGAATCACTGAATGAGAGCTTGTTGCATTTACAATATGCATTTTTTCCCCAGTCTTTTCTAGTTACTTTCCGGAACATAGTTTAGGAGCTGTAGCTCTAACGTATAAAACTTTAAGCACATTGCTGTTGGACAGATTAAAATGTAATGAAACATAAAACATATTTATCTCGAATACGTTAAAATGGTTAATATGTAGTGCTATAGAATACTCTCGAATACTTGATAATCAAAACAATCAAAAGTTTAATATTCTCTTAGGTACAAATAGTGTTGCCCATGAGACGAGACGAGACGAGACTGAATTTTCATGTCGAGATACGAAATAGGGATGGCTAGAACCGGTTCCTGGTAGAACCGGTTTTCGGGTCTGAATGGATCCGGTTCCGGAACCGGTTCTTCGGATCCAGGTCTGGAACCGGTTCTTCGGATCCATGTCTGAAACCGGATCCGGAACCGGTTCTGAAAACCGGATCTCCAAGAACCGGTTCCTGGTGGAACCGAAACTTTGTGACCATCCCTACGCTAAACCCGAGCTGCTGGCAGGCTGTGAACAGTACGCTAGATGAAATGGTGGAAGCGACAGGCAGGCACCCAGGCGGCGGCAGCTTGTCTCATTTGGCTAAATAAACTGGGTAACTGGCAATCTTATTGGCTAAACAGGCAAACTGGCCAACTCATTTGGCTAAACACCCACTGGGGGCACAAGCAACAACCGGAACTTTGTGGCCATCCCTAATACGAAACGAGACCAAGCTCTTCCAATAGAGATACACTTCCCGATACGAGACTGTACTTTCAGGACACCTTGAACATATTTCCGAGAAGGAAAAGTGCCAAACCTTGCCTTGTGGGCAACATTAGATACAAGTAACGGACGTATAAAATATTAAACTGTTTTCTCTTGGATGCACAAACAATATTGTAAGCAAATTTATCTTGGGTACATATTAACACAAGATTAAATCACATTTTATTATATACATATGCTATAAGATTTTAAACATATTTCTCTTTAGAACACGCTATTGGACAAGAATTCAAAAGAATTCCTTTTGAGTATAAGAAAATATTCTGTAACGCTTCAAATTCATTTCTTTCGGATACTTATTTATTTATTGTATATTGAACACAACAGGTGTATACCCATTGACAGTGTTCAGTAGTATACATAAATGATTACATTGCATAATATTTGTTTCACATACTAAACTATGTAGTCAACGTATTTTTTTTATATGTACATCAAATATATCTATTGTAGGGTGTTTTATTTGGACACTATTATATATTGGGCACATTCTCCTAATAGGCGATATACTTAATGTATTAGTACGCTCAGGTAGTTCATGAAATGTTTGCAGCCGCGAGCGCATTTTCCTGTTCGAAACATGAAGGGACATTTCGAACAGTAATATTGGCGAATCTATCTCATTATGTATAAGTTTATGCAAAAAAAAAAAAAAAGGAAGGAAATTAGCTCTTCTTGCTTCAAGAGAACACATTGAATAGCTTAGTAAGAGTTCAAGATATTTTAGTACATATACATAAGTCTTTCTGTAAGATTTTAAGTGGAATTTCTAAGATAAAGGCTTGACATTTCTCATCAGTCTCATTAGTGCGATCTCAGACAAACAGTTGGAAACACTTAACAAGAAATTAGAAAAAATCAAACTTTGTGAAGAATGACTCTGTGAAAATGACTTTCATATATTGTATTACTATTCTACTGTCGATATCTGGAAACAAGGTGTAGCAAAGCAAGCAGAAACACTGGAGAAAAGAAAGAACGGAATGCAAAAGAAAGCTATGAAGAAACAAAAAAAAATCTAATTTTTATAAAGCCTCCACCTAAATTACGAAAAGCGTAATGTGAACATCTGTTTCTTGTCAAACACGTCAAGAAGAAGCTGTGAAACGCATCAATCAAAAAAACCGATTACCCCGAGAAATAAGAGATTCATTGCTAACCAATCAAACACACAGCCAAATTGCATAGGAACATGTCTGTTTTCTTATTTAATTTCTTCTTTCAGTCATTCCGAAGCTTCTTAATTTATATTTTTTACTTCTCTCATTGACAGAATTCAAACAAGAGAAAACTGAAGAAATTAATTATTCTATAGGTTTTACGTCAGTCACTGACGTTTGACACAACACAACATGAAAAAAAAAACTTTTTCCTTTTCATAAATTGTTTTTTATTATCCCTGTCCAACTCTCTACTCTACATTCTTCTACTGCTTTGGCTATTATATCTTCACATCGGAATTTGTATTGACTATAAATATATGTATATATTAACATAAACTGTTACAATATGAGCTTCATATGAACTTATCAATCACATTTAAAATTGGCTAAAGTGTTTTAACAAAGATCTCCACGTAAACGACAATGCTTATTTTTGCACAATAAAATCTGTTAAGCTGGCTAACTCTCAAACCTGCCCGCTTGTTTAATCTAGTTAGAGCTCCCTACTTTGATCTTACTTCTCAACCTCACAGTCAGGCCATCAAATTCGTAATCATTTTACTCGACCTCACACTCATGTCATTATTTAGGCACACACTTATTCGAAATCATACTGATATCATTACGGATATCATCGCTAAAATCACTAGTCTGGCATCACATTCATTCGACTCAGTCTTACGCCATCATTCGGGGGGGGGGGGAGCACCGTAGCTGTGGTAGAGCGCTTACCTCTAGTGTATGTGATTTCTGGTTCGTTCCCCTCCAAGTAAGTTTGTGGTGGACAACAACGTGTCCGTGAGTTTTCTCGGGGTACTCATGTTCCTTCCGGCATTTTATTCTTTCATTTCACTTGCCTTAATCATCCGTCTCCCTTAGCCGAAATAGCATAATCATGAGACCTTAAGAGTCTTCATCCCGGTGAAATTAAAATACCGCTAATTTTACAGTAATTATGTGATATCTTCAAATAGATAAAAGATAATTGAAATATGGAACAAGAGTGCCCTAGACAATATTATTTTGCGTGAGGTACCGTTATCACAAGTCACCTAATGGATTTCCGTTTTCAGCTGTTTAGAAACGCGAAAATAAATGCCGATTTTTAAAATGGCTCGAAATCGAAAGCAGATAAGTGAGTCGTGATAACGGTTTCTCATGTAAAATAATATTGTCTAGGGCGCTCTTGTTCCACATTTCGATTATCTTTTATCTATTTGAAGATTCACATAATTACTGTAAAATTAGCGGTATTTTAATTTCGCCGGGAGGAAGACTCTTAAACATAAAGATTTCATTTTTCTTACGCCATCATTTCGAAATAATGTTCATTCAACCCCTGACACTCACACTCTATAAACTTCATGCTCATTCAACCTCACACTCACATCATTATTTGGAACTCGTGCTAAATCAACCTCATCTCACTCAACCGCACGTTCACATTATTTGGAACTCGCGTTCAATCAACATCACGCTCACATCATTATTTGGAACTCGCACTCTATCAACCTAATTCTCATTTTGCAATGTTAGAGGTTGAGTGAGTTAAGTTCTGAGCTCATGAGCGCAGTACCGTGGCGTGGGAGGAGGGGTGAGCGGGTCAACGACCCCCGGGCGCCGAAGTAAGGGGGCGAAAAATTCGTGAGAAAGGAAAAATTACTTGGAATATATATATGAGGGCGCCGCCATATGTTCTCACCCCGGGCGTTGATTTTCCACGGCACGGCACTGCATGAGCGCCGACCTCATGAATTTTGTTGACCTATAACCAAGTCCGTAGATCTATGAAATAATGTTGATATATGTTGATATAGTCATGAGTTATTTTTACTTTGTGCATTTAACTAGTTTCCAGAATTGAACATTTCTGTTTCAACTTTCAAATACTCTTTTTTTTTTTTTTTTTTTTTTTTTTGTTCTCTGATACTTACGGATCGGACATTTCAGGTTTTAATACATTGGTACCTGATACTTTTGATGCCATAATTTAACCGTGGTCTTGTTTTTTTTTTTTAAGTTCTTTGTTTGTCTTTGCACGTATACTAACTGTGTTTTATTTCAACAAATTGTGTTGAAAATATAATTACATCTTTCTTTAGGTACCCATACATTAGGCAATTTATCCTATAAAAATAAAGTTTATCTAATTTTAATATGTTCAATTCGTGGAATAGCGGTTTTGTGTGCGCAAGAAAATGTTCATTTTTTAATTATTCTTATTACTTTCCTCTGAAGAACAAGAAGCTTGTATTTAAGTTGGACACTTAAGTTTCCATACCAGGCTTCAGTGGCGTAGGGAAGGGGGTCCAGAGGGGCCGCCCCCCCCCAAAGAGGTCCGACAATGTACTTCGGTACTTTGACGTTTGTAATTTTTTATATATTTTTATGTTTATATATTTCTTTGTAATGTTTCTATATGTACCAAATTTCACATAAGTAAATCCCCACGCTAAGCGGGTTTGCATATCCAGGCTCCTAACTATGAAAATATTTACGATCACTCCAACCCCAATCATTTCACAGATTCAACCTGTTGTATATAAGTTATTAGGACATAAAATTGAATGTAATTTATACGAAAAACCCTTTTATGCATTGCAAGACCTGTAACGTCCAAATATTCACCACAAACTTATAGTTGTATCGACATAAACAAACAAACAAAATAAAGTGTGGAGCAGGAAACCACTTTACACAAAAGTCAAAAGAGGTTATTGAAGGCATATGAACTGGTCGAGCGGTTTGGGTGAATAGTCTGTCAATCAGAAGTTTACGTGTTCAAACCCTGTAGAAAATATTAGTTTTTTTTTTTTTTTTCTTAAAAGTGTGTTCCTATTTTCATCAGAGGACTGAGAACATTTCTTTGAATAAATCTTTGGAAACTACTTTTCTCTCAAATTCGATTAGAAGCGAACATTATATGAATTGCAAATCTAACATCCACAGCTGAGAACAAAATATTAAGTATGTTCAATATGTCATTATTATCCTTTGATTTGTAGTGAAAAACTAATTATAAGCATTGACAATTTCAGAAGATTCTCCCCCGGTAATGGTCAAGATATGAATGAGAAAAAACTGATAAAACATTATTAGTCCATTTGAGCATGATCGAAGATAACTTATGGCCACGAAGGGGAAATTTATGTCGACAGGATCTCAAATTCTCCGACAGGTCATGACCTGAAATCTTCACTGTTTGAAAGGTATCCTTAACAAATAGAATATTATATTTATTTCTCCTTCTACGTTTTGAAATGGAAAAATCATAATTTTAAATAGAATTATAATACGATAAGCATAAAGATTTATACAACTAATGAAGTAAATATCCTTGTGTAAGTTATCGATTTCTATTCGGATTAAAACTCGAATATTCGTTTGCATCACATTTTAAAGTAAATCCTCTCTATATATAGTTCCTACTGGAAAGCATGTTTAACTCCAATTACTTAATCAATATTTTTAATAATATATTTTTATTGTAATACTCTTACTATTCAATGTTGTATGCACTTAATTTCCCAAAGCAAAACCTCACAAATGTATAATTGACTAGTAAATATTATCAAATAAATTATCATTTAGTTTACGTAAACATTGCATCGCCTGATTTGAAACTTCGTATTTTAAATAATAATAATAATAATAATAATAATAATAATAATAATAATAGTAGTAAAATCATAGCCATATCTTTATCAGAATTTCAGGCTTAGTCAATAAATGAATTCAACATAGTCTCTATTCGAAGCTCTATTTAATCGAATCAGATAGAAATACGAAGAGGAACTTCGAGAACAGGTAAAAGAAAAATGTTACTTTGGTGGGTTTGAAAGTAACTTTTAAGAGAGGTTTTTTTTTTTTTTTTTTTTTTTTTTTTTACAATTACAGACAAATGCCTTGGACACTATTTTCTTTTCTTTAAGTTAACTGATTCACCGAACGTATCTGACATATGAGTAACTTGTCTCTATTTTCTACTCGGTTATACACGTTTTACAATCTTTTCCATTAACCTTGAACGACAAGAACACGAACACAAAAACATCCACGTAGGTATGACAGTTAAAATTCCTAACTTCCCCCACGGGGAATCGAACCCGGAACCACATACACCTGAGGCACACGTGCTAGCCACTAGACCAGCGGGAAGAACAAATAAAATGTATTTTGTAGTGTCTGAAGTTTATAGCTATTTCACCCTGTTGTAGTATGTCTAATGATTTTTTAATGTTTACCGTATTCGTTACTTTGAGGAATGATATATATTATTGATATAGGTTTTATTACATATTCGGCCATAAATATTATATAAATTATCAGAATTATTCCTGATCTTCCATGGAAATTCACTGGTGCATGCGCAGTAGAAACAGAAGAACACAATTTTCTGATGTTGGTCAGAACGCAAATTTCTAACAGGCTGTCTGAATTCCTTGGTGGAAAGCAGTAGTTCCCAACCTAGGGACCTGCAGCTTCCTCCTGAGTAAGCATGAAGAGCGAGTAAGGTGGCGAAAGCTACTGGCATAAAAGAATTGTGCAATAAGTAAATAAAGCACTACTTATTATGACTTTCAAATTCAGCTTGACAATTTTATAATTGCCGTTTTACAAAAACATCATATTGCACTAGGAGGGTATGCAAAAGTTTTGCTGGAAATAATTATAAATTCCTGGGATGATGATGATGATGATTATGATTATTATTATTATTATTATTATTATTATTATTATTATTATTATTATTATTATTGGTCTCCTACTTCTTGGCCAAGATGTGAAATATTCACTACCTTCTTCATACCGCTAAATCAATTTCTTCACTGTTTTCTCGTCACAGCTCATACCCCTAGCTATCTGAATGGCAATTTGTCTAATTGTTGCTCGACCTATGATTTTCCCTCGCATAGTAACAGATAGTTTTCTACAGCTTTTAGAGCGAGGTATTTTGACAACCTGTAGAAATTTGCATTGTGATTCGTATTAGCAATGACAGTAAAGTGGATATTTCTGTTCCTACTGTGCATCATCAGTATCATTATATCAGAAGTATTCCGCCATTACCAGCGGGTCACTTACCGCAGCTGAGAAGCTGCCATGCTCCACGATCTTCTGTTAACCTCTCCATCTTCACATACGATTTTTCTGTTTTGATATCGCCAATAGCCTAATTCTGTTTCTATATAGTCTAATTCGTCCTCTCCCTCTCTTCCCTGCCACCATACCCCTCAAAATACTATTTCCTCCATAATAAAGGCTCTTTTCGCCATTTCTATCCTTGCTTTTATTTCACGTTCGCATGTCAAATCATCACTAGTAATAGTACTCAGATATCGAAAACTAATCACTTGTTGTTTTTTCCCGCTCCTACTTCTATATTTCACACCGATCGCTTCGTTTCAATCACCATGGATTTTGTCTTTCTAACATTTATTTTCATCCCATATTCTTCACAAGCCTTTCTCAAGTTTTCTACATCTTATTAATTTTCTTTTTAGATTCTACAACAACAACCATATCAACCCCAAACCGTATACACCTCACCATTCTATCTTCTACGGAAATTCCATCTTCATTATGTAGACTCGTTTTCGTTATCTCTTCTAAATAGTTATTAAATAAAATATAATCGGCGGAATATAGCCCTATAATCTCTGTTGAACTCATCTTCCAATTACACTGTCTGTCTACTGCGCATGCACCAGTGAATTTCCATGGAAGATCATGAATAATTCTGATAATTTATATAATATTTATGGCCGAATATGTAATAAAACCTATATCAATAATATATATCATTCCTCAAAGTAACGAATACGGTAAACATTAAAAAATCAATAAACATACTACAACAGGGTGAAATAGCTATAAACTTCAGACACTACAAAATACATTTTATTTGCTCTTCCCGCTGGTCTAGTGGCTAGCACGTGTGCCTCAGGTGTATGTGGTCCCGGGTTCGATTCCCCGTGGGGGAGGTTAGGAATTTTAACTGTCATACCTATGTGGATGTTTTTGTGTTCGTGTTCTTGTCGTTCAAGGTTAATGGAAAAGATTGTAAAACGTGTATAACCGAGTAGAATATAGAGACAAGTTACTCATATGTCAGATACGTTCGGTGAATCAGTTAACTTAAAGAAAAGAAAAAAGTGTCCAAGGCATTTGTCTGTAATTTGCAAAAAAAAAAAAAAAAAAAAAACTAACTCTTAAAAGTTACATCCAAACCCACCAAAGTAACATTTTTCTTTTATCTGTTCTCGAAGTTCCTCTTCGTATTTCTATCTGATTCGATTAAATAGAGCTTCGAATAGAGACTATGTTGAATTCATTTATTGACTAAGCCTGAAATTCTGATAAAGATATGGCTATGATTTTATTACTACTACTACTACTACTACTATTATTATTATTATTATTATTATTACTATTATTATTATTATTATTATTATTATTATTTAAAATACGAAGTTTCAAATCAGGCGATGCAATGTTTACGTAAACTAAATGATAATTTATTTGATAATATTTACTAGTCAATTATACATTTGTGAGATTTTGCTTTGGGAAATTAAGTGCCTACAACATTGAATAGTAAGAGTATTACAATAAAAATATATTATTAAAAATATTGATTAAGTAATTGGAGTTAAACATGCTTTCCAGTAGGAACTATATAGAGAGAGGATTTACTTTAAAGTGTGATGCAAACGAATATTCGAGTTTTAATCCGAATAGAAATCGATAACTTACACAAGGATATTTACTTCATTAATTGTATAAATCTTTATGCTTATCGTATTATAATTCTATTTAAAATTATGATTTTTCCATTTCAAAACGTAGAAGGAGAAATAAATATAATATTCTATTTGTTAAGGAAACCTTTCAAACAATGATAATTTCAGGTCATGACCCGTCGGAGAATTTGAGACCCTGTCGACATAAATTTCCCCTTCGTGGCCATAAGTTATTTTCGATCATGCTCAAAGTAGACTAATAATGTTTTATCAGTTTTTTCTCATTCATATCTTGACTATTACCGGGGAGAATCTTCTGAAATCGTCAATGCTTATAATTACTTTTTAATTACAAATCAAAGGATAATAATGACATATTGAACATACTTAATATTTTGTTCTCAGCTGTGGATTTTAGATTAGCAATTCATATAATGTTCGCTTCTAATCGAATTTGAGAGAAAAGTAATTTCCAAAGATTTATTCAAAGAAATGTTCTCAGTCCTCTGATGAAAATAGGAACACACTTTTAAGAAAAAAACAAAACGAATATTTTCTACAGGGTTTGAACACATAAACTTCTGATTGACAGACTAGTCACCCAACCCGCTCGACCAGTTCCTATGTCTTCAGTGACCTCTTTTGACTTTTGTGTTGTAAAGTGGTTTCCTGCTCCACACTTTTTTTGTTTTGTTTATGTCGATACAACTATAAGTTTGTGGTGAATATTTGGACGTTACAGATCTTGCAATGCATAAAAGGGTTTTTCGTATAAATTACATTCAATTTTATGTCCTAATAACTTTTATACAACAGGTTGAATCTGTGAAATGATTGGGGTTGGAGTGATCGTAAATATTTTCATAGTTAGGAGCCTGGATATGCAAACCCGCTCAGCGTGGGGATTTACTTCTGTGAAATTTGGTACCTATAACAGCACTTGCCCCCCCCCCCCAAACACACATCCTGGCTACGCTACTGCCAGGCTTCGATTCCATATGAAAGGTATGAACGGATGAATGCATAATAATATATTCTTGCAATCGATTCCGAAAATATTTCTGATATTTAAAACATAAACCCAGTGTGTAGCGAAACTTTTTTCTGATTTCACAACAATGTTTCTCCCATGTGAAATGTTCATCAAACCAAACACCTTAAGTATTTCATGTTTTCAACAACAGTTACTTTTTGAGAGCTTATTGTAATATAATAGTCATTAATGTTTTGCATTTTATGTCTGTTTCTTTCGCACTTAGTTTTTTTTTTCAATATTTAAAGTTAATTTATTAATTCGAAACCACTGTGATAATCTATCTAACTCAACGTTAATCGACTTACGTATTGCTTTAAGCTCTGGTCCTTTCATGAATATAACTGTATTGTCCTCAAACAAACAGTACTGAGAGTTTTTCAATACACATGGCAATGGCCCTAATATGGAACCTTGAGGAATTCCACAGTTTACTAGAGCTGTCGTTGTTGTATGTCCATTCACACTAGTGTATTGCAACCGATTCTTTAAGTAGCATTTCATAAGATTGAAGGCGACTCTCCGTATACCATAACATTGTAGTTTCTGAAGTTCCTGTTTCTAAAGTTCTATTAATTGTAAGTTCTAGAATTGTACGTTATTAGAATCTTTGATTTTTTGTGTTTATATTGTCATATCCTGCGCTTGATTTGTTAGGTAAAGCCCCAATTATGCTGCATATTTCAATTTGACTTATAGGCTTGAGAAATAGACTTGCTTCAACATTTCCTGAGATATGGTGAGAATAGTCCCCTGGTAATGATTTTATACTGGCCGCCAAGTTTG
Organism: Thermobia domestica; assembly: GCF_964235325.1. Taxonomy (NCBI): domain Eukaryota; kingdom Metazoa; phylum Arthropoda; class Insecta; order Zygentoma; family Lepismatidae; genus Thermobia; species Thermobia domestica. The sequence goes on from NC_137460.1 coordinate 41,902,532, forward strand.
TCCCAACTCCTGTAAAAAAAAAAAAAAAAAAAAAAAACTGTTGAACTCATTGCTACTTTTTTGTTAACCATTGTCTTGTTAAACATTGTCTCGTTAAATAACTTAACGAGACAACAGGAAAGCCACATCAGACTTTCATACATCTCATAACTGCTCTGAAGAATGAAGCTCACCAAAACGATCTTTTGTATGATAGGACTGTTCTGAGTTTCAGGGGAAAAGAACGAAAAAGACATATGTAATGTTAGACCACAAGATATCTTCCATTCTCGATGAATACGAGCATACACTGGATGTGAAGAAGTGTTTACCGTCACTTGCATATATATAAAAGCTCCAGAAATATTTTGTCCGTGTGTATGTGATAATTTTGACTAGTGATGAGCGCAAGAGTCTTGGTCTTGCAGTTTTTGCAAGAGTCTTGCATGCAAGACCAAGACCAAGACCAAGACCAAGACCAGGAATCCCGATGCAAGACCAAGACCAAGACCATACCTGCAAGACCAAGACCAAGACCAAGACCATACCTGCAAGACCAAGACCAAGACCAAGACTCTTGCGCAAGAGTCTTGCACAAGTATGGTACTACTTGATTTTTTATAGAATGTAAAAAGGAAGGGGAAAAATCATTACATCTTTCACGTGAACTTCTTGGCTCCAGTAAAAATACCGCCGGAATGAATGTGTTCCCAGTAGTTTATGCAATCCATGTGAGTCGATCTGCTCCTGTAACATATAGCTACAGTATGTCGTTTTTTTGAATCGGTTGTTCACGAGACGACCGATAGCATAATTCTATGAATTGTTACAAGCTATAATAACTTCCGTGTCTGATTTACTTTGATCATCATTTGATCATTCACGACGGCCCACGATTGGATTTTGGGAAATCATACGAAGAATAGTTGTGTCCATAAGAAGTGGATAAGCAAAAATAAACTAGAGCATGTTATGGACACGGTAGCTCAGTGGCAGAGCGTGCACCTCTGGTACATGGGGCCCTGGTTCGATCGCAGCTTGCGCTATGTGAGCTTCTTTGGTGAACAAACACCCTGTGCGTGGGTTTTCCCGTTTCCTCGTACTTTCTTCATTCCACCATTTCTCATCATCACTGTTTCCCTTAGCCTCAGTGTAATAATCGAGGGAAGTTAAAATAGATATTTCATTTGATTTGAAAACATATTGATGGTGTTCTTCTTCCAAAACTTAAGAAATGTAGTATTGAACATCGGCAATTCCGTACACCATAGATGTCGACTACATGGGTATGGCATTGTCTCTGAGGTTCAAGCATCCGTTGGAAATTTTTAATGTGTACTTATAAAATTAATATTGAAATAACATTTGAAATAATACTTATAAAATTGACAAAAACTTAGCGCATGTGACCGCAAGTTTGATTTCATAGGTGGATGCTTATACGTTGAATAATTGTTTATCAATATAACTTATAGCCCCCTTAGGTATACGGCATATCTAGGATTCAACGATATAACATTATACAAAATAAATAATCTATATTCACAACTGAGAGTGATTTCCTACTTATTTCAAATAACTTGAAGTTTGATGCCGTTATTATGTATTTCTAATGTAGGTCAAAAGTATTTATATAAATTGAGTTTACACAAAAGACATAGACAGTTGAGTCGTTTTCAGTTTTCACTCAAATTATTTTAAAATATTGGGGCCGCGGTGGCTCAATGGTAGAGCGTTCAGCTCTGGTGTTTGGGGTCCCGCGTTCGATCCCAGCCCCCGCCAAGTGAACTTTGTGGTGGACAAACGCCGTGTGCGTGGGTTTCCTCGGGGTTCTCCCGTTTACTCCCACTTTCTTCTTTCCACCATTTTCATTCATTTTCATTATCACCGTCTCCTTTAGCCTAGCCGGCATAATCGTGGGACGTAAAACTCACAAATTTAATTTCATTTCATATTCTAAAATATTAAGAGGTTTAATTATTATTATTTTAATTTTTTCTCTCTATTTTGGTCAATATTGCAAAACATATCATCATCGTCATAATAATAGCTATTCTGCCATTATTGGCAGGTCACTTGCTGCAGCTGAGAAGCTTCGATGACTGTGGTCCTCAGCTAGTCTCTTCGTCTTAACGTAGCAATTTTCTGTCTTAATATCTTTCTTCAACTACGATCTCCTTCGCCCCCTCCCTCTAGCACGTCCCTCATAATACAGTTCCTCCTCAGCCAATGTCCTCATCATTACATCTAAAATTCTTCTTTTCTCCCCTACTGCTACTATTTCTAAAACCTTCGCATTCGTTTTCCGTTCAACCCAGCTGATTCTCTCCTTTTTTCTCCATGCCCACATTTCGAAAGTCTAATTGTTTCATCGTTTTTGCGTAATGTCCCTGTTTCTGCCCCATATAATACATATTAGAATCAGTAAAACTAAATTTCAATATTTAATTGGGAGTTTGTTTATACAAAGATGAGCTAATCGTGGTTAGAAAAAAAAAATCTGACGCCTTTAGAGTGTAAAAATAATTTTGCAATTTATGGTATTTCAGTAATCTGTGCCGTCTTGGTTTTCTTTCATGCGTCTCACTGTCAGGGGTAGCCTCCCCAATTTGGGAACCAGTGGAGTATTTGATCTGTTAAAACATATAAAAATATTACGAAATGTTGTGATTTATCTTATAAGTAGTGAAACGTGATCACCCATTGAAAAAAAAAGTAAAGATCATCGCCTATGTTGTACAGTATCATCACACTTACACACATTTAGGAACATACATTATATTTCCCTCACTATTGACGCAATGTAGGATTTATTATCCCTTATATCCAGAGTAAAATTTACTTATGAAAATCATAGATTTCTTAAAAGCAAAACTTGCAAGACTCTTGCAAGCAAGACCAAGACTGGGTGTGCAAGACCAAGACCAAGACCAAGACTAGGTGTGCAAGACCAAGACCAAGACCAAGACCGAGGGTTCCAGTGCAAGACCAAGACCAAGACCGCATGTGCAAGACCAAGACCAAGACCAAGACCACCCGGGTCTTGGTCTTGGTCTTGCATTTGCTCATCACTAATTTTGACAGAACTGGTCAGCGTATGTTATTGAGTATGACTGGAAAAGCTATGTGTGTGTATATTCTATAATTTTGACAGACTGCTTACCGTAGTTTTCTAAGTATGATAAGGAGCGCAGTTGACTGTACAGTGTACAATATGTGTAAGATATATTTTAGATTTAAAAAAAATGCGTACTATAAGTTGATAATTTTGACAAGGAAAGGAGGTGGAATATGTGTATGTATAAGTAATTTTGACAGAAGACGGTTCAGTATAAGTTCGTAAATATGATAAATACAGTTGCTCATAAAGACGTTGCCAGTCTCAAGCCTGGATAAAGTGAGGGGTGGTTGAGGAAAAATATACATCATATATCTTTAATAAATGCTTGCATGCAATGCTTATTAAAGAACGCCTTATACTTATGAATATGAGGGTAAGGTTACATCTGAAATTCATGACCAAGCAACAAGAATTAAAAAGTATGGAAGGAAGACTAATGAACTGTAAGTTTATATCTGATTAATTGTTAAGGATGTTTGTTAACAAAGTGTTTATGTCCAGATGTTTATTTGTAAAAGTATGTAAAGTAAGGAAGAGGACTGAGGATTTTCCTACAGGTATCTCACTGAGACTTAATTTTTTAATTGTTAATTGTTCCTTGTAAATGTGAAACGGATGGAAGAAATGAGACCTCCTAGGAACGTAAATTTTCCATAGTACATTTTATTAGATTCTAAATCACATCAGCATGAAACAAGTTAAAGAAGAGGGAATCTTATCTTCTTCCATTATCTTAGTATGAACGAATCGGTGATTCATAGGGCAGTTAACAGATCGAATCCGCCGCTCATAGCACAGTTAGCAGTTCCTGTCGCACATAAGACTGTCGCAAACAGGACGACACCCTCTTACTTAACATTCCTCGATTATGCCCGTTAGCACGGATGATCAAGGAAAGTGAATGATTCTGAAAGTATTGATGGAATGGGAAAACATGACATATTTCAGTTTAACGTACCACGATTATGCCTGTTAGGTCAAGGGAGACGATGACTAAAGCAAGTGAATGATGATAGAATAATTGGTGGAATGACAACGTGGGAGGAAATGGAGTACCCCGAGAAAACCCATGGAGACGATATTGTCCACCACAAACTTACTTGCAGATGACCGAACCAGGGAGCCCATGCACCAGAGCTGCCGTGTCGTGACAAAACGCTGTAACTTTGGCGAAGAAGTTTTGCGAAAATGAGCCTTAAAGTTTTCATCCGAAAATGTGATCTGTATCGTGTAGAACCAGTGTAACTAGGCAATAATGGTCAACCAATCAATTTTTACCAAATTTAATCACACAACATGCATTTACGTAACATTACATGTAACCACGTGTTTCCAAAGTCAAGATACACTATTTCTACACGATACAGATCACATTTTCGGATGAAAACTTTAAGGCTCATTTTCGCAAAACTTCTTCGCCAAAGTTACAGCGTTTTGTCACGACACGGCAGAGAGGTAAGCGCTCTACCACTGAGCCACCGTGCTGAATGTGATGAGAGAAAACGGGAAAACCCACTGACACGATGTTATCCACTACAAATTTACGTGATCTGGAGTCGAAGAAGGGACCACTCTTTCCAAACGTTAAGCGCTCCACACTAAGCCGCCGCTATGACAGCTACAATACCCGATTGATGTTGGTAAGATCAAGGCTGCGACAGCTACTATAATACTCCATTGAGTGGCCTTGCTAGTGTACTTGCTAACACTCTTGCCTTCGGTGCGAGCGGTCCCGGCTTCGATTCCCGATGAGGGCAGTTGGTTGAAAAAGTGGGAAAAGATCTTTTTCAGGTCAGCCATCCTGAATATTTTCCTGGGTTTTCTTCATTCACACCAGGCAAATGCCGGGATGATACCTAACCTATAGGTCCCAGGCCGCTTCCTTCCTTCCCCAATCCTTTCGACCTTCCCTTTCCCCGAATAGTGAGCTCGCCGAGGGACGTCATCCCTCATACGAGACGGGCCAACATGGCCTTAGATGCCGAAAGCCCAGAAGTCTATATCCCAAATACTCTATCGAAGATATGAACACGTCCTGGCAAACATGTTTGCTTTTTAGTACCAGCTCCTGCAAATATTACCTTTCTTCAGAGAAATCCATAAATTTTACGTGATCCCCAAAATGAAAGTAGTATTATGAGGTATGTAGGTCTATATTCGACACAACTATTTAACTTTCTTCGGGAACCTGCTTCAAGTCCTGGAAACTGGTGCTCGATGTATTGTCACACAGAAATGGCATCCGATGAAGGAATCTACTATGATTACAGACTTTATTCTGAAAAATGTGGATATTGTCACACAGAAATGGCATCCGATGAAGGAATCTACTATGATTACAGACTTTATTCTGAAAAATCTGGATACTGAAGATGTAACACTAAACAGACAACTAACGCTTTGTATTCACACACTAAAATGGATTATCATCATATCACTCAATTATTCTTTCTTTCTTTCTTTCAACACAAATGCTAATAAAAAAAAAAAAAACAACTTCTACGAAAATTTTAATGTTCTCGTTATATACGAGTCTGATTTAATGAGCCTCTTCAGGTGCAGGAAGACCATATTTGAAATTGAACAGACGAGTCTAATTTTCTCTGGAAATGGCTACTTTTACAACAGGAACAAAACAAAAGGTGCACAAAACGGTAAGATGTGCTAATTGCTGGCAGACAGCTTCTTGTATTGAGTTAAAAGTGCATGAAAAACGTAACTCTGTGCTTGTATACCTATATGTATGTTCTATCTTAATGCAAAAGAAAATGATGATTGGGAGCCACACGCAATTCCAGCGTATAATGAACTATAAATGCTCATTAAACAGGAGCACTTTCTTTTGTTAGTAAACTCATTGTTAGTTTCCTTCTCCCCATTCTTGCATTGTCTCATTTTTCTTTGTTGCAAAATGAAAATTAAAAAAAAAAAAAAAAAATCTTCCTTCTGCCTGCAGGCAAAGTTTACCCAAGCAAATCTCCTCCGGGGTATAACTATTGTGACGGACAAATGACAAGAGGAATACAATGGGCCTTTGTACGTTGTTAAATCTATAAAGCATCTAAAAACAAGGACCCTCAGATAAGCTTCCTTGCTTGAACACACTGCGTAACTGCATGATTCAAAATGGGTAGTCGAGTAGTTATCCCATTCGTCTTTGGTCCATGTAGTCTCTAGTTCGATCCCTCAACGGGAACTCAGTATCCACCATCCTATGGAGTACAGAGAAGATGACCAGATGTGAACATGCTCAGGATGCTTATAGGTCCAATTTGAACCTTATTCATTCTCACTTGCAATACATTATACTCTGGCTAAAAGGCCAAAACGTGTTCTGAAGAGGACGCCCCCTGATGTCAGTGATGTGGAAGAAGGATGAGGACACGGTGACCTGAGATTAAAGTTGAAAACAAATTAAGTTAAATAAAGCTGATAATTGCTTACATATAGAGATGGGACGAAGTACTCTGAAACAACTCATATCAACTCCCTTATTAACGATGTTAAATACCTGCGTCATCTTTGCTTTCTTAGTTCATTGAATTATATGGGTCAAACCCATAGCAGCACTAGAAATGAAAAGAATTCTTTCAGTTTAACGTCCCACGGTTATGCCCTTTAGGCTAAGGGAGACGATGATTAGCGCAAGTGACTGATGATAGAAGAACTGATGGAATGAGAAAGTGGGAGGAAACGGGAGCACCCCGAGAAAAACCACAGATATGCACTTATTTGACCGGGGATTGAATCAGGGACCCCAGACACCAGAGGTAAGTGCTGTACCACTGAGCCACCGAGCCCCCTTGCCGCACTAAAATACTCGTGAGATCAGCGAAGTCAGGCAGTGTTGGACTTGGTTCGAGGAAAGATGGGTAAACCGTTCGTACTCACCAAATGGTGTTGGAATTATGTAGTCTACCCAACGTCGTGAGGAGAACTGGCAAGCTACTTGAAAGAAAAAGTACCAAACTCCGGTCTGGACTCTGGAAAGCCAGTATTAACGGTAAGGATAGCTGATGTGTTGGCTACAGCTCACTTCAAATGGATGAATGCCACAGACCGGCTGGTAGACCCTGGACCTTTAAGTTATTAAATAAATACTTTATTATTATTATTATTATTATTATTATTATTATTATTATTATTATTATTATTATTATTATTTCGTCATATGATGCAGAAATTTAGGGCACAACAATTACGCCATAAGCTATTGAAACTTATAAGCCGTGAGAAAATGCTTGAAACTATCTACTTCCATATTTAATCGCAATTGATGATTGCTAGCCTAATTTGTAATAATACAGTCATCGATCGTTTTAAGGGGGCAATAACGATCCGTTGTTGCCAATTGTCCGTAAGTTGAGATACTACGGTTTCAATGGCTAGTATCCACAACTCGATTACGAAAGAAAGAGGAAAAATACAGTACTGGTCTATTGATCACGTACATTGTAAATATACACAAATCACAAGGACAGTAGTATATATCGTAAGCGATCAACAGAACTCATTCACATTTTGATCAAATTTGGCAAGAAGGCAGACCTTGACTTGTATAGTAAGCATGAAACATATTTTACTGTACAAATCTCTGGTTCCCGAGTTATGGGCGTCCAAAATTGGAGATCGGCTTCATCAAATTTTCGAAGAAAAAATTATTAATTGCTATTTAGAACAAGAGTTCCGGGGGGAAAACATGTGCCAAACCTGTTAAAACATTAAGTAAATGGAATATGTATTTATAATAATAAAGACCTGCTAACATCACTGTATACAAAATCGAAAAACTGATACTCATTATAGGTTAAATTACACTGAAATTCAAAAAGTAAAAATCTAACACTGGACTGCGAATCGAGTCCGGTTCTCCGGGTTTTACGATGCATTTAATCACTATATGCTATATGTAGCTGGTTTGATGGAGAACAAGTTTAGCGTGAAATGGTTCACCGCTCCAGTTAGGAAAGTTACGCAAGAGTAGTCTCTGGGAGTTCAGACTCCGCTCTCTGAAAGACCCCCTTCTTCAGTGCATTTAGTCTAATTTAGTTTTTTTTTTTTTTTTTTTTTTTTTTTTTTTTTTTTTTTTTTACACATTTTAATGGGACCCGGACAAATCCGCCAAATGACAAATCCGCCAATTACCAAATCTGCCAATTACCAAATGCGCCAAACGCGAAAATGACCAAATGCGCCAATTGTGAAAATGGACAAATCAGCCAATGGACAAATCCGCCAATTACCAAATCTGCCAATTACCAAATCTGCCAATTACCAAATCTGCCAATAACCAAATCTGCCAATACCAAATCTGCCAAACGCGAAAATGACTAAATGCGCCAATGACGAGAATGGACAAATCTGCCAATTGACAAATCCGCCAATTACCAAATCTGCCAATTACCAAATCTGCCAAACGCGAAAATGACCATATGCGCCAACCGTGAAAATGGACAAATCAGCCAATTGACAAATCTGCCAATTACCAAATCTGCCAATGACCAAATCTGCCAATTACCAAATCTGCCAATGACCAAATCTGCCAATTACCAAATCTGCCAATTGACAAATCTGCCAAACGGAAAACACCGAACTCTGTTTGTATTATCATCAAATAACTGGATAGTCTAGTAAAAAGCATACAGAAAGGAAGTATTTATGAATATCAAGCAACAAACTAAAAGTAATTAATAGAAATTAATCAAATCATCGCCCAGATATTTGAGGATTTGAACGAGGTAACCATTTAAAATAACATTAACGTTTACTCAGTATATGTTAAAAAAAAAGTTGGTTATTTTATGAAGACCGGAGAGACATGATGTAAAAGTTCAATAAATCGTACATGCTCTAACGCAATGGGATAATTTGTTTGTTTTTATATGTTAATTTTGATGAATTTATAACTGTTAAAAATGAATGTTCTTGTTTTTGCTGGAGTGATTGCCCCCCTTTCTGCACTGAGGTTATATTTTTCGGATGCCCGACCTCTTGGACATTACACTATACTTGTTACAGTTGGCAATACTTCTTAAAATGACGTAGTTGCGAGAAATTTTTAAAACGATCGTTGTTTGTTTTCGTACTTTTGACACTTGACCAACAGTTTTTGGGAGTCGTGATTACTACATATTCTCCTAATTTCACGACTTTTAGCAGTATTGCCAACATTAACATTCATTATCACATCTCCTAAACCATGTACAATATCAAATTGCTATTACGTGTTGTTTGCCATGACTCCATTTTGGTGTTGTTTGCCACGGTATTGTTCTCTCTAGCTTATCTTATACCACAATCGTGAAGACTTATACAAAATCGACTTATAAGCTAAGGGTTGCCAGATGAGCATATTATAATGATCAAATCTATTATATTATAAACAGAATGCATACAATGCGAATTGTCCCAAGCACATTATTGGGTTACTACGCTATCAGCTGTTCACGCCACAGTTAAATTTATTCAAGGTGAGTTCAAGCACTCAATATAATAATTTGTTTGCTTAGAAACTCTCCAAGTGCATTTTCAAAATTGATATTGCCTACAATTTGTTTGTGTTCGACTGTGTAGCCAACGTTAAATCTAGGCATATCATCAGTACTAACAATAAGGGGGTATAGGAATCCCGATAAATGGGGACTCAAACCTTCTAGAGGGAGCGCGATACGCGAGATATATATATATGTATATTTCATAACCTTTCTAGAGATCAAGTTAAAATTAGATTTAAAAATCTGGATTTAGCGATCTTTTAAACACCTTTGGTGAAAGGAGAAAAATTTAGTCTATTGGTAATACAAAAATTTAGTGACTTATGTATAGTTACTGGGGTATTTTCAAGTCCACACAAAGAGCTCCCTAGTGGATGAGCGGTTAGCGTAGGGACCCAGGTTCGATTCTTGGCGGGAGCTTATTTGGTTCGGATTCCACGTTAAATTGTAGGTCCACGTCTCATATAGCCTCGATGATGAACGGGACGCTAAGACTGAAAATCAAATTTGTCCCACAGAGATTATTAAAATACAAGGGTCGGCAATCCCTCCATAGCTTTTCTGAAACAAGATGGAATGTACACGAATTGAAGTGGATTTGAGTTAAGCATCCCATTCAGCAGAAGACTATGAGCCTTGGGCCTACAACTTAACATAGTTTCCGATACACATGAGTTTCCGCCGGTAATCGAACCCGGGTCCCCCATACCAAAGGCGCGTACGCTATCCACATAGCCACAAGGGAGCCCTGTGTACGATTTAAGACTATAAAACCTATGGCAGAAGAAACGGGTAGGTTACATTTCTCTAAGTTACAACCATTAATTCTTCCGGACGTTTGAAGATAAAATCTAGATCAGATCAATGTAAGAAATTGAATCCTGCATTTGATACTGAACCACTCCGAGAAGAAATCAGAGAAGAACAATTTAAAATATTGGCTTTTTGATGTATTCGTACACAAGATCGTATCTCAGGTGGATTCTCGGTGTACAGAAATGAGATATATTTACTTGACTTTTCAAGCAATTCTCAGAGTAAACACTTTGGATGACAGTGTCACAATTAAGAAATTAATTACAATCTACTCTGATGACTTCAGTTGTAATTATGTTAAAGAGAAACAAGTATATAAGTCAGTCTCTGTGCAGCTACTTTCTCGGATCTTCACAATAAAAATTATAAATTGATGTTATATTTGTGTTTCCTGAACTTCTGAATTTCCTCGCGCGAAGTGGATTCTGTGGTGGACAAACACAGTGTGTCTGAGGTTTCTCGGGGTTCTTCTTCCTCCCATTTTCTTCATTACACTATTTTTCATTCATTCTTATCATTACCATATCCTTTAGCTTACACGGCATAAGGGTAGGACGCATCGGCGCAAATCTGTCTTCAACATTGGTTGGGACGAGTAAAACCGTTCTCATATATATATATATATATATATATATATATATATATATATATATATATATATATATATATATATATATATATATATATATATATATATATAAGCGATGTTCAAAATATTTATGAAGTTGAAAAACAATGCTGTGAAGAATCAGAGGAGCAGAATTGTCTTCAGTGGCGTATTTAGGAGGCTATCGGGCTCAATTCCCCCCCCCCCCCGAAATAAATTTGTTAGTTTTTCGCATTCCACGTACAACAATAATCCTTCTTACCATTTCTAAGAATGCAATTGACTTTCCATTTTCTTATGCTCTTTGTTCAGAAATAATACTGTATTTGTCAAATTTCATTCCATGTAAGAACTGCGTTCTTTTGTTCTTTCTTTCGTCCTTTCTATTTTTCTCTTTCTTTTTCTGGACGTTATTTTCTTTCATTTCGCCTATCATACTTTATCGACCGTTGTCAGTTGTGATTCAAGTCGGCCGTCATCAGTAACACCAAAACTAAGAGGAGTTGATAAGCGAAACTGGTGTTCCACACCAACATGCGCGGATATCAACATGACAGGACTTTAGTTATTATAATAAAGGAAAAAATATATCGTTTAGTTATTTTTAAAAGAAGGGAATATTTGAATTAAAGAAAATCAAACCGGGGGAATAATTAGTCAAGGAATTTAGGAAGGCCAAGAGGATGCTTCCTTTTTCTTGTATGAATAGAATAAAGGGTTAGATTCACTCATAAGTTTTTGTATCATATCATATATAGGATTTATCGGTCTGCAAGTCTTGCCACTATAACTTCAATTTATGCATAAATTAAAATATATTTAATTCTCAAACTCAGATGGGCAATTGCACTCCGACTTCCTTCCTTGTGTTGGGCATAGCCCCTCGAAACAAAATACTAAGTACGCCTTATTCTAGAGAAGGGAGATGAAACTGATATTACGGTAGATGAATCTGATCAACTGTTGTGGAGTATATTATATATTAGGCGATGTAGGTGAAGTAGTTGTACATATCAGTATTACAAATCACTGCCGTGAACACATTCTTAAATCTGAATACACGTATATTTATAATTGGTATATTTCTAATTAGGCATCCACAAAGATCATCGTTAAAATTGTTTTATAATAATATAATAATATAAATGACTTTCCCAAAACTATGAAGAAAGAATATCAATTATGTATGACGCAACAATACTGTTTGAGCAAAATGATGATAATCTCAATAACACTACATGTATCGTTACAGAAATCTGACGCATGTCATATACTCTTTAGTTAACAGATGTAACCTTAAGATTATGGAGAAAAATATTCCAGCAATTGAATTATTTTCTTTGCTTACGAATCATCCTCTCTCAAAAGTAAAATTGGTACACGGAAATACGTAGGAACAAACCATGGTTCGATTTAGCAGAGAAGAGAAAACAGGCAAAATTATGTTGGCTAAAAAATCCGAATGAAATAACTACACAAAATTTCGTCGATATCAGGCGGGAAACTTCCAAACAAAGAAACGCGATTTTTTGAAAGCTAAAATTTAAGAACTTGAAAATAATAGTAAAAATAAAAACATTCGAGACATGTATAAAGAGATCAACGGATTTAAGGAAGGCTATCAACCTCGTGCTTATACATTAAGGAAAGCTGATGGAACAGTTTTCACTGATACAGATAGCATTTTAAATAGATGGAAAGATTTCTTTGACGATTTGCTTAACACCCAGTCAAAAACAAATGTGCCTGGAGAAAGGGAGATACTCACCGCAGAACCGTATATTCCAGAACCCAACCGAATAGAAGTAGAAATCGCTATAAAGAAATTAAAGAAACACAAATCTCCGGGTGTAAACGAAATTCCGGCTGAGTTAATTTTAGCTGGAGGCGAAAAATTGTGGAACAAGATACACAAACTCATTCTCCTTATCTACAACAAGGAAGAATTGCCACAAGAGTGGAAAGAATCAATCATTGTTTCAATCCACAAGAAAGGCGACAAAACTGACTGTAATAATTATCGAGGCATCTCTCTTCTGTCAACATCCTATAAAATCCTTTCGAACATTCTATTAGCAAGATTGACTCCATACACAGATGAAATTATTGGAGATTATCAGTGTGGATTTAGAAGAAATCGATCAACTATCGACCAAATATTTACCATTCGCCAAATACTCGAAAAGAAGTGGGAATACAGTAGCCCGGTACATCAACTATTTATTGATTTTACAAAGGCGTACGACTAGGTTAGGAGAGAAACATTGTACAACGTTCTTACAGAATTTGGAATACCGGAAAAGTTAATTAGATCAATTATAGCATGTTTAAATAAATCCCAAAATAAAGTCCGGATAGGAAAATTTTTGGCCACGAGCTTTGACGTCGAGAATGGCCTGAAACAAGGAGATGCGTTGTCGCCATTATTATTCAACTTTGTCCTGGAATACGCTACAAGGAAAATCAAAGATAGCAACCAGGGCCTAGAGCTGAACGGTGTTCACCAGGTTATGCGTACGCTGATGATGTAAATTTAATAGATGATAGGAGAACAATAGAAAGAAATGCAGAGATCTTATTAAACGCTTGCAGGGACAAGGGTTTAGAAGTAAATGCAGAGAAAACTAAATACATGAAAGTGCGTCGGGACCGTAATACGGGAAATTATGAATGCGTTAAAATATTAAATAATACTTTTGATAGAGTGGATATTTTAAAATATCTAGGATCAATATTAACAGACAAAAATCTATTCACGAAGAAATTAAATGTCGACTAAAAACAGGAAATTCGTGTTATTATTCAGTTCAAAATATCTTGTCGTCGCGAATTCTGTTGAGGAATGGTCACTTACTCTGAGGTAAGAACATAGACGTAAAGTATCTGAGAACAAAATGCTCAGACGAATATTCGGACCCAAGAGGAATGGGAATGGGAAACTTCATAACGAGGAACTACGTAAATTATACTGCTTATCAAAGATAGTTAGGGTCATCAAGTCTGAGAGGCTTAGGTGGGCAGGACATATAGCCAGGATGGAAGAAAGTAGGAACGCTTTCAAAGTGTTAGCGGTAAGACAAATCGGAAAACGACTATTAGGAAGACCTAGGCGCAGATGGGAAGACAATATTAAGATGGCTCTCGTAAAAATAGGAATACAAAGTAGAAACTGGGTCCAGTTGGTTAAGGATAGAAGTCAGTGGAGAGCTTTTGTGAACGCAGCATTGAACCTCCGGGTTCCATAGGCTACAGAGGTAGTTAGCTTACGAAGCATGAGTAGATGCCTAGGCTAATAATACAAATAGATTAAATACGCATATACTGAAAAGATGGGTTCTACTGACATTGGATAGTCTATACTCTTCTCGTGCTAGGGCCTAGGGGAGAGGAGGAGATAAGATTTCATATCAGGTTACGTCACACACAGTTGCACGCCTTCATTTTCATTAAAAATGGAAAAGCCAAGAGAAACAAACTTCATTTCACTTTCCTTTGTGGCAGTCGGACACAAATCATCACACTTATCTGCAAAAAGCACTTTTCAAATCGGATTATTGGGAGAGTCTCTAGTTCCTATGTTGGGGGGGATATATCTCCCCATTTTCCCGGAATTTGTGCCCGTGCCTACAGCTGAGACAACTTTCCAGCATGAGGAGAGAGGCATATCCTCCTCTGGCATTTATTGCAATTTGTGCCCAAGTAGCGGAAGTGGAATTAATACATATTGATGAGACTATTAAACGCACTACAGCACGAAGTTCAGTTTGAAATACTACAGAATACGATTCTTTTTTAAAAAATGGAAAAGCCAAGAGAAATCAATTTCATCTTACATTCCTTTGTGGAAGTCGGACACAAATCATCACACTTTCCCAAAAAGAACTTTTTGTCAGATTATTGGGGGGACAGTCCCCCTCAGTTCGAAGATTGGAGGGGACATGTCCTCCTCGTCCCACCTGGGATTTGCGCCAGTGGTATTGCGTAATTGAAATTGAAAACAGAAAATTATACAACAGGAGATAATATTAAAACTCCGTTAGAAGAGAAAATGCAATTATATCAATTTATTAAGTTATTGTGATATTAATGATGTTCTGTGTTCATTTGTTTTGAGTTTAATGTCTCTTGTTTTGTTTAATGTCTCTTGTTTGATGTTTGTTTTGAGTCTCTTTCAACAGCGACTCTAATGAGACCTCTCTCGTCCCAAAGGCGAGAACATTTACCACTTGTTCCAGAGGATCAAAAACAGAGGTGCCTGGCAACCCTTCCTCTTACTCTAGATGTGTGTAAATTTTCACGATAATAAGATATGATAAGATCGGAATGCAAATACTTCGTGGCAAACAACTCGAAAATCGAGTCGTGGCAAACAACACCGTTGCAAACAACATGCCACCCAAATTGCTGTAAACGGCATTATGATTATTACATCTTTTGAAAATAATCTACGTAATTGATGTGATACTTATCTCAGCTCTTTTTCGAAACAAAGCCCTTTGCAAGAAGTCAAGTTCTGAATTCCTTGTAGTTTTTTTCTTCTGTTTGATAGAAATACATCATATGCTGACCATAGTATTCGATACTAATTTGCTTTCGATGTGCGATGCACCACCCGTCTCACTTGCGTCCTTACTGTTGTAGAGGCCTCCCAAATTGGGAAGTTTTTGGATTTTTGTGATACTATAGTATCCTTAGTTTGAAACACTGAACAATAAAAGTGGTATTGTTTGTTTTCGATTTGTATGTAGACTTAAAATTTGTAATAACTTAACGTAGTGCTATTTTAAAAAAATACAACTATGTGTTGAGTGTTGGCAACACTTTTCATCCGATGATATTAACCAATACCTGGCTAGGTGCCACACTTCCTACAGTTTCTTCATGCAAGGTTTCTCTTCCCTCCCTCTTCTCGTTTTTCTGTTATCAAGGTTGGACATTATAAATGACGTACCCTCTCTCTCTCTCTCTCTCTCTCTCTCTCTATATATATATATATATATATATATATATATATATATATATATATATATATATATATAATGGGCGAAATGGTGTCTAGTAGTAAACCGGAAGAAGACCCGCACGCTGAGAATTAGTCGACGATGTATGGAACCGCCCGGGTTAGCCACTTATGTCCTACCCGTACCTCCTAGTGGTGCAGACTGGTAACTTCCTGTCTACGGTGAAACTTACAGGTTTCCGTAATGATAGGAAGGCGAACAGGGAGGGCTATCACCAATATGCCTGACCGGCACGGTGATTATTGCCAAATACCTCCAACTTCTTTAAACAATCATCATAGGACACAGTAAGTCAAGACCCTCATTCTCTGGAAGCAGAAGTGTGTCTGGGCAAGGCAACGTTCAGAATCACATGCAGGTAGAGGGTGCTAAGAATCCCCGGAGTTACGGACTAGATTACCATTTAAAACTGACAATGGCTACATACAATTCAAGATCCCTGGCTTCAGAAACAAGATTCCAGGAGCTGGAAGAAGAGCTACAGAAAATCAACTGGGAGATCGTCGGATTGAGGGAAGTAAGAAGAAAGGGAGAAGAATTAAGCGAATTGAAGAACGGACACTTATTCTAATACAGAGGATCAGAATGTGGCAAGATCGGCGGAGTGGGATTTCTTATCAACGAAAAATTGAAAAACAAGGTCCTTGAGGTAGATAGTATATCTAGTCGAGTAGCAAGGCTTGTAGTCAAACTCTCCCAGAGATATACACTACAAGTGATTCAAGTGTATGCGCCTACCACAAGCCATTCAGAAGAGGAAGTGTATATCCAGTGGTACTTGTAGAAACCGGAACTTGAATAAAATGGAAATCTGTCTATAATTGAAACTCCTCAGAGTCCTTATCGCTGTTATTCCTTAGAGTAAAATTCGGAGCCATTGCCTACCGTTTTATACTAGCTAAAATGCTAGTCATTCGCACAGGATGACGAAGATTGTGAAAATATTTAAATCCCCCAACTTCCCATACAATGCTCATTTCAACGTTTGATTACCCGGTTTATCTCGACTGAATCTATTCTTTGTTCATGTTATACTCACCGTGACTTTTTATTTTTAACTTCTCCTCACTAATATCAGTCATTTTCGATTATTTGCATATGTCATCCCTCTGTGGCTCTCTTAGGGATGATAGGTGTGGAATACGCGACAAAACGTACTAGCGACAAAACGTACCACCGACAAAACGTACCACTTACCCTGAGGGCTCCTTGTGAAGGGTTTTCTAAAAACACTTTAAATAATGACAAGCGACAAAACGTACCACTTGCCTGGAGGGCTACTTGCGAAGAGTCTTCCAATCAACCATCAAATCAAATAATGTCAGGCGACAAAACGTACCACTTGATAGGACGGTATATAAGTATATATATATCGGCCAAAATAAGGTTAAAAGTTGAACAGATTGGTGCTGAGAAAAGTACCGATGCAAGACCAAGACTAAGACTAAGGCTAAGACTAAGACCATGCCTGCAAGATTCTCGCAACACCAAGACAGTACCTGCAAGATTCTTGCCAGACCAAGACCAGCAAGAATCTTGCATATGTAATATTTGAATATTTGCTGATTTCCATCACACTTTATCCAGACTTTGGACCAGAGACGGATAGGCATTATTAGAGGGGTACGGGCGCTTTCTTCCATAAGGGCCACCAGCATCTCAATGTCACAAATCAATTGCACAGTTTTCTTTCTACAGTATTAACAATTGACAATTAAAACCTGATATTCTTTCATCAGTATATTATTCTGAATTGTTCAAAAATATTATATGAAGTTCAAGGAGAACCTACCAAGCTTTTGGTTTGATATTTTCTGTAGAAGCAATTTTCTTAATTGTTATGACCAACTCTATATTCAAAGCACTTTTTGGATTAGGAAAATGACCAAACTTTTTCTGAAAAACAGTGTGTTTTCTACCATCTTGTTTCCGCAATAACTGTAAGACGCCTTTGTTAACATTTGACCTTCCAAATGTACATTCACTGATAAGACTCATGTATAAATATCGCACAGTCATTCAGCAGAACAATGACACAGAATCTATGCAATTTTTTGTCAGATCACATATGACATGGTTGAGTATATAAGCGTAACACCACACGTGTAACTGAGTTTCTTAGTAGTTAAGCAGTTAGCGTATGCGCCTTTTCGTGGGAGACCTGGGTTCGATTTCCGGCGGGAGCTCATGTGCTTCGGATTTTCCGTAAATCAGTATGTCCTTTCTCATATAGCCTCGCTGCTAAAAGGGCCGTTAAACTCAAAATCAACTGAATCACACGTGTAACTGATCATAGGTGAATTAAAAAAATCCGAATATTGTCCTTGCATGTTACTTGAGCCATCGGTTGAATTTCAAATACACTTCTTAATATCAAGGTTCAACTTCTGCAGAATTTCCAGCAGTAAACCGCAAAGACACTGGCCTGTGGTAGTTATGCATTTTACAATGATAACAATACTTTGTTTAACAACCATTTTAACAACATACCGTAAAACAACAGAGCACTGGCCTGAAACTACTATATCTTGAGTAGTGTCTAATAGAACAGAAAATATTGAAGCTTAAGAGACTTCTTTCGAAATATCTTCTGTGATAAGTATGCTGATAGCATTCAAAACATAATTCACCGTGTTTAGTAAAAGTTATGCGACCACTATCCTGCTTACTTCCTCGTATATGACTCTTCTCGGTGACCTTATCTAAATTACTTTTAAGCGGAAGAGCAAATTTGCTTAAGAAAGGAATAATATCCAAAAAGTTTCCATGATCTATAGCTGTGTCTTTCAGTTTATAAGCTGCTACATTTCCTCTGTAAATGATCCCCCTTTTACCAATGAGTTTCTGCACTTTGACTACTCGATACATTACCTGTCTGTTCTTCTCAACCTTATACTGCCGTTTTTTCACCTGCTCATGAGGAAGTAGTTTCTTAACATGAAATAGTACGTTTTGTCGCGGATTAAATATCCGAAATGTTTTAATTAGTCCATGACAGGTTGTAATTATATAAGTGGTACGTTTTGTCGTGGAATAAATATCAGAAATGCTTTAATTAATCCATGATAGGTTGTCACTTATGACAGATCGTCAAAAGTGGTACGTTTTGTCGCTGGTACGTTTTGTCGGGACACCGATAGGTGTATCTCACCCCTACAACATTTTTTCCTGGTTATAAATAATATGTGTATCAAGTTTCGTTAAAATTGCTCCGGGCGTTCCAGAGTTATGCTGGAACATATACACACATACACATAAGGCCTACATACCTTTATACATACGTCTTTATATATATATACAGTATATATATATATATATATATATATATATATATATATATATATATATATATATATATATATATATATATATATACAGTACATCCACGTTTATAGAGACTATCTGAGACCAAAGACAATCTGGAAAATCGAAAATCCGAATAATCCTGATAATATGGATAATAAGCAAAACAAATCCTGAGTCAATTCACTTCAACGTCTTGTGAGTAAAGCTTTCTAGAACTCGATAAGAAGCATTTTATGTACAGTATTACCATAATTTACTGTGAAATCTATACACGAACTGTACATTTAATCAAAACAAAAAAGGAAACGTTTGTCGTATTTATGGTTACGTTCTTGCTATCATAGTTAAAAATTATTATCTATGGGGACATTAAATTTTAAAAAGTTTCTTCAAATCTGGTTTGGATTATCCGGAGATTCGGGTGAACGAGGGCCGGATAAACGAGATTGTACTGTACATAGATTAAAAACATCAAACTTGTTAAGACGTTATATATATATATATATATATATATATATATATATATATATATATATATATATATATATATATATATAATAGGATGTATGTATTAGTATATGTATGTATGTTCGAGCATAACTCTCGAACGCCTGGAGCAATTTCAACCAAACTTGGTACACGTATTACTTCGAAACAAACACTATGGGCGAAAGATACCCCTTTCATCCCTAGGAGGGTCACAGGAGGATGATATGTAAAAAATAATGTATGTAGGTGTCTGTATGTATGTATATATTGTCTAGCACAACTCTGGAACGCCCGGAGCAATTTTAACGAAACTTGGTACACATATTACTTATAACCAGGAAAAAATGTTGTAGGGGTGAGATACCCTATCATTCACAAGAGGGTCACAGGGGGATGACTTATGCAAATAATCGAAAATGACTGGTATTAGTGTCGAATCCTTAGTTTTTGGGGTCACGGAGATGAATGGTGACAGGCCCGATAGCGTTTCAGTCCCAGTGGAGGTCAGATACCCTTACCATCCCTAAGGGGGTCAGTGGGGGAATGACGTACAAATACTCGAAAATTAGCGATATTTGTTTCGAATCCATGGTTTTCGGGGTTGTGGAGATGAATGGTGACTTCCGATGGCAATTCCGTCCAAATATGGCTAAGAAACCCCTATCAACCCTTCGGGGTCACATGGGGGATGACATGTATAGTCAGAATGAGCCGTGTAATCAATTATTGAAATGTATATTGTTAGGGTAGTTGGGAGTTCAAATATTTTTATAAACTTGATCTCCCCGTTCGAAGGACGGGCATTTCAGCTAGTTTAACCAATAAAATACAAACCAGAGACATACACAAGCGATAAGTTCTGGTGGTCCGGACTCCCCTCTTCCCCAACAAAAAAATTGTTTTCTGTAAATTTAGTCTAATTTTAGGGGCGATTTTACAAATTTTAAAATTCTTTATCCTGAAATTGAAATTGGATCCCCGCTCTAGAAAGAAATTGCTGCGTATGCGCCTGATACAAACAATAGAGGGAAAGTGGGTTTGGATTGATTGTAACTACCGTTTTAAGAGTGATTCGTGCAATTAAATAGTGATATTCATTGGTGAAGTTCAATTAAGGTGACAATCATGTTCTCCCCTGCATCGATCGGCATCAGAGTGGATAAATTTCGAAATAAATTCCAGCGAAAAATTCTATGGGTACTGAACGCCAATCTAAAATCCTCTATAAATCTTTGATCCTTGAAGCATCTATCGAATTAGTTAATTATTAGTGTTTAGCGTTTCTTTCCAGCACCGAGACTATATATAACTTGGACCTACAGTTTGAGATGGGATCCGAACCACCACAATGCGCTTAAACTTAAAATTTCTCCCACTGGGAATCGAACCCGGGACTTCCTGCGTGGCAGACATCACCTAGGCACTAGACCTGTCTGAAATCCAGTGTCATGTGTAATTATAATCTGCGCTTATCCTAGACACTTTTGTCTGATTATCAAATGAAAACCGCCGGTTAAGTTATTTTAATTGTTAGCTCTTAATTAACATCTTTCTATGTACTATTCCTTATGTGTTTTCGTTTTCTTAATAGCATAATGTTTACAGCACCTGTATTTAAAAGCATGGCTTTAGATCGATCTATCCTGTTCAAACAACTTGAGTACGTTGGAAAATAACCACCCGTTCAAACAACTAGAAAGAGGAAACTGGAAAGCGACCGCTACTTTTTCTTCTTTTCTTTACGCACGTATTTTTACGCTAGGTGTAAGGGCCAAAATGCGGATAGACATTTCGGTCGGAAATTTACGGACGTAAAATACGCACGGGAAAACACGTTAGTATTTGCCTAGCTTTATTGTGCAAATGTATGTTGATGTGGAAGTGCTTTGTAAATTCGGTTTATTGTGTGAGATTCTGACAAATCAAGCGTGAAGTAATGTAAATTGTGGTCTAGAAAGGAAAAACGAAGTGCAAGAAAGAGGGAATAGTAAAATGTTAAACGAGAAATTGTCAACTTCCAAAACATTTCAGATGGAACAACCACAGAATTGATGTTTTTGCGTGTGTTTGCGCTCAATAGAAGAGTATACTCTTCACCGTGGAGTATACTTAGCGCCCGCATATAATTTCGTATACTTAGCGCCCAGAAAGTATTTGATGCTTATCAGTGTGCTAGGGTTGACCAAAGTGAGAACTAGTTTATATGTATAAATGTAATTTCGTACTTCTCTCCTCACCCCTCTCTTTTGACGCCTAAAGAACAAGGATTTTTCACTTGAAAGATCCTGCTATTCTTGCTGCACAATTGTCATGTCACTTGTAAAACCCCTTAGGCAAGTTGAAAGAAATGTGTTCTTTTCTTCCTCTTCTGTTCACAACCGTCTCAGCTCTAAAACTGAATTTTCATGTACATCTGTAATTACGTACAATTTAATTACGACTTAAGGGCATTACCATATCCCCAATGAGATTTTCATATATGGATGTGAATTCATGTGCCAGTATTATTTTAAAATTTATATA
Organism: Thermobia domestica; assembly: GCF_964235325.1. Lineage (NCBI taxonomy): Eukaryota > Metazoa > Arthropoda > Insecta > Zygentoma > Lepismatidae > Thermobia > Thermobia domestica. The sequence continues at coordinate 41,924,888 of NC_137460.1, forward strand.
GTTTTAAATAATAATAATTACACGCACCTTAATGCAAATACTACTGCCTGGAAAACAACAAGTATTTATGCACATTGCATAACTTCATTTCCTATCATAAATACAGGGTGTCAAAAAATTCAACTGCTAAAATTTGCTGATTAATTTTTATATCAAATGAAAATAAAACGTTCTAATAAACATGTTATAAAACGACTCCTTTCAGTGTTATAAGCCGCCCTGAAAGCAATTAGTCACATTTTAAACCCTAGTTTGAAAATAATGGAACATATCGCAAGTAATTAAAGAAATTTGGCAAGAACTAGTTAATTCTTCTATCTAAATATCCACACAAGAATACACTTTTAACCCTAGGACTACCAGATGGGTCCATTGCACTCGTACGCATACTTTCTTTAATAATTACTAAGGCTCAGTAAGTATTGAGATTCTATGGCATTTCCCTGGTTGTGTTCTTGTATTATATTATTTAAGTATTTTTTCATTTCATTGAGTCAAGGATAGCTTTTAAAATTTATAGCATTGGGTACCGAGTAGGTCCATTAAACTCGAGCCTTAATGAAGAAATATGAGGATAGATTCAGTATAGATTGAGATTGTGGCTCGTAGCGGAGTTAACGTTCTGATAATCTTCTAACTGTCCCAATGAAGTCAGATATAACATATTGCAACTTTATGTGTTATGTAGTTCGATTGATTTAATTATTTGCAATTTTGCTTATTTTAGTAGCAGCTTTTCTTTATTCATTCACTTATATAAGTCCCTTGTCGGAAGCATAATAGTTGCTTTTGTCTATCAAACTGTATTAATTTTTCCACTGTATGCAGTTGCGTATCCAGGGGGTGTTTCCGGGGATCTGGACTCCCAAGCCCCAAAATTTGTAAAAGTTGCTAGAATAAAACCTAAATTTGCGCTTTCAGTCTCCACATTGACAAAAAAGAGTTTTCCGGAGTAGGACACTGACCCTCCGAATAGAAATTCTGGCTTTGCCACTGATTGTATGTAAAGTTTTGTTTATTGTTAGTGTGTTTTGATCATTTGTGGTGGTACACTAACAGATCACTAACAATACACGTCACTATTGATGGTAGAGGAGGGATATTTTTGGTAAATCAATAAACGATGAAGAAATTAATTCCCGACAGACGATAAGATATTAACAGACTTCTATGCAAATGTAACTGAAGTTTCTTGTTCAGGTACCGCTATTGAAATGAGACGTTGAGTAGTTTTCTTATCCAGAGGATGGGTTAGAAGTTTGAAGCGTAGCACCTATAGCTAATGCAAAAAGCACGTGTTAATGCAAAAAGCAAAACTCCGAAGAAAAGCGATCCTACAAGGGCTGTCTTATGTTTTGATGACAACATCGGCGCTATTAGAATACCTGATGACGAACTGTTATTAATTCGTGAAGTTGCAGATTCTTCACACACACTGCAACATAATTTTATTCTTACATATAATATGACTGTAGACGAACGACTTTTCATTTATTGGGTGTGCTCTCTCTTTTGACAATATATACCCAGTAAGATCAGCTATTTTACAATTGCAAAACTCAATGCACAACTATCCTGAAGTGGTCACTTCTAGAGCGGAGGAAAAACTCAAAGTTATCCTATATTAAAGCACAACAAAATCAGACGTTCACACTAACAATCATATGCCTCGCTGTTACACCACGAAACAATGAATAAAATGGCCTATGACAGTATTTTACATAACTGATGTAAATGGACTCAACACTTATGGTATTGTGTCTTCAAATCGTAATTTCAAACGAAAAACGTTAAAAAGTTTGAAATACCGTAAATTCTTCATTTCGTCTGGTTAGCAGTTCGCCAACGTTGAGAAGATAACACAGAGAATAGAAGCTTCCCAGCATACTGAAGAGGAACAGCCTAAGAAAGTCTCTCCAGCAAAGAGGGAGCACAAAACAAGAACTTTCTGCCGCAAATGCAAGCTACATGAATGTACTGACATGTAACATTTTTCAAGTGTAACACTGCGATTTTGATAAAATTTGGCAGGTAGATATTACACATGAAATAAACGAATACATGTTTCTTCTTTTCGGGGGAAAACTGTTTTAAGGGGTAAAAGTCCCCACCCAAAATTTGGAGAAATTTGAGGCCCGAGAGACGAGAAGAAGAAGTTATCGAAAGTGAATGAAATTGTGCGCAGATATTATGGCATGTATTCGTCTATTTCATGTGTAGTATCTAACTGCTAAATTTTATCAAAATCGGAGTGTTACACTTGGGAAGTGTTACATGTGAGAACAGCAGAATTGTATGAGAAGAGTCTTTGGGAAATTATACTGTAACTCGTTACATTCCAATAAAACAATTACCTGTGACTAATCAATTTTTAAAAATTGTTACGCAGAAATAAGATTCCTTCTTGCAAATTTCAATATTATATTTCTGAACAGTGTTTTACTTCATTGTAAAACCTTTGTATTTAGTTTTACGTCCCTTGGTTTTACCAGATAGGCTAAGGAAGACATGAATTTACTGATTATAGTGGAATCCGAACCACTTTGGTCATTCAATGCTCTCCCACCAGGAATCGAACCTTGAAGCTCATACGCCAAAGGCTTGCGTGCTTGCCACTAGACCAGCGGGTAGGGATAAAACAAACAAATATTGGAATGTGTAAATTAAATTCACAACCAGACGTGGCTAGTGAGAGAAGTCGTAAGCCAAAGCGTTCCAGACAAGTCACACGAACACGAAGTACATACTGCAGCAGTTGGGATTGGCGAATGTTTACAGGGAGAATGGGAAAGTCCGATTTCTATGGAATGGTGGACGGATTTGTTTTCCTTCTCTCTGACAAGGGTCAGAAGGGATGGATTGCTTACAGCAAATCGTACCAGAAGAAACTGAAGAATTCCTAATTTATTTTGATCAACATTACGTATCAGATAGTCTCTGGAGTATGCGACTTTCATCTTATGGTGATCTTACGATTCAATTTCTTTGCTAGCCTCTTTTGTTTCCTCGCAACTTACCCGTTCATATACCAACATTACAGAAAGAGACACGAACGAGTAAATTGACAGAAGCTTCGAATTTGAAATTCCAAAAGGCTGAACCTGTCCTCCTTCCTTGTGGATGGACATTGCAAAAGGATGAGGCCATGGTTTCAACTGCATCAAACAGGAGTAGCGAGATGAATTACCAAAGAAGAGGGTAAAATGGAAGACGACTGGCCTTCAAAGACTAAAATCAACTCAACTCAATTTATTCCGTTATGAGTATTTCAAGTTTGAAGTTACTGACGAAGTGCCTGTGGTGCATCATCATGTAAGTAGCCTACTATGAGAGGGATACACTTTACACAAAAGCTCTTTCAATTTTCAAATTTAAAAGTAGTAGAAGAAATAATAAAGAAAACGGACTTGAACCATATAAATATTGTTACTTGACTATTTCAACAAAAACGAAGTTGCAACTGTGCTGACGACCTCTACGGGGATGGAGATTTCACAAGTTTGGTTGGACCTCGCATAGAATTTTGTCCATATTACAAGTAACGTTTGTCCTCTTGACCTGATTTACAGCCGTGAATTTTAAAATCGAAAGTTATAACAGAAAAAGTTCTTTTACAACTATAAATTTTGGTATTTATTTTTTATACGATCTTGTACTTGGTGAGAAATTCTAGTTTGTAATTGTGAAAGTTGTGAATATTTGAAAGAATGTGAAGAAATATTTTCATAGCCTTGTAAAATATAAAGTAAATATTTTAAGTAAACACTTTTGTAATTTTCTTTAAAAAGATTCTAAAGTGACGGCTTATATTTTGATGTCCCTATTCAAATTACCCGTTCCGAAAACAGGTTCGTATTCATTTTAACCAATTTGAAAATACTTATTACCAAGACTTTTTAATTAACTTGATTGTTATTACCTACGATTACAACTAGCTATCATGTTCGAAAAAGTGTATGTGTCACCTTACGAAAAGACAAGGAAACTGCTAGTTCACTACTGCCAGGACAATGAATTAAAAGCTGTCACTGATTATTGGCAACGAAAGATACAGTTGTTAGTGCAACATTTTTTTTTTTTATAAACTAAACTTGTATTCGAGCATCTCATTTTATTTGGTTCGATGTGATTTATCGATTTATACATATATAATGTGTTTGACAATGTTATTTTTAAAGGAAGAAAATCAATCAACAGTGTGGACTATATCTCATTAACTGAGTAATGTAGTCTTAGAATTGGTGTAATAAAGATCTTAATGACAGCGACGACGACTTCTGTATAATTTTGGGGAGGTATTGAAATATGTGTATATCCTTGTCACAAATTCGAATAAAGATATCTACATTCAGGGAGGCCAATCTCCAAGATCAGTGTGCATGGTTAATGATGATGTAATTCAATTTCACTTTTATATCAGTAAGTAGCTGTAACAGAGCATCAATGTTCATATCTACGAATACGATATTTTACTACGTGTTCTAGAAAAGTTTACATGGGTTTTTACACGCATGTATAACATTTTGTTTACCTCAATATTATCAATGGAATGATATATGTCTCGTCATTGGAAGACTGTTAGAACTACGCGTTTCATTCTTGGAAATATGTGTGTCAGTGTTAAGAGGAAATCAAGTAACAAAAGGTACAATCCGATTGTTAACAGTTAATATTTTTCACTTTAGAAATCTGTAATCAGGATCACAAAATTATTACAAAATCACTAAGCATACAAGTTACAAAACACCAGTTACTAATGTGTATTTACTAATAGATGCGAAGTGAACTCAATTATACTAATTTTCCTTTTATATGAACTAATCTTGGATCATATTCAATCCACTTTAAACGTATTAACTACATAAAGAGAAACTTACTCTGAAAATTATTTGTTGGCTATCGAATAATTACAACAAACATTAGTCTTTTCGGGTTCGATTCCTAGTAAGAGGGCATTAAAATTCAAACGCGTTACTTCACGTCTCATATAACCTATGTACAGCAATGGGATACTAAACTCCAACAACCAACATCAGTAAACATTCATTTTGAAACATAATTGCGAATTAATTAAAGTAGAACACATCAAAATTAAAATACCCTTTTCCGCTTTCTTTCATCAATAATTCTTCTTCTTTTTCGTAATATTGTAGGATGATGATTGAAGAATACATCTAAAATAAAATGATAGTTCGGTGACTTATCTGTTGGCAGATTTGTCCATTGGCAGATTTGGTAATTGGCGGATTTGGTAATTGGCAGATTTGGTAATTGGCGGATTTGTCAATTGGCAGATTTGTCCATTGGCAGATTTGTCCATTGGCAGATCTGTCCATTCTCACGATTGGCGCATTTGGTCATTTTCGCGATTGGCGCATTTGGTAATTGGCAGATTTGTCAATTGGCAGATTTGTCAATTGGCTGATTTGTCCATTTTCACAATTGGCGCATTTGGTCATTTTCGCGTTTGGCGCATTTGGTAATTGGCAGATTTGGTAATTGGCAGATTTGTCCTTTTTCACAATTGGCGCATTTGGTCATTTTCGCGTTTGGCACATTTGGTAATTGGCAGATTTGGTAATTGGCAGATTTGTCAATTGGCAGATTTGTCCATTGGCGGATTTGTCCATTGGCAGATTTGTCCATTTTCACGATTGGCGCATTTGGTAATTGGCAGATTTGTCCTAGGCCCATTTTAATATAATTTATGCTCGTATTAAATTTGGACCCCTTCTGTAATAAATTTCTTCGTACGTGCATGGACCCAGTCCCATATTTCTCATAACCTACATCAAATTCAATCATTTAGCATATTATCACATGATAAAGTTATATCGCAATTCCTGGCTGCAAATAGCATATAACAAAGCTCATACCACTCTAATTCAAAATATTTCATTTATTCTACAGCGTTATTCTTGTTAAATTTTAGTTGTCTTTTATTTTACATTAATTTAACTACATCTGAAATTTAAAAAAAAAAAATACTTGTAGTTTTAGTGTATGTATATTTGAAGACTGAGAATACTGATGAGGAACTATGAAGATGATTGGGTTCCCTTTCTCACTTCCGCCGGCCCTGCTTCAATTCCACCTGCTTCTTTACCTCCTATAAATGAGACTGTGACGTGTGTATAGAGAGAAAAGCCACAATCTCTCGTATTTACGGATTTTTTTTTTTAAAAAAAGGAAAGGAGGGGAAAGTGATTCTCGCATACATTCTCGTCGGCATTCTAACGTCGCCGCTCAATGTAAACTTGGAAACGAGGAATATTTACGCCTGTAAAGCGCCATTACATCTTCTCCACGCCCTGAAATGTGACACCAGGATTAAAGCTGTATCCTGTCAGCATTTAGGAGTAACTTGTTCCCGGTGCTGACGTCCCTGGCAAAGCACCAAGGCTTCATCAACGTCGAAGGCAAAAGCGACTTTCGAAGGTAACAAATGATCCTCCAAGAACACCGGGAAGAACAACATCCGCGAAGGTGAGAACATGGTTAAGTATTGTTGGGCCTTGGCCAAACATTTGTTCTGCAACCCATGTTTCCATGCTGAATCACTAGCTATTTTACCCTTGGGAGGCGATGCATATGTTACACTCTGTCATAATGTAATTCATCTTTATAGGCTGGCTTTTCGCATACCATTTCATTTGCATACGTGGTACGAAAGGTAGTGGTGTAACGACAAATTACGGAAAGGCAAATATGTAACGGAATCTTTTGGTCTCTCTACTGGTGATGAGATTATATAATCGTCATCATTATTACTGACAGATTACTTTCCATTAGTGTTACTCATGACACGAGACGAGACGAATAAAGTTCTCCTGTTCCATCTCGTGCAGTAAGATGACCAGAGGTACTGATTTTCGCAGTACAGTACTGTTTTTCAAAGAGCTGTCCTACGTGTTGCGAACACGCCTAGAAAATTGAGAAATGTCCTTTTTCAAAATGACCTGCGAAATGTCCTAAGTTAACCTATTTCATATTTAATTCTTTATTTACAACATTCTGAATCGTAGGCACTCTTTTTCTGAATGATGAACTGCTGTGATTTTTTTTAACACTCCTCAAAAGATTAGGAAGAAGAACAATCAACAAACCATTGTTTTACTGAGAAGGGCTTGTTGATATATGGGTAAGGTAGGAAAGGTTTCTTTTTCATCTTGTAACAGTGATGCTAACCAAGTTAAGTAGAAGGGGGCGCGGTGGCTCAGTGGTAGAGCGTTCACCTCCGGTGCTTGGGGTCCCTAATTCGATCCCAGCTCGTGCCGTGTGGACTTTGTGGTGGACAAACACCGTGCTCGTAAGTTTTCTCTGGGTTCTCCCGTTTCCTCTCACTTTCTTCATACCACCATTTCACTCATCTCTCATAATCACCGTCTCCTTTAGCCTAACCGGCATAACCGTGGGACGTAAAACTAAAGATTTCATTTCATTTTCATTTTCCAAGTTAAGTAGAAGTGCCAATCTAAATTTCCTCTCATTCCTTAAAATAATACCACGCTCCGAAAATCTACAAATAAAATATTTAGCCCAACACGAAGTTTCACTGTACGTTCATAAAAATAATGTAATTCATCAAAGCATTTGGAGTTGAGTTGAATTCCTTCAATACATTTTATTCAGTACTTTTCTTTTTAACAAAAATGAATGGTTGACTTAAGTTAAACGTTAAATGAAATAGGAGTACGAGTTTTGCCGATGCAGTAAACTATCATGTACTATTATACTTGTGTCCTACTTTTCGCTTGTCAGAATCTGGTCACCCTATCGTGCAGGGACACCGTATAGTCTAGTGATTATAGCGTTAGACACATGTCCGCGTCGTCCCGGGTTCTATTTCCGACCGGTGTTTCCCCAATTTTCGGTGTTCATTTAGTGTCGTGAGGCAAACTGGGGAGTCACGTGAATAAAAGACGCGAGCTCCTGATACGCCGGTTAGCGATGGAGCGACGCAGCGGGTGACCACGTGTTCGTTGCTAGACTGAACTTAGTTCAACCGGTCACAAACAGATGGCGTGGAAGCGTCTCAGGCCCACAAAGGGCTGTTACGCCAGGCGGTTTTTTGTCCTTTCTCGTACATTTTGTAAAACATCTCGTCTCGATTCTCGTAGAATTCTCTCTCGTCTCTTTTTGTAAATCTATGTACAAAATTTATGCCCTTACTTTTTTCTTCATTTCATCTAGAAGTAACCAGAATTCTTTCGCGTCACGAGTGATCCACGAAGGGTGTGATGTAACAACATTTAAACCATGTTTATTGTTGATGAATATCGTGTAATGACTTGTGTATCTTATAACGTTGATAAATAATCTTCATCGCGTTCGTACACTCACTTTATCAACTTTTCGAGACGATACACCATTCCTCCTCTTGTGAACAACAGCAATTTCCACAAATTTAGAAGCGGTGCACTACAACTCTTTGTTAAGAAATAACTACTCTGTCTCTTCACCAATTGATGTACGAGGGCTGATAAATAAAGCATGATCATAAATGAATAAAACATAATTACCTGTACTAATCCTCCAAAAGTTGATGCTCTTTTTCAAAATAGTCCCCATTACATGCAATGCACTTGCCCCAATGTTTTTGCCAGTCATCAAAAACATGTTGGAAGCCATTTTTGGACAGATCCTTCAAAATCGCCTCCGCATCTTTCACCACTGGCCTTGAAGTTGCGAAACGCCGTCCCCGGAGATGTTTCTTCAAAGTTAGAAAAAGAAATAAATCACGAGGGGCTAAATAAGGGCTATATGGACGATGGGGTGCACACGGAACGTTGATTTTTGCAAGATAGTTAATAACAAACAACATTGGCAATATGAGGCCTGGAGTTATCATGGTGTAGCATCCATCCCGTTTCTTTCAAATGTGGTCGTTTCCGATGAATGTAACCTGGGAGGGTTTTCAATACACCCTTATAATATACACTCCCGTGACAGTTGTATGTGGTGGAACATGTTGGTACACCATGTCTCGAATATCGAAAAATGAAATGACCGTAACTTTGTCAGCAGAAGCAATCATTCTCGCTTTCTTGGGTTATGAAGGAGACTGCCACACAGAATTCTCCTGCTTGAACTCAGGGTCATAATGATGAAAGAAAATTTCATTGCACTGTACTGTTCTTCCCGTGTCTTCCAATGTTACCTTATGCGAAACTGAAACTACGTGTGCTTGAACGGCTGCCAAGGTCACAATCCTGATGTCATGGCCTTCAAACTTGCTCGATCTGTTCGTCACTTCTCCCACTACACAGATGTGTTTCGCTTTCTGTGCCTTGCTGTTGAATTCAACTCATAAACATTGATGATCAGTCCTTATTGATCAGTCTACGTACTTCTCTTTTATCTTCTAGATTACATCCGTAGCTATATGGTTAGTGTACGCGTCTTTGGTGCGAAGATCAAGGTTCGATTTCCGATGGAAGCTAATGCAGTTCAGATTCCACGTTAAGCTTGGTTGACTTCAAGGTTTGCGTCCTTTTTAGCAGCGAGGCTACTTGAGACGTGAATCTACAGCTTAACGTGGGATTGGAACCACATGAGGTTTGTTGCGTTTTATCACACACTTGGAGAATCAGGATTCATATAAACTATATTGGATCACTGTGCTGATAGAGGGAAAGGCAGAGGGAAAACCAGGAAGAGGAAGACCAAGGACAGAATATCTAGATACAGTTACGAAGAAGAGGCCTTATCAAAGTATAAAACAGCTCTCCCAAGCGAGAGAAAAATTTTAAAATTTCCATGTTGGCCACCAACCTGTGGTTGAGGTAAACAAGATCTTTCAGACTTAAAAGCAGAACACATATACACACTTGAATTGGTGCCATAATCACCGCGCATACTTACATGTAATACTTCTAGTATTTCATTAAACATACTCGATTGCAACATTATCAGATAACCTGAATTCTTTCCATAGGTACAAGGGCATATGATATTCATGCCACTAGGTACGAGGCCATTCATTTAATACCTTGCTATAATATATAGGGTGAACCTGAAAGATGTGCACAAACTCCCGGAAGATGATTCGTGACATCAAAAGAAGACAAAAAAAAGTCATCTTGCATGTTGTCGAATTCCGCGTCGTGTACAAGTGACAATGATGTCAACTTGAAATAGACAATCGGATCCTGACAATTGAAACGGAACAGAAAGATTGCACAAACTTTCAAGTCCGCGCAACTGTTTAATCTACCATTTTGCTTATGTTCACAGCCATATTTAGCTAATTTTGATGTCACGAATCACTTTCCGCAGTTTGTGATATATTTTCTGTTCCGTTTCAGGATTCGATTGTCGAGTCCAAGTTGGCACCCTTGTCACTCCTACACGACGCGGAAATCTACAACATGCAAGAGGACTTTTTGTCTTCTTTTGATGTCATGAATCACTTCCCACAGTTCGTGCATACCTTTCCATTCTGTTTCAATTGTCAGGATTCGATTGTCGATTACAAGCTGACACACCTGTCACTCGTACACGACGCGGAATTCGACGACATGCAACAGAAATTTTTGTCTCCTTTTGATGTCAAGAATAATCTCCCGGAGTTGGTTGCACATCTTTCAGGTTCACCCTGTATTTTAATAATAAAAATGTCCAAAATACTTCATCGCTGATACAGAGGGCGAAATTCTCGCAAGGAAGATGGTATTTGGCTGGCAGGAAAATTATATTTGAGTACTTATAATGTATGCCAGTTGAGCTTGGAGTCTTTTCTTACAATGATTTATTAGATTATTTTAGCCACGAAGATTGTAAATATGGAGGAGTACGTCTAATATTACAGTAGAGAACTTCTCAATCTAATCCCTATCACAACCCCACTTTATCATATCCTCTTGCCAGCTACTCCCTTAAAATTTCTGGTTTATAAATAAGCTTGTGTGGGATTTTTAATATACCCATTGTGGAGATCTGACGATATCCATTGAGTTCTATAATAGTAGGATCCATTTCTGGTATATGGTGGATACAGTAACTTCTCTAAAAGCGATTGGATTAAAACCAAATTTGGTCAGTTCCTTCATATTACAAATATCGAATCCGATCCATCATACTGTTTCAAAATGGAGATTGAAAACTTTAAAACTTCATAACTCCCTTAATTTTGAGTGATAACAAAAAAAAAGTTATTTCTAATTTGGTAAAAAAAAAAAAAAAAAAACGGACATTTGTTTTTAAAAAAGTTGAGTATTTTAAATGACTTTATAATATGCGTCACGAAGATTGATCCGAACATTGCCGCGCTAGTAAAATCACACCATGCTCAGGTATCTCATCAGCTTTCAATTTTAATTGTATTTCAATATGCAGGTTTTGTTGAATTTGTATATATCTGGTATTTCAATATGCAGTTCTCATTAGTTTCATATCGTATCTCTTTCATTTACATTGATTTTTAAACTTTGCACCTATTGAAAATGTTTAATAGATCTTTTTTTTTTCTTTTTGTTGATCTTAACAGTATATATAAAAATAAAAATATGCCTATCAACCCGGAATAGAGTCTAATTTTACTTATCTCTTCCGATTATCTTTGCGACCCCAGGTTGAGAAACCTTGCAGTAGAGAAGTTTGAAATTATTAGAACGTTACCTTAAAGGTTGGCTTAAAGGGACAAGTTTTGCCGATAGATGGCACTACAGTCTTCGTATCTCTCCTATATATTTTTTTACCTTTCACGAAAATTCACGATTTCTCTTACAAATTTCAACCTAGAGACTTAAAATGGTTAGAAAAGGAACTTCATAATCTATCGAAGGCAAGAATCCGTGCCGATTTTTTATTTAGAATTTTGTTCATTGTTGAAATTGCTTGATTGTTGAAATAGTTATCTAAATCTTTAACAATGGAACTGTTTCAACAATAAAGAAAATCTTAAATAAAAAATCGGCACAGATTGTTCCCTTTGATAGGTTATGAAGTTCCTTGTCTAAAAATTTGAACTCTCTAGGTTGAAATTTGTAAAAGAAATTGTAAATTTTCGTGAAAGGTAAAAAGTACATGGGAGAGATACGAAAATTGTAGTGACATCTATCAGCAAAACTTGTCCCTTTACACTAACCTTAATTGTATTCACTTACACACATCATCCAATCTCACGATATGTGGATGGTTCAAGGTTTTATCTTATTTAAACAAAACTTTTGTCACCCCCTGTATAACTCTGCACAAAAAAGAATATACATTGGTGCAAGATGACTAGTATATTTATTTTGCAAAAGGGGCACCATACCTCGTCATTAGAAGTTCGTTTACGATTTCTGGTTAAACAGTAAAACTACAAACTTTTGTGATAACTTGTCTGTTAAGTCTGCCTACCTTATACATTCGGATTTGTGCAAACGGGGACGGAAAACGTATAAAATTAAACGACCCTTATTTTGAGGTTTGAGGTCCCCCTGCTTTAATACAGCACTGAAGCACATACTGTGCAATAACAGAAAATAATGTTTTAATTCTAACGGAAGCAACAATCGAACAGCTAATAAAGAACACAGAGGGAAACCGTGAAGATCCCTTCAGCCGCTGTTCGTCCTCTATAAAGACCCATCCCTCCTGTCTCCTTATAACCAGAATAAACGAGTATCGCAGGAAATGATTGTTTCTGTAGTTTCTCTGCTTCTGTCTTCGGTTGGTGGAAGGAAAGGAAATCTGTAAGGCGTCAGCTGGCGGAGCTTCTTGCCCATGCTAAAATCTTCACCGAAAACTGTTTCTTCCTTCTTTCGATGCCAACCAAGTTTCGAATTACCAAAAGTTGGTTCTTCTCCTCTCCTCTCTCTCTCTCTCCTTTTGCTTCTTCCCATTCTCGAAACTCAATACTTGACTCAAAGACTCAGCAACACAGTCAATATCGCATCCGCACACAACCAATACAAAAGCAGTGATGCTACACAGTTGTTGTTGTATTTTACATCAAAATTTCCCCTTGGAAATGATTGAAAATTCCCTTTTCCACGTCTTCTTGTTCTCCGTTTAATTCGCTTGATGCACATTGGCATACTACTTTCTCGCTATTTTGGCCGTTCCAATACGACTCAAATTGTTCTTTATACGAGGGATGTTCGAAAAAAAAAGGTTACAAGGCATAAAACGTTTTATGTTATTCACTGTAACTTAACGAAAATTTATTTGTAGATTAATAACATGTCTGTTTTGGTTCAGGTTAGAAGACTTTGGATTCTGATCATGTATACGGTAGAGACCTGCACGGGCCAGACTCTGTTATTTCTTTGGGCCGGGCCGAGCTTGGGCGGGCCGACACTGTTATTTCTTTGGGCCGGGCTGGGCTTGGGCTGGCTGACACTGATTTCTCTTGAGGTCGGGCCGGGCTGGGGCCGATCAATTGCAATTCTTTAATAATTATTGACTTTCGTTAAACGATAATTGGAATAAAGCCAAACGTTGAAGAAGTGTGTCCGTGAAAAATGTTACAAAGAATGCAATAGCTATTTACAGTTTGTGTTGCTTAGCGGCTCCACTTTCACTATCTATAGAGGATTGCAGGCATTATGCGGTAAATGACCTTGACCTTCACTGAACTCAAAATATAAAAAGAAGAAGTGAGAATGTTTTGCCTGTCGCTAAACAATATTGCCATCTTCACTTTATGCTAAAAATCAATTAAGTTAGATTTTTATTACAGGGAATGGAGTTTTTGTTCTCTCGATGACAGGCAAAGTTCTAGGAGGCAATGGTACCATTCGGGAGGCAAGCGTCAGGTTGTGAACCAGAGTTTAGAAAATGTTTCTGAGGGTTAGATCAAATTTAGTACTAAATTTTGAGAAAGATTCGGGCTCGAGCTAATTTTTTAAAAAAATTATCGGGCCGGGGTCGGGCCAAAAACTTTAAAAATTTATCGGGCCCGGGCCGGGCTTGGGCCAAGAATTTTGAAAAACCTATCGGGCCGAAAATCTCCAAAACCTTTAGGGGCCCGGGCTGGATTGGGCTCGGGCCGAAAAATTCGGCCCGTGCAGGTCTCTAGTATACGGAGAAGCAGACATTAAAAATGACGACTCGTCTGGAAAATTGGTCATGAATAGAAGTGAGGTGAGTGGTGCGATTCCTGTGGGCCAAAAACACTGAACCTGTGACATTCGTAGGCAGAGTGACGAGGGTATGGTGACGGCTAAATTTCAAACCAACATGTAGAGAAGTGGTGTCGTGCCTTCAAACAAAAGACGAACCAATATTGATAATGACAACCCTAGACACAGGAGTAGACCCAGTATTTCAACCACTGACGTTACGCTTGGAACTATTAGAGTACCCTTTCTACACCCTAGTGACACCTGCCCCCAGTAACTTTCACCTTTTTCCCTGTTCTACAGCAAAAAATGGCTGGTCACACCATTATCTGGCATGTGATTATGTCAAAACGGCTGCATCACAATGGCTACCGGAATTTAAAGCGAATTTCTATGCAAATGCTATGGAAAACTTTATCTGCCGTTGTGATAAAGAGGTTGAACAAGAACTGTGATTACAACGAGGACTAGTTTTGAGTGCCCTCTATCATCAGGTGTGTTGATCTTCCAGTTGTGTCTTGCAAATAAGCTATAACAGGCTTTGCAAACTTTTTTCGATCATCCCTCGTAAAAGAGGTACTAATTGACTGATAATATTTAAGCCAAACTGCTTAAGCTAGAAAGCTGAAGTTTAGGCAGAACATAGGATTTGTGACATAAGGTACCACTAAGAAACGATGTTTGGAAATGCGATTGACTTGGAAGAGGGCTAATGGAGGTTGTAAGTGTTATAATAACATGTTCGTATCTCGGAATCTCTTAAGGTTAGGGACATGAAAGTTGGTATTTGGACTTTTCATTTAACATAAGTAAACATGTGCTTCACTGTTGTTAGATGTTTGCCTAAGAACAGAAGAAAAATTGGTGGGAAAGTTCACTAAGATTCTTATAACAAGCATTCGAATTTCCTAGAAAAACTTCGAATTCAGATGAATCCTATATGAAAAGTACAGAAGAACGCAAAAATATTGCCCGCAGTACCACGTGGATACATTTGTTAATTCAAAATATACGAGGTGGTATCAAAAATTTTCGGGACTAGTTATGTTTAAAAGAAAGTATTTATCTACGTTCAAACATTATAACCTTCAGAATAGTCACCTTGTACAGCAATATAGCGCTCCCAGCGTTTCTTCCACCACCGGAATGTGTCCTGGAAGTCTTCTTTTAGAACAGTGTCAAGCACCTTCTGCGGTTCACGGTGGATGTTACACTCATGTCCAAATGGCGATCTTCGAGCTGGACCTTCAGCTTCGGGAAGATTGTGAAGTCCGCAGGAGTAGAGTGAGTGCGGAAGTGCGATCATTTGTTTCTGGTGAGAAACTCACGGAGGGGAGCATGGTGGTGGTGTGCATTGTCATGGAGCATCAGTTTTCGCGCGCCACAGATTCGGCCGCTCTCGCCGAATGTTCCGGCCGGCCGACGGCTTAAAACCTGCAATAAAACTCGCAATTGATGGTCTGGCCCCTAGGGATGAATACGTGCACAATGCCACGAATGTTGAAATAAGATGAACATGCACTTGGTCGAGCTGGTGACCTGCCTCGTCGTAAAGATGATGAGCTCTTCCACCGTGAAGATAGTTGCTTTGTGTCACCCGTACACCAAAATTTCGTACTGGTAATAATTCTCAACAAGGACAGGTCATCTATGGTACGCTGACAGAATTCTTGACAGACTTCGACGCGGTGTTCCTTCTGCTCCTGGTTCAGAAGCCCGCGGACGAACTGGCATGTTTAAATCACATGTGAGGACTGCCCGTACTGTTCCGTATGACATGCCGACAATGACAGCAATGTTGTGCATCGTTCTCCGACGATCCTCATTCACAAGTTACCAAATAGCTTCAAATTTTGGGTGTTGTGCTCGTTGAAGGTCACCCTGATCTCTCGTCGTCTTCCAGCGATAGTCTTCCGTCTTGAAGCATGCGGACCACTCAAAACACCTCGAATGACTCATTGCAGTTTAGTCGTACACCTCCCAAATGATGTCAAAAGTGTCTGGCGGATTTGCCCAAATTCAGACAGAAGTTCACGTTCACTTGTTCTAACTAGCTGTCCATGATGAAATCACAATGTGGTAGCGCACGTGGTCAGAATAGCACCAGATCCAGAATTAGATACGACGATGGCTTTTGGCACACTGATTTATTAAGGTCGGTGCTCCCTGTGCCTGTGCGTGCTGTCTTGTACTGCCATCTGTTAGGATGTTACAGAACTCCAAGCTTTTTGATATTACTTCGTATTTAACTCCACTCAAACTATTTAATTCAAGGCTCTAGGCTCTTTGACTAAATCTACTCTCATCATTATTATTATGGTAAATGCTAGTAAGTTTCTCTATTGAAAAAAAAATCGTTCTTCATTGATTTTAGCAAATATTTATTGTAATTACACACTGCATTTATAACACAGCTATAACCAACCGTCCCATCATTTACTTTCTTATGCCTCAAATTAACGTTTAACAGATTTGCTTCACGTATTTTTGTTCTAAAGAGCAATCAGGATAAGAAAAATGCAAATATTTTACGCAGTTCAAACTGTGCCTTTGGTGGCTCAAAACTCGGGAACTAGCGGTCTAACCACGAAAATGATTTACATACGTACTAAGCGGGTCAAAGTCTATCACTAACGTAAGTTTCATGAAGATCGGACGAATTCCGCTGGGACGTTTAACGATACTTTCTGGGATTTCATTAAATCTAAATCCAAACTTTGGAACGAAAGTTTTACGTAAGGAAAAATTCCCATATACGCTGGGCAGGTGAAGATCTAGGATAATGCTAAGTTTCTCAGATGTATTCACTTAAGAGTGCATGATAGAGTCTATACATTGGAATGGTGCGATTGAAATTTCCTATTTACCTCTGGTGGAAAGGCACCATCTGTAACGTAACCACTGAATGGGTCGAGGTCAAGTGTACATCACAAATTCCATACATGTTCAGAAAACTGTCAAGAGGCAATGTGTTGCTGAACAGGGTCGGTGAAGAGCATATAATTGAGAATAGGCTTTTCTTTACTAGTTGCAACTGATAGATGCTGCACATTTAGCTGGATCTGAGCCAGGAGTGGGGAATGAACACATCATATGCAATTGGTTTATGAAATTCCCTGCTAGTGACATAATACTGAAAACAAGACACTGTACAACAGCGCGTTAGTACGTTCTGATTAGATCGACAGGAACACCGTGGAAGCTGATCCTATGAAAAGTGTTCGTGTAACTGCAAAAGAGTTAGAAATATACTACGTCATATCATTGTCCCTTGGCGACTCCGCGCAATCGGCAAAGTGGAACCGTTGAACTCATGGGTGCTGCACCGGTGAACAAGGATCGCTGTCTCAAGATATACATCCTCTTAAGTGAACGAAGTAATCTGAAAGCTTTCCCTGCATCGGATTAACACATCTAATGAAAAATGAAATCGACATGATAATCGTAAACTGTCAGAACAGTGGTTGCATCGTGATTAACGTTAGGATTATTTCCAAAACTACCCATCCATACCCAGAAGGTGCTGTTGCTGGTATGGTAGGATGATCCACCATTATGTGTTTCTTCCTCGAGGCGAAACCACCACTGCGGATAATCCCATACTCCATTAAATACTCCACAAACTTGTCCGCAAGCATCCAGCAATGGTCAACAGACATGATGTCCTCTTATTGCACGATAATACACGTCCACTTGTCGCTCAAAGGAGGGCGCCGAATCTCAGGCAGCTGCAATGTGAAACTCTTTCTCACTCACTATATTCTTCTGACGTCTCTTCCACCGATTATCATTATTCCAGTATCTCGATCAATTTTTGACAGAGGACTTTTCAGGTGACCGGGCGGTGCTATATACGGTTGAGAACTTCTTCGCATCACAGTTTCCAGGTTTCTTTCGTCAACCATTGGTAAAGCGATGGCAAAAGTGCCGGAGACTGAACACACTATATCAGGTATTGTACACTGTGTTCACTCAATAGAAGTGCACTTCGGCAAATGTCTTTGAATTGCATGCTGAATTTTACAACAGTATCCCTTCTTCCCTCCATTCCTCTTTTGAACCGTATTTGCGGAGTTGCAATGTGTTAACACCCACTGTGCCTGTTCTCTCATCCCAATAATAAGGTTAATATGAAGCAGATGTCAGACAATGTAAGAACAAGGAAGCTGGCCTTGGGAACTATGGTACGGGAACAGGCGTTTGGAACTGTGACAATTAAGATTTCACGTGGAGTTGACACGCGGCTGTCAATTATTTGAAATGCGGGTTCTGGTTGGTCATTTAGTTATCGCGGGTGTTTTCCACATGTTCACGCAGATGATGACTTATTTATGGCACAAGCCACTACACGTAGAAGGTGACACCTTTTATATACGAACTACACTTCCGTTGAAAAAACAAACTATACTTTATGTTTTTAGCCTTTTAAGGTTGGTTTAAAGGGACAAGTTTTGCCGATACATGGCACTACAGTCTTCGTATCTCTCCCATGTATTTTTTCTACCATTCATGAAAATTCACGATTTTTCTCACAAATTTTAACCTACAGACTTCAAAGTTTTAGAGAAGAAACTTCATAATCTATCGAAGGTAATAATCCGTGCCGATTTTTTTTATTTAGAATTTTCTTCATTGTTGAAATAGCTTGATTGTTGAAATAGATATCCAAACCTTTAACAATGGAACTGTTCCAACAATGAAGAAAATTCTAAATAAAAAATCGGCACGGGTGGTTCCCTTTAATAGGTTTTGAAGTTCCTTCTCTAAAAGTTTGAAGTCTCTAGGTTGAAATTTGTAAAAGAAATCGTAAATTTTCGTGAAAGGTAAAAAATACATGGGAAAGATACGAAAACTGTAGTGACATCTATTGACAAAACTTGTCTCTTTACACTAACCTTAAAGTGACACATGTCAGATGGAAATTCCAATCGCACCAATCCAATACTTCAATCTCCTAAGGATGCTCACCTCTGTTTACTAACCAGTTTTCACTTCATTACCATAATTAAAACAGGTGGATTTGTAGTTATGTTTATTTCCATAAGTTATTTGCTACTAAAATTTCCCTGCACCCTGACAAAATTTCCCTCAAACTTGTGCCATTGTATAAGATCTTCGGCCTCGAACGCACCTACCACTCCTATTCTAACGTATCTTCAAAGTTCACAATAGTTGGAAATAAGTCCAAAACATAAGAAGTCTCAAACTTAGTGCATGAAAGAAAGAAAAAAAAATGCAGCATGAAGAGACGGGAAATGGAAGTGGGAAGGGAGTAACTGTTTCTAGAAGTTTGCGTCTGTCCCGTACAATGCCAGCTGCTGTTCTTTTTAAAAGTTCAGGAGAAAAGGACAAACTTTGAAGCCCAGAAGGTTTCGAAACGAGAGGTGAACATCGAAAATGAGACGACAACAGACAGATACAAGTAGAACAAAACACTTTCTCAATATGCACATCAATTCTGTGTCTTGTCACCGAATACATACATATATATATATTCAAGTTGTTCACTCCTCACGCATCTGTCTATTTGGTGTGTTAGGAACTTAATGAAATGTTTTCCTTAAAAAAAAAAATAAATAAAATAAAGTATGATACTCTTGCGACTCATGTTCAAAAGTGATATTCATATAGAATATTGGATTATTGAATTTACGTTCAGAACTAGGGTTGAAAAGAGGGTAACAGAACAGAAGTATACTGTCAAAAACGCTCAATTTGTGTTTTCATTGCGTGCTTTTGCCGCTTATACGCAAAACTTTCAAATTCTTTGTCTTCCTTTCAGAAAAGGAAATCTTTTAGAAATGTGACATTTCTGTAGTACCTTTAACTCCATAAACGAGTATCGTTTCACACTGTGAAACTATGGAAGATTTCCAAATTATGGGGACTCAATATTCAGACCGGAACAAGTAGAGCTATCATTTGTAGTCCGATAGATAGAACTTTATATGGATGTTTATTACCGTTTCTGTTCTATGGTGATCTAAGTTGAAACCGAAATGGTTTATTTCTACTGCTTCCAGTTTCAATAGAGGATTAACGAAGGAGATGGAATCTATTCTTGGGGCGTTGATTCGATGAAGGAAAAAAATTCCATATCTCTTAAGGATGGTTTAAAGGGACAAGTTTTGCCGATAGATGTCACTACAGTCTTCGTATCTCTCTTTCATGTATTTTTACCTTTCACGAAAATTCACGATTTCTCTTACAGATTTCAACCTAGAGACCCCAAATTTTTAGAGAAGGAACTTCATAACTTATCGAAGGCAACAATCCGTGCCGATTTTTTATTTAGAGTTTTCTTCATTCTTGAAACAGTTATATTGTTAAACGTTTGGATATCCATTTCAACAATCAAGCCATTTCAACAATGAAGAAAATTCTAAATAAAAAATCAGCACGGATTCTTGCCTTCGATATGTTATGGTGTTTCTTCTCTAAAAATTTGAAGTTTCTGGGTTGAAATTTGTAAGAGAAATCGTGAGTTTTCGTAAAAGGTAAAAATTACATGACAGAGATACGAAGACTGTAGTGACATCTATCGGTAAAACTTGTCCTTTTACACCAACCTTAAGGGAGCCATAGACGCACATACTTGCATGCCCAACATCCATGAAAGATTTGTTTCATCATGCATGTTGGAGGAATTTTTTGCCCACACACGTACCAACTTGCTGTCCAACTTACTAGAAGAATGAATCGAAGGAAAGAATCACGTGATTTCTTCAACTGTCGTGATTGGCGGATCTAAATATAAAACAACCAACTTGCATGAACGAACGCATACACGGTAAACATGCATAAAGAACGGTAAACCCATCATGCATGTTTACAGAAGTTTCTGAAAACTTTCAATATGCATGAAAGTGGCCATACACGATCAACTTGCCTGTGGTTTTATCATTTTTCATGCATGTGTCTGCATGTATGGGCCCCTTTAACTGTTTTTGCTCTGATATTTATCGACAGACAGATAGATGGACGGAGCCAGCTGTTCTCTAAGATTTCCGACACTTACGCACAGCGTAGTTTGGAAGTCTAAACAAGCGAGTTCCGTTTCACAACGTGAAACTCCGGTAGACTACCAAACTATGCAAATTCAACACTGAAACTTGAAGTAAATTATCTACAACTACAGGTCGCAAGAGAGAAATAAGATTAAAAATAAAGAAACTGTTCCTAGGACGCTGAATCCATATCAGAAAGCCATTACTCGCTACCTTGTACTCGCTTTCTCGTGTTTCTGTTCTATGGAGATTAATTCAAACCGGAAGTACTAATTGATGTATATCACTTCCGGTTCCAACAGAGCAAAAATTAAGAGGCAAAGCATGTTCTTGCAGACTAAACCCATATCAAAAAGCTGTTTATTCCGTTTGATCCTTTATGAAACCTTCTAATCATACAACGATAACGTTGTATGTAATATTAACAATCTGTGCCAGTTTACAGAAAGGGATCAGAGGCGAATTATTTGAGCAGTATTATGTATAAAGAAAAGAAAGACATATAGAAATTTCGAGACATTATTTTTGTAATCGGTAACTAAAAAGAAAGTTGTTACTATAACAACGTCGTAAATAAATGTACATGTACGTAGACATCTTGTCGAGAAAATAAGTGTATGTATAAAGGTGTAGACATCTTGTTGTATATGCAGAAAGTTGATTATGTACGCTTCTCATGGTTAAGTATTAAAAACCAGCTCAGAAAGTGTTAAAACGTTTTGAATTATTTTGAAGATTACTAAATACGAACCAGGACAGACCCTTACAATCAGTATTTTAAAGCAAAAAATTGTAGATTTTCGTAATTTCCAGTCTGAACAGATAGATAAAAATCTAAACAAAACTCATTGTTGGAATGTAGAAAATGTATCAAAAAAAAAAAAAAAAAAAGCTTTTCGATATTTCTGACCGTTTTAACTCTATGGAAATAAATGTTGAAAACTGAAGTAGTAGTAAAATTCAACCACTTCCAGGGTTGGTAGAGGTGTTGCGGGTGCTGATGGTATGTTCTCTTAAGACGCTGAATCGACTGCCGCTATCTACTGTTCTGTTCTATGGCGACCAACTTTGAAGTTGAAAACGGTAGATTTTTAAAACTGCTAATCTGAATAGAGGGTTAACGGAGGAGATGGAACCTAGAGTATTGCGGGTGGTGGTGATTTCTAGTTACAATACTGAATTCGTATCATAAAGGTAACCAAGAAAGTTCTGTCGCTTTTTCACCTACCACCTTCGAACCCGATACGTCACTTACGACGTACTTGGAAGATCAAAAATAGTTCCCATCAGCATCAACGACCTTCTGTCAACGTTCTGCAAGTTCACGAATTCCATCGCGGTAGAACATGGTGGGCTGTGAAGCGAAGAATCTATCAAGTGCAATTTGCACCTCTACTATGGATTTGAACTGGCGTATTCTCAGGTGGTTGTCCAAGGAATGCAACAGGTGATAATCGGACGGTGCAATCTCCGCGGAGTATGGCGGATGCAATAGTGTTTCCCATCCAAAGCGTAGAATGGTGTCCCGGGTCATCCTAGCTACGTGGGGCTTAACGTTGTACTGTAACAGGAGGACACATTTGCGATTCAGAAGTGCTGGCTTCAGAGTTTTGAGTTTTTCTTGAACACGGCTCAACTACTGACAGTACACAGTTGCACTGATGCTCTGATCAGCTGATAGCAGTTCCTGATGTACGATGCCGCGAGCAGTCCACCAAACACACAGGAGGACCTTATTCTGGCGCGGTGCTGGTTTCGGCTGTTTTGGAACCGGTTCATGGAATGCTAACAAATGATGACGATGCCGTGGACCTTCGTACATGACCCACTTCTCATCACATATCAACACGCTCTCTAGAAATGGCTCCCTCCTCAGGCGAGACACCAAAGAAATACAGGTGTCTGCTTGAGTTGCCTTCTGGCAAGGAGTCAAATCATGTGGGACCCATCGACCCAACTTGTAGTGCTTCCCAAGACGATGGAGATGCTGCCGAATGGTTTCTCCACTTGTACTGAATTGTAGTCCCAGTTCCTCATATGTCTGGCCACTGTTCGCCTTAATTGTTGCCTCAAGATCTTCATTTTATACATGTGTTGGTCTTCCGGCACGTGGTGTGTCTTCGAGTGTTTCGTCACCGTTCTTAAACTTGATAAACCACCGCTGCACTGTCCGTGTAGTCACGACACCCTTACACAAGGCCTGGCACATTTTCCACCCCGCTCCAGCGCGGACCCGTTTGAAATCGCACAGCATACACACCCTTATGACGCTCTGTGGAGGTCCCATGTTCACGCTGTTCTTACGCAAGTTTACGGTGCAATTGAACTGCCACAACCAGGTAGTACGTTGGATATACCCACACTAACAACTTGCCTTTGCCTTATCTCCATTCGCATTTAACTCACGGTGTGAGGGCTATTTGAACACAGGCCCCCACAAAAAGCGACAGAACCTTTTTGGTTACCTTTATAATTTGACCACATGAAAGAAACTCATAAATTAATAAAAAAATAAAATTAATAAAATAAATCTCCTAAAAGGCATTTAAAAATTGTAGCATTTTGTTACGTTAATAAAACTAAACTATCCAAAGATGAGAAATACAGTATATAAATCGATATAACTAATCAAGCTGAACAAAACGATATAGTTGATGGTAAATTCTCATGTGTGGTTTCCGAGAAAATCAACAAAAACTAATTTCTTTTGTAAACATGAAAACTAATGTTATAAGAGACCATATCAGCTATTGAAGTACAACTGATACTAAAATTTACTTCATAAAACTCTAGAGCTCATCCGTGTCTAAGTGGTTAGCGTACGCGCCTTCGGCGTGGGAGACCCGGCTTCGATTCCCGGCAGGAGCTCACGTGGTTCGGATTCCACGTCAATCTGTAGGTCCCGTTTCATATAGCCTCGCTGCTGATAGGGACGTTACACTCAACAACTCAACTCCATAAAGCTCTTCATTATGACACTAGGAACACGACAGTACATAATATCATTCTGAGATACACTATAAAACAAGTAGCAGTATTACGTGTACACAACGTGAAAGAGTATGGTTTGTATGGAAATATCTTCTGAATGAATACTGAAACTAGAAGTTATAGTATTTTTTTTACCACCTCCTGGTTTAATACAGAGATTGGAGAGGGTGTGGAACATATGCTTGGGATGCTTAGTTTGACTGAAGAAAATCGCTCTGGGTATCTATTACAGCTTTTACTCTAGAGCAATCAACATTAAAACGGGAAGTGGTTGATTTGCGTCACTTCCGGTTTGAAAAAATGAAATACTTGATTTAACGTCCCACGATTATGCACCAAGGCTAAGGAAGACGGCGATGATGAGAAATGAATCAAATGGCGAAATGAAGAAAGTAAGAGGAAAGACGAGAATCTCGAGAAAACCCAGGCACACGGTGTTTGTCCACCACAAAGCTCACTTGGCGAGGTGAACTGGGATCGAACCGAAGACCCCACGCACCAGAGTTGAACGCAGTACCACTGAGCCACCGCGACTTTCGGTTGGAATAGAGGGTTAAGAGAGAAGTAGTACATATTCTTAGAACCCTAAATCGATTTCAAATTTGCTATCGCTTTCGACTTTAGCAGGGAATCAAAGAATGAAACGAAATGAAATCTTTCAGTTTAAGGTTTGTGTAAAGGGACAAGTTTTGATGATAGATGTCACTACAATCTTCGTATCTCTCCCATGTATTTTTTACCTTGCACGAAAATTTACGATTTTTCTTACAAATTTCTACCTGGAAACTTCAAATTTTTAGAGAAGGAACTTCATAACCTATTAAAGGGAACCATAGGAACCATCGGAACCATCCGTGCCGATTTTTTATTTTGATTTTTGTTCATTGTTGGAACAGTTCCATTCTTAAAGGTTTGGATATTCATTTCAACAATCAAGCCATTTCAACAATGATGAAAATTCCATATAAAAAATCGGCACGGATTATTGCCTTCAATAGATTATGAAAGTTCCTTCTCTAAAAATTTGAAATTTGTAGGTTGAATTTTGTAAGAGAAATAGTGAATGTTCGTAAAAGGTAAAAAAAAAAAAAAAAAATACATGGGAGAGATAGAAGACTGTAATGCCATCTATCAACAAAACTTGCCCCTTTAAACCAACCTTAACATCCCACGATTATGCCCTTTAGGCTAAGGGAGACGATGATTAGGGCAAGTGAATGATGATGGAGCAATTGGTGCAATGAAAAAAGTGAGATGAAACAGGAGTACCCCGAGAAAACCCACGGACCATAAAGTTACTGGGTCGGAGACCGAATCAGGGTCCCCACATTCCAGAGGTAAACGTTCTACCATTGAGCCACTATGCTCCCAAATAGGAAGTCAAGGATTAAGACATAATATATTCATTCTTGGGACGATTAATCTATAGCAGAAAACCACTTCTCGCAATTTACCATTTTTTGCTCTATAGAGATGAACGTAAAACTGGAAATGTTGGTTTCTACCACTTCCGTTTCTAATGTAATCTCCATCTCCGAATATAATTCGATTGTTAACTTTAGATATTCTACATCACAGCCGAAATCAATGATGATCCATCACGTAGTCGAGATATTTTCTCTCTCAGACGAATGGACACACAAATAGAGTAAATACAGTAAAACCTGTCTTCGCCAGACCCTTTATTAAACGGAAACTTGTATTAAACGGAAATATTCCATGATCCCATGAATTTACTGCCCAAAATCGTGTTAAGTTCTCTTCATTAAACGGAAACTGTATTACGCGAACAACTGAAATCAAAACAACCGTCTTAACGGAAAAATTCAAATTTAGGAATGTAACATTTAGAAAGTTTTTTGACATCCTATAAGAGGTTAGATATGTTTTTAGCAAAACATACACTGATGTGCAAACCGAAAGAGACACAACGGATATATATGTTTTAATTAAGAATTATATGAAAGGAGAAGAGGAGGTGGAGATGAAGAAAAATAAGGAATTGAGTTGGAATTGAATGTAAACTAAAGACTTATCAAGATTCTGTCAAAAGTTTAAGAGTCTTCATCCCGGCAAATTAAAATACTGCTAATTTTACAGTAATTATGTGATATCTTCAAATAGATAAAAGATAATCGAAATGTGGAACAAGAGCGCCCTAGACAATATTATTTTACATGAAAAACCGTTATCACGACTCACTTATCTGCTTTCGATTTCGAGGTATTTTAAAAATCGGCTTTTATTTTCGCGTTTCTAAACAGCTGAAAACGGAAAGCCACTATGTGACTTGTGATAACGGTACCTCACGCAAAATAATATTGTCTAGGACGCTCTTGTTCCATATTTCAATTATCTTTTATCTATTTGAAGATAGCACATAATTACTGTAAAATTAGCGGTATTTTAATTTCGCCGGGATGAAGACTCTTAAAGGAACTGCAACGTTTGCTTTACGTCGAAATAACACTGATATGCTTAGTGTGGTTTCTCAGGCTAAAGACTCTGCGGAAACTGAAGTCAATCAATGATTATACAGAAAACCCTTGTTGACAACTGGAAAAATTAAGTTAACGTGTGTACAATATTTTTTCTGTTCATTGTAAGTTTGCGTGTAAAAATTCGTAGTAAAAATAAATACTGTAAATTAAGTAAGGTATGTACTGCATCTTATTTCATCTCAATACGTCCATTATATGCATTTGCAAGCGCTTTTCTTTGTATACCTTCGTTAACCGAAATACTAACCGCAAACCTATCATTAACGGAAATTTTTGCGAGTCCCATTAAATTCCGCTAAAGACAGGTTTTAATGCATATGAAGGTAAACTAAACGCCTTAATTATCACTTAATTTTAAACTTTTCTTTAAATATCCCAGGGATATGGAATACTACACTAAAACTTGCAAAATCAGCTTTTATACGTTAAATATGAAGTGAAAATTACTCCCTGCCTAGAATTTCGAGAATTTTAGTCAATTTCAGTCACTTGAATACTGCACATAAAACGTTTCCTATAATTACCAAGATTCTAGAACGTCATACGGTTACAGTAGGTACGGCACACCGCGTCGATGCCAAATAGTAAAATTTCTTCCTTATATTATTTTAAATTACATTTTACGGTCAACAATGATCGTATGGTCTATGATATGACTCTGGACTGGTAGGTTTTTTTTTTTTTTTCATGAGGAGTACGTATAAAAAATTGAAAAAAAAAAAGTTGAAATATGCAGAAAAACACACCAACTCTTTCCAAGCCACCATCAACCAACCCACGCTCTAAAACTGGTCCGGTAGGGGAACGGAGGACTCTACATGTTTTACCTTTCATACCGCTTCGCGTTAACAAGTTTGTGCAATTAGGCCATCCACCGGAGAGCTACGAAAGGGAAGGGGGAAGGTGGAAAGAGTACGTAAAAAAAAGGACTCAAAACAACAGCCACCATCAACATCTCCCCCTTTCTCATCCCTCTCACTAACATTTATATATATATATATATATATATATATATATATACACATATACACTTGTAAATGTGTGTCCACTGATCACAAACACAGTTCAATATAAACTAAGAGCAATATTGTATATCAAAGTAAATGTAAAATGTAGTCACTAAGCTACACTATATTCCCTGCTCTTACAGTCCACGAAACGTTGGACCAGGTGGATGGTGCAAGTTTAACTGGATGATGCATGGTCAGCACATTGATTCCCAGCTTCATTACTTCTAACTTTTTTACATTTTCGATCAGAGTTCAATATAGCCTCGTAGCTTCCTAATTGTCTCACACTGTTAAGTCAATACTGAAGTGGCCCTGCATAGCGTAGGCGCTAACACTCTCGTCTTTGGTAGGAGTGGACCCGGGTTCGAAAAATGAAATGAAATTAAGTCTTTTAAGTTTTACGTCCCACGATTATGTCGGCTAGCCTAAAGGAGATAGTGATGATGAGAAATGAATGAAATGCTGGAATGAATAAAGTGGGAGGAAACAGGAAAACCCCGAGAAAACGCAAGAACACGATGTCTGCCCACCACAAAACTCACTTGGCGCGAGTTGGGATCGGACCAAGGACCTCATGCACCAGAGGTGAACGCTCTTCCCCTGAGCCACCGCGGCCCCAAGTCTCGGGTTCGATTCCCAGTAGGGACACTCTATCCAAAAAATGTAAAAGCTTCTTTACGCCAGCCATCCTGACTGAGGTTTACCTGAATCTTCCTCATTCACACCAGGCAAATGTGGAATCCTCTTGCTTACTCAATGCTTAATGCTTAATGATTAATTACTTGCTTAAGAGTCTTCATCCCGGCGAAATTAAAATACCGCTAATTTTACAGTAATTATGTGATATCTTCAAATAGATAAAAGATAATTGAAATATGGAACAAGAGCGCCCTAAACAATATCGTTTTGCGTGAGGCACCGTTATCACAAGTCACCTAGTGGCTTTATGTTTTCAGCTGTTTAGAAACGCGAAAATAAATGCCGATTTTCAAAATGGTTCGAAATCGAAAGCAGATAAGTGAGTCGTGATAACAGTTTCTCATGTAAAATGATATTGTCTAGGGCGCTCTTGTTCCACATTTCGATTATCTTTTATCTATTTGAAGATATCACATAATTACTGTAAAATTAACGGTATTTTTAATTTCGCTGGGATGAAGACTCTTGAAGCAAGATCTCAGCTTACTACAGAAATTAGTACGGAGTATACGTTATTCGTATGCTACATAGGCACTTCCCTTAAATGTTACTTCATGCCGTTGCAGGATGTCTGATATCTACCAGTCTTCCTTATATTACATACATATATGTATGTTACCTTAGTCAGCTATATGTTATATACGTCCATTTGTATGTGAGATCCTGACCGCTTATATTGTTTCATACGGAAAGTACGTATAGATGGAACACTTATACACAAAGTATTATAAAACATGCGTTTTCAGTTATACGTTAAGTCCAAAAACTGCAGAATTTACAAATTTCACATACGATTTTACGTACGCCACATACATTTTTCTCTTAGTGTACATGAGGTCAAAACTCTTTTATCATAATGGAAAGACAATATTATGTGTTTTTTTTTTCTTTAGCAAAAGTAGCCTACTTCGGTAATCTTCTACATATTATATATATATACAAAAATGAAAGTAACTATGTTTGTGACTTCGTATCGCTTCAACCACCCAACCAATCTCGGTCAAATTTTCAACATAGATGAGGTTCGGGCCTGCAATATTTTTTTTTTTTTTATCGTTCCACTTTGACGGTGGAACTTAGGGGAGGGGGAGGATATATATACAGGGGCGGATCCAGGATATGATCAAGGGAGGGGCTAAACCATATTTTGCCGTTGTATCCAGTGTAAAGCAGGATTGAAGCCCATTTTATCTAGTGTATATCTGAGCGTCAAGGGAGCTATAGGGGCTATCCCCCCTTGGATCCGCCACTATATATATATATATATATATATATATATATATATATATATATATATATATATATATATATATATATATATATATATATATATATATATGTATGTGTGTGTGTGTGTGTGTGTGAGAGAGAGAGAGAGAGAGAGGGAGATTACGTTTGAGACGGCTCTTAATTCTGGAACCACCCGCCTGATCTCGATCAAATTTTCAAAATAGCTGAGATTCAGGCGTGGGATGTTTTTTATCATTTCACTTTTATGGCGCAACTTAGGAAAACAAGGGGGGAAGATATTTTAAAATGTTCGCAAATGACTGATATTAGTGTCGATTCCATAGTTTTGGGGGTCTGAGATGAACACTGGCACTTCCGATGCCGTTTAAACCCACAGTCAGCCCCACAACTTGGGGCAGAGGGAGATACATACAAATGATCGAAAATGACTGATACCATTGCCAAATTCATAGTTTTCGGGGTGGCTGAGACGAACAGTGAGACGATTTCCGATGCAGTTAAAATCCAAATTCAGCCCAAAACTGAAATGTATTTTGCCCGTGCGAAGAATGGTATTCTGCTACGTATTGCAATTCTGTGATTTTGCATAGCAAACTGCGATGCGATACTGCTTTAAAAAGCAACTAATATATATTCCTACAGCTTAACACGAAAAACAAAAAAGAAGAAGAAGAAGAAGAAGAAAACCAATTTACTTCCATGAAACAATATCATCAAAAGAAGTTGGCAAAAAGCCCAAATCAATTATGAGAATGGTAAAAGAAAGAAAAAAAAAGGAAAATAGGAAAAGAAAACATGTGTACATACCACCAGAACTTATCCTATAACAGGATTTAACAATATCAAGATATGTAAAATTTATGTTATGCTGGTTGTGACAATCATAACAGGCTGGTAGAGCGTCAGGATTAAGTGATTAACCATGGTACACGACTCACCTTGCAAAAGCATGTTACTTGTCCGCTGCCATATACTGTAGCTACTCTTGTGCACATAAACATAACAAAACAAGCATGGAATGTGTGATGTTGTTACATACATACACAAAACATTTAATATTCCAGCTAGAGGCAAAAGAAGCTTTTTTTTTTCTTCACTTAGTAAAAATCTAACATGTGTAAAAGACCCACACACAGTGAACAAGGCCATGATTGAAGAGATGTATCACGACCTTCTTCAATACCATCGTGTTTATGTCAATCACACATGAATGGAAAACCCGATCTTTTTCTTTTTCTACTTTGCAATCTTTTTTTTAATCTCTCCCCCCCCCCAAATCTATCTGAAACAGTCATGCACTTCGACTGACTTTCTGTAAGAATTGAAGAAGTCATGAAAAAAATTAAAAAAACTTACATGGACACGAAGTCATATGTCAGTAATAAATAGTGTGATGGCGTGCACACTAGAAGTGATTAAAATACGTTTTTAAATTGAAAGACGATGGTTGAATTCATCCCCATGACCAATTTTAACATTACGCGTTATGGGTAATTCTTAACCCTCACGTCATGATAAGTTTTCACACTGAAAGAGGGAGAATTCATTCCCTTCTCATACAACGATTTTAACCCCCAAGAAACTGGAACAATTCTTCAGCCTCAAAAGAAATATATTCCATTTTCCACAACAGAAACATTTTCACCAAAATTAAAAAAAAAAAAAAAAAAAAAAAAACTATTGTTGACTGTATACTCAGTTTTTTTCACAGAAAGACTAACTATTTGACTGGATGAGCCAATTTCTGATTTGTACTTCGACGGAGCCGGGCAGTTCGATTGGTAGAACACGTTTTATTAACTACACAATCGCAACTTTTCGTTTCTTGAATAATATTACTAATATTTTAGCCACATGATAAAATTTCTTTGCAGGGAGTCATATTAATGCATCATAAATTTTAATTTTGGACATTTATTCACTAGATATAGTTACCTAATATTTTTGACTAATCTATACACAAAACTCGTTTATTTGTTTGATTCTAGTTAATTTATTTGTTTATTTATTAGCAGAGAGGTTTTTAGAGCAGCAATATCTATGAAAACCTTGAATCTCGCTGTGCATGATTTAATTAATTTATTTATTTATTTATTTGTGTATTTCTTCAAAACAATAATACAAACTAGAAACAATAGTAGTCTATATTCTCCCGTGTAATATATTTTAGCATGAAGAAACTCGCCAATTTTTAAATGCGCTTTTGAAAAATTTAGCTTATAGCACGTGAGACAACTTTTGATAGTTTTCTAACAATTGCTATTTTGTCACTGCATTCCAAAATTCCAAATAATAACATACTGGACCACCATTACTTTGAATAAGTCTTAATCTCACATATCTAGTATTGTTATTTTATTTTTAAACTTTATTATTATTATTATTATTATTATTATTATTATTATTATTATTATTATTATTATTATTATTATTATTATTATTATACCGAATAGATATACCGAATATCACTAAGTGATGTAATTCATGCAATCAAAGTTATTAAGGCGAGCACAGCTCCTGGTCCTGACAATATCCCCTATTATATAATTAAAGCCTGTAGTACCGAATTGTCAACTGTTTTAACAAATATATTTAATGCATCCCTGAGAAATGGTGAGTTTCCTTCAATGTGGAAACAAGTATACATTGTGCCAGTACACAAAATAGGTGATCGTAGAATTATAAAAAAATATAGAACAATAACACTAGTCAATGCATTTTGCAAGATTTTTTAAATTATAATACACAAACATTTATATTTTAATGTAAAAAAACAAATTAAGTGGATTTCAGCACGGATTTTATAAAGGGAAATCGATTGTAACAAATCTTGTACATTTTACTGATTTTACACATTTAGGACTGAAGAATAGATTACAAGTAGACACTATATATATAGATATGTCAAAAGCTTTTGATTCCATTGAGCATGAACTTCTTATTGATAAATTAAGAAACATAGGTCTATCTCCATTGTACATTCGCTGGTTTGTAAGCTATCTAGCAAACAGAACGTTAAAAGTAAAAATTGGTCAAATATCCTCTAGTTACGGTTATATAAAGAATGGCATACCTCTGGGACCCCTTCTTTTTTCAATATTTATTAATGATTTGTCTGAAAAAATTAAATACTCAACTATTTTGTTGTATGCCGATGATTTAAAATTATTTAGAATAGTAAATAGTGAGTATGATAACTACTTACTACAGGAAGATCTAGATACTGTTAGTACATGGTGTAAAAGTAACTTGTTGAAAATAAATTGTGAGAAAACTAAATACATATCATATACTAACAAAACCCAATACTACGTGAGCAAATATGTAATTAATGGAGTAACATTGCATAAAGCCGAACAGATTAAAGATTTGGGTATAGTGTTTGACAGAAATATGAAATTTAACCATCATATAAATGATACAATCCAAGGGACTAGAAGAATAATATGATTTATTTTCAAACAATGTCCTGAGTTTAGAAATGCCAGTTCATATGTATATTTATACAAGATGCTTGCAAGATCAAAATTAGAGTTCGGTGTAGTTATTTGGAATAGTATAGGTATAACATTGGCAAACAAAATTGAATCATTACAAAAATGTTTTATTAGGTTACTCTGCTATAAAATGAATAGAGATTACTACTCACGTAATTATGAATACTGGTGTCAATTTTGGGGATTGCAGGCATTGAGCGACAGGAGGAAACTTATTGAAAGAGATTTTATTAAGAAACTACTAGACAATAACTATCATAGTGAATATTGCTTGCATAATATAGGTATAAGGGCACCAATGTATAATACAAGAAATAGATGAACATTAGTTCCTTTGAATCCGAAATCTGTAATTTTAAGAAGATTGACCAATTCTTTTAATTTAGTTTAATTTATTTTTATCAGTATAGAAGCATGAATTTTAGAGCTTGACAAAGATTATTTTTAGTATTTATGACGACTATTTTGAGGCTTAAAAAAAATGGTGTTAATTTGACAAGGAATTATTAATCCGATATTGTTTTACTTTATTTTATCATTATGTTTTATTGTTTTAGTATGTAGCTTACATTGTATGTAATATGTGTTTATCTTGTCTGATAAAGTGCTGTGTTTTTGCCGTTAGGCTGTTCATGGCACAAAAATAAACATTATTATTATTATTATTATTATTATTATTATTATTATTATTATTATTATTATTATTATTATTATTATTATTATTATTATTATTTTGCCAGTGATGACAAGTCAAACACATAACACAAGCACCAACGCGCGTTGTTGTCTCTTGATACAGTTTTTAAGAAAATATAATTTGCTTAGAAAACTATTTCTTAATCTTCTACTACATTCCTTTCTTTTTTAACAGAAGTTTTATTTATTAAAACGACAGAAAGCGTAATCATCATTTTCCTTGCGAAACTTGTTTCGTTTTTTTTTTTTTTTTTTTAATATTTATTCATTGTACTTAGTATATATCCCGTATATCTTTCACATTCTTAAATTTTCTTGAAGATTCTAATCTCATCTCTATGCATTAATGCTGATAATTCTGAAATTTTAGATGTCAAATAGGTAATGAAAGTTATAGAAACAGTAGTGGTCCTAATGGTGAACCCTAAGGGATACCCATTTTACGTGAATGTTGTAGGTATTCTTTAAACAATTCAAAACGTTTACTTGAAAAACAAATATATTAACTGAACTGAATGTTTATTGTAAACTTATGCTTAGTTCTGCTCATCAATTTGTTTCTCATGTAGAGATAGCAGCGCTATTCATATAGTGAATATACTTCTTTTAAAGAAAAAAATCTTGTTCAATATTACTTATTGTGAATGTGCATCTTGGTAATAACTAATAATAATGTGATTTTGTTCGTAATACTAGTCGGAACTAATATGAGAGGTAATTTACGAAAACTAGTATCTTTTATTATCTTTTTAATGCTGGTAAGTTTATGTACTTACTATAGATTTTATTTAAGAGACAATTATTTTGTGAAAAACAAGCTTTTAATATGGGCTTCATGTGAATTAGACATATATTGTATTGTGTGTCTGAGTGATTATTAAATGTTTCTTTTTTTAGTTTAATGAACCATGATTATGCATCGTAGCTAAGACAATGATGATGAGATAGATGACTGGTGAAATAAAGAGTTGAATTGAGTTGATTTTTAGTTTAGCGTCCCTTTTAGCAGCTAGACTATATGAGACGTGGACCTACTGATTAACGAGGAATCCGAACCACATGAGCTCCCGCCGGGAATCGAACCCGGGTTTCGCAAGCTGGTGGAATAAAGAAAGTGGGAGGAAACGGAAGAACCCACATAAAACCCACGCACATTGTTTTTGTCCACCATAAAGCCCATTCGGCGGAAGGTAGGATCGAACCAAGAGCCCCATGCGCAAGAGATGAATGCTCTACCACTGAGTCACCATATACCCCTAGCGTATTAAATGTGACGGACAGTAGGGTGACATGTTAAAGCTATGAATTTTTAACTTTGTACAGGTATCGTAGTTGAGAATAAAGTGTTTCAGGAGATTAAGGAGTTACTCAGCTCAATTTTTATACTTAATATTGATTTCCCTGTTTATAATTGATACAACTTTATAACTGATCGGTTATGTTGAAACGTAGGCTAAATAATAGTTGTATCTTAGATTGATATATTTGCTAACTTCTGGAATTGAAGTGCGAACTTAAAGTTTACGAACTTACTTCGAATGTTTCTGAATGAAATTTCATTCATTTTAACTTGGCGCTAGTTACGAGGTGTGATCAAAAAGTACGGTAAATAATTTTATTAGAAACCAAGTAACAAGCGTACATGGAATTTGATTTAATCTCCTTCAAAATACTGTCCTTGGCTAGCAATGCACTTACCTCAACGCTGAATCCATGACTGGAAGCATTTCTGGAAGACTTCTTTCAAAGGACGTTCAGCTGCTCTGCCGTGACCCTCTCAATATCCGGAGTGGTGTCAAAACGTTTTCCTTTAAGAGTCTTCATCCCGGCGAAATTAAAATACCGCTAATTTTACAGTAATTATGTGATATCTTCAAACAGATAAAAGATAATTGAAATATGGAACATGAGCGCCCTAGACAATATTATTTTGCGTGAGGTAGCGTTATCACAAGTCACCTAGTGGCTTTCCGTTTTCAGCTGTTTAGAAACGCGAAAATAAATGACGATTTTCAGAATGGCTCGAAATCGAAAGCAGATAAGTGAGTCGTGATAACGGTTTCTCATGTAAAATAATATTGTCTAGGGCGCTGTTGTTCCACATTTCGATTATCTTTTATCTATTTGAAGATATCACATAATTACTGTAAAATCAGCGGTATTTTAATTTCGCCGGGATGAAGACTCTTAAGCACAGTTTTAATTTTTGGAAAGAGTTAGGAGTCGCATGGTACTAAAGTAAGGCGGATATGGACAGACAGGAACACTTTTTCCAACCAAAAACTCGAAGTGTGGCACGGCGCGTTTTCGTCATGAAGAAGGAAGCCCTTTGCCCATGCAATCAGCGGTTAAAATGCTTTTCATGGACCCACACGAGATGTTTAGTTTTTCGGAAAGATATCGAATAGCCATTCGCCTGTTTAAACAAATCATTTCGGCCATTTTTTTTTTTTTTTGCACGTTTTCATATGTTTTTGACGTCAAAGGACGCCTGGATCGTTGTTGTTCTCATCAACCGACTCCTAGCCACTTTTGAATCGCTCATACCACTTGTAAAAGTCTTTAATGCCACACCGCTACATCACCATACACTGATTTTGACATTTCGTGAGCTTCTTTGGCACTTTTTGGCAGCTTAGATCAAAAACTTACAGTTGGCGCGCGGCAGACACTTTTGACACGTCCTCACTCTTCTGCCTCTGAAAGTCAACTAACATGTCACAACTTGTTCAAACTCGACACTGACTGTACAGTACCAAAATTTAGGATATCGGGCTTACTAGTTGAAATGGATACATCAATAGATGGCACTAGGCAAGTACAATTACAGTACTTTTTGATCATACTCTGTAAAAGTCGACTCTGTGTCAGATCTAAGTTTGAAGTCGAATTGATATACTTTTATCTATTATTTGTTGTCGTTGCATGTTTTCTGATTTCTCTTTTTAAATTTAGGGCTAAACTTATATTTTATATCGTAATATGTGTTTAATACTACTACTATTTTACAGTAATATTACTAATAATAATAATAATAATAATTTCTTGATCTTATATACATTATCTTAACACTATGCAACACAGTATTACTTTATATTGAGTTTAAGCATGGTTTCTATTCATGATACAAAACCATGTCAATTAATACCGTATATATATATATATATATATATATATATATATATATATATATATATATATATAAAACTTCGCAATAATTTAACAAGTACATCTATTTATTTAATTATTTCATTTTTTACCTCGTGAAAAAGATCTACTTCAAAGATTACACTAATGGTCTTAAGCAGTTTATATACGTTAAATCTTAATTGCCACTTTTTTGTCGATATTAAGATTTCACAAGCACATCTTTTAAATTATGGGACATTTATAGGTGTTTAAGAAAAACAGAAGAAACATTTACGGCACTCGACCAAAAGAGACACAAGACACCTTTTATCACCAGTTGTTATGTATAGCAGTATGATGTGGTCGCTTCTTTCACAGCTGGCAAAGCCTGTTTCTTCTAATTTAAGTATTTATTTCCCAGTGTATACCATTAAAAATTATTGTTGAGGAAGTGAGTTTTTTTTTTTCTTTTTCTAAGACTAACTTTTGAATGTGGTTTAACAAACGAGATGGCTCTAAAGATAGGCCCAACTACATCCATTCACCCTTATCACTGGGATCTATGTATATTTCTCTCGTGTCGTTTTTATCTATCAGAACAACATTATTTGATATAAACCTAACTAACATACATAACGAAAGCAAAACTAGTTGGTTCACATGTAAGGTGACTTAACATAAATTCGTCTCTTGAAAATTTTTCCACTACGACTAACACACAATATATATATATATATATATATATATATATATATATATATATATATATATATATATATATATATATATATATATATATATATATATATATACAATGAATCGTGCAGACTGATTATTAATCTCTTTACGAAAGACAAAAGTTAGTTATTTTTACCGCACAAGACAACGTAGTCATCTTATTAACGTTTCGACGGAAGAAGTCGCCGTCCTCGGTTGGTCCTGCCAACCGTCTCCCCTCCCCCACCAAACAACAATTCACCATACATTGATTCTCAAAACCAAAATAGTCGCACGGCAGGAGTGGAGACGTACGGGGACGTCGAAGACAAGTGGGGGAGAGAGAAGGCAGAAGCAGCACTAGTGTAGAGAAGTGTGGGATGAGGTTCCGTTTACTTTTTTGACAAGCGATCTCTTTTCCTCCCTATCCCAAGAACACCAAACCAACTCTTGTTACCTTTCAGAGATAAGCGATTCTATATGGCATGAGTAATGGGAACTCTATCAGTGTAGAATTTTCACCAGTCATGGAGTAATTTTATTTCAAGGCACCCACCCTTCATGTGTTTGTTTTCTCCTGCTGAGACACAAATTACTTTACAATCAATCCTTACCTCCTGTTCTTTCCTAACCAGTGACTCTCTCCTTCTCCTTTTTCCCTCCTTATACTTCATGTCCTCACTTGATTTTCTTAACCTGTTGCTAAAGGTCCAAATTTTCTTCTCTTACTGTGAGGATGACACGAGTGAAACCACATAAATGAAAAATTGTTATTAAAAAAAAAAAAAAAAAAAGCGTGCGTGGCATAACTGTTAATGTTTCTCTCTACCTGTAGATAGATTCCCAATTGGGAAGTCAATAAGAACAGTGGCGTTGAAATACGAAATTTTATAAGGAAGCTTATTCCAATGTAAATATAGCTGAAGCCATTTCACAATTGGCAACAATGAAGGTGAAATATATCGTAGTACTAGCAGAATGCCCGTTCTTCGCACGGAGATAATACGTTTTATTTTGGACACAAAAGACATCAGAACTGTCATCAATCAATTTAGAGACCCCCAAAACTATGAATTTGACACTAATATCGGTCATTTTCAATTATTTTTACATGTCACCATCCCCACTTAGGATTACTGACGAGGGCTGAATTTGGATTTAAACGACATAGGAAGGAACAGGCCCGTAGTCAAGGGGGGGCTAGGGCGGGCTCAGCCCCCCCTAAATTTTTTGCAGCCCCCTAACTAAAGTCATAGTTCGAATT
Organism: Thermobia domestica; assembly: GCF_964235325.1. Taxonomy (NCBI): domain Eukaryota; kingdom Metazoa; phylum Arthropoda; class Insecta; order Zygentoma; family Lepismatidae; genus Thermobia; species Thermobia domestica. Next base: position 41,963,701 of record NC_137460.1, read on the forward strand.
AACGGGGGTTGCCGGGGAAATTCCCCTTCGGTAAAAATGTATGTCCTGCTCGTATCACAGAAGTAACATAACATCCATTTCTGGGGTAAACTTTCGCCTTCTACATTTACAGCAAAAATACATAAGCATCCTCCTCTCGTTCGAAAGTTTAATTCGAACACTGACTGAAATGTTGGAAGAAATGGTATTTCCAAATGTACTTTAGAGTGCTAAATTAAATTTTACTTTTATCATCCTCATTTAAAGTATTGGCCTATTTATGCGCTACGCTTCTTTGAATTGCTAATATTTCTTTGAGCGTGAGACTTTTTTTTTTTTTTAATGCTTCATGTGCAAACGACCCTCGCTGCAGGAGAAAAATAATTTATGATTATTCTATCGGCAAACATGTATTTGTGTTCAGAAACAACATAGTTTTACCTTAATCTGCGGACGAAGAGTTTACTTCTTCCTGTCCTTCTTGGAATTTGCAACTGAAAACATCCTTTTGCTGTGAGTCATTGGCTTTCGGTCAATATGCGAGAGATTGAGAAGACAGCATCCCTCAACAGGGGGTCGCAACTGCTTCGCTCTAATCATCACACAGATGTATGGGTTTGTTTTGTGTATATTGGACATGGAGAGAGAGAGGGGTGGGGGGGTTGACTACATTTTATTTCACGTGATAACGGAGTAAGAAAAGTTTCCTTTTCTGAATTGTGTTTACTCTTGTTGTGTTATGACTTGAACATGGTTGTAATTGAAAGTTGATCGATGCTGGTTTCTGAAGGTGCACCGAAGTTGACTTGAAGAATGAGCAGGGTGCGAATTACCGGGGGGGATGAGGGGGATTTCCCCCCTCAATCACATTCTGTTCCCCCCCAAAGAAGTCAGCTGAAGTATCCCCACCGGGGATGCTCTCTTTCCCCCTCAAACTATGCTTAGTATAACTCCAAATTTCACTGATTTTTATTATTTGTTGTAAATTTAATCTTCTAACTGTATTTCGAAATGATCGATGTAAACTGTTCAGTTTTGGTCATTTCTACTTACCACCTAATTACCCACTATTTTCAACGTTGTTTAGTAGAACTATATTATTATGACTACGGTTGTTACTTGCAACTGTACCTTCGTACCCTTCAATTCGTCATCGTTTGTGAATTTGAATGTACTAATTGCGTATAACAAAGCCACATATAGATTTATAAATGTTCTTAGCGGTTGGCTAAGAAGAAGTAAACAAATAGCTTCTTCTACCATACTTGGCGAAGTTCGGATATGTCATATTCATCCTCTATATTTGTATCGATTATCATCTTATTTTAATTTTTGTTATAACATGTTATTTCATTTTCCAGTGTACTCTTTGTTAGCACATGGTCTTCATTCCCTAGTAGGTTGTGTGTATGCAACTCAAAAGTTGCATTTAATTTGTGATAATTAGCATAGTAATCACTGCTTTTACAGTTTACGGAAATGAACTTTTGAAACTGTACTCAAAATCTGACATATAGGTAGACCTATTCTCTCGTAAGTATATGTTAACATACACGCTGGGGGATACGCTCCTAGTGAGCAGACATGTTAATGAAGGTGATTTTTAGGTGAATAAGCGAATAATTCAAGATTAGTTTCAGCATTTGTTAATACGACTGGTTCTCCGTGTCATTGTCCCTGTCTGTATAAGTATTTCAACTGGAGCGGGTTTTTTAAAAGTTAACCCTTCATTTTTCCATCTTTTCGCTGTACAGTTTGCTGTCCACGCAATTAATGTTGTCTGAAAAACTTCAGTGTAATGTTTTACTTTATTTGAATAACGTAGCCCATAGTGAATCAACTCATCTTCAACCTAACAGTAAAGTAATTTTTAAGTGTTGACTTTCCGTGCCCATCACGGAATCGATATTTGGAGAAAAAAAGTCGTGATGAGCAGAGCTTTAGCGGGAAGTAGAAGCACAAGCTCGAAATTTGAATTGAGAGATTTTAAATATTTGGCCTTCGATTTGACCTTGATGTGAGAAATCGGGATCAGCAACAATCCATTTCTTATTTGATAGGCTAATATCTAGATTTTCTTAAAAAACAATGTCCGGTTTAACTGATAATTTTAGTGGTTTTCACAAGACTGAAGTAGGTTTCTTTTCGCAACCTGTATGTATTAATGCAAAGTGGAAGCTTTCAATATGAGTGGAAAAACATATGCTTGTGATCATGGCTATCGTTCGAGCCAAATTATTAACTAACTAAACCTTAGAGAGCTACGGGGACAAGAGTGAGTACAACATTAAAACACGTTCAGAAAGGTTTAGTGGGGTGTGTGTATGTCAGACAATATATATGTACATAGTTATTGTCGGTAGATTTATTAAATTAATAAATCTCTTATTTATTACAGATGTCACACACACACACACACACACACACACACACATATATATATATATATATATATATATAGGGTAAGGCATTTATTGTCTCATTTTGAAATTTGAACCTTCAGACTATGTCCTTTGGCCTAATTTTATCCCCCCCAATATAGATTATCTAATTCGCACACTGAGAATGAGAATTGTAGTGTATCAGCAACATGACTATTTGTTAAATAACTTGGAATAGGTAAGTAATACTTTTAATATATCTTTAACTAAAAATAAGTTCGATTCACTTAATTTTTCTCGGGGATGAAATATTAGATACTTATATTAATATACATTAATAATTGTTGCCAATCTTTGGTGCCAGAATCAAATGTTCATGCAGATCATCAGACGTAAGCCTAATTATTCAAAATTACTATTTTGTAAAAGAATACCTTGCAATCTTCTGGTATGTAAACAAAAAAATGCAGCGGACTAAACGGAGGTAGTAGTTGCACCTATAGAAAAAACATAATTTTCACTTAAAAATTGGACCTTATATGTATAATGCTTTATAAATTTGAAATTTGACCTTTGACTTAAAACAGGGTGCGTTGGAGAGTTTAGCATCCCTCTTCAGTAGGGAGGCTATATAGACACGGGACCTATACCTTAAAGTAACATCCAAACCACTATCGGTTTGAATCCGAGGACTCCCAGTACGGTTTGAACTCGAAACCATACGCGCCGAAGGCGAGCGCTGTACCCATGGGGCTCGAGTACCCACAAAAGTAAAAATTTGTTAATGTAGTTTCATTTTGAAGAAGAGATATCTTCAATAGAAATAAGTAAATAGCTGTTTAAATCATTAGTTCTAAACTTAAACTTTTTTAGTACCTACGAAAGCAACTGATCTCGAATTCTTATTTGCACAATGTAAAGAAGAATTTCATATATACTTTGATATGAATTGTACTATACAAAGAAAATTTAATGAATTGTTACTTCTCTTATCAATTTCGTTTCGAGAAAGAAGGTAACTGCGCTAGAACAGGGAACTTTTTTGGAGTTATTTCTTATTTGAATGCTCGGGTACCAGATCATAACAGATTATTTTTACTTAAACATGACTTTAGTAGCAATCATCCTAAATGATTGTTGATAGTATGTTCCAAAGAGTCTAGAACAGTGGTTCCCAAACTGGAGTCCGCGGACCCCAGGGGTCCGCGTGACCTGGCTACGGGGTCCGCGACGTCTAAAAATTGAAATGTGTTGTGATAAAATGGAACTCACAGCTGTTATGCAAAATACATTTTTTTTCAGTTACTAAAAAGAAAGCAATTAGAAATTATACCTACGTTTGTAAATTTGAATATTTTCTTTACTAAATTTCTGCCCTGAAGCCGGTCAACCGTTATATAGGACTACTTGGGTGAGAGGAATTCCTTCTTTTTTAGGGCATTTTTCTCTAAAGAAGTTGTACATTAACTGCACCGTGCCGATCTTGTTTTGTTGAGTTACAACAATGACATCACCAGAAATCTCGATCTGGACACAATTGTTCTAAGATTGGCAGCATTCAGAACAAGGAGACTTATACTGTGATTGTGTTGTTAGTGATTGTTCAAATGTTCATCTTGTTTCTACTATAGTGTGCCAACATGAGGAGAGTATATATGCGTGTTGTGTTTGTGTTTCTTAATCTTATAAAATTTATAAATTTGTAGATAGCAAAAACCCATAAACATATCATTATTTCTTTCGAACACATAAAAAAACTGGTCAAAAAATGTTTAGAAGTACAAGTGTAAAAAAAAAAAGCGCGTAATATTTGAAGAAATATAAAGTTTCGTATCTAAGAACATGTAAATAATAATACAGGTAAAATGTTAATTTCATTTTTCCAATATGCATATATTTGTTTAGGCCACATGTATTTCAAAATATTGATTTAAGATTTTGAGACCCTTCTCTGTAGAATCTCTCTGAAGATAGTATTAAATCTCATTACTCTCTAGATGTTTTCGAGTTTCACAAATATTTTTTCAGTCCATCAAAAATTTAGAAACGTATTTCCTGTACTAATTCTTTGGAAATTTTAATGATTGGTTCGTTCGGCCAACTATTTTTTTTAATATTTTTTATTTCCTTGAAGATGAAAAAACGGAAGAAATATTTTGTTGCCATAACATATAAATAAAAAGGAAACACATAGTATTCTAGCTTTCAGGTACAATTGTACTAACGCTATAGGGGAAAATTTTAATAGTAATTCTTTCACGCTGTAGTTTTAGTTTTAAGAGCATAAGAAATTATTCATCATCACACACAGAGACAGACATTATATATGAAACTTTCTTTATATATATATATCTGTGTGTGTGCCCGCCCTAATTTACATTTAGCCCCCCCTAAATTTCGAGGCTGGCTACGTGCCTGGGAAGGAAGTGTCACTGTTCGTCTCAGTGACCCCAAAAATTGTAGATTCGATACTAATATCGGTCATTTTCGATCAGTTTTATATATTTCCTTCTTCTTCCTCCCCTAAATTGCACCGTCAAAGTGAGATAATACAAACCATCTAAGAGCCAAACCCCATCTACATTGAAAATTAGATCGAGATCGGTCGGCTGGTTCAAGAGTTGTCACAAACATAGTGACTTTGATTTATATATATATTCACATAATGCAATGAACATCGACAGCGTTTTATGTTTATGTACAGAACGTTTTTTTTTAAATAGTTGGAAATCGTAAGTACAGTAAATCTGTCCGTAACTTAGAATTTTATCTGAGGGTGCAAGCATCAATACGCGTATTTGGGTCCCTAGAAAAAGTTGCCTTTCTAGTTCGTGGGCCCCCGCTTTCCATTTTCCTCTTACTCTTTATGGACCTCCCGGAGCCTGTGGGCTCTCCCGCACGGCAAGGTCTGAGGGGCCGTTAGTTACGCCTCCGAGCCCGTTCCATACATGGCAAATTAATTACGGGAACAATATTGACAAATCTAAAAGCCATACGAATAAATATTTTTTCTAAGGCCCCTAATAGTAGACATTTTTTACTGAAATCAACCCACGACTCACTTTTGTTTATTTACCTTCTGTGTGCAGTTTTGTTTATGTAATGTAGTAAAACTGTTTGATGCTTCATTTATAATTTCAAATTCGTATCGTGTATGCAGTAAGAAAATTTTGTCTTAAAATGGGCCCCCTTAACTGGTGCGTAGCTTCCCTGGGGGGCAGTTGCTCCTCCTGCCCCCCCCCACAAGTTACGGCCCTAATTCTGGATAATAATCATAAAACAACTACAACAACTGATAGCACAAGTAAGAGCTCCGTCGCGGCTAAGCGGTTCGCATACGCGCCTTTGGCCTGGAGGACTCAGGTTCGATTCCCGGCGCGAGCTCATGTGGTTCAGATACCACGTTAAGCTATAGGTTCACGTCTTATATAACCTCGCTGCTGAATGGTGGGGACACTAAACCAAATCAAATCAAAACAGGCAGCGACACCAAGTAAACATAACTGCTTATTATTTGGATTAGCACGGGGCACTGAATGAGATGTTTGCCGTTTATTCTACAATATTATCGGTGTACAATGAAAAAAAAAAAAAAGTGTCAAAATACAAGACATACCAATCGATAGATTTCATTACATGAACAAAATGATATTTAAGTGAGTGTAACTCTTTATGTACAGTTTTCGAGAAAAATGAACTTTTCTGTAAACATAAAAAATGATTCTATACAATGATCACGAAACTCATTAAGATTGAATTGATACAAAAGTATACCTAATCAAGCTTTCCATAGAGATAGCAACATTACAGCATATGTGCTTTAATGTTTTCGAAAAGTGCCTTCTTGAACGGAAAAAGTAAAGACAGGGATGATTATGTGAAGGTTTCACGTAACTCCAGTGAAATCAAACTTACTTTAACAAGCATCTTGGAAAAAAAAAAAACTTCGTATATACCTTTCAAATATTTTTATAAGCCTTATTCTTTCCGACTGTAGAATGGGAATTCCGCTAGTTGTTAGCAAATTCGTTAGATGTAGGTTGTTGGGTTGATGTAATATACATACAGATTTTGAAAAGGCATTTGACAAGGGTCAGTCACAAAGTGTTATTGTATAAGCTAAGTGAATATAATTTTTCTTCTCCCTTGATCATGTTTTTCTCATCATATTTATGAAATCGTAAATGAAGTGTTATCTACAAAGAATTTAAATCAACTGACTATACTGCATACTCTGGAATTCCACAGGGCTCCAACCTAGGTCCTTTATTGTTTCTTTTATTCATTAACAATCCCTCTGATCACTTATCATTAAGTGACAAATTGCTCTCAACGGATGACCTCAACATATACGACAGAATAAAGAGTCTCAATTTACAACCTGACATGAAAAATATTGCTACCTGGTATTTTCTTAATAACTCAGTGTAAACATAACCAAATGTAATATTTTATCATTTACTAGAAACAAACATCAAATAGAATTTAATCATTCAATTTAATTAATTAATCAGATCTTACTAAATAGATTAAATTCACTCACATATCTTGAAGTTACACTTGATACGAAATTAACATTCAATAACCATATAGTGAACATAGTTAATGAATCTTTCAAGATGTTAGGGTTAATAACTAGTTCATTAAACTGGAAAGGAGTTTAACAATATTACCACACTAACAAAAATGTATTATTTCTATGCCCGATCAAAACTAGAATATGTTGTTGTGATCTGGAACCCATCGCAATAGCAATGCTGACTTCAACTGGAGAACCAATCTAAATTTATCAAATACTTGGCATACAAGAGAATTGGAATCTATCTATTTTATGAAAACCATCTAACATTAATAGACAACTTCTGTATCCTTACACTTGAACAAGGCGAAACGTGATAGATGTTATTTTTCTCTATACTAAATAGTACTAAACAAGTTTAATTGTACGGATCTGATATCGACACTAAATTTTCATGTTCCAACACTTAAAGCTTCGTACTGATAACCCTGGCCTATTCTATTGCAAAAAAAAAAAAAAAAAAAAAAAAAAGTATTATTGAAGCCACCAATCTGAAGAATATGCTCTTATAACAAAATAAACCACATATTAAAGAAAACCATTGTAAACATATATTGTAATACACCAACACTATAACGGCTTATCCCTGTTGTGTAGATGACAAATAAATAAATAAATAAATAAATAATAAACTAATCCCACTCGAATTTCTAACATAAAGGAAAGGAAAGACACCAAGAGATAAAGAAACCAAACGATTACATACACTGTCTTCAGATGTTTCAACATTTTTCTTTTCTTTGCATTTACCTAAAACATGCATTACGCTTTGTTGTCTTGTTTTCCAGCATAGACATCATTTATCCATCCATTTATCAGTATGCGATAAACACAACCGAGGAATAAATCGGCTTACACAATCGGAACCCTGATATAATTACACGTAGAAACAATACAATAGAATGTGGCTGTGGATGCAAGCCAATCTTATACTACAAATATGAAGAGAGGATGTTTCAACTACTCATTGTACGTGACTTCCGCATAATATGTAGTCCAAGAAGGGATTGCACAATGTTTTTTCTTCCATGTTCGGCTCCACTTCCTGAGTGAATCATAATCAAAGTCATGAGGCGGTTTACAATACAGAAACAAGGCTGTCTCACATGAATTACCACAAATCTTTCTACACTCTGCAGCAGGGTTTTCCAAACTGTGCGTCGCGGCGCTATGGTGCGCCTTGGTCAGAGTTGTCCAAACTCGTGAGCCCAGCTCTCGGCTCCAGTTGAACTCACGTTCAATAACTGGTTCGGGAGCTTCGTAAGTAGAGAGCGCGCCAGAGCTCGAGTTCGAGGAAACAAGCCCAATGAGGTTAGTGAGGATGACCATGAGGAAGTGCGAGCCCTAGGTTGGGATTTATGTATTTGGAGGATCAGTATGTTAATAACATTGGGTTGTTTCTAATGAATAAATGTAACACGATTCAGTAAGATACAACAGAAAGGAGCGGATAAGATATATATCCAAAAATGTTCTATAAAATAATAATAATAATGACAATAAGAGAGTTTTACAGCTTGCGCCATTTATATTTGTGTTTAGAATGTATGGTCATATGCAGCTTTTTCAACATTCAAAGAGGATTTGCCAAGCCAGTAAAAATAAAAATCTAATTTAAAGATATATCTGGCTTTCACCCAGGAGGCCCGGCATGGGAAGGAATTTTTCCCGAGCGAAGTAGATCAAGTGGTAGAGCGTTGGCTTCGCATTCGGGAGATCGTGGGTTCGATTTCCGCTGCCGACCATCCTGACTGGGGTTTTCCTCAGTCCTACCAGGCAAATGTTGGGATGGTAACTACTAAACAGGTCCCGGCCAATTCCTTTCCATTGTTATTATTGTTGTTAGATATCCAGTATAAAATGGCTTCTGAGCTGCATCTGGTGATTGTTATATATATATATATATATATATATATATATATATATATATATATATATATATATATACAGGGTGCCTCAAGTATCTCAAAATTCCCCTCACACAGAGTAACTCTGTTATTATCCGAGTTATAACAAAATGTAAGAGGGGAAACCGTCTCCAAATATGATGTTTTCAATCTATAGTGAAGGATTTTTTAAAATCCGACGAGCCGTTTGGGCTGTACACTCTTTATGCGCCCAATGTTAAATGAAAATGCAACGCTGCCATTAATAGAATGGCTGGGGGAAGGAAGAGTAAGACGGGAGGTGGATAAATTTTGTAGGAGTATGGTGAATGAGAACATGTTTGAAATGGGGACTGGCCATCAATACGTTAGTGTAAAAGACAGTAATTTCATCCACTTATGCTGTGGGTCCAAGTAAATGGCCACGTTGCCTTTTCATTTAACATTGGGAGCATTAAGAGTGTATATCCGAAACGGCTCGTCAGATTTTAAAAAATTCCTTCACTTTAGATTGAAAACATTATCATATTTGGAGAGGGTTTCTCCTCTTACATTTTGTTGTAACTCTGATAATAACAGAGTTACCTTATGTCATGGGACTTTTGAGACATCCTATATATATATATATATATATATATATATATATATATATATATATATATATATATATATATATATATATATATATATATATATATATCGTGTAATTCTAGAAAGACTAGACACGAATGATCCCTGAGAAAGAAGTTAACATTGCAAAAATTGTCAATGTAACTGTACGCTGCAATAAAAAGTATTTTTGAATGTGTGTGTGTGTCTTTATATCACGTCAGCAATTCAGAAAGAAATATCAGTCACCTGAGGATCTTTCCAAGAACCGTTCTTTCATAAAAGTGAAGGCCCTGTGAGAGTGGAAGTTCGGGGCTAAAACCCACTCAAGCCCCTCCTTAAAACTTAAATCCAGCCCTGCTGAGCCCCACTGAGGATAGTACGCCCAATGAAGTTATTGAATACACTGAAACTATCTTTTCAAATGTCCTATTGATTTGTCACAGCAAATTTTCGATAAATCATCTATTGCTCTTAATGAAATGTAGGTATATTCGGAAACTTGCAATTTCAGAAAAAAAAAAATTACAGAGACGTTACATAACTTGAAAATTTTTAATTATCTTAATGTATTACTACAAACTCTACCAAAATTATGATGAAAAAACTTCTCTTTTGCGCCAACAACACTTGAAAACGCCAGTGGAAGACAGTGTTAACATCACAACCTTGGTTGATTTTTCCAGTCATAGAACATAATAAGAAATTGAATTCATAAATTTCCTAGCATCTCTATAACCTAATTTTATCTATGTTAGAGCGAAGAAAACATCAGTGAACGAAACTCGGTTTTATATTTTCTTATTTTACTTTTAAACCGTTAGTCTTATCTCAACCAAATTTTGTAGTCATCAGAGCGATTCGCAGCTACTTTTAGAAGAAAGAAAATATTGAATAGCATATGGTAGAGAGGGATAATCATCGATAAATCATTTCTTCCATAGAAGCTGATGGAGCAAAGCGACGCCTGAACGTATGCAGCCATTTGTACATTTGAGCTTGCGAACGTTGCATAACTTTCTAGGAGTAAGATGTTTATTAGCCGTTTCACTTCTTTTTTCCTAGTATCATCATCATCACCACAAGTATTCTGCTATGGCAGCTCACTTGTCGCACATATATAGGAGTATCATGCACTACAGTCACCCGCCAATCTCTGTTGTGTTCATCGCGGTGGAACAGTGGTAGAGCGTTCACCTATGATGCATGGGTCCTTGGTCCGATCCCAGCTAGCGCCAAGTGAAATTTGTGGTGGACAAACACCGTGTGTGGGGGTTTTTTGGGGTTCTCCCACTTTTTCCATTCCACTATTTCATTCATTTCTCGTCAGCATCGTCTCCTTTAGCCTAGCCAGCATAACTGTGGAACGTAAAACTTAACGATTTCATTTCATTTTAATTTTCTTTTGCATTCTTATGCGATATCAAGATTATGTACGGGTCTACTATTAACGTGGGATTCGGAACACGACCAGAGCTGGAATCCGGTACAGCTAACGGATACATAGACTATCATGCAAAATCAACTCCCACAATATAGGCCATTCTTCATCAGACTATTTCGACTCCAATAGAGCTGCCAGGCTTGAATGCCAATTTCTCTATTTTCAAGTAAGACGTGTCCTCTTAAATATCGATCATTGATTAGTCTTCTTTTTCCTCTGCCTCTCTGATTTTTCTTCTTTCCTGTCTCCCTGATTATTATTCTTCCCCTGCCTCCCTGATTAGTCTTCTTCTTCCCCTGTCTCTCTGATTAGTCTTCTTCTTCGCCTATCTCTCTGATTAGTCTTCTTCTTCGCCTGTCTCCCTGATTATTCTTCTTCTTCCCCTGTCTCCCTGATTAGTCTTCTTCTTCCCTTGTCTCCCTGATTTTCTTCCCTGCCTCCCTGATTAGTCTTCTTCTTCGCTTGTCTCCCTGATTATTCTTCTTCCCCTGCCTCCCTGATTAGTCTTCTTCTTCCCCTGTCTCCCTGATTAGTCTTCTTCTTTCCCTGTCTCCCTTTACAGATCGTTAGAAGCAATAGCTGATTTGCGAAAATCTGCTGAGGCTAAATTACAGAACACTTCACACGGGAATTATAGCAGCTAGTATCTAATATCGTTCGTTCAATTTTGATTTGATTTGATTTAATTTTTAGTTTAGCGTCCCTGTTAGCAGCGAGGTTACATGAGATATGGACCTACAGCTTAACGTGGAACCCGAACCACATGAGCTCCCGTCGGGAATCGAACCTGGATCTTCCACGCCAAAGGTGCGTACCCTAATCGCTTAGTCACGAGGAAGTTCTAGTTTAATTTTGACCAGAAAATGTTAAATACAGTATGCTCGCGTGTATGAACCACACCTTCTCTCATCCTCTCTAAAAAAAAAAAAAAAAAAAAAAAAAGTCAAAACTAAGGGTAGGCTTATAAATGGGCGCGAGTGATACAAAATGCACATGTCCGAGAACACAATAGCACTTACATGCTACATGTGTAATTGAAGTATGAGTCATTGTTGTTCTTGGGTTGACGTGTAGGAGTTAGTTATACGGTTGTTGGTCCTTTTAAGAATCTGTTGTGGTAAAATAAAATTCTGTTAAGACAGGATTTTCATTTTCAGGCTGTTTTTAAGAAACTGAAGCTTAAAAACACGTTTTAGGCTACTCGCCGCTTATACGAGCAAATATTTTCTTAAATTACTGTTGTGGATTAAACATGAAAGGTAACTAGCTCTATGGCCTGTGGCAGCGTTTCTCAACATTTTTTTTTTTTTCTTTTGGGCCACACGAAAGTACGTTTCAAACGTTCGCGACACCTCCGCATGTGATTTTTTTTTCCCTAGATGCAAACAAGCATAAAAATACACACTATACTTTTTTTTATTGTGGAACAAATATGAGATACAATCTCATAGCGTTAAAAACAAACTTTCCAGCTTTCAACTTGGATGACAAGTGTGAAATCAAGTCGATCGATAAATTTTTATTTTCCTCTACAGATAATTTATTTGCGGAAGATCTTAGAAGACATTAAAAATCTCGCGACACGCCAATGTGTCGCGACACGGCGGTTGAGAAACACTGGCCTATGGAACCCGAAGGTTTAATGCCGCGTTCACAGAAGTTCTCCATTGACTTCTTTCCTTAACCAACTGGATACAGTTTCATTGTACTCCTATTTCTGCGAGATCTATCTTAATATTGTCCTATTTGCGCCTAGGTCTTCCTAGTGGTCGTTTTCCGATTGGATTTCCAGTTAAAACTGAAAACGTTCCTACTTTCTTCCATACTGGCTACATGACCCGACCACCTGAGCTCTTAGATGAATCGTATATATAGTATATACCTGCATATAAAATTGTAGACAAAATTGAAGTTGTGATTTATACTCGCGAATATTTTGTCATGCGAAAGGGGGAAAGTGCAGTAAACTACAGCACGAAAACTCGTTGTTTCTTTCGTGAAAGTTTTAAAAATTATCAAACATCAGCCATAATCCAGCAGCCCCAGGGTAACAGAACCTGAGGTCATACGACACGCCACTGAGCAAAATCCATCCACCAATACACGATGATTGTCAAACCAACTTGGCATTTCAAACTACACCCTAATGTTTCACCTTCACGAACTCGGGAAAACTATCAGGTCAGGAGTTGATTGCAGATCAGGTCCAGAGGAAAGTAGATGTATGCCGGCAACTGCTGCACAATTCGCATGATGGCGTTTTCTAAAACAATGGTCATATGCGACGAAATATGGATATTTTTCCAAAATCCGAATGTGCAAAAACAGTCGCTGAGCAAAAGGCCAAGCTTCAGAACTGATCGTCAAACAGACACATTTCGAGTATAAGGTTCTACTCTATGTGTGTGGTACTACGAGAGGATAATTCACTTCGAGTTTGTTCCTAACGGCCGTACCATCAATGCCGACTTTTATTTCGAACAGTTGGAGCGTGGATGTATGTAGCGCTATGCTTAAAATATCCTGCATTGGTGAACCGAAAGCGTGCCCTGGTGCAACAGGGCAACGCAAAACCACAATAGGACTCGAAAAACTTAACAAAAAATTCAGGAACTTGATGGCATACAACTGATGTCATACCCGGCATATAGTTCTTGTCCCTCCTGATTATTGCCTGTTTCGGTCCATTGCGCACTTCACTTCATCAACCAGAAGGTGGAACAGTGACTGAGTTTGTTGACTCTAAGAACAGAAAGTGGTATCGACGTGGAATTAAGGAACTGTTGGCAGGAAGGTGGCTGCAGGCAGTCCAATACGAGGGACTATACTTTGAATGTTAACCTGCTATCATTACATTGTAATATATACACTTATGTTGTGTATCAGAATATTGCAAGACTTCCCTTGTACATTTTTACACAATAAAAAGTACAATGGAAAGATAGGAACGTTCTGTTGGCAGTGTTAGATATTTTACACGCACAGTTTATTTTCAATACATAAGGTCCACATAAAAGAATATTGGGGTTATAAGCTGTGTAATATCTCTTAACTATGACGCACAATAATGAATCAAGCCTACAAATGTTTAATGCAGGGTTGGCAAAAACCATGGTTTTTATTAAAAAAACCAAAAAAACGGTTTTTTTGGTTTAAACCAGGTTTTTTTTGGTTTAAACCAGGTTTTTATGGTTTAAATGATTTGCTCTATATATTCATATCATATATGGGCAGAAATAAGTTTGTTTCGCCTTGATGTTATTATGCAACAACCGGGTTATGCTGGAAGGGGTCACATAAGCTTAAAGCGGAATAAAAACCGCTTCTCGAGTTACATCCGAGAGAAATTGTCCTCTATTTGAACTCGGAACCAGGACTAATTGGCCACAAATGCGATACGTCTGCCGACTCACTCACGAAGGAATCCTGATAAAAAAAAATACGTTGTACTGATCTTTACATGCTTCTTAATATAACTGTCAAGAGTCATTTCAGAAGGACAAAAAGATACACAGTTGCACAAGTGAAACCATTACACAGAATTAATTACATATGAACAATTTCAAAGTACGACGGAGTACAGAAGAACTAATCTAGTTCAAGTTAGTTAACAACGACTTTTATTGGTCCAAATTAAAGAAATACACCGACTTAATCTGCATATCAATAAGAAAAGGAAATAAAGATACGAATTATTTGAGTCCACTTTGGCTCAGACTCATTTATACATAAATAGATACCAAAGATACTTATTTCACTAAATGCCTCTCGTGGGTTCTGTATGACCCCCCCCCCCACACACACACACACAAAGTACGGCATTTTCGATGTATTTTATCAATAGTAAACATTGAAACGAAACAATATTTAGAATTTTTCTTCGATTGCAATTACATAACAATAATAACAACTACAAAAAAAATCACAAAATAAACATTTATAAACTTGTAAAAAAAAAAAAAAAAAGTTGCTTTTGTAGTATAATCTTTTTGAGTAATGAATGGGGAATTTAGGTCTGAATATAATACGAATAATATACGGGAGTGAAACGTGATAACCCACAAATGTGTGTTCATCAAGATTTTACAAACACTTACACTTTTACGAACATTTTTTTGTTTTTTGGTTTAAACCAGTTGGTTTTTTTGAAAAACCCAGCTGGTTTAAACCATGGTTTAAACCACCTTGGTTTAAAGCAGCCAACCCTGGTTTAATGTGAATAACATTTATCACGCGGGAAACATCCAATTGGTAGCTGCATCAGTCCTCCGCCGCAAATTAAATAAATCAGTAGATAGTGGAGCCAAATGTGATTTTTTGTAAGATCCAACAGAAAAAAAAGTTACATCGGAGTCAAATTAGGTGACCCTAGAGGCCACGCGAAACAATACCTAGTAAAGCAGAATGTTTTCTGTTCGGGTGTCACCATTTTTTTGCTACTGGCTCTGTCAAACAGAAAGACAGGGAAACAGAGCTTATGCAGGAAACAAAAATCTCTGCCATCCACGCGCATACGCACAACTAATGCTCTCATCTTCGCTATATGATTCTGGTCGCGAATGACTACTACACACCTCGTGTAACACATTACAGCAGATTGAACACTCGATAATCTTTTAGGTATACGCTGTCTAGAGTACACGCTTTTAGGTATACCAGGTTCTAGGATTCTTGGTTTCCATTAGAAAAATAAATCATTCCACAGACTTGTACCTCGAATATTAAACTAAACAAATATCAATAGACGTGATGCTTTTAAGCATAAAAAAAAAATGCACATTTAAATGTTCAGTACTAACACACAATAAATAAAAATAAATATATAATTTCAAGCAAATAAACTGAAAAATAAAACAAAATTCAACAAAAAAAAAAGTTACAAATAACAAGTAACCATCACCGAAAAATTCTTATACATGCTGTTTTGTCTGTCTGCATTAAATACATGTATATATATTGCACTTCCCATCCATCACTGCAAAAGCCAAATTCTTGAAACCAACACACACACTCGTAATATCCGTCATTTTAGGTATTTTGCTTCTAATGCATGCTGAAATGTTGATAAATTTGATTCCAACATTATATAAATCAATCAATCATAAAGCAAATAAGTGCTCAGTTAAAAAGCTGTTATTTTTTTTAAAGCATTATGAACGAAAAAAACTTCATTTTGGAACAAGATTAATGATGAAAATTCCCTATGGGTTAATAAAATAAATTAAGACTTACCTTATCCGACCGGAGCTCCCGTTTTTTATATAAAGCAGGGATCCGTTGCAAATCGTTTTCAGAAGCAATTCGGTTAAATTTCTGCATACGTTCTCTAACGCTTATTTTTTGTTCAGGCTCGGCCTCTGCTACATTTTCCTAATGGAATGAAATGAAACCAAAATGGAAATACCGAAAAAAATGAAAAATGAAAGTATTATTAGGGCATGCTATTATGTATTTATATATGAATGATCAAATGAGCAAATTATGAAATAAATAAATAAATAAATAAAATAAACTTTATGTACACATTTACATACATACACACACTAACAATGCAAACTAGAGATGAGTAACTCATGAGATTCAGGTTGAAATGAAAATGCAACTCATGCAGAGTTTGAATTACGGTTGAGCTATGGCCTAAAGTTTTGAAATTTTGTAAAATTGTGGGGTCTATTAATTATGCGAGATCTAGGCCTCAAAAACATGGAATTGACAATTGAGTGAGTTTACCAAAGATACAAAAATCTGTTGAGATCGATAATATGAAGCTGATATCTTTAGTGGGCCAAGGCGTAGTTTATCAGTAAGTGGAAAGGAGTTTGAGATGGAGTGTAGTTAAGGAGTTGGTATGTATTGTGAACTTCAGATTCCAGATTTGCTGAAGTTGAAGAGTTAGACCTTTCTAAGATTAAAGTTGAACTGGTGTTGAGAAGATTATCTGACGACGTATCAAGATTGAGGAAAGTTAGAGACACATAGTTGATAGGGTTTGGGCTTTGAAATATTGTTGAAAGAAGTTAACAAACATTTTAGGAATGATAAAAAAATGCATCAAAAGATAGCGATCTTGGTCAATAATTAGTTTTTAGATCAAGGACACAAAATTTTTAAGCGGCTCCTAAATCGAGTTTTCGTATTTTTTATGGAATAAGCACATTTATACTGAGTTAAGTGATAGTTTGGGTTTGACTATACTATATGTAGTTCTCCAGATACAAGGCCTACAAGAAAATTTTTGCCTGAAATATATTGGATCTTTTGATCCAAAAAGATACATAAGTAATAAAGTTCAGAGTTTTGAAATGTTGGGGGAAGTTTTTGTTGGGAGAAGTTAAGAGATATATAGATTGTGTGGTTTAGGAGCTTAAAGTGTGAGAGAAGATGAGAAACACATTGATGGTAAGGTTTAGAGTTGTGAAACGTTGTCGCGGAGACAAATTGAGACACACAAGATGTAAGATTTAAGATTTTTTTTAAAATGATGATGAGAGAAATTAAGACACATAGGTGGTAAGAATTATGATCCGGAAATGTTGAGAAAAGTTCAGACAAGGTTTAGGGTTCTGAAATGTTGAAAGAAGTTAAAAGATACATAGGTGGTCAGGATAAAGGGCCCTGAAATGGTGAAATGGTTCTCTACATATCGGTGGTAAGATTTAAGATTTAGAAATGTTTATGATGAGAAAACAAAAAAATAAGTGGTAAAATTTTGGGCTCTGATGAGTTATTGTTGAGAGAAAAGAAAAATACATATGCAGTACTGTTTAGAGGTCTCTAAAGTGTTGTTGTTGTGTGAGTTCAAGGAATCATAAAATGGAGTAACGTTGAGGTTCGACGTTTAAGATGTCTGTAAATTAAGGCTAACATTGAGATTGAAGAGAAAGTAAATCATATGAATCTGAAGACAGACACCTGAGAGATATCATCACCTTTATTAGGCTATACATATAGTCAGAAACATTAGATTACGTATCTTATCTGGATGTAGAGGTGCAGTTGCGGAACTTCTATCTGATAGGAGGTTCGAAGCACAAAAGTGCAGCAGTTGAGGAAGCAAAACCTCTGTGAAGTCTTGTCGAACAGAGGCTGTCAATCAAGAATATGAAACTGATGAAATAAGAAAAAACAGAGACAATATTGAGGAATCAAGAAGGTGTAAAGTTCAAGACCCAGAAGTACTGAGCTTGAATCGAGTGAGTTTGTCATCATATTAGCGTACAATTGACGTTGGATGAAGTCTAGAGATAAATGTTTACCTCTAGTGCAAACATAAACAACGATTAAAAAGCATGCACAATGCTTACAAGTAAGCCACAAATTAAAGCACACAAAGCACAAAAAAGCATTTTCATTAAAAAAACGAAAACAAAATTATTATTCACATTCAATAAAAAAGCAGACGTTAAAATAAAAGTGCAAAAAACATAATTTACAACCCAATTTTAATTAACTGCAAATGCTAAATTGTTTCTTCTTACTAGTGCATTGTAGCGGTTCAACTGGAATTCGAGGTTTGCCAACTTCTCTGATAAACTCGAAGAAATTCCTGGACATTAGCTGGAAATTTCCTCACTCACGCTGGAAATATAACAATTCTCGGTTTCTTCAAATCTCTGAACCGATTTTTTCTGTTCAAAAAAGTTATCTACCGTATTTTATATTTTGGAGAGCAGTAATTGCACAACTTTTGATCCGATTTCAGAAATCATGGAAGTTGTTCCCAACTCTACTTTTCAGAAATCATATAAAGATTTCGTTAGATAATCGCGAAAAAAATTAGCGATTTACATCTGAATACTTATCTGTATATTAACTGATGTATCTGTACAACAATACTTTTCAGTATACAAACAGCAATTACTTTTCTTGGAAAGATTATTTACCATTTAACATTTTCATATTTTCGTTTTGTTTTGTTACCTAGAAGCTTGATGTTCTTAGTCTAAAAAAAAGACCAGCAATGCTACACTACGTTTAGTACTAAACTGATTTGATTACGTTACTTAAACTCTTTTACTGTGTGATAACAGTATTGCATAAGTTGTTCGGAGAGAGTAATATAGAAAGTACCACCTCAACATTTCAGGATTAAGCAAGGGTTCTAATCTAATATGTTTTTTAAATATATTGAATGGAATCCCATATTGAAATTTTAAAGTGAATGAAAAACTTGTATTCACTGATGCAAAAACCCTCGACATACCATATTACCTTTCTTTACATCTAGTATTCAAAGGAATCCTCTCTTCCCTCTGCATCACCCATAGTGGATAGCATATTTGTGTTTTCTAATTTGAAATGGCTCCCTATACCAAAATTTATGTCAGGCAACAGAACCTTCCACTTCTCCCTCAACACTACTGAATTTTCGTGCGGGTAAATAAGTACTCGTATTTTCTGTGGCAAAAATTTCCATATACCAAATTTCGTGCTAATACGTCCAGCAGTTCGAACGCCTTTCCTCCTTGTCACCCATATTGAATCCGTGCAAGTGAATGACAAATTCGTGTTCTCTTGGAAGAAGAAAGAAAGAAAAAAAAAAACGATTTCAAGCACTGGATTTCGTCCCTTTTCGTTCAGCGGATCAAATTGAGTTTACCCTCCCTCAGTATTACACATAAGGAATTCGAGCAAGTGAATTAAATTCTATCATCTTAACAAACCCTCACCCTATACACCAGATGTTACGTCTTTAACGTTATTGATATAAAAGTTTGTAATACCAATGGACTTGTCACTCCGTTTATTACCGTTAGGAGATGAATGTTTCAAAAAGTGGCTATCTCAAAAACTGCTTCCATCAATAACTATCATTATGCAAAAAATTGTACTGATTAACGAAGTAGTTATTCAGTAAGATACTGTCCATAATCGCACGTAGTTGTACTATACTAACAAGTAACACTTCCCAAGTGTAACACTCCGATTTTGATAAAATTTGGCAGGTAGATACTATACATAAAATAAACGAATACGTGTTTTTTTTATTTTCTGCGGAAAACCGGTTTTAGGGGGCAAGCCCCACCCAAAATTTTGAAAGTTGACCCCGGAAAGGCAAGAATAAATGGACCGAAGTGAATGAAATTGTGCACAGATATTGTAGACATAAAATGAGGGAATATGGGTTTCGTATTTTTCTGGAAAAAATGTTTGGGTGGGGCACGGACCTCTCCGAAGTTATCCGAATAATTGTTACAATTAATCGTTACACAAATAATTGTTTGAATCATTACTCGTTAAGAGAATAGTTATTCGAATAATTGCTCGTTACCCGAACATTTGTTTGTAATAATAATTAATCGTTACCCGAACAATTGTTTGAATAATTACTCGTTAACCGAATAATTGTTTGAATAATTACTCGTCATTTGTATAATAGTTCGAAGAATTACTCGTTACCCGAATAATTGTTAGAATAATTACTCACTACCCGAATATTTGTTTGAATTACTCGTTATTTTAATAACTGTTTGAATAGTTACTCGTTATTAGAATAATTGAATAATTACTCGTTATTTGAATAATTGTTTGAATAATTACTCGTTATCAGAATAATTGTTCGAATAACTACTCGTTATCCGAATAATTGTTCGAATAACTACTCGTTATCCGAATAACTGCTCGTTATTCGAATAATTTTGAATAATTACTCATTATCTGAATATTTGTTTGAATAATTAACTCGTTTTCGAATAATTGTTTGAATAATTACTAATTATCCAAATAATTACTCATTACGTGAATAATTGTTCCAATACTTATTCGTTATCCGTATAACTATTCGAATAAGAAATTTTATTCGGATATTCAAAGAATCCATTAACACTACTGTGTAGCATTCGTATACCTTCTCGTTTCTTGTACTTCCTACTAAACACAATGCAAGGCCGTTTCTGTAATGCTCAACTATTACGATCTTACCTCTGTCATTCGTAAAATTAATGACGCAAAAAGCTAAATACACTTGTTAGTCGTAAGTAAGTATGCTGACAATATTAACTTGCAACTTGCCCAAAACTGGTATCAAAACAAAATGCCTGCCAAGCCAGATATGAGTAATGCTATGTTGTTAGTTGACGTAAAACGATGTTACTGAACTTAAAAACGAAAAACAAAACAGCTTACTATATATATATATATATATATACACATACAAACAAGTGGAAACTTTGCACACAACTGACTTTACTCGGGTAGTACAAAATATTTGAACATCTTCAATCTTTTCAGACACATGACAAATCCTCCACTTACGTACATACTCTATGAATCGTTTGCAATACAAACGTACAAAAGAGTGGATGAAGTTTATTTAGCCGGTGTTTATACATTATAATACATACAGATCGTGTAAAACTCTTTCTACAAGTCAAATTTTATGATGGATTCTCTTTTCTTTTTAACAGCTATAAAAACGAAGAAAGAACTTCATAAAATAAAATGTACACACAAAAATCATATTTAAAAATAGACTACAGATGTTCCGTTAGTCCTTTGGAGCTAAATACGCCGAAACTTGCTATGTATTTACAACCATATTTAGATTGTGTCCTTTCACATCGCCTAAAACAGACTATCTTTCGCGCGTAGAGACAATAACAGAGAAGAGATCTGTGTTCATGGGACCTGAGGACTCGGCCCTTCTATGGTTCTCCACATTCTAGTAAATTATGCAAGGCTCAAAAGGCACTATGTGACTTTTTTAAAAAAAATTTTCTATGCCCCTCGCCTTATTATTTGTAACCAGATGGATGCCTGACACCCACAAATATTGCACAGGAAAATTGAAATGAATTTTTTGGCTTTAAAGAAAGCAAGAATGGATACACCTAATATGGTCTAAGAGTTCAATTTAACATGGATCATAAACACTTTATCTATCGCGCTTTTTTTTTTTTTTTTTTTTTTTTTAAGGCTGCAGACTACTAAATATTTTTGAAAAACTAATATTTTTTTCTTTTGCCCATTTTTCGTTAAGTGGAAAGAGGTAATAAACTGTAACTTACCACAATAATAGATAATGTTATTCTACACTCTAAAATACGAATCGGAAGAATTTTCAGTGTTGCCATCCATAGAAATTACAGTGTGACCAGAATTTGAATTACTCAAAAATCTAGGTAAAGGCGGTGCCTTCCATTTCAATTCAGGCAGAGCATGTACCATCACCATCTCAGATATTGTTGAAACTTTTTTTTATAGCAACTAGACATGTTTTTAAGAGACCCATATTTTTTTGTTTTGTCGAAAAAAATTTTCCCGCCAAGTAATGGGCCATCAAAGACGGGGAGTACAATTTATGAATTGTAGAAGACATGGAAAATGATCAATTTCTGAGCCTCACCATTCGGCTATGGAGACAGGTAGAGTTATAATTCTTGTTGTGGTATGTACATAGGGATATAAATAAACTATATTTTATTATAGTTTGGTTTGCGCATGCGTATCTTTTTGTACATAAATTAACAAATGAACGTCAATTTATCTGAAAAGTCGAAGTTTGCGAATTTTTTTCGAGCACTTCCGGTTCGAATTTTAAAATTCTGTTTTCACGGTTGGTAAGACCTAGTTACCCGCTTTCCGAAAAAAAATTTGTATCGCTTCTGTGGTCAACCGTTTTGTCGCAAAAAATTCGAGAAATTGTAAAATTTTCAAAAATCGCCATTTTTGGGCGCCATTTTCTCGAAAACACCATTTTTTAAAATTCTGAAATTTTGTCAGATGGTTCAACTTTACCTGAATAATAAACACACCAAATACCATTCTCGACCAATGCTTCATGGATTAACTGCAGCCTTTTAAAGTTATCGAAGTTTCGCTAATTTTGATGTCACAGTTAGCAACACTGGGAACAATAAAAGTGCAATGATTTGATGATGTTTGTGGTTCATATTCATTAAATGAAGAATAAAAGGTTTTCTTGGCTGGTTTTTTATTATTTTGAACAAAGAGGCTCTTTGAAATAGTAAAATGAGCCCCCCCCCCTACTCCGTTTTCTTAAACTGAAGTAATCTGAGGTGGAAATTACGATTACGAAACACACAAATTTTAAATTTACTTGAAATGGCCATCCAATGAATTCTGATGATCTATAAAAGGCTTAAACTATTACCTCAGTATGATTTGGAATGCTCCAGACAAAGTCTCAATTAAGTGCGATGTCATTACAGTGATCGAAAAATGACAAAAAGTTAAAAAAAATCGAAACATTTTCTTACGCGTTCCAAAGAAATTTACTGAATTTTTAAACAGAACAATCCCAGTATAAAAATGGGTCACTCGGAATTTTATAGTATTCGACTAAAGTGTGTCGGTCCGCAACCTGAGAGGGAAGTGTGTGTGTGTGTGTATTGTGCAAAATTTAAGTTAGCTGCTACTGCGTTGCTACAAATCAAAGGTGCAGCCTGTATTGAAGCTGTCATGAGTGACCTATTTCCTTTAGTAGTATGATCCGTAGAAAATGACAGCTGTCTTCTTCAAGAATGTGGAGAATGTCCTGGAGTGGAAGAAATAAGTGTGGTGTCTTTAATTATTGATCCTGATGAAAATGAAAGTGGTTACGTATGCCATATGGGAAAATAATGATCTCGTTACAAAAAAAAAAAAAAAAAAGTGTGCCACTTTCTGTTTTCGTATTGTACATTGCCGGTTTAACTGAAAGAATTGTAATTCATGACTACATCAAGAAAATCCAAAGAGAATCAATTGCTACCGAAAACCACCGTATAAAATTTCAAGATACAAATTCTATTTTACTTCATGTGGACTTCGTTGAAAACTGGACTGTTATTCTGCAAAGTGAAATTCAGAGTTATCACCGAAATATGAAACAATTGACAGTTTTGTTGTAATAAACGTCGATAAAACACACGATTCGGCTCATGTACTCATAGTCATAGACAAAATTCTAAACATACTCGAAGAAAAGCGAAAATATATTTTATAGAAAAAGGTTTGAATACGTGAAAATAGGTGTCTACAATTTCCCAAACCGTGTCAGTGATTTCTGATGGTGCTGCATCCCACTTTAAAAATCGCTTTCAGATGTTCGAGATGCAGACAGGTCCGATAAAGCAGTGTTTTTGCAGTGAAACCGGCCATGCAAGGGTCTCTTCGACGGTAGTGGGGAAGGGGGGGGACAAACAATGTGGCAACGCGCCATAGCCTTAGGCTAAAACAGATACACAGTATTAAAACCGCAGTAGAAAAAAATGAAATGAAATCTTTAAGTTTTACGTTCCACGCTTATGCCGGTTAGGCTAAAGGAGACGGTGATTATGAGAAATGAATGAAATGGTAAAATTGCAGAACGTTACGAGCTGGGATTGAACCAGGGACCCCAAGCACTGGAAGTGAACGCTCTACCACTGAGCCACCGCGTCTCCACTAAAACCGCAGGAGAATTCGTGAGTATAGTGCAAGTACAAACTCCGGGTATTACTCTCGTTTTGTTACCTGGAACTGAATTCGACGACTTCCGGAAGAAAAAAGGGAAAGTATGCGACCAGTAACTGGTATTCAATGAAGTTATCTTTGGCTTTCGGAAAATTGCGAAGTTTTTATGGCAGTAACGGGTCACCATGAACTAACTTCATACTTCCCCCAAAATCGAAATTTTGCAATTCAAAGTGTAGATTTAAGAAATCTGCAAAAAGGAACTTTTGTTATATACATATATGTATGATAACCAGTGGTGCGTAGCAGAAATATTATGAATAAATCATGAATTACGTGAAGTGCTGTTTATGCTTCCACATGAACCTTCAGCAGGGTACAGGTTTCCAGAAGAGCATAAGAGAAGTGAAAATAAGTGTTTTGTGACTATCGACAATGTGCTACGCAGGGGCGTATCCAGGACAGACTTCTGGGGGGGGGGATTGTAATACTGCTACTTAGAGCTACTTTTAAGAGCTCCAAACTCTGGGATGGGTTTTATTCATATATAAATAAGAAAGTTTCTTCTTCTGGGGGGGGGGGCGGCAATCGTCCCCCTAGATCCACTCCTAGATGAGTTATGAGTGAACCAACATCTATCGGAGCATCTGCACGGTTACATGCTATTAGCAAAGAAGACAACCACCAAGCAATAGATTGGTCCATGTAAAAAAAAAAAAAAAAAAAAAAAAAAAAAAAGTGAAATTTTGTTTTCTAAGACCATTTTAAGTAAGTGAACTTGAAATTTGTGTGTTTCGTAATCGTAGTTTCCACCTCAGATTACTTCAGTTTAAGAAAACGGAGGAGTAGAGGGAGGCTCATTTTACTATTTCAGAGAGCCAGGGGATATAGTTTATTTATATCCCTATCAAAATAATAATAAAAAAAAAACCAGCCAAGAAAACCATTTATTCTTCATTTAATGATTGTGAACCACAAACATCATCAAATCATTGCACTTTCATTGTTCTCAGTGTTGCTAACTGTGACATCAAAATTAGCGAAACTTCACTAACTTTAAAAGGCTGCAGTTAATCCATGAAGCATTGGTCGAGAATGATATTTGGTGTGTTTATTATTCAGGTAAAGTTGAACCATCTGACAAAATTTCAGAATTTTAAAAAATGGTGTTTTCGAGAAAATGGCGCCCAAAAATGGCGATTTTTGAAAATTTTACAATTTCTCGAATTTTTTGCGACAAAACGGTTGACCACAGAAGCGATACAAATTTTTTTTCGGAAAGCGGGTAACTAGGTCTTACCAACCGTGAAAACAGAATTTTAAAATTCGAACCGGAAGTGCTTGAAAAAAATTCGCAAACTTCGACTTTTCAGATAAATTGACGTTCATTTGTTAATTTATGTACAAAAAGATACGCATGCGCAAACCAAACTATAATAAAATATAGTTTATTTATATCCCTATGTACATACCACAACAAGAATTATAACTCTACCTGTCTCCATAGCCGAATGGTGAGGCTCAGAAATTGACCATTTTCCATGTCTTCTACAATTCATAAATTGTACTCCCCGTCTTTGATGGCCCATTACTTGGCGGGAAAATTTTTTTCGACAAAACAAAAAAATATGGGTCTCTTAAAAACATGTCTAGTTGCTATAAAAAAAGTTTCAACAATATCTGAGATGGTGATGGTACAATTTTATATTTTTTTGCCTGAGTTGAAATGGAAGGCACCAGGCAGCGATTAGAAAAATGAACTCAACGGTAATTGATGACTTTTCATGCTGTCTATGTTCCTTGTTTACTACCTTTTAAATAATATTTCTATTTATTTTATAAACCTTACATAAATTATTACAAAATAAATAAGTAATTACAACATAAATAGAAACATTATTTAAAAAGTAGTAAACAAGGAACATAGACAGCATGATAAGTCATCAATTACCGTTGAGTTAATTTGTCTAATCGCTGCCTTTGCCTAGATTTTTGAGTAATTCAAATTCTGGTCACACTGTAATTTCTATGGATGGCAACACTGAAAATTTTTCCGATTCGTATTTTCGGGTGTAGAATAACATTATCTATTATTGTGGTAAGTTACATTTTATTACCTCTTTCTACTTACGAAAAACGGGCAAAAGAAAAAATAATAGTTTTTCAAAAATATTTCGTAGTCTGCAACTGACAAATATGTTCAATGCAGTTGTACCGCTGGAAGCTTAATGGGTATAATAAAGTTGTAATTTATTATATTAATAAACTAGCTGAAATGCTCGTTCAGCACACGAGAAGAGTAGGTTTCTGGGAACTATTTGAACCCCTTCCATTTAAACCCCTTTAGGATACCGTGAGAAATGAATTTGTACTTTAATGGCATCGGAAGTCACTATTCATCTCAGTGTCTCCAAAAAGTATAGATTGGATACTATTATCGGTAATTTTCGATTATTTTTACATGTCGCCATCAGTCCCATGCCAATGGGAGATGAATTTGGACTTAACGGCATCGGCATTGTCATTATTCATCTCAACGACCCCGAAAAGTATGGATTGGATACCAATATCGATAGTTTTCGATTATTTTTACGCGTCACCTTCACTCTCATGCCGATGGCAGATTAATTTGGACTTAAACGGCATCGGAAATGTCACTATTCATCTCAGCGACCTCGAAAACAATGAATTGGACACTAATATGGATCGTTTTAGATTATTTTTACATATCACCCCCTCTCCATTGAAGAAAATGTGCTAAAATGTGCTCAAGTTAGGCCAGGGTCCACTCACGTACGAAAAATACCCAAAATTGATGCAGTGGTCTCGGAAGAGTTAAATGTTAAGTATCATTACATTCATTTTTATTTACAGAATTCCCTTATGTAATTTTCGATTATTGACCATATACCACCTAACTCGCTGTAACTAGATTACTGTATCTGCTGCTTACAATGAACTTTTTTGTTTAAAAAAAATACTTCATAAATCCTAGACTATGATGGATTTAGGTGTATCCATTTCTTCTTCCTCTTACGAAAGTTTCATTACACTTCCCACTATCGTTTTCAATTTTAGTTAATAACTTTAAGCCAATAAAAATTTTCAAAAATTTACATAATGAGCCCTTAAATTTTTGCACTACAAAATAGTGTTGAAATCAATAATTTAATTTAATAGCATTGTATAAATATTAAAAATTGCCCACTTTTGAAAATTAGCATATTGTTTGCTTATACTTAAGAAACAACCATACCGTCTAAACTTTTTCAAAAGTTTTTTTTTTTTTATCGATATCTATACATATTACAAAAATGAAATCAACATTATACCATGTAATAGAGGCCCAAAGTAGCTCACTCCCTTACAAAATAAGTATCGTGAACATTCTGGTAGAAGAAGTCTTACCTAAATCTAGCGATATCACGAGCAAAGCGAGCGAGAAAAAAAAAACAAAAAAAAAGCATACGTCTGAAGCCTATAATAAGTTGATTACTATATTTTAGTATTGAACAGAAGGATTTGGGGGCCCTGGAGCCTGGGCTCCATTGGCTCCGCCCTTAATCCGCTCCCGCTCATCATCACGAAAAAACGGATAAACACTTTGCAATGAATCTTAGTAGGCCCTACTTGACTCAAAACGGGTTTTTATCACACCCCATATATTAAAATGTGTATCCTCGGAGGGAGAAAGAGGGTTTAAAAGATGTACGCCAAAAAAATACAGTATCGAGACGGGGACATATAGTCTCGTTGTTGACGTCCCCATTAATCCCCCAAATAATGATAATAATGAAATAATAATAATAATAATAATACAGTAGGTCACGAGCCCTTACGAAGATGAAAACTAGTACGAAAAGCTCCTTATTAAAAATAAATGGGCATGTGCTCCAGCGTTTTAGGAATTCCACTTTTAAAGGGGAGTAACGGGGGCAATTTATGAATATAATTATCTCCTATTTAAAAATAGTATTAATGTTGTCTACCTCAATCACGGGAATCTCATTATCACGGGAAAACGACTGAACCTCTCGTAAAGAAATTTTTCAACATTGTTAGCATGGGGACGAGTTGACCTTCTTCATTTCACTTTAAATCAAATACACATTACAAGGGAGGAAGTGGGTTCGAGTTTCCACAAACCTGTTCTTCTGTGAAGAACGAGAATTCCAGTTAGTCAGAGAATAATATTAAAATTTCTCTGTATAATTATTTTCAATATAGTTACCAGAGACTATCTAGATGAACAACGGCTGTTAGGACAGGGAGGCACAGGTTTTAAATATTTTATTATAGAATTCTCGTACAGGTGGCAGTAGTATAGAAACAGTGTAATAACGCCTTTTACTTGCGGTTATGAACTGAGAATTTTATTTATACTATTCTGGTATTTTCTCTCCAATATTTTGAAAAGCATATACATCAAACAAGTTGAAGTATCACGTGTACAACACGTGAAAAAGTTTGGTTTCTTTGACGTGATATTTTCTCGCTTAATATATAAACCGGAAGTGGTAGTAGATTTCTACCACTTGTGGCTTCAATAGAGATTAGAGTGGAGATGGAGTATGTTCTTGAGACACTTAATTGATTGCAGCAAACCACTTCTCGCTATCTATTACCGTTTTTACTCTATAGTGCTCAACGTTAATCCGGAAGTGGTTGATTTCTGTCACTTTCGGATATAGTAGAGAGTTACGAGAAGAGAAGATAGCTATTCTTAGAACGCTAAATCGAGTAAAAGGAACGCTTCTCGCTATTACTGTTTCTGCTTTATAGCGACCAACATCAAACCGGAAGTGCATGATATCTGTCACTTTTGGATTTAGCAGACAGATTAGTGGAATGGAATGTGTTTTTGGGACGCATGAGTCACTGCAGAAAACTGCTTCTGGCTATTCATCACCGTTTTTGCTCCCTAGTAATCAACGTTAAAACCGAAAATGGTTGGTTTCTATCATTTCCAGTTCGAATATCACTTCTTTCAAAAGAACTCTATTCTTCTGACCCTCTGCAACATTCTGTCCAAAATTAATGGTAATCCATCAAGTAGTTCTTCAGATCTGTTTGTTCTCCGAAGGAAATTTTGATAAACCGAACTCCTTAAAAACTATAAGTTTTTCAAGATACTACTACTTAAGAACAACAATGCACACTAATGTTAACTGTACGGCAATTCTACTAAATACTCGAAAACTGCATATCACTGTTTAAATTAGGGATGGGCAAAACAGGTTTTTGTGAAAAACGGAAACCGGTTTCTAGAAAAATCGAAATCCGAAAAACCAACATTTTGATTTTCTCCAAAACCGGTTTGGTTTTTCACCGAAACCGGTTTCAGTTTTCTCCAAAAATCGATTCGTTTTTTCGCCGAAACCGTTTTCCGGGTTTTCTCCAAAACCGGTTCTGTTATTTCCCCGAACACATAAAACTATTACTGTGGAAATGGAATCGGTTTCCGGAAAACAACGAAACATTATTCTGGTCAGAAATAGAATCAGTTTTGGAAAACCGCAACCGGTTTCGATTAAAATAAACAGTTTTGGAGAAAACCGGTTTTTGACATTTAAAAAAATAGTTTTTTTTGTCCCGCATCTGAGTTTCCTGTTATATCATTCAGTAAGTAACTTAATGTGATCGCGACGACTCGTGAACCCTGGGCTCTACGCCAATCACAAAACTGCTTTTCCTACGTGTGATGATGCATCGGAAGAATTCGGTACGATTCGTAGAGCTAACTTCCAAACGCACACTTGACGAAACGTGAAACGGAAGTACATCAACAATATTGCCGAACTTAGAAGACATGGCGAACAAACCACATAAAAACAACACGAACGCAAACAATTATTGAAATTAAACGGTAACAATAATAATAATAGCAAAAATACAAAACAACAACAATAATGACAAAAATAAACAAAACAAAGCTTATCAGCAATCCGACAACACTGTACCTTCAGATGTTCTCTGTATAGCGCGAGAGATGACAATGGCAATGGCGCGAGGGTAAATGTTCATAGGTGGGTGTTGACGATCGAGACGGGCGTAAATAAGGGCCCCGCAGACCCCGCATTGCGGGGGGCCTCAGGCCATCAGGGCCCCCCAAATCCTGACATGGGATGCAGAGAACGGGCCCCGCTTCACGCAGTCTGCGGGAGGGCCCCCAAGTCTTTAGTTACGCCACTGGATCAAGACACCCCGTGCGTTCTATTGGATGCTGAAATTGGTAGATCTAGGTCAAGCTTCACGACTCTCTGCGATCACCATAGTTAATGTTTTCGAGGAAGCTTTTATTCTTTCTCAATTCATCTAAGTCTATTCATACCACCATATCAATCTTGCTGATCAAACATAATTCAATACTGAATTAAGGTATTTTTCTCGTGATGAAAAGTTCAAAAACCAGGGAGTGTCGGTGCATCAATAGCATGAACTTATATAAGCATAGTAATTTCTAATTTTCCGAGGGAAACAAGCTATGACTTTCTTGAGATATACATGAATTAAACACATGGTTCTGTCCTGTCTCTCCAATAATACAAAGCCAATGGCGTTGGGATTTAATCTACCGATATAATGAAAGCTATTTTCTTTCAGATGTTGTGGACCAACAATCACGGCGTAAATTATGGTTAAGTTACGTTACAAGTAAAAGTCAAATGGTGTTAGGTCTAGACCTCGTGAAAAAAAAATCACCATAAATTAAAATTATACAATGTTCTAGTAACTGGCGTTATTATTGCACATTATGGTACAACTACTATGAAGCATACGTTATGACCTAATTTACACAGTACTAGTTACATACGTTTTCAGGATTATATAGATATAGAGCCATATTTAGTAGCTGATGAACATTTACATACGGGTGTGTCATTAAAAGGTCTCAGAATACCCTTCTTTCCCCGAAACAGAAGTGTCAGTTCGCCACTGTACATTACGACTGTCGCCCTACGTTGAACCGTGCTTACAATTTATAGCTGTCATCTTGAAATCCATCATATTGATTTAAATTAGAAAAAGGATCATGTGGAGTGGAATATCAAATAACGATGTAAATTGTGCGTAGTACAAGCAAAAATATCCTTCATTCTTGCCACATGTATCTGCAATAATTCCGAGAACCAATATGGCGGATTTCAAGATGGAGGCCATGAATTGGACATAGGACTCCTATCCCGACGTAGAATGATGAACTGTCTATGGACGACACTTCCTCTGTTTCGAGATACAAGAGTGTCCTGGGACTTTTGACGGCACACTCTATGAATATGTGTTACTTTTGACTGTTTAACAATACAGTAATGACGTAATGGTTCTACATAATTGATATAGATAATACAACGCGAACTGGTAAAACAATATCGTGTACTAATGCCGAAAAACATTGCTCTACGTTACTACGGAGCTCGCGTGTGCGCTATATATTTCCTCTTCAAAACTTTGCACATTTGATATTTTCATTATTACATGAATACATATGTTAATTATTTGAGACACAAAAACATGGCTTATGTTAATAAGACAGTTTCGCTCACGATCACTAAAGCATTAGTATTGTGAATACACTTACATTCAAACAAATACAGGTAAAAACAATAACTAGCTGACAATCAATTTGCACGCAATATGTATGTTACATAGAATCATTTTTAAAACAATACAGTTAGGACTCAATTGCACTGGATATATATTCCTCACATAACTTTTTATTATATTATACTAATTTCTGTACTATAAGAGTGAGTGTAAGTTTCGTAATATTGGCACAGTGTAACATTTGTGGCGCGTATTTCACGTGATCGAAGCAGTTCAGTCCGTTGAAGGTGCTTGCTAGCACGGATATAGATATAGTTGGTATCCAAAAGCGTTGTGCAGTGCTGTGTTCCGTGTGTGATTGCAAAACTGAGGGGAAAAAAAAGGTTCAACAAACTCCAATTTCAAAACTTCTACTTTGCGTGTCTAGAAGAGGCCATAAGGCCGCGGAAACAATCTGAAACTGTTGTGCTAGAAGTGAGATAGTTGATCACAGAACAGCAACCAGATGTTTCAAAAAGTTTCGCTCGATTGCAAGTATCTCGCCGATCAGACACAAACCGCCGATCTGTCAGGTTGGCCCAAAACCGTGGATTCAGAGATTGTACACCAGACCACAGAGACAAATCCGATGACTGCCACATAGGTTATCTAAGAACATCGATATCTCGAAGTCCTGTGTATTTTCTCATCTTCACGATCTCAGCAACAGCATTCGAAGCTGCCGAACTGTGACTCATGAATTGACCTTAATTCAAGTACAAAGGCGAAAAGATATGTGTAAGAAACTACACGAAAATTCATGCGATCTGAGTTTCCTGAATAACAGTGCGCCATGAAACGTTGATATTTTTTCGAAATTCTAACATGTATAAGTAGTGGTTAAATGAGCCCAGGTAGCATAACATGATACCAAAGACGGGCATTTCAAATACACGGTTATACTTTGCGTCTGGTGTGGAATTACGAGGGATAATTCACTATGAACTTGTTCAGGGCGATCGAATCATGAATACCAACTTGTTATTCGAAAAGTTGGAGTGGATATATGCCACTGTATGTCAAAAATACCCTGCAATTGAGGACAGAAAGCGAACCATTTTGTAGCAAAATATCGCGAAATCTCACATCTCTTGAACAATCCAGAATAAATGCCAAGAATGTGCAGAAACTTGACTGATGCTATACCCAGCATATAGTCCAAACTTGGACACCTCAGATTATTGCTTGTTTCGATTCATAGCTCGCTTCCTGCGTTTCAACAACCAAGAGGAGGTGGAAGCAATAATATAAGAATTTGTCCTCTGGAACAACATATACTTATATCGGCACGGAGTCGAAGAATTAGCCGAGAGATAGTTTTAGACGATAAAACACGATAGCCTCTACTCTGGGTGCTAGTCATCTTTCGTTGTAACCTGACGCATAATGTACGTAAGTAACCAAATATTGCGAAACGTTTGACTCACCCTTGTAGCTGTGGAAAAAAAATAATAATAACTCCATGAAATAAAAACATACGCATGACACTTCTCAGCTGAAAATAACTCCTTCCATAGAGCACTAACTTCTCTAAATTTTAATATTGTTTTACGTTCTCAGTTATTTTAGAACGAATAGCTCTTGATAATGGCTTCATACATATTCATATACGTAATTTACGACATCAAATTACTTTAGGGATTTTTTAAAAATATTGTAGGTAAATGGATTTCACTTAAAAGAATCGCTAAAATTAAATTAAATGAAGTGAGTCACTAGTTCCATTTTGCTAACTCAAACTAATAGAAAGTAACCCGAAAGCTTCTTACTGCGAATGCCGAAATAAAGTTAAACTACTCCAACTTTAGGAAAAGAATTGACAAGTGCGATATCAAACTTAAGTCATGACTTAAACTACACATAAATACAGATGAACAACACCGTATGTATAACTTTATACAAGCTTCAAATATTTTACAGAATTGTCCAATAGGTGGCATTAGTGTAAAAGAAAAGCATAAACGGCTATTGCTTTACCCATCTTCAGCGTCAAAAATATTTACATTCTTAAGGTACACAACATGACAAAAATTGTGTATCTATCTGGTTTAAAGAATATATACATTAATTTGAGACAGCTTGTATTGGTCACTTGAAACTGACTGAACTAGAGTATGTATAAAATCACTTTTAATATTATTTTTATTGATTTTCGAAGCTATAATTAGGAACAAAAGTTAATCTGTCTGCTGTAATGCATATTTTCTCTACTCTATGAAAATGTTTAGTGCAGCAAACATTAGCTGTACGTCACATCATTTTGATAGTTCGACAAACAAGTGAATAACCAACATTTGCCTTTTTTAAAATTTTATTAAGTAAAGTTCATATACATGCACTCGTTAACCAGGATAAACTAATACTAAATGTGTCCTACCTCTTTCGCCTTCTCAGCCTCAGTCTTTGGTTTCTTATTTGCCTCCATCTGCACGTTCTCCTTGTTTTCATGCCTATGCTTATCACTGCTCTTCCGTCGAGGTGGAACAGGTGGAGGAATTGGTGATATATCGTCACCAAGGTCAGACTCAGGTAACTTTTCACGACTATCTAGCACATCAACAGCACCCTCGGGTAGTGAAGGTGATCTAGGTAAGTCGGGTCTATTGGGTATTGCTGTCATTGGAAGTGGAGGAGACATTGGTGGTTGCAGAGGCGGTGAACTACAGTGGACTGCAGCAGAAGGTGGTGGCGGAGGACGGTACGGTGGAGGTTGACGAGGTGGTGACTGAGCTTCTGGTGGATCGAACAATATAGGAAATGCTGTTGAAGGTAACGGGGTTGATTGCCCGGAAGACATTGGAGAGGAAGAAGAATAGGAGGAGTACGTTGGACTTGAAGGCTCTCCGATGCGATACCTCTTCTTCAGTACCAAGAACTTCTCACCCTGTGTGAAATGGACAAAAGAAGAAACCCAATTACTGATTTTAACCATATAAAAGAAATCAATGTTAACATGTTCCCTACCAAAATACAATTTTAGTAAATAGTTTACTTTTGTGTTGCTTACAATGAGTAAATGTCTCGTTGTGCACGTAATCAACGGACTTAGTCCCTTAATTTATTTTTCCTCTGTATTGAAAACGACTTGAGCAGCTTATTTTTGTTTTACATATCATTGATGGATGACCTTAGTCGACAAGTCGAATTACTTGCTTAATAAAACTGTACTTTCGACATCAAAATCTCAATAATAATAATAATAACGATAATTAAAATTGTACGTATGTAACGGCCTGAACTACTTAATACTACGAGAGCCGTTCGGAAACTAACATCCGATTGGTTAAAAAAGAAAAAAGAAACACCAAAGTAAATAAGAATTTATTATATACATCTAAAAAAAAACACTTCATTGCTCTGCTTTTCAATACAGTTCCATAAACATTCAAGGATTTATCATATCTCTGCACTAGCTTAGAAATTCCATCAGCATAAAAATCTCCCGCCTGTGCCTTGAACCAGCCTGTGACTGCTTCTTTAATTCCTCATCATCATCAAAGCACTGAAATCCTGGAAATTTGTGGAAATTCATCAGAAAGATCCGAGATTGTGAAATATCGATTTTCACAAAGTTTTTCGTCAATTTTCTGAACGAGGTCATCAGTGACCACTGATAGCCTGCCACTCCTGTCTTCGTCATGAATAACTGCGAAAACCTGGTCTTTTCATTTTGATTAAATATTTTCAAAATTAAAGCCTGTGACAAACATCTTGGCATTTCAGCTAAACGAATAAAACTCAAGCTTTGACGCGATGTTGCCGAGTGCTAAGGGGAGTGGCTATGGCTAAGCAGACGAACTACAGCACGATCAGGTGCCAGAGTATAGACGTGGGTGTGTATAAAATAAACGTGGCAATACCGCTGGCCTCTCATTTGCTAGCAGCATTTAAAGGGAACTTGGAGCGCCGCCTTCAAATGCCAAGATGTTTGTCACGACGTTTAATTCGTATGTTTGTGTGTAATATTTTAAAAACAATTTCTGATGTTTAAACTTGTTGCTTTTTCTCTACGGTCTGTATCTTGGCAGAAAGAGACAGCATGTCTAGGAAGTCCCCCTCTCCCGAATGTGTCCCTGATTTTCACTTTTCGATTTTTCATACACAATTTGTTAATTCTAAACAATAATTGGACGACTTACATGCGGGCACTATTTCTTTAATTTCGCAGTAACGCACAGGACATGGAAACGCGTCACACTACATAGTAGGCCGAGATGCGGGAAATACAGTAAGTACATTTTACACTGAATAATTTGCTGTATTTGGCTTAATCATTAAATTATTTAAATTTATATTTTATCTGTTTACTTTCATTTAAAATCAAACTTATATATTTCAACAGAAGAAGCTACTTTATTTTCTCTGGTCTCGTGGAGACGATGCCCATCATTTGAGTCATTCAATTCCAAACCGTCTCTTGTCCATTTCTCTGGAATACCTTTTTTCATTTTTTTAAATTTCCTAATACTTAATTTCAAATAATTAATCCTATTGAATGTGTTCAGGTAATTATTTGACATTTTACAAAACTAATTTTACTTATTTTCAGGTGTCGAAATAATAATGATTAATACAAAAAATTGATTTCACGAAAGTTTTGTAAAATAGCAGTGGCGAAGAGTACTATGAGGCTCTGAGGCCGGGTCTACCCTGTTTTCTAACGTATATTTTCTCTATCTTAGCTTTCTTATAAAATAAAGTCAATACTTCAACATTTCTTTCTTTCTTTCTTTTTTTTTTCTTTTTTTTGGTAACAAAATAATAGGTTGGAAACACTCGAAGTCCCTTCCGTCTGAGCCTCACCAGCCCGCCAGATAGGTTTAGGGACTACGCTGCTCAAGGAGCGAAGTTATTTTCGCTTGGAATTGCACGCATTGTTGGGAAGGTGCTAAGACTGGCCTCTGGTAGTTTAGTTTTAGCGTTGAAGGCATCTGCGAATACTAATATGTTATAAAATGATCTCCTTAACACAGAGTAGTAAGTTTCTATGTAGAATTATGTATTTTTGTTAATGATTACTGGTTTAATTTAGGTATATACTCTCAGTAGTTATTCAGGGTAGCTGTTTTGTTTCCTACATGGGACCTGGTCCATACTACAATGTAGAATATAAACCTGATACATTAAACATGTGTATAAATTTACAAACGCTACAGTACAGGGTAAAATAATTATACTTGTGTATAATTTTAGTTGTTTTTCATTTTATAGAATCAGTGGGTGGGGTATTTACGATTTTGTTTCGGGGGGCTTTGCTTGTTTCGTAAGAGGCTTTGCTAACTTTATTTCTGGAAATGTGAACATTCTGTAATATATATAAAATAATAAAGTTGCGATAAAATTTCGGTGAGTGTTTAAGCCCGGAAGCCCCCCCCCCCTCGTTAAATATGTCACTCCATAGAATACAATATTAAATATCTTGCGCTGATTCAAATGAAGTTCTTTCTGAGCATTAACATTTCTAGTGAAGTCATTATTACGAGATTCATTAATTAAATGCAGTATTGTACTTACTTTAAAGTGGGAGATGCAAGTAACAAACGTTTATCCAAGAAATTTAACAGCTAAATGTAAAACTACTTTCTTTTCCTCTCCCTCCATTTTCAAATATGCAGGAAACGAAAACAGTAAGTGAGGAGGAAATTCAGATCCTCCTCCTGCAAATCCCAGACAGAAAAAAGTATGAACTGCACTTTAAAATATTTGTAGTGGTACATACATTAATACATATTGTGTGTTTTCCTCCACGTAAATATTTGTTGAATAATAATAATAATAATAATAATAATAATAATAATAATAATAATAATAATAATAATAATAATAATAATAATAATAATAATAATAATAATAATAATAAACTACTTTCCGTTTGCTTTTGCTTATATATCCATTCTTCCTTGATAAATTAAACAGCAACAACAAACCTACTATGTATAGAACCCCTAAATAGTGTTAGAAATAGAACTAAGAAAGTTCTTTAAAATAAATGGATTTGGTAGTTTTTTTCTTTTTGTTTAACTCAATAAAGAAAATAGGCTTCTGACTGTAATTTTAAACATTTTATTATGCATTAAATGTTATTTGTGTTATTAGTTTGTCGGGCCTACCCTACTTGTGGGATTACGCTTCGCCACTGGAGACGTTTTGGAAACGGACAACACATTTGATGTTTGTTCTATTCTTTAAAAGTTACAGTTAAAAAGTTAATCACCATTTTCACACAATTTTTAGGTCATTTTTCCGTGTTTTTATGGACATTTTATAGATCATATATCTATATTTTTAGGTCATGAACTTCCGCCCCATAATCACATCTCTAACCTTCAGAGATTCCGAGATAAGGAGATTTTAAGATAATAATTGCCGCCCCTCTCTCCTCCTTACCCTATCGAAATCCTTCCCTCGTGGGATTTTACATCACAAATCCTATATATGTTCAAATTTCAAGTTTTTAGCTTAACGGGTTTGGCTTGAGTGTTGATTAAAAAGTCAGTCAGTCAGAAGAGAAATACACTCGCCAATCAAATCATTAGGGCCAAACGATACTTTCTGAACCACCTGCTTACGTAAATGTCATTAGGGACAACAGAACCACTCGCCGAAAGGTGACAGGGACCTCACTCGATCAGTCAGTGTGGTGCTTATGCTTAGAACGAGTAAGGTCGCCGATATATCGGAGTTTGACAGAGGGAGGGGGAAGATTGTAATGGACAAACGGCTGGAAATGAGCATCTTGGAAACAGCGCGACTTGTAAGGTGTTCGCGAGCTGTCGTGGTTATTCTCTTCCAAAGTGGGAAAAGTACGGTGAAACCAGCAGCACCAAACGACAGGGCGTGGGGTGACTACACACCTCTCTAAAGATGTTGGTCGTTGTAAGCTGTTGTTGATAAAACAGGTTGTCGAGTGAAACTGCGGTACAATTACCAGCAGCTAATAACAGTGAACGAAGCATGAGTGTGTTTGAGGACACAGTTCACCATACACTGTTCGATATGAAGCTCCGCAGTTAACGTTCTACGTGTGTACCAATGTTAACCGCACGGCATCATCGATTACGACTGGAATGGGCACACATCCATCGTCACTGGACCGCTGAGCAATGGCACAACATTGCACTGTCCGAAAAGTCTGATACTGCCTTCATCACATTGATGGCTGTGTCAGAATAAGTCGTCTTCCAGAGGAACAGCTACTCGAAACAACATAAATACAGTAGGACGACGACACGATAGTGGTGACTCCAGTATGAGTTGAGGAACCTTTACATGGTCATCCATGGGCCCAGTATTGCGCATGAGGAGCACCATCACGGCTCCTAGCTAACGTCAGGTCTTTCCTGATCATGTAACCCACTCATGTCGGACACATTTCAAGCTGGGAATATCATCTTTCAGCAAGATAACGCTCCTTGTTACTAGGCCAACGTTGTGCTGCAGTGATTCGAGGAGCACAGTGGTCAATTCCAACTGCTGTAATGCTTTAATTATTAACCCGATTCTGACCCAACTCAACATTTAGGAATAGCATTGAGCATCAGGTCAGAGCTCATCACCCTTTTCCGCGCGATTTACAGCAATTAAGTGACTTGTATATGCAGATGTGGCACACCATGCCTGCAGCCACTTACCAACATCTCACTGTTTGCATGACACACCGAATTGCGGCTGTCCTGCAAGACAGAGTACAAGCAGATAGAGGCATGCGGTCATAATGTTTTGACTGGTGAGTGTAATTCTCCAAAACTAAATAAATAAATAAATAAAAGGAGACAAAACATAGATCACGAAGGTATTCAACACCGTGAAATGGATCATGTCCACAATTTTCATATTGTTTACTCTTATTGCATTATTTGCAAAAAGAAAAAAGAAAAGTAAAGAGTAGTGAAGATCGTTAATGAAATCGTATGTAAATGTAAAATGTCTTGATTTTGAGTAACAAATTGACAGCTGTCGTCCGTGACATCTGCAGAGCAGTTATGCTAAAAAAGACAGGCTTCTGAAATTGCACTTAATAATTGCATGTTCCACGTGTCGCATGCGTTACTTGAAAATTGCAGTTTTTTGTCTATATTATATAATAATGATAATTGGTAATTAAAGTTTTCCAGGAAGATGTGTATTATGTAGTTTACTGTGTCAGCATGCTTGCGTAATAACTCAAACGCTACTTCATAATTGTTTAGGTTAAAAACAATATAATTGAAGTGCGTACTTAACTGTTGCATGCATGCAAAATACGTAGAGTAGTAATTTGCTTGTAAAACAGTTTATGAATATTTGTATATTGTAAATATATAGTGCAGGTACTTGAGAACAGACTTATGCGTTCGAGTTTGTTCTTCTTCTCTTCTTAATTCAGTTCCGATAGTTTAACGCAGAGCTGTTCATCTTCGCGAGGGTGGCCCTCTTGAGGGCATCCTCATCCTCAAATTCCTTCGCCCACAATGACGCGAGAGCACGGATGCGCGAGGGCGAAGACAAATTCACAACAGGAGGGCGAGGGTCAACTGCTACTGTGAGGGCGAGGATGAACGAGGCCGAGGGCCAACTGCCACTGCGAGGGCGAGGGTGAGTGAGGTTGGAGTAAAATGAACACATACAGTCGACGCAGTTTCCCACTCTTCCCCATCCTGAACGAGACTCGTGTCGTTGTACTT
The DNA here is from genome assembly GCF_964235325.1 of Thermobia domestica. NCBI lineage: Eukaryota > Metazoa > Arthropoda > Insecta > Zygentoma > Lepismatidae > Thermobia > Thermobia domestica. The sequence goes on from NC_137460.1 coordinate 42,004,221, forward strand.
TTTCTTAATTACATCTTGTACAGAATTTTGAACATTGAAACAATAAAGGCAGGCCCAACAGAAATAGTAGAAAGTTACAGAATCTCTCCAAGATTGCATCAACCAAGAACCGGATGTAGTGGCACATGGAGTGGTTGTAGATTTAGCCACTAGAGGGCAACAAATATGACGATATTTACGGTAAGAAAAAAAAAAGGCTTACTTCATCTTTGAATTCACTAAATGTGAGATAACTGTGACAGAACAATGGCAATTTCATTTACGAAACAGCACAAAAGCACGAAAGCATTTGTTGACATCGGCCGTCGTATGTAGGAACGTATGTGACAAGACCTCTGCGGAGTTATCGGGGGTGCTCATATCGAACACTTACAAGGTATCACTAATCTTGGAGAGGTTTTATAACTTTCTGTATGAATAAATTTGCTGGGTCTGTCATAGTAGTTTCAATATTAATATTCAGACCCCGTAAAAGATTAAGGAAGATCCTATTATTTGGTCTGCATGTTGCAGGCACGGCTTTTCTCAAGGTCCGTTTTCTTCTGCCATTATCTCCCTACCTAAAAGCTTGATTCCTCCACATATCATAATGTTTACAATTATCTTCTTTTCTTCTTTCCGGAATATGCTTCAATATACTCCGTTTCCCTCCTATCAATCTAATCTATTGTCATGATTTGATTACTTATTAAACAAAATATTGATTTTCAAGTTCAAACATCCTTCTACAAGACCACATTCCCAAGACTTTCATTCTCAGTTTTTCCTCTTCTCTTCGCGATCATGCCTCACATCCATACAACACACCACACTCCATACATATACTTTTATTAGGCTTTTCTACAGTTCTGTGTCGAGGTTCCAGTTAGAGGACTTTTTATTTTAAGTGAATTTCTTCTTCGACTAAGGTATTCTGGATTTTACATCATGCTGTTCGTTGAATTTTAGGTCCTTTTCCAGCACCAAGACTATGTGAAACATGGACTTACAGCTAAAGGAGAATCCAAATAACCATAATGCGTTCAAACTTTAATGCTCTCCCACTGGGAATCGAACCCGGGAACCTATGCAACAAAGGCGCATGAGCTAGTACTAAACTAGCGAGGAAGACAGGGTTTTACATCTTGTTTGCATCTATTTCCCCTTATTGTTATAATCTCTAAATATCAGAATTCCTTCACCAAGTGATCTCCGATTTAGATCTTTACGAAATTACAAATAAGCCACATTTTCATCATTAAAAAATAATTTATTTACTTTAATGTTCCACGGTTATCCCTTATGTTCTCGAGGATATAAATATACATATTGTAGCGTTATTTCTTCTGTTAAGTCACATTCCCTGATTCCAAATGTATATATAGTTCACGAGATTATCATGAATCACATAACACAGTTATTCCCTTTTGAATATATATATTCACTTTCAACATATATATCGTGTTTGTCACATTAAAATATACATTCAGTCTTTACAAGATGGTTCTTCGTTCTCTTTATCTTTCTTAGTTACCGTAACAACGACATCAAACAGATAAACAAGTTGTCATAGCAACGAAATTAAGAAATATTTTTATATGATACAAATATTTAAATTAATTGTTTATATTTTTCTTCTTCTTCTTCTTCTTAATTGCTTGTGTCTTTAAAATACCACTTTTGCCCGTAAATATAAACAATACTTAGAAAGTACATACAAATTATACATTATTGTTGTATTTATGGCTTACAATTCATAAAATAATATATTATTTTCATTTATCTCAATATCATTCTTATATTTATTCAATAATCAATTTTATTTTAATTCTACAAAATTACCGACGAGAAGGACATATTCAAAATGTGCTAAATCTGTTGATTATTTTTAGGTCGTAAATATATTATTTAATTCAATGTCATTTATACTCGTTGACAATAAAGCTGGTGTAAGTTACAATACAACGTAACATGTTTCATTTATTCAGGCATATTTAACGAATTTGATAGACAATATTTGTATTGATGCATAAATGTAATTGCATAGAATGTGAACGAAGTAAAAATTACAATAAAATCATAACCTAAATACATTCTAATAGGTTCATATGTAGATTAGAAATTATGCTTAATTCTCATGCATTCCTCGTAATCGATTCCGCAAACCGAGGTATGGATTTTCTAACGCAAATACATCCAATTCTAACAAATTAATATAACTGTATAGAATTCAAACGAAGTACGAATTACAAATGAAATCATAACAATATTCAAAGTGAAACAAAACAAGAATTAATTGAATATGTTTTTGACAGACGCCATAACTTTACATTATCAAAAGATTCGATTAAGTTACATTGAATGGCACAATCTTGAGTACAGTCCTGCATGTTATTTACTTCACCAGTTCTTTGGTTCCTATTTTGAAAATTTCTGCCACCTATGTAATTATTACGAAATCTGGGAGTTCGTGAGAAATTAGCTCGATTTACATTATTCCTAAAAGCAGTATAATTATTATTTCTATTTCCTCTGAAATTAGGTTCGGTCGCATTGCCAATACGAGAAAATCTAACATTACCTCTCGTATTATGACTACAATCTTCTCTAACATTGATATTTCGAACAGGAATATAGTTAGCTTGATTTCTGTTATTATTACCTTGCAATCTAGTCTGACTTTCATAATTTTGAACTATCATTATTAAGAGATTAAAATTAATACATTGCGAAGAGATCAATACTTGCTGTAGCCCAAACGGTAATAATATTCTTATTGACGCGATAATATGTGATTCCTGTTGATATGGATTAATCTGTTACAAGTCATTATAGGCAGAGATTACAAAATCTGTAAGGCTTTTGTCCACTTTAGGGTCAAAACGTCAGTTTCAAATTTGGGCATCCCGGTCTGCTAATATAAAGTCGTTCTCGAAATTTACTAACAGCGCATTTTTAAAATCGGAATAATTACGCAGACTACTTCTGATTGCTTTGTACCATACCGAAGACGGTAGTAACAAAATGTGCGGTAAGATTTTGAGGAAGTTAGCCTTATCTATTCCAATTAGTTCACACTCTTCAAATTTCTCTAAAAATATACTCGCTGGGATGTCCTCAGATTTATCGCTGAATTTAGTTGATCTTATTTCACTGAATTTCACGCGACTATTATTAGTACTAAAATACCTTATATGTCGAGGTTTTACGTGTGTATGATTCCTGCGACGTGGTTTTCTTTCTTCGTCCTCAATATTTGAGATGGTATCTTCCATTTCAGAGTAGACTTCTGATGAGTTGTTATTTTCACAGGGTCATGACTCATTTCTCCTATGTTCTTCATACACAACGTTGAGGGCAGGATCAGGATTACACTTGGCCGTACTGATTTTCTCTTTGATGGTATGAATATCTTCTTGCAACCTTCGAATTTGGTTTGACTGTTCGTTGACTTGCGTTTTGACTACATCATCAGTTCTTCTTACCACTGTAAAGCTATGAATAATTTGCTCTATTCTATTGTCGGTTATTTCCAATTTGGTATTTATCTGCTGCGTTACTTTTTCCAATCTGGAATCCATCTGCTGTCCTATTTGTTGTGTCACTTGTTCCAATCTGGAATCCAAGTTTTGTGTTACTTGTTCCAATCGGGAATCCAAGTTTTGTGTTACTTGTTCCACTCTGGAATCCAATTTGGATCTGCTGTCCTATTTCTTGCGCCACTCGTTCCTATTTGGTATCCAATTTGGAATCAATCTGTTGTGTCATGGAATTCATCTGCTGTTCTAGCTGTCGTAAAAGATTAATTACATCCCTTGTAGTCTCAATGTCTGAAATATCGACATCTTCAACTCCTGTATTGGTATTCATTTTAGGTCTTCGGTATATTTTTCTTTTATTACGTAGTAACAGATAGTCCGTGTTGTTGATTGAGATAGTTTACTAATATTTCTGACTAATCTCAAAGTTCCCAGGTTTCGGCATCATATAAATATGTAACGTTATTTCTTCTGTTACGTTACATTCCCTGATTCCAAATGTATATATTGAATATTTATACAGTTAACGAGATTATCATGAATCACATAACACAGTTATTCACTTTTGAATATATATATTCATTTTCAACATATGTCGTGTTTGTCACATTAAAATATTATATATTCAGTATTTACAAGATGGTTCTTCGTACTCTTTATCTTTCTTAGTTACCGTAATAACATAAAACAGATAAACAAGTTGTTATAGAAACGAAATTAAGAAATATTTTTATATGATACAAATATTTAAATTATTTCTTTACATTTTTCTTTTACTTCTTCCTAATTGCTTGTGCCTTTAAAATACCAATTTTGCCCGTAAATATAAACAATACTTAGAAAGTACATACAAATTATACATTATCGTTGTAATATATACTACTAGAACTTGAAAAGTGGAAGGGAACGAAAGATCTGCGAGAAAACTTACGGCCGCTACAGCCAATCATAAACTCACACTGGGGAAAAGAGAATCGAACCTGTTAAACCACTGATAAGGACTGCTTCTCAGTGGCAAAACCAGTTTTAGAAAATCACAAAAATGTATTCAGTAGCCCTTTCAAGATATACCACTAGTAAGAGCAGAGCTGGTTGCATACGCGAAAGGCTTTTTTTTTTTTTTTTTTTTTGAAAGCCGGAGAAAGTAATCTTCCCGTTACAATAACCACTCTAACCCTGATATAGCGAATTAGTGGTCCGGACTAAATATCACGTACAAATTGGGACCAAAATGTTGTCAAATACAATACTCAGACAAGGAGTGATACCAAACTTATCCTCAACATTTGATCTTTCAACATCGGACATAAGAACTCCTTTAAACTGAACAAGAGTCTTACAGTTCTTATTATTTTTATTATAATTCAAATTTCATATTGATATTTACCAGAACAAGCCAGAATCACATCAAAGAGTGCGGCCAACAAAGCATTATCCTTGAGCCCTAATTTGAGTTGAATTGAGTTGATTTTAGTTTAACGTCCCTTTCAGCAACGAGGCTATATGAGACGTGGACCTACTGATTAACGTGGAATCCGAACCACATGAGCTCCCGCCGGGAATCGAACTCGGGTCTCCCACGCCAAAGGCGCGCACGCTAACCGCTTAGCCACGAGGAGCCCTACTTTGAGTCCAAATTTATATCCCATGCGTATCCTAAGGGGGAAGAGGTTCTAATATTTTCCATAAATCTATTCTCCCCGTGCGAAGAACGGACATTTCAGCTAATATCAAATATATGCAACTTTTTTGTTCTATGACACTTGTAAATTCTAAAATATTTTCCAAGATAACAATTGTAAATGCTGCCTATGAAGGTCTGAGAATTATCATATAACATTTAAACTTTAAGCTGAACATTTAAATACAATCTAAACTCCCTCGTGGCTATATGGTTAGCAATACATTCAGCACAGGAGACAGGCGTTCCATTTTTAGTGGGAACTCTCGTGGTTTGGAACCCACGTCAAGTTGTAGGTCCACATATCATACAGCCTCGGTGCTGAACAAAGACGTTAAACTTCGAATTAACCAATTAAATAAATCTCTTCCTATTGTATGTCAACTACGCTAAATACTAATGGAATAAAGCTTATACAGATACACATGAAATTATCGAAAATATAGGCAACTTACTATACTTAATGCCCCTTAAATGCAGATTTCTGACCAAACAAGTTGTTAAGTTGTTAATACCGTACGTGTGAATTAATTTTAGAGTATCTTTTTTAAAACTCACTACTACTAAGGTAGCGGCGTTTTCTTCAGAATGCAAAAAGAGGATAAAAGGCACTATATATAAAAAGAATACATCACTTCATACGAATTCGAATGAAATCACATTAGCACTTCATATTTATTACACGGATTGGAGCCGTGATGGCTCAGTGGTAGGGTGTTCACTTCTGGTGCAAAGAGTTCTTGGTTCGATCCCAACTTGTGCCGAGATTTGTAGTGGATAAACACCGTGTGCGTGGATTTCTCGAGTACTTCCGTTTTCTCCCACTTTGTCCATTTTCCCATTTCATTCATTTCTCATCATCACTATCTCCTTTAGTCTAGTCAGCATAATCATGGGACGTAAAACTTAAAAGATTTCATTTTATTAAAGGGGTGTGAAGTAAAAAAAGAAAACTCAACAAAACAATTTTAGTCTACTTGTTATTTGCCCCAAAAGGGAAAATATATTTTATTACAAGGCATCACTTATTAATATTATTTAGAAGAAAATTCATGAAATTTCTTTTTTCACAAACATCTGCAACTTTATCTACCACCCACACAAATTAACAATATATCCGCAAAGTGTTATATTGATACGGATATCTGCATCCACGTAGATCTCCATCTACAAATATAATGTCTACACTATGTCGTAACGAATTCAGAATATCTCCATGCTGCCAAACTATATATATACAACTAAAACATTTTTTTTTTACTTACATCTTCGTTCCGTATGTTTGCCAAAGTGTTAACAAATTCCTTAAACTTATTTCGCGCCTCATCTGAAAAGACAAAATTCAAAAACTTCATGTAACATATGTAATAATAAAATGGAGATATATTACAAATAAATAAATGTTTGAATATAGTATAATTAATTACAGAAGTAGAACTGAACAAACATACTTTCTATTGCCAATTACACTGAAATATAAATTAAAAATTAGCTTGCGTTTAATTTTATATATATATATATATATATTTAAACTGTCCTTATGTAGGAATTTTTGAATGGTTCTATCGCTAGTGTGTGTATATATAAAATAAATATACGAGCCGTAGAACCACTCAATAATTAATGCAAAAGAGCAGTTTAAAAAGTGTGTGTGTGTATATATATTTCCAGAAAGTACTTAAGTTGGTGGAAAGAAAAATTACGGAAATTTTGGCAAACTAAAACTTTCGTTACTAACGAAATACCGATAATACCATATTGATACGAAGCATACGTATATTAATAATATAAATACTATTAAAAATACGAAACCAAAAAACAAAAATAAAAAATCTTCACACCAGAGACAATCTACGGGGTGACTAAGGCAACTCAGCCCCTGCAACCACAATCAGCACCCCCCCTGAAAATTTCAGTCGTTTATTTGGATAAATATGTTTTTTTTTTTAAATACCCTCCTTCTGTCTTAGTGTTCTGTGTACAGGCCTAATCAAAGAGGAGCTCCTTCACTGAGCAAGGACCCCTGAAAAAAAAAAGCTAACACTATCTAACAAAAATACAACTTGTCGTTGTTACGTGTATTCAAATACATTGTCAAATGTCTTATGAAAATTTCCAGTACACAAATTCTTGATATTGCGCAAAATTAACTGGAAAATATATGTAAATTGACAACATTCATTTCAATCCGAAGTTTCCATAATCGAAGTTTTTGTGAAAGATCGGAAAAGCAAACCAATGGAATAGTACACATAACTGCCCTCTCCTAGTAATATCCGTAACACGAGAAATTCCACGACTCTTTTTGTCAGACGAGACGAGACGAGAAATTTTTCGGATCTCCTAGGTAATAGTAGTTTACCAAAGTCTCATATCTCAAACATTGCTATAATGTTACATGATTCATAGTAAAAGAACTATAAACTGATAAAGTTATTGTACAGAGCGTTCAAAAAGTCTCTATACACCTGAATCGTGGCAAGTCACATGAAATAAAATTTTATGCGAAGGTTTGCAACACTGCTATATTATCGCCTTGTGTGAAGCTCCTTTCTTAGATTCCAGTCGGCAAAGTGACGTTCAAGTGATTACTCAAGAAATTTTGAGTAAAATAATTTTTTCGTTGCTTTGAATATGTGACAATTCAGGTGTATAGAGACTTTTTGAACGCTCTGTATAAGCGCAATGATTATAAGCAATAAAGAATGTCAAAACTTTAAAAACTGAGCTTACAAAATGGTATTAAATAAACTATTATCAGATCCTTCCTCTCACGGTCAGATCCAAAGCCGTCCACTTCGGAGTAATCTCACTCAAACTCACGTTCACAACATCATTTCGACCGCACGCTCATAACATCCTTTCTTCTACATCAAGCTCACTCGACCTCACGCTCACATTATGATTTGGAACTAGCGCTTACTCAACCCCACGTAATGTTGCTACGAGACAAGACGAGACGAGACTTCAGGTTGTCTCGTCTCGTCTCATGCAAAGCATGTCTCATCTCGAATGGTCCAGTCTCGTCTGGTTTACGAGACGAGACGAGACACAAGAAATGTCTCGTTTCGTTGCAACACTAGAACGGCTGAGGCCCACAAAAAAGAGCTCTTTTGCCAAGTGGTTACAATTACAACTTTTTAACAAATCGAACAAAGTTTGGTTTGGTTAACAGAGCACAACATACAACACGACTACAATCTTCCAACAACGTCAGCTTACTTTCGACTGAACCAGTAATTACCTACTACGACGGAAATATCTGCCAATACCGTAGGTACAGTCGTAAGGCAAGCCTTCCTCACTCATTCTGAAATCCTTTTTTCAGAACCTCTGGCGCCTCTTTAACAAATAAAGAAGCCTATATGACTTTCCGATTGCAAAAATGGCTTAGGTTCGAATAACATCATAAAACAATAATAAAAAAAACTCAATTTTATTGTCAAACTAGAATCCTTTCAGAACTAAGTACCGAAAAAGGCTCTGACATGTTTCTGTCTTTGTTCGGAACGAGAAAGACTATGAAACAATGGTTAGTTACTGATAATCCTGCCATTAAGAGAACTTGTACTTCTACAACAGGATTTTCACATATAGATATGCCCACCAGCCCCCGGATTGAAATCTGAAACACTGATCTCTATGAATGTTTCAACATTGTACTTGAATCTGGAACACTGCCACAAAATAGTTAAACTTGAATCGATTGAAAAATGGAAATGAAAGCTGTTTGTAAGAATCATTTAAACAATAAGTATTCCCTGTTATTTGTAGGATAGTCCTCATTTGAAATAATAAACGCCGGTATACATTTCGAAAGCAAATAATTTATTCCGAGTTAATAAAGTTTTAAAGAAATTCAAAAACTGTGTTTGCATTTTCGAGACACGAGACGTCTCGTCTCAAAAACCAGACGGGACAAGTAGTCTCGTCCCGTGTCTCGCCTCAAAGGGTTCTATCTCGTCTCGTGGCAACAGTAACCCCACGCTCACTTCATGAAGGTGAGGTCGAATAAGCATGAGTTCCAAACTCATGAGCGCTGACCTCATGAGTTGGGGCACCTTTGACCAAAAGCGCCCACTTTGGACTAACCTCATTCAAACTCATGGTCAGATTATTTCGACGTCACGCTCACAATATCTTTTCGGCATCACGCTCACACCACTGCAATCTCACGCTCACAACATCCTTTCGACATCACGCTTCACGCTCACAACCTTTTGATATCAGGCTCACATCATAATTTGGAACTCGCCCTCACTCAACCTCATGCTCACTTCGAGAGGTCGAGTGAGCGTCAGTTCCGACAGTTCCGAGAGTTCCGAGAGTTCGGGCACCCATGATCAGACCAGAAATTTGGGGACAGAGTTTATGACTTAGTAATTGACGGACACTGAAATTTTGTCACTATATGAAATATTTTTACCACAGTGATTCAATTACTAGACAGTGACAATCGGTTTACTTACTTCAAAATTTTTATTATTTGTTCTTGGAAACTGAACAAACATCAAAAAATGATCTTGTGGCAAAATGACTGGCATTCTCACCTTTCAAAAGATGAGTTTTAATACCAGGTAGAAATACGCTTACTCAAATAGTTTCGTACATCTAGTGACACCTGAGTCAGTGTCTAAATTGATACGATGAATATCCAGCCCTGCGAGAACATTCACTGTTAACATCTCTGAATATTAAATTTATTGACTTGATTGAAAGATAGTACTGAATATTTCTCATATTTGCAATTCTGCACACGCGTCGATGACTAACAACAACTTTGAAAGTTTACTTCTGACTGAATCCACGTATGTTGTCTGACATACTGATATCTCCCAATTAACGATTAATGCCTCTAGGAGTAAAAAAAAAATCTACAAACTAACGACTATGGCTGGCCAATTTTATTTTTCTATGGCAAAGTAATGACCATTCAACATTTTGAGACTCACATCACCATTTAGTTGATTTTAACATAACTTTCAGCAGCGAGGCTATATGAGACGGGACCTACTGATTAACGTGGAATCCGAACCACATCAGTCCCGCTGGGAATCGAATCCGGGTCTCCCACGCCAAAGGCTCCCATCACCATTATTTCTGCCTCTCCAAAACTGAAGTTCGCTCTCTTAAGCACACGTGTAGCTATTTGGGAAAAGAGGGAAGGACGTTTGGAAATTTCTTCCTAAAAAAATACATATTAAATGCTTGTTTGATGTATACTACTATTCATATATATTCATATCTGTTCTACCATATATGCAACACATGCATTTGTACGGGGCGGCAAAATCTGTCCTAACTGTATTATTTAAAATAAATATTTCTTGTTGGAAACATACTTTATGATGATGGTAGTTAAATTTACTAAGCTGACCTTATAATTGAATACTACATTCATAAATTATGTTTAGGTCAGATTAGTTTAAATTCACATGGACAGTGCTAAAGCAAATGGTCAAAAAAATTTCAGCATGAATTGCTTGATTGTACTCAAATACAAGAACTCAATTCTCGAACAACGGCGAACACCTGTTCAATTTAGCTAGTTATCAAAGTTTTTATATCAAAACTAGTTTTGTCTTTGTTACAAACAAGTTCCTTATCATTGAAGGTGGAAACATTTTTTTTTTAATTGTTAACAGATGTAGAAGGGAAATCAATAAATAAAGATAAAAGAGCTAGTTGCACTGGAATTGCAAACTAATACATTGAGATTGAAGCTCGATATTGAACTCTACGCAAAAAAAAAAAAAAAAAACTTTCCTCTGCAGGTGTGCTTGCTTTCTCTTCCACTATCATAACAGATTAATATTTAAACAAAAAAAAAGACAAAAAGAGATTGTATTTGTAGTGTTTAGGCCTTTCTGAGCGCGAGTACTCTTTTTCTCGAAGTATAGCATACTTAAAATTGTAGCTTTTAAGATTTCTCTCCAGATCGTGGCTCTTTCTGGAGAAAGGGGATGGACAGCAAATTATGGCAGTGCACGGGGAAGCAAACTGCCTAGGGCCGGCCCTGTATATATAGCAGTTTTTTATGTTTGTAACAGGCTACATTCACCCCAGAAAATCGTGTCTACCATTATTAGCGTGTTATTTCCATCACCTTCTTAGGGTATTATAAATATCTAGTAACTGGCAGGATAATTTGTATTAGTTGATACTTCTTGATGTGAGCAAACCTTTCACTATATAGTTGACATACCAAATAGCAAACAACGTATTGATATTTTCTGTAACCAGGAACGTACGCAGAGGGTGGGTCCTGGGTGTCCAGACCAGGGCCGTGCTGGGATACTAATGAGGGCGGTGGACAAGTCTACTAAAAGGGCGCTCATACAAACGGGAATATATATATATATATATATATATATATATATATATATATATATATACTTTGAAAGAAAGTATGGAAATAGCTAATTTGTGGAAACCTTGAATCGAAATCTAGAGAAAAAGTTTTTAGTTTCTCTAATAATATTTCTGTCATATAAAAAGAAGCTAAATGTATCAACAACTTAATATAGCTCTATGGCCTATGGACACAGGAGGTTCAGTGGTGCGTTTACAAAAGCTCTCCATTGATTTCTATCCTTAGCCTACTGCACCGTTTCTACTTTGTATTTCAATCTCTGCGAGAATCATTTTAATATTGTCCACCCATCTGCGCCTTGGTCTTCCTAATTTTCGTTTTCCTATTTGGATTTCCAGTTAGAACTTTGAAAGCGTTCACATTTCTTTCATTCTGGCTACATAATCTGCCCATTTGAGCCTCCTAGACTTGATGACCCTAACAGTTTTTGTAAACGGTATAAAATTATCAGTTCCTCGTTATGAAGTTTCCGTCATTCCCCATTCCCGTTCCTCTTGGAGTTCGAATATTGGTTTAAGAATCTTGTTTTCAAATACTTTCAGTCTGCGATTTTCCCTCAGAGTCAGTGATCATGTTTCGCAACTATACAGCACAACAGACATGATTATCGTCTTATATTTTAAGCTACAAATTCCTCAACAGAATTCGCGACAACAAAAGATTTTTAACTGAATAATAACACGAAATACCTGCTTTCAGTTGACATCATTTTTTTTTTATAGTAATTATGGTTTTGGTCTGTTAATAATGATTCTAGATATTTGAAAGTATCCACTTTGTCGAAAGAAAATATTATTTGGTGTTTAACGCATCCATAAAATGCAGTATTACAACCCCGACAAATTTCTTCCATTTATTTAGTTCTCTCTGCATTTACTTTTAAGCCCATATCTCTGCAAACGTTAAGTAAGATTTCTGCATTCCTTTCTATTGTTCTATCATCCCCTATTAAACTTACATCATAACCATAACCTGCTAAATGCAATTCAGCTCTAGAACCTGATTCCTGTCTTTGATTTTCCTTATAGTGTTCTCCAGAACAAAGTTAAATAATAATGGTGACAACGAATCTCCTTGTTTCAGGCCATTCTCAACGTGAAAACTCGTAAACAGGAATTTCTCTACTCGAACCTTACTACCTTAATTAATCTACCTTTTTCGGTATTGCAAATTCTGTAAGCATTTTGTACAATGTTTCCCCCTTACTCTAGTCTAAAATCAGTAATTGATGTGCCAGAATATTTTATTCCCATTTCTTTTCAAGTATTAGTTGAATAGTAAATATCTGGTAGATAGTTGATCGATTTTACCTACATCCGCTATGATAATCTCCAATAATTTCGTCTGTGTATGGAGTCAATCTTGCTAATAGAATATTTAAGAGTATTTATTAGATGTTGACAGATGAGAAATGCCTCAATAATTATTAAATCAGTTTTGTTGCTTTTCTTCTGAACTGGAACAATGATTGATTCTTTTCACCCTTGTGGTAATTCCTCCTTTTCCAGATAAGGAGAATGAGTTTGTATATCTTGTTTCACAATTTTTCCTCTCCAGCTAAAATTAAGTCAACCAGAATTTCGTCTACACCCGGAGATGTGTGTTTCTTTAATTTTTTAATAGCGATTTCTATTTCTGTCTGGTTAGGTTCTGGTATATACGGTTATGCTGTATGCATTTCACTTTCTCCACGCACATTAGTTTTTGGCTATGTGTTAAGCAAATCGTCAAAGAAATCTTTACAACTATTTAAGATGCATTCCTGATATGTGAGAACTGTTCCTTTAGTTTTATTTAATATATAAACAAGAAATTGATAGCCATTCTTAAGTCCGTTGATCCATTTATACATGTCCAGAATGTTTTTATTTTTTAGTATTATCTTCAAGTTAATTAATATTAGCTTTCAAAAATCCCGTTTCTTTGTTCTAAAAGTTTTGGAAGTTTTCCGCCAGATGACAGTGAAATTTTATGTAGTTATTTCGTTCCGATTTTGTAGCCAACGCTGTTTCTTCTCTGCTACTTTAGTGCATTCCTGGTTGAACCAGGGGCGGATCTAGGACCGACTTCTGGGAGGCCGGTGGGTTGTCATACTGGTACTTTTAAGGGCTCTAAACTTTGGGATGAGTTTTATTTATATATATATATATATAATAAGAAAGTTTCCTCTTCTGGGGGGCGATCGCCCCCCTGGATCCACCCCTGGGTTGAACCATGCTTTGTTCCTACGTATTTCTGTGTGTCCCAATATTTCTTTTGCTGAAATCTTAATGTTATCTCTAATTTCAACCAAGTATCCTGAACACTAGTGTACTCCCAATCTTCTAAAACCGAGAATATATTCGACAGTTCAATCTGGCTCCTCTCTCACCTGACTCTCCTCTAATTTATTTAAATTAAGCAGATCCGTTTTCAGATATGGAATATTTCCTTTATTCAACGATAGTCTCTCTCTTATTATCATAATCAAATCCTCTGAACGACCGAACATCAGTTATGCTAGACTGTTTTCTTCTATCTACTAAAACGTGATCGATTTGATTATGTGTTTTTCTGACTGGTGAGGTCCAAGTATATTTATGAACGTCGCGATGTGGGAATTTTGTAATCATCACGATAAGGTTTCTGGATCTGCAAAATTCACGAGTCTAACGCCGTTGTCACAACCTTCTTTATGTAGACATTTATTCCCTATAATCGGTTTGAAAATACCCTCTCGTCCTGCCTTCGCATTGAAACCGCCTAACAGAATTTTCATATGGTATTGCAGGAGATGATCAAATGCCCGTTCTATTCTTTCGTAAAAACTTTGTTTATTGCCATCCTTATATTCTGTTGGGATATGTACATTTAAAACAATAATATTACACCACCGACCCTTAAGAGAAGTAAAAGAAAATCTATCATTATCAAATTCAACTCATGTAATTGCTGATATTACTTATTCGTTTGAGAACGAAAAGTCCTGTAGTTGGTAATTTTTAATTCGTTCCCCGTAAAAGAACGTAAAATTTCCCGATTTAACTCCTCCATTTCCTTCTAATCTAACTTCCTGATATCCCACTAGGTAAATCTTCTTTTCTAAACTCATTTGTTACACATTTTAACGCGCCTGCCCTATAGAGACTTCTTATCTTCCAAGTTCCAATTCTCATGTCGATTTTACTTTGCTGAGTTCGTGCCAAGTTATCAGTTCTGATCCGAGGAATCTGAGAATATATCTGAACAAGCTTTTTTTTTTTTTTTTTTTTTTTTTTTTTTTTTTTTTTTTTTTTACAAGATGAGTTGTTAGCCCCACACCAAATCCTCAAGCTGGAGGATCACCCCTTGTCTGTTCGCGACTGCTTATTCAGTATATTCGCAGCTAACCTCTATATTCCAGAGGCCTTGTCCTCGATCCACAAGCTGAGGACGTGCCGTGTCTTGGTGACAGGAAGACCACATTTTACGGAAATTAATATAACTATATTTTAGAATTACAATAGGTACTGATTATCCGAACACTGACTTAAAACACACAGGAACAATCAATATGCTCGGACATATGAATGGATATTAAGACTGTGAAAGCTTTGATGCCGTAAAAATCGTAAATTAGAGACTAGTGTCAGTGTAGCATTTCATGAATGCATCGTACGTTTGACTATCCGAACTATTCTTGATGAATTACATCGTTTCGTTTTATAGGTACATAACTTTATAATATTTTTGTAAGTGATTATACTCTTTACCTATCCTCTGCCAATAGCAACTGTATGAATTTATAATACAAAACTGAAATACAGAAGAATATATATATATATATATATATATATATATATATATTAAATGTGATATTTCGCAGGGCATCTCATGTAAAGGGCGCCATATATTCTTCACAGCTTCTTTATTAACAATTACTATTCGAATTTAATATACAAAGCTGGCACACAGGATAACTAAAATCAGTTATCTATAATGTGATGTTTCGTAGGGCGCCTTATATAGAAGGCGCACTGTACCTTTCACGGGTTCTTTAAAAATAGTAACTGTATGTATTTATTGTACAGAACTGTAGTATACAGAATAGTAAATAAAATCGTTCATCTTTGATGTGAACTCGCAAGGGCGCCTAATATAAAGGGCGCACTGCACCTTTCACGGGTTCTTTACCAATAAAACTGTAAGAATTTATTACTAAAAACTTGTACCTTTATTTATACTGTGATGTTTCAGAGGGCGCACCGGGACACGTCCCGGTGTCCCGGTGGGCCAGCACGGGCCTGGTCCAGACTCCCCCAGGAATTTCGAATTTTGTGTAAATTTAGCCTAATTTTAAGGGGCAACTTTAGGAATTTTAATACAAACAATTACCATACAACATACAAGCCTTTTTCTTTTGAACCAATGGATGTATAATTTGTATCAATTGGCCAATTAGTATGACTGCTATATCTGTTTAAGCCCAAACCTGCAACTTCCTTCGAAACCGTCCAAAGGCCAGTCATTTTCCATGGTGGCGGCTTGATCACAACTTTTATTTTTTGAAGAATTTATACAATTTGAATCAGAAAGCTCTATCGAATGTTTCTACAAATTACCTTGCTTGTATAATTTCCCTTCTAAAATTTCGTTTAATGATTGGCTTATTCTAACAATCATCAAAGACAACACTTTTTTTCTGTTTTAATCAAAGACAACGCCTAGATCTTTTTGAGATGAGACGCGTTTGAGAGGCACATTGTTAACATTATATATCTGTCTAAGAACATTCTTTTTAAGGAAATAAAGATATTAGTATATAGGTTCCAAGTAGAGCACCAATTACATAACATATCTATGTCAGCTTACAGTGAAGAAGCATCGTACACAATGTTAACGACCCTGAAGAGTTTAGAGTCATCAGCGAAAAGGAATATATTTGATCAAGAGGTCGAGAAGATGCTAGGTAAGTCGTCCATATACAGGGTGGCCCAAAAATATGTATACAGTACCGTACTGACCAGCTCATTACATTTTATATAATTTCTTATTGCTATCCATCAGGTAGACAGTTTCTTTATTATATGTTCTCAATGTCTTTTTAGTTATACTTTAAGCTCGGAACATCCGAAGCCAATAAACCCGTAAACTAAAATGTTACACTTGATCAATGCAGGAGTGTATACCTACTTTTGGGTCACCCTGTACAATAAAAACAAAAGTTGACCGGCACACTCCCTTGAGGCACTCCTATAAGACGGACTAAACAGAGTCACGGATCCAGGAAGAGTGACGCGTTGTTCTATCCCTGAGAGATAACAATCTAGGAAAAAGAGGATCTTGCCGTGAATGTTATACTGTGTGATCAAAAGCATCCGGACACCTGGGTGAAAATGACTTACAAGTTCGTGGCGCCCTCCATCGGTACTGCTGGAATTGAATATGGTGTTGGCCCACCCTTAGCTTTGATGACAGCTTCCACTCTCGCAGGCATACTTTCAATCAGGTGCTGGAAGGTTTCTTGGGGAATGGCAGTCCATTCTTCACGGAGTGCTGAACTGAGGAGAGGTATCGATGTAGGTCGGTGAGGCCTGGCACGAAGTCGGGGTTCCAAAACATCTCAAAGTTGTTCTATAGGATTCAAGTCAGGACTCTGTGCAGGCCAGTCCATTACAGGGATGTTATGGTTGTGTAACCACTCTGCCACAGCCCGTGCAGTATGAACAGGTGCTCAATCGCGTTGAAAGATGCAATCGCCATCCCCGAGTTGCTCTTCAACAGTGGGAAGCAAGAAGGTGTTTAAAACATCAATGTAGGCCTGCGCTGTGAGAGTGCCACGCAAAACAAGGGGTGCAAGTCCCCTCCAAGAAAAACACGACCACACCATAACACCACCACCTCCGAATTTTACTGTTGGCACTACACACGCTGACAGATGACGTTCACCGGGCATTCAAGAACAAAACGCGCTTCTGCATTGAACAACAGAGATCTTATACAAAGGAGATACGTGAAGACCCACCCGCGTTTCGTGGGACACGCACTTGACATTCGGTTATATTTCAATATCCAGACAGGAGGAAGTAGATAATTTTGTGAAGTAAGAAAGAGGTGGGTAATTTCATATAATAATTTCACAGAAGAGAAACACAATATCCGCTATTACACTCAGGATTCAACGGCTAGCCATCCTGACGAAGGTTTCTTTAACTTGAAACGAAGCCACGAGGTGGGATGCAGAAATATTCGCTGTGCTCTCTAGATGTAGCACCATGCGATATCTAGCTCTTCCCAAAACTTAAAACCGTGCTTGGAAAACATTTTGATAGTATTCCTAACATTGAGAGGGCCATGACAGAGCAGCTGAACGCCCTTCCAAAAGAACCCTTCCAGAAATGCTCCCAGTCACAGATTCAACGTTGGGATAAGCGATACCACTTTAAGAGTCTTCATCCCGGTGAAATTAAAATACCGCTAATTTTACAGTAATTATGTGATATCTTTAAATAGATAAAAGATAATCGAAATGTGGAACAAGAGCGCCCTAGACAATAATATTTACATGAGAAACCGTTATCACGACTCACTTATCTGCTTTCGATTTCGAGCCATTCTGAAAATCGGCATTTATTTTCGCGTTTCTAAACAGCTGAAAACGAAAATCCACTAGGTGACTTGTGATAACGGTACCTCACGCAAAATAATATTGTCTAGGGCGCTCTTGTTCCATATTTCAATTATCTTTTATCTATTTGAAGATATCACATAAGTACTGTAAAATTAGCGGTTTTTTAATATCGCCGGGATGAAGACTCTTAACGGATTCAACGTTGGGATTACTAGCCAAGGACAGTACCTTAAAGGAAATTAAATCAGATTGCATGTAAACTTATTACTTTGTTTTTAATAAAGGTATTCACCGTGTTTTTTGATCACACCTATTAAGAAATAAACATTATAGTATTTTTCCCCTTCCTCTATTCCCATTCCCCTCTTACACATTTAGAATATTTTATATGATTTAGCTCTGAGTCAACCAAGGCAAGTGAATATTGTTTAGCTGCTATTTATCTGTTTGTTGCATTTTTACTACCGAATAGAAACTTAGTGGTGTAGTTAGAGTGTAATTCGTGACGTATTAGAAGGATAAGATTGTTTCTACTGGCTTCGGTTCTCTAATTAAATCTCGTTATTGTCAAATAGGATTGAGAAACAATTCTTCCCTCGTAACTATTGTAGATATTGGAACAAATCTTGACATACGTATTACGTATAGGCCATAGTATTTTTCAAAGTAGATTTTATTCGAGTACATGGATCCGAGACCGTTTCAGGGAGCGCCAAATTTTTAAAAAAAGAAAGAAAGAAAGAAAGAAAATATTCTATTTACCCCGAATTTTACTTCTTTCCGTACATTATGAAGACACGTGCATGGTACAATCTGAAAGCTTTTTTTCATTCTGAAGAGAATGATGTATTCACGATGATACTCAAATTAATAGTACAGCATATGGAAACTTTTATTTTGTGTACCCTCCTTTCACCGTATTTAAAGGCCTATATGAAATTTAGTATTGTCAAGCACAACTGAGAAACATCTTTCTCTCATAAATATTCTAGATATTGCAATGAAACTCCGCACACGCATTGCGCATAGAGAACAGTATTTTTCAAGGTAAATTATGTTAGGCTACCTATAGCCGAGGGTACTTCAGGGAAGCAATATATATATATATATATTTAAAAAAGTATTTTTGGAGGGAAATTTCCCTATTTTACCCAAAACTTCACTTCTTGCACACCTAAGCATGATACAATTTGAAACCTTGTTTTATTCTGAAGAGAATGACGTATCTGCCATGACTTCGAATAAATAGTACTGAAGCAGTAGCTACTTAACTGAAAGTCAACATTTTCGTCAAAAGTTGCAAAAATCTAAAAGGGTTTTACACTGAATGTATAATAATAATAATTTTTAAAATGTGGAACTGACTTCTTTCGAAAGAACTGAAATGTTGGATTTTTAAAACTAAATCTCATTTTCAGTTGCTAATTTCCTTTTTAAATATATATTTTACAATCAAAGGGCTTTAATGAGATAATCGTACTATCCGTCACATACTCCAACAGATGCGCAAGAAGAATTCAGAAGTTTCCCGATCTCCTTTTCAATGTAACTATTTTTCGTTTTTATATAACTAACCAGATGTAGTGTTGAAAAGATAGAAGCACATCTTTGGTAATATAAAATTTTTAAGTCAAGCGTTTATCGCGTCTTTGATTCAAATTATGTTCTTACAAGAAACAAACACAAAAAAGTCTGATTTGTGCATTTGTAATTATCATTAAAGAAGATTTTTATTTCCTTTTTAATACAACACTTTTTCACTTGTACGCATGCAATTAGCCAAATGTAGTGCTGAGAATTTTAAATGAAGCATTCTCGATTTGTAACTAACTGATACACTGAGACAGTCATTTTATTATTGGTTTGTAATAATACGCAAGTTGTAAGTACAAAAGTAGGGAACAGAGTCGCGTTGCTTTTGTCTCAGATTACACGGAAACACCGTTACAGCAAATTTGATCGAGAGCGAAAAAAAATAGTTTGCATGATTCTCAAACATATTTTGTTTCAATGGTATTCCGTTCTAGAGATCTTCTTTTGATAAATAATATTTAAAGCTAACCCTGAAATTAGGTGTATTCTGTAAATCACGACTGAAGAAATTAATTATGATCTCATTAATGTTATCATTTCAATTCGTTTTGAAGTATATTTTTGCTCCCCCTCCCTCCATTTTTTGGGAAGGGAAAATTTCAACGACCCTGATGGTCACAGCAAGACTAGCTTGCGTAGGAGTGAAGAGAAACGCGTAACCATAACCAGGTGCGATTGCTGTTGTGTAGTTAATGGTTATGGTGAGAGAATTGTATGGTAAATATGGCTGCCTTCATACAGTCTCCCGCCAAATGCGAGGTACGCGCGGTTATCAGGTTTCTCCTCGTTGAGAAGACGTCGGAGTCAAGAGATCCACCGGCAGTAATAAGAAGGTCAGAAAATGGTACAAACATTGTACAGCAGATCCCAGTAATGTGCACGACAAACATCGCAGTGGCCAATCGTCCACGGTTACGCCTGAATTGGAGGAAATTGTGCAGCAAGAATTTTGCAGAACCGGCGGTTCCCAATATCTGAAGTGTCATGTCAGTTTCTCCCGTTCTGTACTCCATGAGACAGTCACCCACCGACTGAAGTTTCGCAAGTTTTGTACATGATGGGTTCCAAAACAACTGGCAGCGGAGCAAAAGAAGAAACGCCTAGCGCCCGCTTTGGCCATTTCGCGCTCAATACAGACAGGAAGGTACTTGAATCGTATCGTCACAGGGGACAAAACATGGATGTCTTACATGGTCTCACCCTACAGCCCCGACCTCACCCTCACCTACTTTTACATACAGATTCCTAGCCAAACAACTTTTCGACGGCGTAGCTGAGTTGTAGACGGTTGCAATGTCCTGGTTCCAGTCCCTGGTGTCAGAATTCTTTGAGACAGCATGCGACTGGGGTGTTCTTCGGGCATCACGATCAGACATCATCTTGTGCAAGAATTTAAGGTCAAATCCATGAGTCGATTTCTTAAATGCGGTTCCACCAGTGTATTAACTTATACATGCTGAATCACAGAGCAGAACAGGACTGCTATTTGAGTCACAGAAGGGGAAGGGAGAAGGAGACTGTCAACGCTCTTTGCAAACTTCTTGACACTAGAGCCTAGTCAACCAGATCGCGCTTTAGCTGTATGATGTGTGGTCAGCACAATGACTTCCATAACAGATTCTTGTTTTCTACACCGGGTTCGCCCTCTCTTCAGTTCCATCAAGATGCTTGGTAAAATACGGAAAACTTTATCCCCGCACTGGAAATGGAAACCTGGAGTACATCCCACCAAATTGGTATATGCTTATCCCTCGAACACATAGGAATACCATAACCATTTAATACATTATGCCTTAAGGTGAGTTTAAAGGATCGCTAATGACCAGTATATATGGCAGCACGTTTCCTCTATATTTCAATGTATTCTGGTGGAGAGAGATTCGCTACAATTCAGTCAAAACGAACCGATAGATTTTGAAATTTTGCCCGCAAACGAATTCAATCATTAATCAGAGACTAATCGTCTGTTTATATATATATATATATATATATATATATATATATATATATATATATATATATATAGTGTCTTTCATCGTTTATTTTCATATTAGCAGTATTTTCCTGAAGCATAAAATCAAATGCTCTCAACAATGAAGAAAACAGAATAATTGACAATTGCACGGATTACCCCTGAATATATGTTCCACTGAATGATTAGGTGTAGACGAGACGGCGTTTGTTGCGGAATCTGAAATAAAAATCAATAAGATGTAAGAAAATTTGATCAAGGACTGTGAAGAATATGGAATCTAAATAAAGGCTAGAAAGACAAAAACCATAGTGATTGGAACAAGCGGTCCGTGTCAAATATAGAAATAGAAAGGGAGAAAATAGAACAGGTGACTAGTTTTCGATACCTCGGTAGTTCTATTAGTGATGATATTAAGTGCGAACGTGAAATAAAAGCAGGGATAGGAATGACAAAAGAAGCCTTTAGGAAGAAGAAAAGTCTATTTTGTGGAACCTTGAAGAAAATGAAAATAAATATTTTAGTTTAACGTCCCACGGGTAACCCTGTAGGCTAAGGAAGACGAATGATTAAGGCAAGTAAATCATGATAGGATAATTGATGGAATGAGAATATGGGAGGAAACGGAGGAACCCCGAGAAAACACACGGATACGATGTTGTCCAGCACAAATTTCCTTGGCCGATATCGAACCAGGGACCCCATGAACCAGGTAAGCGCTGCACCACTGAGCCACCATGTCCCCCGATCTTGAAAAAAATGAAATCTTTGAGCTTTACGTCCCACAATTATGCCGGTTAGGCTAAAGATACGGTGATGATGAGAAATGAGTGAAATGAAGGAAGTGGGAGGAAACGGGAGATTCACGAGGAAACCCACGCACACGGTGCTTGTCCACTACAAAATTCACTTGCTGGATCTGGGATCGAACCAGGGACCCCAAACACCAGAGCTGAACTCCCTACCACTGAGCCACCGCGACCCTGCTCTCCCAATCTTGAATAAAGACTTGACAAAAAGACTCGTAAAATGCTTTGTGTGGCGTATTGTACTGCACGGGCCAGAAACGTGACCATTACGAACAAGTGATGAAAAACCTCTAGCATCTTTCGAAATGTGGGTGTGGAGAATAGAAAGAATTAGCTGATCGAGCAGAAAACTAATGAGGTGTTAGAAATTGTGGGGAGAAAATAAGTTTTTAATATTATTAAGAAGAAGAGAGAGAAACTGGTTGGGACATCGGCTAAGAAGGAACTATATCAGGAGGGACGTCCTAGAGTGTATAGTGGCAGGAAAGAAAGGGAGAGGGCGAAGGGGGCTACAACTGATGGACAGTATCGAAAGAGAAAAATCATACCATGAAAACGAAGAGGTTAGCGGAAGACTGTGAAGCATGGAAGGTTCTAGTTGCAGCAAGTGACCTGCCAATAATGGCAGAATACAATGGGAGCCCGAAGGGGGACAAGTATGCCCGTCCCCCATGGCTCGCGAAAACAATTTTTTTAAGATTTTCTTAATACAAATAAAAAAAAATATAAAACGTAATATAGCAACCGGGGAGATGCCCCTCTAGAAACTTTTCTTCGGGCGCCCATGCAAATTTGCTTGCTAAAATTTGAAGATTTATGTCGTGAGGTTGATCAAGTTACTGTGAATACCGTCACCCCCTTGCAATACATTGGAACATGGATGTTCATTTTACTCCGACCTCACTCACCCTCGCCCTCGGAGTGGCAGTTGGCCCTCGCCCTCGTTCACCCTCGTCCTCGCAGTGACAGTAAGCAATCGCCCTCGTTCACCCTCGTGCTGGAAACTTGTCCTCGCCCTCGCGAAGGAGGTTGTCCATCAACCTCGCGCACTCTCGCCCTCGCAGTGAAAGTTGGCCCTCAACCTTGCGAAGGGAGTTGCCCATCACCCTCGCATTCGCAGTAAAAGTTGGCTCTCGCCCTCGCGAAGATGGTTGTCCATCGCTCTCGCTTGCCCTCGCCCTCATATAATTGAGGGCGAGGTTAATTGAGGGTGAGGAAGCCCTCGCGAGGTCCTCCCTCCTGAGGATCAGATCCTCAATTTTCCAGCCTATTTGCTGAATTATTTCCTTAACATACGTCCTAAACAAAGAAAACTAAACATACCATTGTATAACTTACTATGGATCACCTAAAATGGAACATATTATTGACTACTCCACGCTTAATATCACCATGAATATGTTCAGATAAAATTTGAATAGAGTTTCCTTTACAACTTTCGATGCAAACTGGTGTTGCCCATGAGACGAGACGAAACGAGAAATAAGGTTTATCATCTCGTTTCATAAATTTCATAGGTCTCGTCCCGTCTCAATTCTCGGAAACTTCTTTAATGTCCCCATTCTCGAAGACTCACTTTTCGTATCGTTCTGTAAATTTACGTACAAAATGTATTCCTTTATCTAGAAGTTCTCAGAATCATTCTGCGTCACCAGAGTTGTAAGAAGGGTGTATCTAACATTTAAACTATATATATTATTGGAATATATTGTGATTTGAGTAATTTTAAAAGCTCATAAATAGTGTAACTTTTGTTCATTCAATTACGTTATTAGTAGAGAGAAATAAGTGAAACTAAGAAGCAGTGCTTCTATAATTATTATTAACCAACTATATAAGATTCAGATTGGTGCTCATCAAGAATACTTACGTAGAAAGGAAATTTAATGGAGAACTACTGGAAGTAAGACAAGTAATGATATTCGGAGGAGATAATCAATGGGATGTGGTTGGGTGTTTTTGGATATGAACAGTGTTCAAAGTGGAAAAAAAAAAAAAAACATGGCGGTATGTTTTATTACGATTTTGACTTGACATACCGGCTATCTACATGTTGAAATATAGTGAGGGAATGTTGCCAAAAAGATTGCATTTCTATTCATGTAATGACTGAAAACCATTGGAGAGCTTCTCTGTAATTATAAGAGTGGGAGGGAGGGACACGGAGAGACTTCAATCCCTACCAACAACTTTCTGAAAAATAAATCTCCTCATGTTGCAGTATAGAAAATTATACACGAAAATGCTTAAAAACCAAATTTTTATATTAACAATTTCCTGCAAGAAAACTCTCGGAACCCCCACTCGACTGAGGAGTATTCCAAACCCGCGGAAGATTCGCCCATGCTCAAAACACGACATTTATATGCATTAAGACAAGAAGTCACACACATACATAAGAAAGAAACAATTCAATTCGGCACATCAAAAGATACACCAGTTGAACTTCTTTGAAGACAAACATTTTAAAAACAAAAGGTAGGAAAAAGATAACAAAAATTTTGGTGTTGTCATCTTACAAATTACTTCTACATAAGAAATAAAGTCTCTTTACGTGCAAAGGTATTCGTCAATTAACGTAAATAAAAATGGATTTATTAAAGGTATTTAGCACCTACTCTCCAGTGACGGTATGTCTTAATCACTGAAAAACAAGAGGCGGTATGACTTCATCACTAAAAAAACAAGAGGCGGTATGGCATATCACCGCATACCGTCTCACTTCGACCACTGGATATGAATATGCATCTTATTAAGTCAAGTAGCTATTTCACTTAATATAACTTCTAGAATCAAATTGTTATGGCCTCGGTCTGTTTATATCATTCGCAACCCCACACCTTCTACACTACACAAGAAATAAGTTAAGAAATCCCTAGGATTCCAAAGCACTACACCCTCACAGGTAACCAAAAGTGCTATTGTAACAAATAAATTCTTATTCTTAGTTCTTGAAGTCGTTCTTGCAAGCCCATCCATTAAAATATGCTATTTAATGGGATATTACTTTTCAACATAATAGTAATATCACTTATCTAGGAATCTTATAGTAATTTACTTTCTGTTTGTACTTCTCTTCCCTATTTCAGGACTTATAGTTCAAGCTGAGAATTCGAAACCGAATACACTCCTTTCGGTAAAAGTAGTAGTAGGGGATGGGAGGTATGTTATGCTTCCATAAAATTCACGTGTTTATACGCTTACTTAATTTCTCGATACTGGTATTTTCCTGTTATAGTATCCTTTCAGCTAAATAAAAAAAAAAAAATCGGGTATACTGCCACATGCAACCTCGCTTCGATCATTGTGTACAATGGATCGAACCCATGATGACATGCTCGTACACAACACGCTGGTCAACAGCTCAAGAACCGGTGAATTCCTTTATTTTATTATGTGGTTTAAAAAATAGGTATTTCATTAAGTAGCTCTGGCTTTCGCAGAAATATATGAAATTAAAAAGAAAAACATGTTGCACAAGTTCACTTTAGGACTACACTTAAAATTACATGTGTTGTTTCTTGGAATTAATATGTTTTATCCGAGATTTAATTTAGTGGTATATACAGTAAATATCCATACAAAATAGGTTTTGCTTAGAATAAGGTTAACTTACGCTATACTACGTTAGAGCAGTGGTTCTCAAACTAATTCCTATCACGACCCCCATTTTATCACATCCTCTTGCCACCGACCCCCATATAATTCCTAGTTTGTAATAAGTTTATGTCGGATTTTTAATACAGTACCTATTGCCATCTCACGATATCCATCTATTTCTACTGGTACAATAGTAGAAGCCATTTCTTGTATACAGTGGATACAATAAATTTCTTAAAAGTGAATGCATTGAAACCGACAAGTCCTTGCAATTGGTTTTCTGTAACGAAGTCTTGGACAAGTTCTGGCAGAAGGGGAGAGAAGAATATCCTGGTCTGGTATTTGCTGCTTTAAAAGTAATAATTCCATTTGCTACATCGTACTTGTACGAAAGTGTTTTTTCTTCCATAGTAAGCATTAAAACAAAAACAAGAAATCACTTATCAGTTGAAAATGACTTGATACTGTGCGTCACGAAGATTGAACCGGACACTGCTGCACTAGTGAAATCACACCATGCTCAGGTATCTCATTAGCTTTCAATTTTAATCGTATTTAGATATGCAGGTTTTGTTGCATTTGTATTTTTCTGGATTTCAATATGCAGTTCTCATTAGTTTCATATCATACCTCGTTCATTCAAACTGATTCTTAAACAACTGTGCAACTATTGAAAATATTTAGTAGACCTATTTTTTGTTGTTCTTAACAGTATATAGCCTATAAAAATAAAATATGCCTATCAGAACAAAATCCAAAACAAAGTATTTAAAACTATTTTCCGGTATTAGATTCTAATTATATTTATCTCTTCTGCTTATCTTCGCTACCCCCAGGTTGAGAAACCCCGCGTTAGAGTATAAGTTTAATTAAGATTTGCTTACGTGGGTAAGTTTACCTAGAGCAACCTTGCTATTTACCTCACATATACGTTAACTTAGTTTATCCCGAATACGTAAGGAAATGTAAGATCGCAAGAAATGCCTTATTTCTAGTTAAAAGCTATATACAGAATAGACTTATCCATACTGGTTTACTTTTGGCACACCACTAGAAAGAATTTTTGAAATCTTTCACCAATTTTCTTCTTATTGTCTCCTGAAAAGTTTCCGCTGGACGACAAAAAAATATTTTGCTTAGCATAGATAAAATTCAAGGGAGCCACCGGAACTAAGAGTTGAAAATTTACAATTCTTTTACGATTTGCGTATAAATTCGGCTTCCGGATTTGTGGCACACAAACTACAATGCAAAAAATACAAACCAACCAATGCTAGGTGGCCACTAAAAACACGAATATCATACAAAAGTTAGGGCACGGCGAAGCTGGTGGGCCCACGCACTGGCGCGGTTGTGCGGTCGATGGGAGCAGTCGCGTCAGCGATGGTGGGTACGAGTAAGCTAGGATACTGAAAAGAAATGTGCTTTGGCAATGATATGAGCTTTAATAGCACTTGTCGTGGTTTCATATTAGTAACGGTCCACTTTGTAAACATAAAATGCAGATTCTGGACACTGTGCAAAAATATACCGGCGTTGGAAGATAGCATCTAATACAGTCATCTTTCATATGCACTCACGTATTTTATCCGTCGTAAAGCACCTGTAACGATTTTATAATAGTAATCCTACACTTGTAAACTTAAAATACAGCTATATAACTTTGTATCTAATTCTGTCGCCTGCTGAAATTTGTAACTTATAAACACGCCTTTCCATGCAAAATACTGAATTTTATCTGTAAATTTTCCAAAATGTGGTGTGCTAAAACTACACAAGCACCGAATTTTCTTTCTCATAATTTTCTCTTTTTATTTGCTGTGAGACATCTGAAAGATAACCTGTCAATTTTAGACAGATCTATAATAAATCTATAGCAAAAACGGCAGAAGACGTACATTTCGGCTACTTTCAGCGCTCCACTTTCTGTATTTACTAAAATAATAATAATAATAATAATAATAATAATAATAATAATAATAATAATAATAATAAATATAAACATAAAATTAAGGAAAATTCCGTACCACTATTCCAGCTTATTATTAATAAGAAAATTTGACGGAATATGTCCTGATATACACATCAGAAATATATTCTGATACTAACAGAGTAGGCCTAGTATCTCATGTACAAGGGTTCACCGATGCACGGAATGTTGTACTAATAACTAGGTCAACCTCAATTGTATATTTATATGCATGTGGCTAGTAATATAATGTAAACTCAATGTAATTCTGATCATGTTTACCGTCGATGACACTATATTTTGAATATAAGTACAAAACTTTTTATTTTTTTATAAGTAAACATTAGGATCTATATTTACCCTTGCACTTGTTAAAATCCATGTTAAAAAAGGCTTGTTTGGCCGGCTTTATCACACTCAAATTACGACAAAGTTGTAAATGTTGTTTTTATAAATGTACATAGTTTGTGGTCTAGTCCCTTTTTCAAAATATCTCATTTCTGAATGTAAATATGTATACCATCAATGCATAGTTAACTGATCCTTGAATCAACAGGTGGAGATTGTAAACACCTTGTTTAGCTATTCCTGTAACTAACAAATTACAATTGTATATTCTATATATGTATTTCACTGTAAAATGTACAAAAACAAGTTAAAATAACCATTTAATCAATCGTAAATATGACCAATCCATACAAATTACTTTTAGCTTCTTTCTCAAGCCTTTCCCAACAGGTAGAGCAGGTACAAGTATATCCCATCATTCAATTTGTAATAGAACACTTACCTTTTGTTGCTGGATCAGTCAAAAATGGTTTGAAATATTTCACTAATTCATGATTTCTCACTCTTCCACCTTTCTCAAGCATAAAACCCAACACAGCATCCTGTGAAAATTCTGTGGGCGCCGCCATCTCCGGAAAGTTTATTTACGTTTTCGTTCTTGGGAAACAAATGAATATCCAACTCCGCTGCCAGCAGTCCTCGAGACAGCAGAGCAACGATGTGCGATATCCAGTACAAGGAAAATGTGCGTGTATTTCTCTGCTGAGAATCAACATTTAGAGCATGAAAAGAAGTATAATATCTATATATACCTTTTTATTTATTCGTTTAAAGCTTTGTTACATATCAAGTAGATATATAACGACATTTGTAAAAAAAATATATATTACCAATATTTTTTTTTTTTATTCTTCCTAGTTGGTTATACAAATTGGTGTGAATGTATAGTAGGCAGGTTGATTTGAAGCATCCAGGAGGACTTATCCTCAGCGACTGACTTCAAGACTTCAGATGCACCGTCTCTGTTAGTCAAGGAACTCTGTTGCAAAATAAAATTTCAAATTTGATTCTCTGACGGAATTAAGATTCCAGTTTAAAGTAATAGTAAACATATTGCATGTACCAGATTATTGTGTTATCGTGAACGTTTTTGTCTTCAATGATTTGACAATTTGATAGCGATTTCTTGCATCGCTGAAGATTCAGTTATTTCTTATTTTCAAAAATTCAAGAGTTGTGTTGAAAGCAGCATTTCATGTATTGTGCTGAACTAGCTGTTCCGGTATTTCTATTTCTTTCTTTCTTTTTTTTTCATGGAAGTTTCAGATAGTTTTGTCTTCTGCAGGCAGACATGCTTTATATTCACTTTTCTTTAATTACATATTCATTTTGTAACCAATTTTTAATCAGAAACTCCTAAAATCACAATTAACTGTATTACTTGGTCAATAATACGCCTCAAATGCTTTTCTTTCTACGTAGTTATTAACGAAAAATCATACTTCATAATAATGGTTGGATTGGATTTTAGCAACTGTTTCAATACCGATGCTATGAGGCATTGACCTACAGCTTAGCATGCGATCCGAACCACGACATGAGCTCCCGCCGGGAATCGATTCCGGAACTACCATGCCAATTCACAACAATAATAATAATAATAATAATAATAATAATAATAATAATAATAATAATAATAATAATAATAATAATAATAATAATAATAATAATAATAATATCATTTGTGTTCTACGAAACAATGAAAGTAATGTGAATTTCAGTTAGGCCTCTCAAATAATATTACTACTTCACGTGTCTTAGTATTCTGGCTGCAGGTCTAATGTGTAGTAATACTACGCTTTGGCATTTGTTTAATAATTTTTATACCAGAGCTATGCACTAATAATAAATCTTAAATTTAAGTGGAAAAAATGAAATCTTACGTCCGACGGTTATGCTGGCTAGTCTAAAGGTGACGGTGGTGATGAGAAGTGAAGAAAATGGTGGAATGAAGAAAGTGGAAGGAAACGAAAGAACCGCGAGATAACACAAGCACACGGTGTTTGTCTACCACAAAGTTCGCTTGGTGCTAAATGAGATCGAACTAAGGACCCCAAGACGTGAATGTTCTACCACTGACCCACAGCGGCCCTATTATATTTAAATGGATCTAAGGATGTTGCGAAGGGGGTGGAGTAACACCTTTTTCTTTTACCGTTTTTGCTCTATGAGGATCACTATTGAAACCGCAAATCATAGATTTCTTCCAATACGAATAGAGGGATAAGAGTGGAAATAAAACGCCGAATCCATACCAAAAAGCCGTATTTCACTATCTCTTACCGTTTTGATCTATGACGATCACTGTTGAAACCGTAAATCATAGTTTTCTAACGATACGAATGGAGATAACATTCCAAATCCATACCAGAAAGCCGTATCTTGCTATTTCTTAATGTTTCTGATCTATAGAAATAAATCTATTTTGATGCATTTTTGTTTGCAATTGATTCCGCGTCCCCAGAATAGGTTCCATCTCATCCGTTCACTCTCTTATCAAACCGGAAGTGGTTAAAATAATAATTTCCGGTTTCAACGTTTATCACCGTAGAACGAAAATGGGAACAGGTAACGAGGATCGGGTCTTTTGGAAACGATTCAGCGTCTCAAAGCAACATAGCATGGCTATTCACAACACTATCAAAACCACAATTGGTTCAAATTTACCATTACTTCCGGTTTGAGTAGTGATTTCCATAGAGCAAAAACGGTAAACGCTATTAAGATGCGGTATTTTTTGATACCGATTCAGCTCATCAAATGTAGGTTTTATCTCCTCTCTTCACTATCTATTCAATCCAGAATCGATTCCAATTAATCATTTCCGGTTTTAAGTTTCATCGCCATAGAACATACCAAGTAATGTTTTTTTTTTTTTTTAAGTGGATTCAACATTCGAAGTATAAGTCCTATCTTTGATATTATTAATATATTGCAACTAGTAATTATAGATATATTAGTTAAAGTTTGAGTATTGAATTCCCATAGTTTAGAAGTTTATCATAGTTTCACACTATGAAACGAAACTCACTTGTTTACTCGAAAAATACACATGAAAATTAACCCTTAAACATGTTTTGTTCTTCTGCTCGTAGTGATTTATAGACTAGTATAGTATGCAAGGATCTTATAAAATAGAGGATCTGCTCTTACAACAAAATCTTGAAGTCATGCGTCACAGTTTCGCCATCCCTACTCTGCCCACTCCGCCCAATAGGATCGCAATGTTTTGAGCCAACAATAATGGCGGAAACGAAAGTAGCCAATGAGATGATGGCAGAAACGAAAATAGCCAATCAGACGTGCCGATGTTCGGTTGTTTTTTTGGCTTCATCGATTTAATAGGATGAAGATACATATGGGCAGATCCTCTATTTATAACATCCTTGATAGAGGGTCTTATATTTGGGTCATATTTTAGTTAAGCAGAGACACGACTAGTGAGGGAAGTCACATTAGTTTTAAAAAGTTTAATACTTCATATTAAGGAGAAACAGTAACCTAACATTCTCATTCTTGTATGCAAAATTTTGAACGTGATTAATTTAATAGCGTGATTCTTACTTCCGTATCAGTTTCTTCTCCTAAGTGGCGTGGTTCTTGCCTCGGTATCAGTTTCACCTCAATAACTGGCGTGGTTCTTACTTCAGTATCAGTTTTACCTCAATAAGTGGCGTAGTTTTTACTTCAGTACCAGTTTTCCCTCAATAAGTGGGGTGATTATTATTTCAGTATCAGTTTCACCTCAATAAGTGACAGGTTCTTACTTCAGTATCAGTTTCACCTCAATAACTGGCGTGGTTCTTACTTCAGTATCAGTTTCACCTCAATAACTGGTGCGGCTCTTACTTCAGTATCAGTTTCACCTCAATAACTGGTGCGGCTCTTACTTCAGTATCAGTTTCACCTCAATAACTGGTGCGGTTCTTACTTCAGTATCAGTTTCACCTCAATAACTGGTGCGGTTCTTACTTCAGTATCAGTTTCACCTCAATAACTGGCATGGTTCTTACTTCAGTATCAGTTTCACCTCAATAACTGGTGCGGTTCTTACTTCAGTATCAGTTTCACCTCAATAACTGGCATGGTTCTTACTTCAGTATCAGTTTCACCTCAATAACTGACGTGGTTCTTACTTCAGTATCAGTTTCACCTCAATAACTGGTGCGGTTCTTACTTCAGTATCAGTTTCACCTCAATAACTGGCGTGGTTCTTACTTCAGTATCAGTTTCACCTCAATAACTGGCATGGTTCTTACTTCAGTATCAGTTTCACCTCAATAACTGACGTGGTTCTTACTTCAGTATCAGTTTCACCTCAATAACTGGCGTGGTTCTTACTTCAGTATCAGTTTCACCTCAATAACTGGCGTGGTTCTTACTTCAGTATCAGTTTCACCTCAATAACTGGCATGGTTCTTACTTCAGTATCAGTTTCATCTCAATAAGAACGTGGTTCTTAATTCAGTATCAGTTTCACCTCAATATGTGGCGTCATTCTTACTTTAATATCAGTTTTACCTCAATAAAGGTGTGAGACGAGAAGGCATAATTCTCATACAGCGTTATCTTTTTTTTTTTTTAGGTTTAAAAATTATTTGGTTTTAATGTGATTCTTTTCTCTAAAATTACCCATTAGATTTTACGCCCACTTGTGTCATTTTGTTTTACTCAACAAGATCTATCGATTAGTATTATCTTTAAAAAAAAACGATAGTATTGTAGAATTTACTCAGAAGCGGTTATTTAGTTCAGCACGATGAGATGTGCAATTCATATACGTCTTATCTTCGGACAGAATCATAGTTTTTAAATGTGTATTAATTTCTAAAGAATTTATCATAATTTTGGGTAATATCTAATAAGCCATACTGTATGCTGACATCCAGTAGCAGATCTAGCCCAGGGCCGGGGCCTAGCCCCCCCTAGTGTTTTGAGTGAAAGTTTATAGTAAACTCATGATATACCTATCACAATCTGCGTTCTGTCTGCTCCCCTCCTATTTTTATCTCCTAGATCCACGTCTGCTGCCATCTTGTACTAGTGTTCACCATGAGACGCAATTTGGGGCAGATTTGTCTTGAAAAGGAGTCGTCAAAGTGCGACTCGTCTTTCACTTTTGAAAAGCGTTTCTTTTTCTTTTGGAAGACTTTTCTCGTGTCTCACATCTTGTCAAAAAAAAAAAAAACTGACTTGTCTGATCTCGTAAACGACACTATTTGCTATTCATAACGAAAAGTTTTATGAGAGAATGCCTTAGTACCACTTTCATCTTGATAGATGGCGTGGTTATCGTACATAATCGATTTTCTAGTAACTACCTACACATTCCACCTTATGCAGAGTCGTTTGGACGTATGATTAGCGTCACACTAAAAGCCTGACTACTGCTGGAAATATATGTTAGTAGAACTCTAGTATGCCACTAATCATGCGTCACAACGACTCTGCATAAGGCCCATTATGTTTTACATTCATTCATATCAATTTGTTCAGGTAGATAAGATCTGTCAGTCGGTATGTTTATTTTTTTCTTTTCGTTAGTGTTACTAATTAATATTGTACAATTTGTTTCTCAAAGTGTGAAAATGCAAATAAGAATAGACTATACGATGCAGTTCATTTATTAGATTCTTTATTTATTTATTTTTTTAAATAAAAACTCTTACTCCAGCCTTACCACGTTACCCTTATTCGCCAGTCGACCATCTTATTGCAATTCATAAACATGAACAGGCGTCAGATTTCTATAAACCCTCATCATTGAATTTATAGTCGTCATCAGTGGCGTATTTAGGGGGGGCTTCCGAGTTTAAGCCCCCCGTCATCTTACTTACTATAGAAAATTATATGAAATATCTTGCAGAATTTTCACATTTTCAGGCAAAGCCCCCCCTTCGAAAGTTAGCAAAGCCCCCCGAAACAAAATCGTAAATACGCCACTGGTCGTCATCCATACATCTATAGCTTATGATTTCATTACTACACTTCTTCATTTACACTAACAGGACTCCAAGTGTATACCTGCTCTGAGTAGCCTCAGAGCAGAACATTAACGCCATCGTTCACACTAATACATATCCTTGTGTTTTACTTATTGCACTTCATCATTTACATCATATGATCTCATAACATTATTATGTCTGAATAACAAGCATTAATAAATAAATAAAAAATAACGACAATAATAAATCCTGGACTCATCTTAAATTCTTTATCTACTATAATTGGTGCCACTGGCCCAGGGACGTATTTATTTCGGAAGGGGTCTAAAGCGTTTTTTGAAGGGGACCAAATACAATTTGAGGCTAAATTATATGAACATTTCTAAAATTGTCCCTAAAAGTAGACTACATTTACAAAAAAGTTGGGATTTCGGGGGGGGTCCGGACCCCCAGGACCCACCCCTGCATACGCCAATGCACTGGCCCAAGAGAAGGCGTAGGGAATAAAAATTTATTTTATTTATTTTATTTTATTTATTTATTTTTTTTTTAATGTGGGTGAAAGTACTTGACAGTTACTTATCGTCTTTTCGGGTCCAGAATAATACCCATTCAATACTACATAGATATAGTGTTTGCAGTACTGGACCACAGTTTCCCCAAGCTTAGACCCCTCCCAACAAAAATTTCTGGAGGCGCGCCTCCATTCATCCATAACATTCTGTTCGGGCCAATAAGTTCTATCAGTCGGTATATATATATATATATATATATATATATATATATATATATATATATATATATATATATATATATATATTAATTCTAATGATATTATAAAATGCAAATAAGAATATATGTTGCAGTTCGTTTTTAGATTCCTTATTTTTTTTAAAAAAAAAGCTACATATATATATATATAATAACATTACAGTAGACAGTTACACGCTATAGTCTTGGCGTTCCATTATTGGTCACAATTTTTATTAAACTTCACGTTTTGGTTTGAAAAGCATTATATTTTCTAATATACAAACAAGTGAAACTTGAGTTCCTTTTCTTTTCCTTCCCGTCCTCTCTCTCTCTCTCTCTTTCCTCCTCTCCGTCCCCCTCTTCTTTCTCGCTCTATTATTATTATTACAAACCCAAAGTACGAAGTTGTCACTCGTTAATTGGAAGTCATGTTTTCTCACCGCTTCGGTTCCGTGACATGTCGCCTTCCTGACGAAATACACCAGACCAAGAAAGGAAAAGAAAATGGAGAAATATTTAAACAAAAGAATAATAGCTATAGCACCTTCATATTGTTTCGAAATTTTCATTTCCTAACGGAAAAAAGAAAAAAAAAAGAAAACTGAATTTATCTATATATAAAAGAAATCTAACTTTCAGTAATTGTAAAGTGGACGTGTTTATATGAACGATTCTTCTTGGATCATCTCGTGTTTTCATTAAAATGCAGAAATGAAAGATTGATTCGTCTCCATAAGCCCTAACAGTGATACCAATCTGAAAGATTATATAATTCCATGTCAAGTGTCAAAATGTCCTATTTTGATTTTGAATTTACTACGTTATACTGAGTACAAGATAATGACAAAAACTTTAGGAATGATCAAAAAAATGCATCAAAAGATTGCGATCTTGGACAATAATTGGTTTTTGGATCAGGGGCCACAAAATTTTTGAACGGCCTCTAAATCGAGTTTTTGTATTTCCTACAGATAAGTACATCATACTGAGTTACGTGCTACTTTGGGTTTGGGTAGTTCTCCAGATATAACGCGTACAAAAAAAAATAAATGAAATATATTGGAGTCTTTTGGGTCAGGGATCCCAAAATTTTTGAACTTCCCGTAAATCGAGTGTTCGTTTTTTTTTTTTTTTTTTTTTTTTACGGAATAAGCACATTATATTGAGTTATGTGGTAGTTTTGGTTTGGCTACACTATATGGAGATCTCCAGACATGAGACCTACAAGAAAATTTTTGCCTGAAATATATTGGAGCTTTTGATCCAATAATAATTATAGTAACAAAATATGAAAATGGAACTATTCGGTCTTTCACAAGTAAAATATAGTTTGTGTATGAGAAATTTCCCCAATCGAAAATAAGTATAATTTTATTGTCAGAATTGCAGTGTCTCCATCAAACTTGTAATTGAAACTAATCAAAAGCATGTTTCAGCCTTACAAAAAAAAAAAAAAAAAAAAAAACGATTCTTAAAGGGAATAATTTTTAGTGTTAACTTTTTAAAATTCTTTATTCAGAAATGTTTAATGTGGATATTCGCTTAAGTTGGACTCTAAACCCCAGCTGTATAATCAGAAATAAATGAAATTGTGTTGCAGCGTTTTCGAAAATTCCGCTTCAAAAAAGGGAAAATAGGGACAATTTTTTACAATATTTAAGTTTCCTGTTTTATATTCATTAAAACTTATTCTTCCCGTGTGGGGAAAGGGCACTTCTATTTGTCCTATTATAAACATTCGTCATTTGCTTTTGTAAACATGTTTAAATAAATACCTAAAAGCGAACTTCATTGGAGGAGGGGCAATTGTTTCCCCTCATTACATTCCTGCTGTTATTTAAATTTCATCCCATATTCTTAAGTCGTATTTTCTTGATAGTTTAAATAAAAATACTTCTGGAGAAAAACACATAAGATATATCCTAGATTTAAAAGAAAAAAGGATTTTAAAAAAACTCGTAGTACAACGCTAATTATAAGCAATCACTGAGGGGTATGGTGGCTCACTTGTAGAGCGCTTATCTCGGGTGCATGGGGTCCCTGGTTCGATCCCCTGCAAAGTAAATTTGTGATGTATAACATAATGTCCGTCGGTTTTCTCGTGGTACTGCAGTTTCCTCCCACATTTCATTCCACCAATTCTTCCATAATCATTCACTTTCTTTAATCAACATCTTCCTTAACCTAACGGACATAAACGTGGGACGTTAAACTGAAAGATTTCATTTTTAACAAACAATTACTAACTGATATCATGCAAATACACGAAACTCTCACAGTGTAGTCGCATCAAAACTATACAGGGTGTTTCAAAACAACACCGACAACGTTTCGGAGGTGATTCCTTACACCAAAACAAAACAAAAAGTATAGACCAACCTGGGTGCACAAATGTTTCCTTGTGGAGTCATAGGCTGCCGGAAACATTAATTTCAAACGTCCATAGCTCCAAAACTATGGGACCTACCGAGACTTCACTGAGGAACTAATATGTGCGCTATTCAAAAACACATGTTTCAGAATCCGAAGGTACTTGCGCAACAATTTTTATAGACGGAGTTTTTCTACTGGCATCTAATCTGAAGTACTCACCAACTACCTCTATAAAAATTATTGCACAAGTACCGCAGGATTCTGAAACTTGGATACAGGTATTTGGAAAGGGCATATACTAGTTCCTACGTGAAGTCTTGATCCGACTATGATAGGTCCCATAGTTTTGTAGCTATGGGTCTTTAAAGTTCTTTTTTTTTTTTTATGTTTTCGACACACTATACCTCCGAAAGGAAGCATCTGTGCACCCAGGTTGGTCTATACTTTTTGTCTTATCTTGGTGTTAGGAATCACCTCCGAAAGTTGTCGGTGTTGTTTTGAAACACCTTGTATAAATATTTAGAATTTATGACAAGCTGGAAGCATTAGAAATGTGGTGTTGGCGCAGAATGCTGCAAATATCATGGACCGAAAGGACAAGGATTTTAGACGTACTAAAGAAAGCCAATGAAGAACGACAAATCATGAAGATAATAGGTAAAAGAAGATACAGCATGCTTGGCCATCTTATTCGGCTCTCCGATTAGAACACCGTGTTGATAGAGGGAAAGGCAGAAGGAAAACCAGGAAGAGGAAGATCAAGAATAGAATATCTAGATGCAGTTACGAAGAAGATACCTTATCAAAGTATACGCGAGCTCTCCCAAGGGAGGGAAAAGTTTTAAAATTTCCATGTTGCTCACCAACCTATGATTGAGATGAGAAAGAAGATGATGATTCAATTAGAAAATTCATTGAAACTTCCTCTGAAAAATAAATAGGCCATTATGCTTTTTAATTTAGTTTACCATTTAAATGGTTTGTTCTAAATATTACACTTCCTTGATTTATTAAAAAAATACCTTTGACTTACACAATCCTGGAACATCAAGAAACATAAATGTATGTTTAAAAAAAAAACTATATTTTTATCTTTGAAAAATCATTAACAGAGTAGGAGAAGAGAGAAACAAAAACCGTTTTGTAACACAAACCTAACATGTAAGCATTATTTATGTTTACATTTTAGTAAACACAAAGGCCGACAGGCATTTTAGTGATGATCATTAAATGAGACAGAAATGTCTGGTATATGTGAAGAATTAAAAACAGAAAAAAGTAATGATAATAATTGTAGTAGCACTAGTAGTAATAACAAAACAAAAACAGAATGATAATGATTATTATTGTTTTTTATCTGCTCATATTGAAGTTCACGTGAGAAGCGGAACACATAGAGTATATGATTGCTATCACCAATTAAACCGAATCTTAAATATGATGCCTGGTCTCTGTGTCTTTAAAATATTATCTGATTTTCCAGAATAGATATAGCTGTCTTAAATACAAAGAATAACTTTTAATTTATGACTCATTAAGAGACCATCTCCCTTCTTTTGTTTCTCAAAAAATAAAATTAAAAAATAAAGAACCATTCTTTCCGGGATTCCTCTCTGTTGAATTAACTGCACAAGTCTTCAGTTTTGTTATTATACACTCTATAATTATGAATTGCCGGTATGCTTATAATAAGAATTGTAAAGCATAGTCCAAATAAGTGTTGCCAAGGTAGCATATATTTTCCTACCTCAAGAGAAAATTTTAGCAACTAAATAGTGCCAATGTAAATTTCAGAACATTTTTTTATCAATAATAACAAAATGAATATTTTCAGTTTAATGTCCCTTTAGGCAAACGAGGAAACCAAGTGTGACACGAAATTGTAGACGAGTTTATGCGCAAACGAAGTGTTTTTGAGTACAATTAAATCCAAATAGAGGGCAAAACCCTCGATCTCAACCGTTCTGGAGATATAGAGAAATAAGGGGAAGGACGGTGCTCCGATATTTTGCGAATTTTTGAATATGTAGCGATAGTGAAAGTAAATGATCGCCCTTGATGATATAGAAATAGAAATAGCTATTTCATAATTAATTTACATTCTTTAGTATATAATCAATTGCAAGTTCCTGTCTTCCGCAATATGATTCTGTACGCACAGCGAAAGTCAGGCTACAATATTAGCGCAACTGGTGATTCCATTCTTAATATCAATGAAGTGTGCTTTTCTGAAGTCCGTGACAGCGTTAACTGTCAGAGTGGAGACTGTGTGGAGGAACAATGTCTCGTATGTGCTTATTGCCGTAAAGCGTTGTGTGACAGAGATTTCTTGAACAGAGAGTACTTCCATTGATCTAGCGTTTACAACTTCGTATCGTTTCACAATGTATTTTCTTGTATGAGGTATCAGGAACTTCTTTACTTTTGTGATGTCAGTGTTGTGTACATACAACAACTTTATGTGATATCAGGCGTACATGTATTCGTTTTTAGAGTGGAAGATACTATTTTTGTTTATTGGTTCATCCTCTGCGTTTTAATAAATATCACACAACTACACATTATTGTACATACGTTTGAAACAATATGTGTTTATGTTTCACATTACTTTGATTGTTTTCTATAGCGCTCTTGCACAGAATATAACTTTGTATTTTTTGTTCACATAATAACGTCTCTGTTCCTTTGGCAATATAATTAATACATTTTCATATCATCTTTTCTTATTTTCTACGAACTAACGACATGATACATTAGCAAGTAATATCATACAATGTTGTTCTTTGTGTCAATGATGTTTGTTATTCCTCATAGCTCCTTCTTTTTCCGGCCCTGGGTAAAAACTACGCCACTCACCTCAACAGTTTGTTTTGCCGATAGATGTCACCACAGTCTTCGTATCTATTTTTTTTTTTGTAACCTTTCACGAAAACTCACTATTTCCCTTAAAAATTTTTAACCTAGAGACTTCAAATTTTTAGAGAAGGTACTTCATAACCTATCAAAGGCAACAATCCGTGCCGATTTTTTATTTAAAATTTTCTTCATTGTTGAAATGGATTGATGGGTAAAGTACATTATTAACCCTTTAACAATGGAACTGTTTCAAAAATGAAGAAAATTCTAAATAAAAAATTGGCACGGATTGTTGCCTTCGATAGGTTATGAAGTACCTTCTCTAAAAATTTGAAGTCTCTAGGTTGAAATTTGTAATTAAAATCTTGAATTTTCGTGAAAGGTTAAGAAATACATGAGAGAGATACGAAGGTTGTAGTGACATCTATCGGCAAAACTTGTCCCTTTAAACCAACCTTAAATGCAATTTTGAAACTCACTTGCAACATAGCCGAAAATCCACAAAATGTCAGAACACCAGCTTTCCCCCTTACCCCTCTATATCTCCGGAACGGTTGAGATCGAGTTTTTTTTCTTCTATTGGAATTCATTGTTTTTTTTAAAAAAACACTTCGATTGAGCATAAACTCGTCCACAATTT
Organism: Thermobia domestica; assembly: GCF_964235325.1. Classification (NCBI taxonomy): domain Eukaryota; kingdom Metazoa; phylum Arthropoda; class Insecta; order Zygentoma; family Lepismatidae; genus Thermobia; species Thermobia domestica. Next base: position 42,045,240 of record NC_137460.1, read on the forward strand.
CGTGTCACACTTTAATCGGTTTCCTCGTAAGAGAGAGGATGATTAAGGCAAGTAAATGATGATGGAAGAATTGGCGGGGTTAGAATGTGAGAGGAAGCGGCAGTACCCCGAGAAAATCCACAAACACCATGTTGTTCAACACAAATTTACTTGGACGGGGTTCGAACCAAGAACGCTCACGCACTAGAGGTAAGCGCTCTACCATTGAACCAACGTGCTCCCCCCAAAATTTTTATAAGTGTTTCGAAGTAAATTGCAAATACAGTACTTTTCTATCTTAAAAAGGAATTTTTGTGAACTAAGTGTTGCTACCCAGGAGATGTAACAAGATGTGGTGGAAAGAAAACGAAGAAGTAAATAAGAAGATTACAAAGCAGGAGATGTTGTTAAAACACATCTTTCTTACGCCAAGAAGAAGAGGTAGAGAATCGTAGTTCATGAAATGTTTTGAATTTTGCGGCTGCAGAAGTTGGTTAGCAACAAATTGAATATGAAGATGAACGAAAGCAAAACGAAAGTTGTAAGATGCCCAATAACGAAAACAACAAGAAAATCGAAGATGAAAATAGGGGGATCGCCTTGATGGAAGAGGTATACACACGGGTTCTGTTACTTGGGAGTAAAATAAGAAGTGATAATAGGAGCAGACAAGATTAAAAACCCATAATATCTTTAACGAGGAAGGTGTTTGAACAAAAACAACAGCTTCTGACTAGAAATGTCGATATAGAACTGAAGCATAAGTATGTATAAATACGGTATACCAGATTGACTTGACACCTAGTCTACCGTTCCCAGAGCTACTATTGACTGAAGGAACCCCACTCCCTTTGACTAAGACTCTCTCTCTTAGCAACAGCTGAACACTCATTGGCTCAACGCGTGGGTGTGAGCTTTAGTTCACATTTTTGCCACGGCTCAAGACATTTTGGCAGCACTATAGTACATCGTTGTGTGTGTGTATATAAGTGGATAAAGCATCAAATCAAAATGTAGGAGAAAAAGAGAATATACTGAAAACTATGTCCAAATGAAGAAAGAGGACGATTGGGCCTACCACGAGACATGGAGGAATTACATTATTGAGATATGTAGGGAATGACAGAAGGAATAATACCCAGAGTAACACCGTATTGAAATATACGGACGTAAATACACGGAAGAAAAAATATAAGGAAACGAAAGATTTGGCTGAGAATAGGAAAAAGTGGAAAGTTGCGTCAAACAAATCGAGAGATTGCTTATAAAGAAGAAGGTAACTTATCCGCAAAGTAAGCTGCGGAATACGGACGATCATAGATCGTCTACAAAACTAGCAAAATAAAAGAGATTTTAAAAAAAATACAGAGAAATATAGGTTTATAGTAGGTCTATTGGCAACATTGGTGGAAGGGAAGAAAAGCAAATTTTCAACCTAAATTCTTATATATATATATATATATATATATATATATATATATATATATATATATATATATATATATATATATATATATATATATATATATATATATATATATATATACTTAGATTTTTAAGACAAAAAAGGAACTTTTAGGAGGACGGAATAAAACGTAAGGCTAAAACTTACATTAGTCCCAATGTCGTTAACTCCTCTACTGGCAAATAGTGAGAGGAAGGGGGAAGAGGGATTACATTTTATTACACGTATGAGCGGCAATTAAAACAATGTTATGTTTTACATGCTGATTACAACTGTATGTTTAAATGTGCTTTTGTGTTACACGCATAAATCATCGCCACACATTTAGTTCTCGAAAAGACTGACAGGAGAGTGTAAATATATTCTCCTTCCTATTGTACTGTTCAGTATAATTGTGTGTGTGTGTGTTGAGTTACAGTATTTTCGACTGTGTGTGTTTCTGATTTCCCATATTTTACATATCATACGCATTTATTTATATTTATCACTTGTACATTTTTCATATAAAATAGCATAGTATTATCATTTTTCACTTAACATGTAATGCACTAGCATTTAAAAATAAAAGCTGGGAAGAAAATATCCCGATTCTTTCATTTGATGAAACGTTTGTTTTCTAGAATATAACAAAATGCATTTTTCTTTAAAAACAAAAAGAAAAGAAAGAAAGAACAGTGCATACAGACTTCTGGATTAACCCCTTACCGCATGCCGTGCCATATATGGCACATACCCTTGTGATTTATCAAAGACATCAAATGACTGTTTTGTCTGCTGTGTGAGATATTGGCGTATATGAATAAGAGATTTTGGTATCATCTGGCATGTTCTTTGTGAGTTGTAAGTGTGTCATATATGGCACTTACTTATTTCTCGTCGGAATTTAGTAAAAAAAATCTAAAATTCAAGTTTTAATTCCTTTTTGAAGTTCCAATATGAGGATTTCCAATACTGATTTTTTTTCACTAAAAGAAAAAAATCATGCAGAAAGAGGTTGAGGGAGCGAAAATCTCACGGATCCAACAATCTCATATGTGCAAATGAAACTGATTTTGTGGGTGATTGAAACACAGAAAAAACAATGAAACAAAATGTTCAAATACTGTTCTCACCTCCTGGGTTTTTATCATGCCAATTTGTTTAAAATATGTATCTTAAGGGGGGAGCGGAGATTTAGATATTTAAGCTAAAAAAACATTTGGTATCCCACGAGACCATTTCACCGCTTTTTTTCGCTCAAAACTTACAGAAGAAAAAAAATAAATGAAATTTTTCAGTTTAACACCTCATGATTATGTCCTTTAGGCTAAATGGAGACGATGATTAAGACAAGTGCATGATAGTGAAAAATTGGTGGAATGAGAATGTAGGGGAAAAGAGAGAACTCCGACAAAATCCATGGACACGATGTTGTCTACCACAAGCTTACTTAGCCTGGAATCGAACCCGTGACCCCATGCAACAGAGATAAGCGCTCTACCAATCAGCCACCGTGCACCCACCGTCAACTTCGGAAAGTGAATACCATATTTATGTCATTATTCAAGGTCTTTGTTATACAGGCAAGTGCTAACGAAGGTAATGATATCTATTAATGTCAGGTAAACAATGGATAGCACAGGTAGAGTTATACCTAAATTGACTGTTTAGTTCTATTATTCAAATTAGCGTGACATACAGACTGAGATATTTCTTGATTATTAAAGGATATTATGAGGCAAGAGATAGCGCAGATAGACCTATATATAAGGTAACCAAGAAAGTTTTGTCGCTTTTTCACCCACCACTTTCGAACATCGATACGTCACCTAAGACGTACCTGGAAGATAAAAAATAATCACCATCAGCATCGACGATCTTCTGCCAGCGTTCTGGAAGGCAATGGATTCCATCACGGTAGTACTTGGTGAGCCGTGAATCGAAGAAATTATCAAGTACATTTTGCACCTCTACCAGGATTTGAACTGGCGTCCTCTAAGATGATTGTCCAACGAATGGAACAGGTGATAATCGGACGGCGCAATGCCCGGGAAGTATAACAGTGTTTCCCATCCATGGCGTAGAATGGTGTCCCGCGTCATCGTAGAAAAGTGGGGCTTAGCGTTGTCCTGTATTAGGAGGACCCCTTTGAGATTCAGAAGTGCTGGCTAAAGAGTGTTTTTTTTTTTTTTTTTTTTAACACGACTCACATTTCAGCTGCTGACAGTACACAGTTGCATTGATGCTTTGACCACCTGGTAGCAATTCCCGATGCACGATGCCTCGAGCAGTCCACCAAACACACAGGAGGACTTTCTTTTGATGCAGTGTTGGTTTCGGCTGTTTTGAACCGATTCATGGGATACTAATCAATGATGACGGTGCTTTGGAGTTTCCTACAGAACCCACTACTCATCACATGTGAACACACTGTTCAGAAATTGCTCCTTCCTCAGACGAGACAGCAAAGAAATACAGATGTCTGTTCGTATTGCCTTCTGGCCCGGAGTCAAATCATGAGGGACCCTTCCACCCAACTTATAGTGCTTCTCAAGTTGATGGAGGTGCTGCCGAATCGTTTCTCCACTCATACTGAATTGTAGTTTCAGTTCCTCACATGTCTGGCCACTGTTCGCTTCAATTGAAGCCTGAAAATCTTCATTTTGTACATATGTTGGTCTTCCGGCACGTGGTGAGTCTTCGAGTGTTTCGTCACCGTCCTTAAACTTGTTAAACCACCGCTGCACTGTCCACGTAGTCACGACACTCTCACCAAAGACCTGGCATATCTTCCGCCCCGCTGCAGCGGCGTTTGACCTCAGTTTGAACTCGTACAGTATACACACCAATGTGGCTCTTTGTGGAGGTCCCATGTTCACTCTGTCCTTACGCAAGTTCACGGTGTAACTGAACTGCCACATCCAGGTAGTATGTTGGATATACACACTTCAACAACTGACCTTCATCTTATCCCCATTTGCATTCAACTCACGGTGTGAGGGTCAATGGAACACAAACCTCGACAAAAGCGGCAGAACTTTCTTGGTTTCCTTATAATTGAATCATTGAGTTCGAAAACCGGTCATCTCCATCGAAGCTAATTTGAGAAGCGTGACAAACAAAACTAAATTAGTCATGCATCTGAGATATAGTGCTGTTTTCATTTTCGGACCGTAGAACTGAAATTTGTCTACTTTCCAAAAATGGAAATAACCCTATATGTCAGATACATATCGATTAATTTAGTTTTGTATGTCACGCTTCTCAAATTAGCTTCGATGGAGATGACCAGTTTTCGAACTCAACGATTCAATTGCGCCAGGTAGAGGCACAGGTAGTTACATCTATTGAAGTGTCTGCTTATTATAAGGATTAATGTGTCACACACTGAGACATTTCTCGTTTATTAAAGGATATTATCAGGCAAGCGATAGAGCAAATAGCGACCCATATTGGCGCCTGGTAGCCAGGAGATAACACAGGTAGTGCCATCTATTGGCGTGACTGTTTATTAGAAGAATTAATGTGACGCACAGACTGAGATGTTTGCCATTTATTACTACGACAATTTTGCTCTCAGATTATAAGATTTTCCAATAGGGGAAGGGGATGAGGAAAACGCCAATAAAAGCAACGAAAATAAGCCAGTGAGTATGAAAATTAACAAAAGAAAGACTTGTCCAGTAGATGGCTCTCAAGTATGTGCCTTTTATTTCTTCTTCATCCTATATGATTACGGTCGTTACACAACACTTAACCAGCATTCATTCACGTTAGACTTGATCCCATCCCCTTATAGACATGTTCTTTTTTTAATATAAACCACAATTAACCTCCTGTTTGGAAGACGAGTTAAGACAGACCTCACCTTTAGTAATCCTATCATTATGCAACCATCATACTTTCCTTGAAGGCTATTAAAGACATGTTGTTTACCGCACCAGGTGCCGGGCTACCACAATTAACTCTCATCACCTAGTTAGGGGGCTCTCAAGAGCTTTCAATCATAACAGAACATACACACACATATACTATATACATATACACTAACGGACCACAGAAGAGAAAGAAAAGAAAAAAAAACTATGAACTCACTCTAATAATTACTTTACAAGATACCTAAATGATTGCTATGTACAGAATTCGATTACGCAGTAGTGTAATTGACTGTCGCAACATGATAATAATAATCCTTTAAGAAGACGGGATCGAGATTACCAGAAAAAAGAAACGAGGTTCCAGTCTATTTATTGCAGGAGAACAGTAGCGTTACCAGGTACTTACATATTTGACCAGAAGGCTGGTAACAGAATTACCTTAACGCCTACCAAGTTTTAGTTTAATAGGTATGAAAACTGAACAATATTAGTGATGTTTTGCATTGATTGGTTTGATTTTCAGTTGATTTTCAGTTTGATTTTCAAGGATTAGGAAAGGGAGGAAGCGGCTTAGGACCTGTATGTTAGGTACCATCCTGACATTTGCCTGGCGTGAATGAGGAAAATCCAGGAAAATCCCACTCAAATGTCTAGCCTGGGAAAGCTTTTACACTTTTTCGACTGAGTTTCCCCACTTGGAATCGAACCCGGGATCCCTCGCACCAACCACGAGAGCGTTAGTGACTACGCTACGCGGGGCCGCTTTTTTTTAAAAAAAAAAAAAAAAAGAAAATAATCATGGAACATATCTATGTTTAATTATATAGATTTAATTTTAGTATTTATTTAATCGAAGGTAGGGGTGTTCCAAGTAACGTGGGTTCCTGTCACCACGGCATGGCGCGTCCTCAGGTTGCGGATCGTGGAGAAGGCCTCTAGATATAGAGGTTAGCTGTGAATATACTGAATAAGCAGTCGCGGACAGACGACTAGGAGTGGTCCTCCAGCTTGGGGGTTTGGGTAAGGCTAACACCCTCATCCTGTAAAAAAAGGTACTTGTTCAGAAACATTCACAAAAGCCTCGGACAAGGACTGATAACTTGGCACGACATCAGCAAAAGAAAATGGACATGAGATTTGGAACATGGAATATTAGAAGTCTTTATAGGGCAGGCGCGTTAAAATCTGTAACGAGTGAGTTAGAGAAATACAGGATGGACTTAGTAGGAGTTCAGGAAGTTAGGTGGGAAGGAAATGGATCTGAGAATTCCGGAAATTTTACGTTCTTTTACGGGGAAGGAAATAAAAATCACCAGTTAGGAACAGGGTTTTTCGTTCACAAACGAATATTACCAGCAATTAAACGGGTTGAATTTGTTACTGACAGACTTTCTTTTATTACTCTTAAGGGACGGTGGTGTGATATTATTGTTTTAAATGTACATGCTCCAACTGAAGATAGGGGTGACGATATAAAAGATAGTTTTTACGAAGAAGTGGAACGGATATTTGACCAACTCCCGCGATACCATATGAAGATTCTATTAGGGGATTTCAATGCGAAGGTAGGACGAGAGGATATTTTCAAACCGATTATAGGGAACGAAAGTTTGCATAAGGAAAGTAATGACAACGGTGTTAGACTCGTGAACTTTGCAACATCCAAAAACCTAATCGTGAAGAGTACAAAATTCCCACATCGCGACGTTCATAAATACACTTGGACATCACCAGACGGAAAAACACATAATCAAATTGATCACGTTTTAGTAGATAGAAGAAGACAATCTAGCATAATTGACGTCCGGTCGTTTAGAGGGGCTGATTGTGACACTGATCACTACCTGGTAGCAGCGATAATACGGGAGAGATTATCGTTGAATAAAGGTAATATTCAATGTCCGAAAACGGAGAGATTTAATTTAAAGAAATTAGAAGAGAGCCAGGTAAGAGAGGAATACCAGATTGAAGTTTCGAATAGATTCTCGGTTTTAGAAGACTCGGAGTGCACTAGTGTTGAGGATACTTGGATTGAAATTAGAGATAGTATTAAAAGTTCAGCAATAGAAAAATTGGGACACGCGGAAATACGTAGGAACAAACCATGGTTCGACCAAGAATGCATTAAACTAGCAGAGAAGAGAAAACAGGCAAAATTACGGTGGCTACAAAATCCGAATGAAACAACTACACAAAATTCCGCAGGTATCAGGCGGGAAACTTCCAAAACTTTTAGAACAAAGAAACGCGATTTTTTGAAAGCTAAAATTAAGGAACTTGAAGATAATAGTAAAAATAAAAATATTCGGGACATGTATAAGGGGATCAGCGAATTTAAGAAAGGCTATCAACCTCGTGCTTATATATTAAAGAAATCTGACGGAACAGTTCTCACCGATACGGATAGCCTCTTAAATAGATGGAAAGATTTCTTTGACGATTTGCTGAACACGCAGCCAAAAACTAGTGTGCGTGGAGAAAAGGAGATACACACCGCAGAACCGTATATTCCAGAACCCAATCGAATAGAAGTGGAAGCCGCTATAAAGAAATTAAAGAAACACAAATCTCCGGGTGTAGATGAAATTCCGGCTGAGTTAATTTTAGCTGGAGGCGAAAAATTGTGGAACAAGATACACAAACTCATTCTCCTTATCTGGAACCAGGAAGAATTGCCACAAGAGTGGAAAGAATCAATCATTGTTCCAATTCACAAGAAAGGCGACAAAACTGACTGTAATAATTATCGAGGCATTTCTCTTCTGTCAACATCCTATAAAATCCTTTCAAATATTCTGTTAGCAAGATTGACCCTATACGCAGATGAAATTATTGGAGATTATCAGTGCAGATTTAGACGAAATCGATCAACTATCGACCAAATATTTACCATTCGCCAAATACTCGAAAAGAAGTGGGAATACAATACCCCGGTACATCAACTATTTATTGATTTTAGAAAGGCTTACGACTCGGTTAGGAGAGAAACATTATACAACGTTCTTACAGAGCTTGGAATACCGAGAAAGCTAATTAGATTAATTAAGATATGTTTAAGTGAATACCAAAGTAAAGTCCGGGTAGGAAAATTTTTGTCCACGAGCTTCCACGTCGAAAATGGCCTGAAACAAGGAGATGCGTTGTCGCCATTATTATTTAACTTTGTGCTGGAATACGCCATAAGGAAAATCAAAGATAGCAACCAGGGCCTAGAGTTGAACGGCATTCACCAGGTTATGGCATATGCTGATGATGGATAGGAGAACAGTAGAAATAAATGCAGAGATCTTATTAAACGCTTGCAGGGACATGGGTTTAGAAGTAAATGCAGAGAAAACTAAATACATGGAAGTGCGTCGGGACCGTAATACGGCAAATTGTGGAGGCGTTAAAATATTAAATAATGCTTTTGATAAAGTGGATACTTTCAAATATTTAGGATCAATATTAACAGACGAAAATCATATTCACGAAGAAATTAAATGTCGACTAAAAGCAGGGAATTCGTGTTACTATTCGGTTCAAAATCTCTTGTCGTCGCGAATTCTGTCGAGGAATTTGAAGCTTAAAATATATAAAACGATAATCATGCCTGTTGTTCTGTATGGTTGTGAAACATGGTCGCTTACTCTGAGGGAAGAACATAGACTGAAAGTATTTGAGAACAGGATCCTGAGAAGAATATTCGGACCCAAGAGGAACGAGAATGGGGAATGGCGGAAGCTTCATAACGAGGAACTACATAGTTTATACGGTTTACCCAACATTGTTAGGGTCGTGAAGTCTAGGAGGCTTAGATGGGCAAGTAATGTAGCTAGAATGGAAGAAAGTAGAAACGCTTTCAAAGTCTTGACTGGTAGACCCATAGGAAAACGACCATTAGGAAGACCTAGGCGCAGATGGGAGGACAATATTAAGATGGATCTCGCAGAGATAGGAATACAAAGTAGAAACTGGATGCAATTAGCTAAGGATAGAAGTCAGTGGAGAGCTTTTGTGAACGCGGCACTGAACCTCCGGGTTCCATAGGCCATAGAGTTAGTTAGTTAGTATGAGGAAGGAAGGTTTTAACCAATTTCACCATATATCAGAAGGTTAACCCTTTAACCGCCATTAGGCGTCAACGCTATGCCTCACTGTTTTTATAAATTTGTGCCGCGTGGCACTTATGGATGCCTCACACTTCTTTTGTTTTCGAAGATTATGCCCCATGCAGTATGTAGAATTGGTCCAAATAAAATTAGAAAGATCAAAATTACGTTTTGCATCCAGGGATATAATTTTTGCTAATACATTGTGGCAGTTAAAGGGTTAAACTCACTATTTTTTTTCCTATCGTTTTCAACCCCGACCACTGAGGAGTGTTGAGAAAGCCTCAAAGAGAATGCTTATAATATTCTATCAAAATTTGATAATTTCACGAAAGTTATCGTGAAACTTTAAAAAAAAATCAGCGGGATGGAAGAAGGTGTAATCCATCTTTGCTCTTCAGTGATTTAGAGTCTATTCAGAAGGGGTTGATTCTGAAATCTTAAAGAAAATAGTCGTCATAATGCATCAAAATGAAACATCTTTGAAAATATTAAAAGAATGTGTGTTTGTGTGTATGTGTGTGTATGTATCTCTCTGTCTGTCATAAGTTCTTCACATAGAAAGGAATGATGTACAGCTACAAACACTAGATCTAATCGCCTACGAACCTTTTTTTTTAACTTCGACACAGTGGAGAATTAGGGGTATCAAAATGTAAGCATAAACGGAGATTATAAATATCTGGGACGCCGAATATTAGTGTCAAATACGTAGGTTTCGGGGTTGGGGTCATAAACAATAACAATCCTGACGCCGTTGAAGTCTAACTTTTTAGCGTCCATCGTTATGGAGGGTTGGGAGGTCATGAAAAGTAATACTCAAGATAATTGCTATTAGTGTCAAACACGTAGTTTTCGGGGTCGCTGAGATGAATAGTAAACCCTCGACTAGCGTTGTAAAATTTCCGGAAATTTTAAACCTGTTGGTAAAAAAAAAAAAAAAAAAAAAAAAAAAAAAAAGTTCTTCCGATTTCTTTCCAGAGAAATTCGAAAATTGGAAGGAAAAAAATAAAAATATTTGTATTAGGTTAATTTTACTAGTGATGGAACCGTTTTTTTTTTTCGTACACGTGACAAATGTAAGTTGAGAAATTTCAATATTATGAGTATTTAAAAAGAGCACTTGAAAATAGCATAATTATTCTTGAAAAGTAATAGTCTGCACTCATTTCCGTTATGTGCTTTTAAGTCGTATATTCATGGATGTGCATTAATTACAGTTACATACAAGTCTACCATCATGAAGCGTTTCTGTTGCAACAAATAAGTCTGTTGACTGCGTTCTTAATATGCTCTTTGATCTGGTGAAGTTTTGTTAATTTTAACCAAATTGCTTCTTAAAAGAAAGTGCAGGTAAATTTCACTAATACTCATGAACTAAACCATATAATTATTACTATTTAATATTCTAATATAGACTTTTATATAAACTTTATGTACAAAATCATGCATTTAAACAAATATCTGTTTTCTAGTGTGACTTATATATATATATATATATATATATATATATATATATATATATATATATATATATATATATATATATATATATATATATATATATATATATATATCAAAATGTAAGTGACTATGTTTGTAACAATAACTCTTGAACCATCCGACCGACCTCAATAAATTTTTCAACATAGATGAAGTTCGGCATTATTCTTGCCATTTCACTTTGTTGGTGTAACTTAAAGGAAGGGGAGGGAGGAAGATACATCGAAAATAACCTATGTTAGTGCCGAATCCATAATTGTCGGGGCCACTGAGATGAACAGTGACACTTCCGATGCCGTTTAAATTTAAATTCAGCCCCACAACTTGCAGGAGGAGGGATTATATATATAAAAATTGTTGAAAATAACTGATATTAGTGTCAAATACATAGTTTTTGGGATCGCTAAGTTGATTATTGACAGTTCCAATGACATTTGAGCGTCTCCTCGACATTCTTAATTTTGCTTATTTTAATAGGGACAACGATTCCCGATAGGAGATAATTGAAATTCAAACGCATTAATGGTTTGTATTCCACCTTACACTGTATGTACACTCATGTCCAAAATTATTGTCGCATGTCTATGTTGTAGGAATATAACTTGATAACGAATTCGCTCGGAATTTCTTATAATGTTAGTGTGTGTATAATAAGCAAAGACATGTATGTGGTAAATTTTATAGAGCAAAAGAGCAGTAAATAAGACCAATAAAACGAAAATAAAACTTTCTTGTCCATTTAGCAACATTTTGTTTTACTCATTCTAATTTTCGTATTTAAAATTCTTTTCCTATGAAATTTACCACAAATATGCATTTCCCGATTATACTCACAGTATCAGTATTAAAAGTACCCTACAAAATCATTATCAAATTATATCTTACAAGAAGACAGTTATAGATATGTGACAACTTATTTTGGACATGAGTGTACATATTTTATATAGCCTTGATGCTGAAAAGGGATGCTAAAATCCAACTAACTAATAATACCGTAAACTGGGGTTACTTGCAAAGTTTTTTTTCATACTACCTTTTTTTATTCATTGCAATTAATTTTTCTTCTTCTTGCGATGTTTTTAGAGCTTAGTTCATGTTACCTTTTCCTGCAGTCATAACAAAATTTTGTTGAGACTGAAGCCTCCCAGGAGCCAAAATGAGCTGTTTCCAAGTAGCCCCGCTTTTGGAGCTACTTAGGAAATATATGTCTTTTCATAGTAGTAAGAGCTGTGTGAAAGATGGGACTATTTGGAAAGAACCATTTGCAAGATCACACTTTCCTGAGAAGATTGGTATGCAAGATGCCTACATTTCTTTCATAGTTACGTGTTAGTAGGCTGTTTTAAATAAAAAAGTTTTTTTGCACAACCTTTTCATTAAACACAATAAATTGTTGAACCAATCTAAACTAACTACAGTGGTAAGCTTGTCTTCCTGAAGACCTACAGAACCAGTAAAAAAAATGTTTTTGCAATATGCTTTTATAAACAGTAGTTTTTCAAACAATGGAAGGGAAATTTCGGCAAATGCCAATGCACGCATAAGCTCTTGAGACTTGTTTAAGACACTAAAACATGCCCTACATAATTTTATGAATGTATGCCAGTAACTTATATATTTATGTATGTATGCCAGTAACTGTCTTAATAGGTTTACAAAATTACCTGGTACCATTTTTACAAGTGTACATTTACGTTAACTCTTTGCAAAAATATCATATGGTTCTGTAACAGTGTTGCCACAGTCCTAGCTCTGGAGTGGGCTGAAAAATAGTACCAAATTGAAACAAACAGGGCTGAATTCATTATTTTATACCAGTGTAATACATGGCTCTAGAACACGAAACTAAAAGAGGTGAAGTTCTAGAACACTCGCCCCCCCTCTTCCAAGAGTCCAAATCAAGAAAGTGCTCTTTATAAAAATATCTAAACAGGAGGACCCCGAACAACCGTGGAAGTAGATGAAACTCTTCTCGCACGTAGAAAGTATAACAGAGACCGCATATTAAAAGGGAAAACAGTTATCTTCTTTACCTATTGTAAGGAAACCAAACGCTCCTCTTGACCAATAAACCAAAACCATTTGGCATTATGACAATATATAAAAAAATATATAGGTTAACGAGGCCGTATATGAAACAAGGAACAAATGAATCGTCTCCGAGTTCGTGTGTAGCCAGTGTGTTATAGTAAAATATTACGAATTACAAAATTTCCACACAAAATTCGTAGCGTTATGCGGTGCAACGTCACAGAATGAACGTTCAACAGCATTTTTTAAGAGTCCAATGCACAGTGGCAAGTACTTGTTAAATGGTGCTGAATTGTACCAACTTTTTCACAAAAGGGGCTGAAAATGCCAGCGTGGTACCAACTGGCCGATGAATGACAAAAAGGGCTGAATTTGGTACAATTGTACCAAGTGTGGCAACACTGTTCTGTAATAATAATAATAATAATAATAATAATAATAATAATAATAATAATAATAATAATAATAATAATAATAATAATAGTAATAATAATAATAATAATAATAATAATAATAATAATAATAATAATAATAATAATAATAATAATAATAATGTAACACAGTACGACAAAGACAAAAATTCATATATTAAAATTCTTTGCTCGCTAAGTCATATGGAAAACAACTTGTTCTCTGCGATTGTAGGTAGGTTCAGACAAAACCAATAATGTCATCGCTATCAATATCATCATGTTTAGTAGAAAAACGGGCAAAAAATAAAACAGTGACCACAGATTGTCCCAGAAAGGAAGTGGAAATGTAAAACCAATTCATCTCATTAGGAAACTTCTAAAAGCAATAATATTTAGCACAATCAGGTAAAAATCACTTTTCATTACGGAAACACAAGGACAATTTACAGAAAATTCAAAAAAAAAGTACCAATTGCTGAGAGAATTTTTAGACCTGTCTACAAATAAGACAGCACTTTTGACCATCCATATTGTTTCCTTTAGGCAGTGGCGTATTTACGATTTTGTTTCGGGAGGGGCTTTGCTAACTTTCGGGGGGGGCTTTGCCTGAAAATGTGAAAATTCTGCAAGATATTTCATATACTTTCCTATAGTAAGTAAGATTTCGAGGGGGCTTAAGCCCGGAAGCCACCCCCTAAATACGCCACTGCTTTTAGGTGTCTACTTTTCATTGGTCTGGAAGAAGACGACGTATCTGTCATAGTTCTCTCATTAATATACTGTATAACACAAAAATGTCAGTTTTCTAAGTAGCCCCAGTTTACGGTATATAATAATAATTATGGTCCAATAATCCCGCTCTCTTGGAGGAAAGATCGTGTGATGGGGAAGGATTTGTACTGTAAGGGTTGACTTAAATCACGGAATCATGGTCTGTGCACCCGCAAACGGCACCGGATTCAAGTCCTATTTGTGGTTTAGAGCTCAGATTTATATACACTCCGCATTTCATAACCTCGGTATTACATAAGGATCCAAAACAGAAAATATTATTATTATTATTATTATTATTATTATTATTATTATTAATAATAATAATAATTATAATAATAATAATAATAATAATAATAATAATAATAATAATAATAATAATAATAATAATAATAATAATAATAATAATAATAATAATAATAATAATAATAATAATAATAATGCATGATTAATAAAATGTTAATTTCATACAAGTGGTTGATGTTGGATCAATTGCGGTGTCGTGTCGGCTCACTTAGAAGCGACAATGTCCTTAATTGCGGCTGTTATTAGTAGAGAAATGAGGTGACCTGACCTTCACTGTTCTGTTCATTAAATCGAAAACGCAAAATTTAATAGTCTCTGCATGGTTTCGTGGCTCCATAAACTGTTTAAGAACTTCTGTCATACACAGACGGACATCTGCATTGCGCTACCATATACAGTATATGGCGCCATCACAGAACAGAATCAGTAACAGCCGCATATCATTGTGTTCGAGTAATAAGGGATCTAATTAAAAGGGAACACACAGTTTCATGAGAACTTACACATGCACAGATATACACATTGCTATAATTAAATGTATCTAGTGTGAGAGAAAGGTGGTTGCTAACATCGACAGCTAACAATTAGGCAATTTGGGATAATGATACTAGGTTCGAATCCTGAAGCTTAAATTACTAAGATATCATTATTCACTCACTATAAGTAGACCAACGGAAGTAGGTCCTACTGGTGTGTTGCTTCCATTAAGCTTTGCAATAATTTCCTAGAGTCTTAAGATAGAGACAAGATGTTAGACAAAATATCTATTTCGTTACTGGTAAGAGATATGACAAAAATGAACGTACTGAGGTTGGTCTGGAGTGGGGATCCTATGTCAGCAGTGTCGATTTTTCCTAACGTACAGGAGAGGCGTTCGAATATATGTGTTTCGTTGCCATATATCGAAACAAAGACATTCAGATTCTGGCGCCGAAATATCATTTGAGGGACTCAGCTCCCAGGATTGGCGCCCATACTCTATACTTCGTCAGCAATATTTATTTCCATTCTTTTTTGCCTATTTCGCTCTATATTGCTTATATTAAAGCTTCAGGGCCCAGGGGTGCCCACAAGGGGGGGGGCTATGACGCAAACTGCGTCATTGAAATATTGGGGGGGTTAAAAATCTATATAAATATGTTTGAGAGGGTGTAAAAATTAATCGAAAAGATTTTTTTTCATGGAAGAACACCTACGGATAGGCAATTGAGGGGGGTGCGTCATGGACATGAGGGGGGTGGGCACCACTGTCAGGGCCTATTATTGCCTATTCTGTTTATTCTCTTCAAATTAAGGACTTCACCGGAATAACTGTATCAAGGGCCCCCAAAGAAAATTTTCTAGGGAGGACATATCCATGGTTGCTATATTACATCTGGTATTTGTGGTATTAAATATACGTTCTTTGCTATATTATGTATACATTTTCGTGAGCCAGAGGGGTCTGGGCCCACCCTGCCCCCTTTCGGGTGTCCATGAACTGTATATATGGGTAGATCTTCTGCTCAATAAGTATTTCTGTAATTCTAAAAAAAAAATAAAGAAATAATAAAAATAATGAATCTTGTTCTGCTCAGTCAAGTTCGTTATGGGAAGAATGTCACCACAAGAAATGTGAGTGAGTTAGAGCGTGGTGGCTCAGTGGTAGAACGTTTACTTCTGGCGTGTGCGGTCCCTGGTTCAATTCCCGGAAAGTAAGTTTATGTGATGGGCAACATCGTGTTCATGAGTTTTCTCAGGATTCTCCCACTTTCTCATTCCGCCAATTCTGCCATCATCATTTACTTGCGTTACTCAGCGTCTCCCTTAGCTAAAAGAGGCATAAACGTGGGACATTCGACTCAAAGATTTAATTTAATTTAATTTGTTACTAATTGGTTTATATTTTTTTATACAGTACATATATAAATAAATAATTAAAATGTTCGAGTAGAATAAGAAGTATTAACTGCATCTCATTAGTAACGGATTATATACTTTTTAAAGCCCAAAAATAGTTTTATCTCGATTTTCTCACAAACTACGCATGAGATTTCCCTTCCAAGCGTTGGACAATATCATAATTAAACAAGTGACTTTCGTTACATAGTGTGAAGCTACGGTACACTTCCCAACTATGTGAATTCAAAACTTAAACTTGAAGTAGTATATCTATTTACTAAACGGCGTGACAAACATCTTGGCATTTGAAGGCGGTGCTCCAAGTTCCCTTTAAATGCTGCTAGCAAATGAGAGGCCAGCGGTATTGCCACGTTTATTTTGTACACATCCACGTCTATCCTCAGTCAAATGATCGCGCTGTAGTTCGTCTGCTGAGCCATAGCCACACCCCTTAGCATTCGGCAACGTTACGTCAGAGCTTGTGTTTTATTCGTTAAGCTGGAATGCTATGATGTTTGTTACAGGCTTTAACTACTGACTGCAATAGAGTAATAAGATCGAAAATAGTACCTGTTCCTCATACGTGGAATTCATATCAAAAAGCCATTACTCGCTATCCTTTATTGTTTTTGTTCTATGGCGATCATAAAGGTTAAAACTAGAAATCGTTAATTTGAACCACTTCCGGATTGAATTGAGGGTTAAGGGAGGTACTCTAACCTACTCTTGTGAAACTGAATCGATTACAAAAAAGAGTTATTTCGATATTTCTTACAGTTTTGTTTTACAGAAATCAACATTGAGACTGGAAGTACTAGTAAATCTTAACCACTTCCGGTCTTGGTAGAGTCTTGCGGTATTGATGCTATGCTTTCTTAAGACCGTGAACTATTTGCAGAAAACCACATGTTTAGTAGAACTGTTCAGTAGAATAAGAATTGTTCTATAATGACAAATGTTAAAACCGGAAGAGATTAATTTGAAATACTTCCGGTTTGAATAGAAGGTTAACTGAGAGAATGAAACCTATTATTGGGACCCGAAATTAGTTGCATGTCTCGGCATTTTTTACCATTTTTGCTCTATGAAAATCAGTATTAAAATCGGAAGTAGTAGTAAATTTCAACAACTTCCGGTTTTGGTAGAATGTTGCTAGTTGTAACGATATGCTCTCTTGAGACTTTGAATCAACTGAAGGGAGTCACTTGTCGCTATGTATTACCATTTCTGTTCCATGGTTATAGTTATTGAAACCGGAACTGGCTAATTAGAAAGCACTTCCAGTTTGAATAGATGGAACCTACTCTTGGTATAATGAATTGATTACAGAAAACTGCATCTCGATACCTCTTACTGTTTTGATCAAGGAAAATCAGCATTGAAACCGGAAGTAATGTTAAATTTAAATCATTTCCGGTTCTGGTAGGGTATTGTGGATATTCATGGTATGTTGTCTTCGGACGCTGATTAAAAAAAAGAAACACTTCTAGCTATCTGTTCCCGTTTTCGTCATAAAACGATGAACATTGAAACAGGAAATGGCTAATTTCAACCATTTCCGGCTTGAATGGATAATTAATGAAGGTGAAACATATTCTTGGGATAATGGATCGACTTCAGAAAACCGCATCTTGATATGTCTTACCATTTTTGTTCTCTGGAAATAAGTATTGAAACCGGAAGTAATGTTAAATTTGAACCACTTCCGGTTTTGGTAGACTGTTCAGGATAGTCGTAGTACGTTACTTTGAGACTCTGAACCGTTCAAGAGGCCGTTTTCTCTCTATTGTTGCCGTTTTCGTTCTGTGGTGATAAACATTGAAACCGGAAGTAACTAATTTGAAATATTTCCTGTTTGAATAGAGGGTTAAGGGACGAAATGGAATTTATTGCTGGGACGCTGAATCAATTGCCAAAAAAAAAAAAAAAAAAAAAACTTTTCTCGATATCTTTGATCGTTTTCGGTCTGATACCTGTTGGCAAATGGATGAATGGGCGAAGTTGTTCTATACAACTTCCGACACTTATGCATAGCATATTTAATTTGGAACTTTAAAAATTAAAGTTTAAGGATTGATCATAATTTGGGGCTGTGTTTCATTAACCATACTGAACAGTATCTTCTTGCTAATGCCATAGTGAAATGCTTTATTAACTTATATTTCAGGAGTAGTTTCTTTGTAATAAGTGCAGTGATAATCGTACAGCATATATTTTTAGATTTACAGAAAATTGTTTTTTAATTGATTTTCTCGAAAATTACGCATGAGAATTTACACTTAGTTATTTCATTTTGTTCAGCTCGATGTAGTCTATCAGTTGTTATATGTTTCACTTTGGACATTTTTGTTTTTCGTCAAAAGTTAATAATATTGTTGAATACACTGAGAAAAATCCGTTCTCCGGACAGCGGTATATTGTACAAATATACGTTATCCACTTGCTTAGGGTCTTCACTACAGCGAAATTTAACTACCACTAACTTTAGAGTTTTTCTGTAATATCTTCAAAATAACTAAAAACATTCGTAAAACAGAGACGTAGTGAACTAGATAATATGATTTTGCATGTGATACCTTTGCCATTATTCACCTATCTGCTTTTGGTATGCCGCTATTTAAAGAACCCGCAAAAAATGCTAAATCTATCTACAGTTGCAAATCGAAAGCAGATAGATGAGTTGTGATAACGGTATCACATGCAAAATCGTATTGTCTAGTTCACTACGTTTCTGTTTTTCGAACATTTTTATTTGTTTTGAAAATATTACAGAAAAACTTTAAAATTAGAGGTAGTTTAATTTCGCTGTACTGAAGACCCTTAATACAGAAATCAGTACGGAGCATACGTTATCCGTATGCTACATAGGTACTGCCCTTGGATGTTACATCATGCCGTTGCAGGATGTCTGACATCTAACAGTTTTCCGTATATCACATGCATATACTTATGTTACATTTCTCAGCTGTATGTTATATACGTCCATTTGTATGTGAGATCCTGACCGCCTATATTGTTTCACACGGAAAGTACGTACAGATGGAACACTTACAAAGAAAGTATTATAAAACATGCGTTTTCAGTTATACGTATGCTATACGTTAAGTCCAAAAACTACAGGAATTACTCATGTAACCTATCTTTTTAAGTAAGTCATCAACAATTTTTTTTTCTCAGTGTATCCAGTACACTTACTGTACGATGGTTTCACGATTAGAAATTTTCTTTTGGTATTAAACGTACCAAAAATACTTAAGAAGTGTTAAGGTACATTTTGTCATTATCTAGAAAATATACTTGTTTCTTACAAGGTTATTTTGTCATTAACTTATTTCGTAAATCAGAATCTGTCACTCCGAATCGTTTCTGATGCCTTATTATTTCTTGTTAATGTCATTTAAAGTTTATGTGCTCTACTCTATGCTATAAATTTATTTGTTTTCAATTGGCCCCGCGTAGCGTAGTCGCTAACGCTCTTGCCTTCGGTGCGAGCGGTCCCGGGTTCGATTCCCGGTGGGGTCACTCGGTCGAAAAGGTGTAACAGCCTTTCCTGGGTTTTCCTCATTCACACCAGGCAAATGCCGGGGTGGTACCTAACTTATAGGTCCCAGGCCGCTTCCTTCCCTTTCCCCGGATTGTGTGCTCGCCGAGGGACGTCATCCCTCACATCGTGAAGGGCTAAATGACCTTAGATGCCGAAAGCCCAGAAATCCAAACCCTAAATCCCCCCTTGTTTTCAATTTTTTTTTTATCCTGCAGATAGTTATGATAATTTACGGCTTTCAGCGGGGATGTACGCAAGGGGGTGGATCCTGGGTGTCCAATCCTCCCGAAATTCTGGCTTTTCAGTAAATTTAGTCTGATTTTACAAATTGTAATATAATTTATTTTCATATTAAATTTGTACCCCTCCCAAAACAAATTCCTGCCTACAAGTATTTCCTCTCACTTTCTTCATTCCACTTTTTAAATGTCATTATCATCACCGTCTTCCTTAACCTTAATATATAATTGTGAAACGTTAAACTATATATATATACTTTAGTGCAGCGTTTCCCAACCGGTGTGCCGCGGCACACTGGTGTGCCGTGAATGCGCCGCTGGTGTGCCGCGAGGAATCGAAACAAAATTATTAATTTTATAGCAATCAAATTGTAAAACATAGGAAAATGTATATTTGTATTTCACATTACTATGAACCTCTACTATGAATCTACAATTTTAAAAGGTTGGATACAGTTTTAAAAAAGAAAGCGTATTTTTAAAAACTTGAGTTCAATATTTCATTGCAATTGATTTCTATTTTTAAATTAGAATGAAAAATAAGCATAATGATTTACCATGGGGAAAAACCAGTGTTCGAGCTTTCTTCTCTGTAAGAAGGATATTAATAATCACAAAGAAAAAATACCACTGTGTTTTATATTTACAAATAATATCTATAAGTGTGCCACGAGAATCCAAGTAACACCTGTAGTGTGCCGCAAGTTGAAAAAGGTTGGGAAACGCTGCTTTAGTGTATTTTTATGGTTGCTTAGGAATTGATCGCCATACTTTGACAACATTTTTTTTTCACTGTAGTGTTCAGCAGCATTGTAAGCCTGTATCAAGTATTTACTTTTTAGGTCCATAGAAAGTACAGAAAAAAACATTACAAAATCACCTCGTATATAGTATAAGCTAATTAAGATATTCAAAGTCAGTCATAAAACTATTCCTTCAGACGATCCATACAAGGCAGGATTATATATATATATGAGAAGCTTGTAAAATATGTTAAAGAAGAGAATAAAGAACTGCATCCTACGTTTAATCCTGAAACATTGCTTCCGATTGAATTATATTGATTTTGAAACCACAGCACGGGCTTCGATAGGCCTTTTTTCTAGCTTTCCCAATATATATATATATATATATATATATATATATATATATATATATATATATATATATATATATATATATATATATATATATATATATATATAATTTCCTGAACAAAACGCATTTCCTGGATCACAAAGTGTATATGAGGGCAGCATTACCAGAAAAATAAAAAAATAAATAAAAGAGAAGAAAGATTACAGAAGCAAGTTTTCGTTGTCTTTTTTAGAGAAATACCATCCTTCGTGTCGAACAAGCAATTTACATGGTGAAATAACTCGGCAGGTGATATTTTCCCAGCAAAAATATAAGAGATTAGAGTGTACAAAGTTACGTCCTGGATAGAATGGAACGGGGAGAGAAGAGTGAATGAAGAATTTAGTTACTTTAAGGACATAAAATTTAACATTATTTGTTTTTTTTAAAGAAATAAATAAATGAAATAAACGACATCTTGTTGATCAAGAATTTTGACATGATTTACGAAAGCAGTAAAACCAGCTTTTTTTTTTTTTTTTTTTTTGTGAAGAATGACATACTCCATCTTAATTGACTTTGAAAGGCTGAGTGTGTAGAATACATACATACATACTATATATATATATATATATATATATATATATATATATATATATATATATATATATATATATATATATATAACTTGTTTATTCTGAGGGATTTAAACAACTATATCAACAAAGATGACATTATTGATGTCACATCGAGTACATCCTCCGTATGCTAACGACTTCGACTCCTAACTCTCGCTAAACTAACTGCTACACACGTATTTGTTATTGATAATTTTTCATATGTTGAAATGTTGATTTTTACATTTTTTTCACTTTTTTCACTCAACGGGATGAGACAACAAAAGTGCACTTTTTCTGTCAATATATTAGACCAATAATATGCTCCCAATCTATTGCTATTGTAGTACGAAACGAACTATTTAATATCCTCGAGTGTTACAATGTGTAATACAAGTATTTTGCGCCCTATCCAAAGATTAAAAACACAAACTTTCTGTTGCACAGTGACAGATTAAGGACGGGGCGCACGTCTCTCAAGGAAAATGTATTTTTTTAATACTTTTTTAGTAAGACAAACACTTTTTTTTCTTTTTGTCAATATATAAGACCAAAATCTACTCTCTGTCTATTGTTAGACAAACAGAGTATACAGTTTTCAATCAGACTTTACAACTAAAACGACACGACAACTTTCAAGCAGTCCAATACTATAACTATTTCTAATACTATTTGGTCTAGGAATTAATTCGTGCGGGTGGACAAGAGATGGCGCAACGAACGGAGCGTCCCACAGTTCCGTGTATCCACACATGTGTTGCAAACCCCTGTCATCGCGTATCGTTCGTAGTATAGGGCAGTGGATTAAAGCGTCAACAACACCAGTTTGTAGTTAAGTGAACATGACGCAATTTGTGCCTGATAAAGTGTTTTTGCGGGGTGTCCTGCTGCATTACTTTAAATGCAGAAAAGTGCGACTGAAAGTCATCGTATTTTGGTGGAAGTGTATGGTGACCATGCTCTAGCTGAGCGAACGTGTCAGAAGTGGTTTGCACGGTTTAGAAGTGGTGATTTCGGCTTGGCAGACCAAGAGCGAGCTGGACAGCCAAAAAAATTTCAAGACGAAGAATTGACAGCATTGCTCGAGCAGGATTCGTGTCAAACGCAGGAACAACTTGCAGCAGCATTAGGCGTTGATCAAACAACAGTCTCCAAACGCTTGAAAGCCATGGGAATGATTCAAAAGATGTCACATTGGGTTCCACATGAATTGAAAGACAGAGACGTTGAAAGACGAAAAACCATTTGCGAATTGCTGCTTCAACGACAGAGCAGAAAGGGGTTTCTGCATCGAATTATTACGGGTGATGAGAAGTGGATCCATTACGAGAACCCTAAACGAAAAAAGGCCTGGGTGAAACCAGGTGAACCAGGTCCATCACAACCAAAACGAGATATTCACTGTGCAAAGGTTATGCTGTGCATATGGTGGGATATGAAAGGTGTGGTGTACTATGAGCTGCTGCAACCGGGTGAAACTATGAATGGAGAACGTTATCGACGACAGTTAATGCGTTTGAAGCAAGCTCTGGCCAGAACACGACCAGAATGGGAGAACAGACATGATAAACTTATTGTTCAACATGATAACGCTCGCCCACATGTCGCAAAACCGGTCAAAACCTATTTAGAAAATGACGGATGGGAAGTTTTACCCCACCCGCCGTATTCACCAGACGTTGCTCCTTCGGACTACTACTTGTTCGATTGCATGAACAACGATTTGATTGGACAGCGGTTTACTTCTTCAGAAGATATCGAAACATGGGTCTCTGACTGGATCGCTTCCAAGGATGAGGACATCTTTCGCCACGGAATCCGTACATTGCCTGACAGATGGGCGAAAGTGGTGGCTAGCGATGGACAATATTTTTCTTAAGGTATTTATGTATTTTGTGTTTGTACTACAGCTTCAATGTGTGCGTACCAACCGCACGAATCAATTCCTAGACCAAATATAACTATTTCAAACAGAGTACACGATTTCAAAACTACAACAATTTTGAAACAGAGAACTCCAACACTTCAATGACTTTCATACTGAGTATGCAACTCCAACACTCCAAGTTTCAAACAGAGTACACAACTCTAACACTCCAACTTTCAATAGAGCATACAACTCTAACACTTGCAACTTTTAAACACAATACACAACTTCAACTGCAGCTTTCAAATAGACTGTACAACTCCAACACTAGAACAACTTTTAAACAGAATATACAATACAAATTTCGTACGATACATTTCCAGCTTATCATTCATATATTCTTCATGCCTTAATTTATCCGTCCTTTGTACAGTAATCAGCATTAATTATACTTTTCCCTTAAATTCACATCAAATGAATGTAGCAAACTTTATGTATCTTGCTTTAATCAAGCCCCGATAGTGTTATTTCATCATTTATTTCTTCAATCATAAAAACAAAGGAATTAAAATTTAACAATTAGGAGTTGTTTAACATCGTGAAACTACGGTCGATATTCAAAATATGGCATGGAAACTCAATATTGAAACAGCAGTAGTATATCCATCACTTCCGGTTTCAATAGATAGACTTCCGGTTTTAATAGAGGGATAACGTTGAACATTAAATTTGTTCTTGGCACGCTGAATCCGTATTAAGAAACATTAAAACCAGAAATAGCAAACTTCTATCACTTCCGCTTTGTATAAAGGGCTAAGGGTTAAGATGAAACCTGTTCTTGGGACACTAAATCAATATGAACCACAGTGGTTTCCAACCGGCGTGTCGCGACACACTGGTTTGTCACACAAATCCATATGATGTGTTTAGGATTTCAAAATTATGAAGCATTTAATAATTAGTCAAAATCAACATCTAAAAAATAATTTCTAGTTATTTCTCGCCGCTATAACTCTTAAGAAAATCAGTATTAAAACCGGAAGTGGTGGTAGATTCCATTTACTTCCGGTCTTATTAGAGAGATAAAACTCAAATGGAATCTATTCTTGGGACGCTAAATACATATTTTAGAAAAAAAGAAAAACTACTTCTCGCTATCTATGAACATTTTTGCTCTCTGGTGAATAACACTCAAACCGGAAATGGTTGACATCTACAACTTCCGGTTACAATAGACGGTTAACAAAGCGGGTAGAACATATAATCTATTCTTGGAACATTTCAGAAAACCAATTGCTTCTTCTCTCTTTGCCGTATTTGTTCTAATATTTGACGACAGATTAATGTAGTGGTTCCCAACTGGTGTGTCGCGAAATTTTTCAATTTAAAAACCATGTAGCATCTAATATAAATAAAATAAAGAGTTTGTTTGTCCGTGTGTCTGTCTGTCTGTATGAGGCGTGGGGACCAGACGAATAGACCGACAGTTACCAAATTTGGGTCACAGGTACCTTGGTCCAGGCCCCAGACTATGATAAATTGCTTTTCTTAAATTTCGAACCAGGGGAGTCTCAAGGGGGCGTTTAATAGGACATATAAAAGTAGTAGAAAATGCCCGATATTAGTGTCGAAATTATACTTTTCGCGATCGCTGAGATCAATAGTGAAACTCCAATCGCATTAACTTCCAAATTCACTCCATTCGGCTGTGGGCTGAGGGTCACCGGCGAGGAGGGAATACCGAGACCTGTAAAAATAATCCAAAATAACCGATATTAGTCTTAAATCCATGGTTTTCGCGGTCTCTGAGATCAATGGTGACACTTTCATCAGCTATGACTTGCAAATGCAGCTACCATTGTATGCGGGTTGGGATCACCTGCGGGGGGAGGAGTATCAAGACATGTAAAAATAACCCAAAATGATTCGTGTTAGTGTCAAATTCTTAGTTTTTGCGGTCGCTGAGGTGAATGGTGATATTCCCACAGGCGTTGACTTCCAAATACAGCCCCCATGCGAAGTATTGGTATTTCAGGTAGTTTAATAATAAAAAAAAGAAATACTTAAGAGACTGTACGACGACAAGAAAAGAGATCGTTGTTTACATCCTCGTACCATCTTTGTTTTGGTCTACCTCTTTTACTCGTGGAAAATATCTTTTCATGTAATATCTTCTTTGCTAGTCTTCCTTCTGTCTACGTGTCCCGTCCAGCGCAGCCGTTGCGTTTTTATAAACCGTACAATATCTTCTCCTCTTAAGATGTCTTCTATTTCTTTGTTGGTTCTGCTTCTCCATTCGTTATTTTCCGATTGACCCGAAAAATCTTTCTTATTATTTTCCTTTCGAATATTCGTAGTTTTTCATCGTTTTCTGTCGATAACGTCTATACTTCTACGCTGTAAGTGGCTATCGGTCTAATTGTCGTTTTAGTAAATGTTCAACTTGGTTTGCCTGCTAATGTTTTTGTTTTTGAGTATTTGTACATTAGCATGATACGTCTTGTTTCCTTCTACAATTCTTTCTTTGATTGTAGTTGTCATGTTAATCCTGTTATCTATTGTCATTCCTAAATATCTAAATCTGTCTACTTCTTTCAATGTTTTGTTTCTTATTACAAAACCTTACCTTTCTCCTGTTATTTTTATCTGATGTTATTGCATGTATTTTGTTTTTTCAATGTTTACTTGCAGCCCCAGCGGATTCGTTAGTTTCTCTAGTTCGTTGTATAGCTTCCCGAGTTCGTATTCCGATCTCGTCAAGATGGCGATGTCATCTGCATAGGCGCATATGTAGCTGGTTTTAGTGATAATTGTGCAATTTTATCTATTTCTTGTACTGCAATATGCAAGGCTATTATGTCTATTATGAATAAAATTGTGGACAGCCCGTTTATTATTATAAATAAAAAGACAAACAAACGTGTCACGATACGTGGACATTCAGTAAAGTGTGTCGTCATGTTGTAGACGTTCAGTAAAGTATGCCGCCATGTCGTGGACGTTCAGTAAAGTATGCCGCCATGTCGTAGATGTTCAGTAAAGTATGGCGTCATGTCGTGGGCATTCAGTAAAGTGTATCGTCATGTCGTAGACGTTCAATAAAGTGTGTCGCCATGTCGTAGACGTTCAGTAAAGTGTGTCGCCATATTGTAGACGTTCAGTAAAGTGTGTCGCCATGTCGTAGACATTCAGTAAAGTGTCGCCGTATTGTGGACGTTCAGTAAAGTGTGTCGCCATGTCGTAGACGTTCAGTAAAGTATGCCGCCATGTCGTGGACGTTCAGTAAAGTGTGTTGCCATGTCGTAGACGTTCCGTAAAGCGTGTCATCAAAAAAAAAGAAACTACTGGAATAATGGACAGATGTTCTATAAGACCGATATTTACGAGGTATTCATAGTATAGTTTGAATGTCTAAAGACGTATATTAAAATACTACATATTTCAGTGATAGCTAATGGCCGTTTTTCTTTAAGCTAAGATTAAAATATATGACGACACTGGTCGAGACAAGTTGTGACTTCAGAGTTAAAGGTTTTATTAAGTAAACATTAAGATCTTTGGTCAAAGCAAACCATTTACGTAGTAAATTGAATGAAAAATACGATCTTTTTGTTTTTATCTTTAAAATAAAAAAAGAAAGAAAAATGTACAAAATACTACACACATTGTCCTTTTCAAGGTACCAAAAGTAACGTTTAATTATCTTTGTTTCTTTATTTGGTTTTCTGTTCTGGTAAGACAAAAAAGATCTGAGAAAGAAAAGAAAGAAAGGAATTGGAAGATTGATAACTTTGGTCGCTGCGATATTTCTCGTCTAATCACCTCGCAGACACTACAAGCAGTTAGCAAAACATGAACAAGTTTATAAGAAAGGAAACAGTGAGAGAGAGAAAAAAGACCCTAATAATGTCAACTTAAGGAGATAGAATAGCAACTTCCACAAAATATACAGCACAATTTGCTGAGAAGCGCTTTTAATCGCAGATGGTGGAGGGAGGTTACAATGATTACCTTTCCCCCTTAGTCTCTCTTGCGCTTTGTTAGTGCTGGATGGATGCTTTACTCTGTTTTTTTTCTCTCTCTCTCTGTTCTTTTGGAAATAATACATTAACAGAACTGATTAGTCGCAAACGTAGGAATGAGCTTGTTTGAAATGTTTCAGGGTGGCCTCGATTTTTTTTAAAAATATATATATATTTCCTGTTTGTGAATTAATGTACAACGCTGTTGGTCCTCATTTTTCAACAGTACTATATCTCTCATTAAAACAAAAATCTTTTATTTTTATTTTTATCGCTAGATTTCAAGACTTCTAATTCGATCCTTCTGTGTTAAAATTCTGGTTTCTTGACACCAGTGGCGACGGTGGTGGTGGTATTAACTCTGCAGGCCCTCTCGGCGGGATTGAGAGCGAATTTTGAGGGTGTTCCCTCAAGTTATGATACTCGCTTCGAATAGGGTTTGTTTTTAGTCTAAGTAGACCCAAAGCCCCTAAATAACATAGTGACTGCGACCGAAGGAAATGGTCCAACTTGATGTTCTCGGATGAATCACATATGGAGGCGTTCATTGCACAAGGTATTCAAGTTCAATTTTGGTCATATTACATATTTAAGATCTCTACCTGAGCGCTCACTGCGCAAAGGACTCAAGTCCATTTTTGATCATTTTGGACATCTCATGCTTAAGATCTGTAACTGAGCACTCTGTACACAAATGATTCAAGTCCACTTTTAGTCATTCTGGACATCATAATATTTAATACTTCTACCTGAACATTCAGTGCAAAAAGAATTCAAGTCCACTTTTGGTCAGTTTGGACAAAATATATCTACCTGAGTGCCCAGTGCACAAAGAATTTAAGTCCACTTTTGGTCATTGTGGACAAAAGATATCTACCTGAGCGTTCATTGCACAAATAATTCAAATCCACTTTTGAATTTTGGACAAAAGATAT
This sequence comes from Thermobia domestica, assembly GCF_964235325.1. Lineage (NCBI taxonomy): Eukaryota > Metazoa > Arthropoda > Insecta > Zygentoma > Lepismatidae > Thermobia > Thermobia domestica. Next base: position 42,073,838 of record NC_137460.1, read on the forward strand.
CTACCTGAGCGTTCAGTGTACAAAGGATTCAAGGCAACTTTTGGCCATTTTAGACAAAAGATCTCTACCTGAGTGCTCAGTACACAAAAAATTCAAATCCACTTTTGGTCATTTTGGACAAAAAGAAATCTCTACCTGAGCGTTCAGTGCACAAAGAATTCAAGTCCATTTTTGGTCTTTTTGGACAAAAGATATTTGCCTGAGTGCTCAGTGTATAAAGGATTCAAGTCCACTTTTGGATTTTGGACAAAAGATATCTACCTGAGCGTTCAGTGCACAAAGGATTCAAGTCCACTTTTTGGTCATTCTGGACATATTTGAGACTTAAGATCTCTACCTGAAGCTCCTTTCAGTGCGTGAAAGATTCATGAGCAGATATCGTAAGTAACTCTTATAATGTAAAAGACAAGTGTTCACTTTCCATGTATTTAAACGGAGCATACAAATTCTCTCTCTCTCTTGTTCTGAGGACTTTCGTAAATGGACTTGAATCTCTTGTGCTCTGAACACCCCGGAAAAATAGAGAAATTATTCCTTTCCGTTATGAACAAGTTACTAAAATTTTAGGAGGGGAAAAAATAAAGAAAAATGAAATATTTCAGTTTAACGTTCCACGATTATGCTCTTTAGGCTACAGGAGATGGATGATTCAGGCAAGTGAATGATGATGGAGTAATTAGTAGAATGATAATGTGGGAGTAAACAGGAGTTTCCGGGAAAATGCACAGACACAATGTAGGAATCGAACCACGGACTCCACGCACCGGAGATAAGAGCTCTATCACTGAACCACCGTGTTCCTTTGGGAGAAGAGAATTATCTGTGCTCGTGTCTGACCATGTTCGTTAAGAGTCTTCATCCCGGCGAAATTAAAATACCGCTAATTTTACTGTAATTATGTGATATCTTCAAATAGATAAAAGATAATTGAAATATGGAACAAGAGCGACCTAGACAATATTATTTTGTGTGAGGTACCGTTATCACAAGTCACCTAGTGGCTTTCCGTTTTCAGCTGTTTAGAAACGCGAAAATAAATGCAGATTTTCAAAATGGCTCGAAATCGAAAGCAGATAAGTGAGTCGTGACAACGGTTTCTCATGTAAAATAATATTGTCTAGGGCGCTCTTGTTCCACATTGCGATTATCTTTGATCTATTTGAAGATATCACATAATTACTGTAAAATTAGCGGTATTTTAATTTCGCCGGGATGAAGACTCTTAAGGGAAATTTTACTGTATATTGTATTTCAAAACATAAAGTCTTCGTTACGTACCTTTGTCTGAAGTAAGCTATATTCCCGCTGGCTATATAACTGTAAGATGTTATAGATATACCACACTGACTTGACAGCTAGTCTTCCGTTTCTAGCGCTGTTATCGGGAGAAGGAATTCCACTCCCTTTCGCTAAGGCTCTCTCGCCTTACAACAGCTGAACCCTTATTGGCTCAAGGTGTGGGTGTGGGAGGGTGTGAGCTTTAGTTCACATTTTTGCCACGGCTCAAGACATTTTGACGGCACTTTAGTAGGTCTTCAACTAAGGGCTGCTCTTCGATTTTTCGTATTTCATTCCATGTTAAGGAAATGCCAGCAGTTGAGTTCTACGAATGTCTCCTGGTGCTGAGAGCATCATGATTTCAAATGAACTATCCTCTTATACCTATACTAGTGTCAATTACCCGCTTCGCTGAGTTAAAATAAAAAAAAATAGTAATATGTTTCGTTTGTCAGTCACTTTTTAGTATTACTAAGGCGCTCTCTTATATCGGTCACTAGCAGCGTTCACCCCGCTTCGCTGCGGTCACCCCGGAACGCAATAAACTTTGTTACTTAGATAATTTTTACTTTTTCGCTTTCAAGTGATATGATAAAAACCATAGAAGATTGCAGTAAATCTTAACATTATATCGCCTGTCATTTATGTTAACCCGCCCCGCTTCGCTGCGGTCATCCCGGTGCTGGCATATTGTAAAAGTGTCTGTAAAAATAAGCAAATCAATTAAAAAATTTTAAACAGAAGATTCAAGCTATTTTCCGCTGTATATCGCCTGTCATTTTGCAGTAAATCTTAACATTATATCGCCTGTCATTTATGTTAACCCGCCCCGCTTCGCTGCGGTCATCCCGGTGCTGGCATATTGTAAAAGTGTCTGTAAAAATAAGCAAATCAATTAAAAAATTTTAAACAGAAGATTCAAGCTATTTTCCGCTGTATATCGCCTGTCATTTATGTTAACCCGCCGAGTGACAAGGTCTTGCGGGTTGCATATAAATACGTTTATTTTTACCTATGATGAACTAATAACAAAGGATTTGTACGTTATGGACACTTGAATGGTCAATTATCTCAAGACACTGGTAATTAAAAATTAAAGTGATATGATAAAAACCATCTAGGGTCCAAATCCTAATAACCCCCCAAAAATGAAAGAAATTGGTTCAGCCGTATTAGCGTGATGAGCGGACAAAATTTTGTACGTTCTCTTTTATATATATAGATTTTGATCACTTTTAAACATCTCATCCCTCCCTCAAGTTGCAGGACTGAATTTGGATTTAAATGGCATCGGAAGTGTCACTATTCATCTCACTGATCCCGAAAACTATGGATTCCACACTAATATCAGCCATTTTCGATCATATATATATATATATATCACCCTCCAAGGGCGGATCCAAGGGGGAGGCTATAGCCCCCCTCCTTGACCCTCAGGTATACACTGGATAAAATGGAGGATTCCAATTCTGTTTTACACTGGATAAAGCGGCAAACTATGGTTTAGCCCCTCCCTTGATCATATCCTGGATCCGCCATTTTCACCCTCTCTCCCTTCTAAGTTGCACCGTCAAAGTGAAATGATAAAAATCATCCCAGTCACGAACTTCATCTATGTTGAAAATTTGTTCAGGTGGTTCAAGAGTTATTAAGTCACAAACGTAGTCACTTTCAATTTTATTTATATAGATAGATTTTTTTAACAATATTCATACTACAATATAATAATAATAATAATAATAATAATAATAATAATAATAATAATAATAATAATAACTATTATTATTATTATTATTATTATTATTATTATTATTATTATTATTATTATTATTATTATTATTATTATTATTATTATTATTATTATTATTATTATTATTATTATTATTATTATTATATGAAATCATTAATTACTTGTGCTACATAGACTCTCATTGAAAATACACAAACTCCCCTCCTTGAAAGGTGAATTTCTGGCAAAGCTATTCTACTGTAGTTTTCTTTTATTTTTTAAAAACTTTCTACTACACTACTTCTTCCTCATCTCTCCCTAAAGTAGAAGAAAGAGAGAACTAACAGTATATCCTTTTTTTCTCTTTCTTTCTTTCTTACATCCATTCAGAGCCCCCTTCCCTTCTATCTATATGTCTGCGTTTGTGGCACCCATCCATCTCAACAGCCACTGCCAGCACCAGCAGCACCGACTGTGTGTATGTAAATGGGTAGCAAGTGAATGAATGAGTGAGTGAAAACTTAGCAGCCGAAAGTTTTGCGAAAGCAGTCTGAGTTAATTAGTTAATTAATTAATCATCGTGTTCTTGACGTGACAGAAAACGAACACGAGAGCGATGAAGGAACATTTCTCATCTTCAACGCATCTTCTATTTTCTTCTTCTTCCTCCTCTTCACAACTCCTTCAACTTCTTGAACATCCTTCGACAGTTTTCTTCTTTTCTTTTTTCTTTTTAATTACTATTACGATCCCTTTTACCCTTCTTCCCTTTCCACTACACCATCATCTCTCATCTTGAATGTAACAAAAACATGTCTTAATTTTCCCTCTCTGCCAGAGAGTAGTAGCACCATCTTTAACCTACTACTTTATAATTTTGATTTGAGTTGAGGTACCAATATGCTGCCCTGAGGAACACTGTTTCTCTCTATAATTAAATTGGTAAATGTGAAAACGAAATATAACGATATCCAATTCTAATTAACTGACTGAGTGTTTTTTAAAGGAAAGGTTATGAAAACTAAAACATATCGTGCAAATATCGTAATATAGTATGCCTAGAGTGATATTGTAATGTTATTTCTTTGTTGATTTGAGTTTAACATCCAGCACCTTTTCAGTGGTGAATAGATGGATTTCAACCGTAATCAATAAAAATATTCCATGGGTTAGAGACCATGCTAAGTTTTGTTATAATCGAATTAACACGTAATTGAATAATTCATTCTACTTTATTATTATTATTATTATTATTATTATTATTATTATTATTATTATTATTATTATTATTATTATTATTATTATTATTATTATCTTTTTTCTCTATTCATCAATGATATACCAGGAAAAGTCAGGTACTCAAAAATACTATTATACGCAGATGACATAAAGCTCTTTAGAATAGTTAATGAGCATGATAATTATCTCCTGCAGAAAAACTTAGACGCAGTAAATTATTGGTGCGAGAATAATTTATTAACAATTAACTCTGGAAAAACAAGATATATGACATTTACTAATAAAACTCAATACTTTGTCAGCAAATATAAAATTCATGGAGTAAGAATAAACAAAGTAGAATAAATTAAAGATCTTGGTATTATTTATGACAGACAATTGAAATTTAGTAATCACATAAATGATTTAGTGAAATCAACGAGAAAAACAATAGGTTTTATCTTTAATCAATGGCCTGATTTTTTAAATGGTAGTTCTTATGTGTACTTATATAAGACACTTGTTAGATCCAAACTTGAATTTGGTTCAGTCGTTTGGAACCGTTTGTCTAATATACTTATTAATAAACTCGAAGCAGTACAAAAATGTTTTATACGACTACTGTGTTATAAAATGAAAAAGGACTACTATTCACACGAGTATGAATATTGGTTAACTTTTGGAGACTTCAATCTCTAGCAGAAAGAAGAAATTTTATGCATAAATACTTTATTCAAATGGTATTGGATAATAAATATAATAGCGATTACTGCTTGGAAAATATAGGAATATTCTAAGAGTGTCGTGTTATAGTGTAAGAAGTCAGTCAACATTGGTAGCACTAAATTCAAAACGTGAAATATTGAGAAGAGTGACAATGTCTTATAACAGTTTAAATTGTACATATGTTGGGAGAAACAATAGAGCAATTGTTTTATTTTATTTTATTTTTTCCAAAGATTAAACTGTTTTAACTTCATGACAAGGGTCTTGATTTTATTATTATTATATATTTTCAGAATATCTTTAGTTATAACATTTTATTCAAAGAACCAATATTTTATGTGGAAATGTGACAATAGGTAACCAGGATCTTTTACATAGAGGATACGAAATTTTAAGCAAAGTTGATTCATTATTTAAACGATAGTTAAATGAAGCTTTAATTTCCATAGTTCTGTAAATAGTATTTTATGATATTGACTGTATCTATTTTAATCTTATTTTATAATCAGATTTAATCTTGTAATGTGAATATATTAAACTTCTGACAAGGGCCTTAACCTCCTAATACGAGTATTCATTCTATATCACAAATTTTCTGGTCTGTTTTAAATGATTGTATAATGGTCTTAACATAGTGCTGTATTTTTGACAATAAGCTGTTCACGGCACTAAAAACAAAATTATTATTATTATTATTATTATTATTATTATTATTATTATTATTATTATTATTATTATTATTATTATTATTATTATTATTATTATTATTATTATTATTATTATTATTTAATGTCGCACATATGCAGATTCTAATTTCTAATATAATCATCTTTATTTATGTCTTACCGTAATGTTTATCCTGAAGTTAAAACATACTTTGAGAAAAGCGAAAAGGAATCCATAGTTTAAACGTTTCATTATCTATTGAAGAGATTTTAACAAAGTAACGGGTACAATCAGGGGCGGATTAAGGCTTTTGGAGCCCTGGAGCCGACTATTTCAAGGGGGCCCTATGTTACGAATAATTCCAGCGTATAAATTTTCGTTGCTGCCTTTCACAGCCTCATAGGTTTATCGAAACACTGAGAACTATGTATGTTGTAATATTTTAATGTGCTCCAAGTTTACAATAATTAGATATTTATTATTAACATTTAAATACTCATATACTGCAGTGTAACACACAAATGCCAAATACAAGCCAAATCGTCAACAGTCTCTGCAAAAACACTAGAAGAGTAAAAGTGAAAAAAATCATATACAAATAGATAAAGCTGTGCAAAGCTACATTGTTAGAAAAGTTTTCTCCCTACATTTTTGCTCTGCAAAGAATTGTATTATGTCATTAAAGACATTGAAATGACAGAGATATTTCAAAGGAATTGTCACCACAAGCTAATAATTTGGTTTGTAATAGAGGCCCAAAATAGCTCACTCCTTCAGAAAATAAGTGTCGTGAAGACGCTGGTGGAAGAAGACTTAACCCTAGTAATACCGCGGGCGTGGCGAGCGGAAAAAAATAAAATGGGTCTGAACTATAATATAATAAGTTGATTCTTATATTTTAGTATTAAAGAGAGGGATTTTGGAGGACCCCCTGAGGCTGGAGCCCTGAAGCCTGGGCTCCATTGGCTCCACCCTTAATCCGCTCGTGAGTACAATACATGATATGTTAACGGCTACCTTTACTTGAGAATTGTCCAATATTATGAATACTCTCCACGAAGAAAGACGTCGATAATTTGTTCACTTGCCCGTTACACATGAAGAAAATAAATCAATAAATAAATAAATAAAACATTTCTTGACCGCTCTACCACTATGTCCAATGCCCCCAATAAGTTAGCGTCACGAAATAGTGAAGCCTGTTAACTTGATTACCTAAGTTGGTCACTTCAAAACCTGAGCTCATTGTTGTTGAATCCGTATTTTTGCTTAGGATACGTATAAGTTATTACTCTATCAGTTGGTCACTTGTCCATCTTGGAACTTGGCTGCATTGAAGAAAAGTTATTCCTATGTAGTTAATGTTAAATTTACCTTTGTATGTTGGATACGTAAGTGTCCAAGTTAATAATGCAGGATATCTCCAAGTTAATACAGGTCAATAGGTTCTGTTACTTCCTGTTAATTATTAATTCTTTTATTATCATACCATTTTTATTAAAAAATGGGAACACTGTTATTTTCGAATTTAGATTTCATTTGTTATTCAAGATGGAAAGTGTTGAGGAAAGATAGTGCATAAGTCACGAGAAGCATAACATTTCTTCTAAACTTTCAAGTTAAGTTCATTCTTTAAGTGCAACGAACACTAGTGCAGTTATTATATGTACTGTGTGATTTATTTTAAGTGTTAATGATAACCAGCGATTAATAAGGTTATAACGAAACCGAAAGATAAGTATTCGAAGTTTCCATTGTTGCATTATAGTCCATTACCAGCTCAAGAAACTCGATGGGACGTTTGCGGAAGTTTGTATTGAATGTGTCGTGATGGAACTGTGCCGTTCCTCAGTATATTTTAATTCATTTCGAACCCTCTAGTCACTGTGCTTTTTAAAAAGAAAAATTAAAAAGAATAAAAATAAAATAAAACAAAACAGTGATGTGTAAAATAACGGCAGAATATATATATATATATTCGTCAACTTTCACAGCACGTGGAAGTGTATTGTAACCCTCTCTCAGAATCTGTGAGACAATGGTGACAACTCGACTTATTGTCACATCCATCAAGTGTGGAATCCATGTCGCCAGTTTGGCACCTTGGAAGTTACGCGCTCATTGGCTGCTGCTATGGTTGAAAGCGCTCTCCTCCCATCCCAGCAATTTTTTCCTTTTTTTCAATGTATGTTTTTTTACACAATTTTTACTTCCCTAATCCTTTAAAAGAGAGAAAAAGAAGAAATAATTCCCAGAAGCTGCAATTGTTACTCACGGTGAGAACATTTAACAAATAAGCTTGTAATTCGCACCGGTTTCTGATTTAAGAGTCGAAAAAGAGAGGTGTCTGTGAATTCTTTAAAACAATTTTCTCATTTATTTATTTTTTTCCTTTTAAAAGACTGAATTCTGATTGGTGTTTTTCAACTTGGTGTGAAAATCTTGAAAGTTATTACAAACAAAAGGAATAAGAATAATGATATTTATGATTTCTCTTTAATATATAATTTTTCGCATTACAGGGAGATCCAAATAGAGTTGTACCGCCCTACACTAACTTCTCACGGCAAGTGCATTTATTCGGTTGTCACGACGATTGGTTATTAATACTACAACCTCTGATTGAAATAAGAACTGAAGCTTTCCCGGTATAGTGATGGAATATAATTGTTCTCGAACAATCAGCCAGGTGAATTCCACATCGTCCAACGTTTCAAGAACTGACAACATTATTCTCGAAACGTTGGAGGACGTAGAATTCACCTGGCTGATGGTCCGAGAACAATTATATTCAACTTCTGATTGGCCTACGTTGCACAGTCAACTAGAAATCCACAGTACCGTCGATCGGGATAAGCTTCATGAAGTTAATCGTCCCGTTCAGGACCAAGACTATGTAAGACGTAGATTTACAGCATAACATGTGATGAACCACATAGCCCCCGCCGGGAATATAACTCGGGTCTCCCGAACATGCGTACGCTATGTTGTTACTAGGGAGTTCTCGTAGTTTAGAGATTGTTTAACAATTAAAAACGCATGTTGTAGCTATTCAGCTTTAAAATATTAAACGTCTTATCTTCTTTTTCCTATTATTATTATTTGGTATTTACTCAGTTTGCCAGCAGTGTTTCTATAGGGATACTTATCGAGGAGGGGAAGACCGGGAGTTGGCCAATAACACTACCTACCTGTAGTTAAAATAATTGCTAAACATAAAAATATAAATATAAAAATAATTGCTAAACAACTCACATTATGCTTTATTTATTTGTTTTATCTTTCTGAAAATTATGATTTATTTTAAATTTGTTTTGAAGATAAATGATGGAACGCAAATATTATTTTAAATAAATTGTTTTCTGTGTATTTATTAAAATATTATACATAACAGTTTATTTTACATCATTAAACTAAAATAAAATGTTGTTAATCAAAATCATAAATGGAAATGTTTTTGCCAGAGTTAAGTTAGTAAGACAGTATAAAGTTATAAATATAAATGTTTTTTGCCACAGTTAGTAAGAGAGTATTCATTCATGAATGTATTTATGTAATACAATACAGTCATGAATTTTCCTACTTCGTAAGCAAAGCGCCTGCAATGTCCGTCAACCCGTTATGCGTAGCTCTTCTACTGGTTGCCTAACACAGACATTATCAGTGCCCTAGCCACAGTATTCGTCTTAGGGGCTCAAAGCGACCCATAAAACAATTTTAGATAAATAACGGCATTTTTTTGAAACATTATATGAGAACTGACAAATCTATTGGCAATTTGGGTTCCTTATCAACGAAAACGGAACGTTTTTAAAGCTTGTGGTTGTCGAAAAGAATTGGTCACACATATCATATAAACGTTGCTTTATTATTGTTAAAAAAAAAAAAAATGAACGCTTAGATAACCAAAATCGTGTTCAAGATAGCAATCTATGTCTAAGGTGTTGCTATTTTTTTTCTGTTAGGTCGCTATATTAATTGCAATTACATGCTACTCTTCAGGAGGGAATGCTCTTTAGCACTTAGTATCGAAAGAACAATCGTCTATGACCTTTCTTGGGCTAATCCAACTATAAGTTTCACATTCAAGAAATTTCAATATTTTGTGATATACATGCATACAAGCAGCAATCAGAATAAGTTCTATGTGAGGAATATTAATTGGCATACAAATGAATATTAGTGAAATTAACTCGTAATTACTCAATACTTTGATTTGACTATTTCTATTTTGAATTCAGTGTCGTTTTCAGCAGTAAGGCTATACGAGACGTAGACCTATAGCTTAACAAGGGATCCGAACCACATAAGCTCTCGCTGGGATCGAACCCGGGTCTCCCGCGTCAAAGGCGCGTACACTATCGATATAGCCCTAGGCAGCTCTACGTACTCACTATTTGTATGCGTGGTATTGCTAATTCTCCATCCACGTTTCCGCTAGAATTCTTTCATTTTCAGTTTTCTTTATACTCTTTGTGAAACACAAGAGCTAACAGGTGGCTAACAGGTTAACGTACGTGCCATTGTCGTGGGAGACTCTGTTTCGATTCCCAGCTGAAGCTCAGGTGGATCGGATCCTACTGCAGAAAGGGACGCTAAACTGAAATCAATTAAAATTTCTTTGCGAAACACACCGAAAAGAACTGGCCAGCCTGTACTAATCTCTGCTTAGTGATTCCGGATATCTATTATCGGTAACAAGGGAAAGAACAGTTTTAGGGGAACACTTATATTCATGCAAGACAGGACTAATAAATCTTGTTTGCTTATTTTTGATCGTACCCTTAATTTTTTTTACCATAAAAAATGCTGTCGAAATAGCAAATCTCTAATCAACACTACAGTTTTGACTGCCAGCTATTTACCATAAAAAATTATAGTTTCTTATGTTTTTGTAACTAACAATACATTAAACCTACCCTTTTGGTGTATACTTTGAAATAAATAATATCCGATAACTAAATTTAACCATAAATTTTAGGGTAGGAGATTATTTCTTATATTTATGTGTAATAAAACAAGTACTTAAAAACTTTTTTTTTTTTAAACCATACACCCAGTATAGTGGTAAATAATAAACTGGTTGTATTTAGGTGGCAATCTTCCAGCAATTTCCTTTAGTAACAACATGAACACACGATTCAAGTACTTAAAAATACAATCAACAACCATTTATGCAGCAACTACAGCTATACACCATGCAGAAAGAAACCTGAAAATGATATTTCAATGAGGGCAGTCGCGTGCCAAAACATGTTAATACAATTCCCTGACCTTGGATCTGTCTAAACGCCGTAGGTATAGAAGTCCTCTGCAGACAGACTGGTTGGGTATCTCTCTTAAGTTTTAAATGCTTGAGGTGTAAAAGTGAAAAGTTTGGTTGTACCTAATGTTTATTATTATTATTATTATTATTATTATTATTATTATTATTATTATTATTATTATTATTATTATTATTATCACAAATATTGCTGTGTTGTTCCTCGTCGCGATAAAATTCAACACGATAATGTTCCATATATATGTGTATTAAGATAAAATGGAAAGTGCACCCTTACTTAACGTTATGTAAGTTTAACTTTGTTACATCACTGGTGATAACACAAGTTCTTCATTCTCTCAGCTTTGAGCCAAAGAGGAAGTTTTTTCTAAATCAATCTTTGTTTGTCAACAGTGATTATTCAGTTATTTTATCATTATCTATATACGTATTCAGTATCGTTACCAAGCAGAGATGCAAAAAAATCTAGTTTTTTTTTTTGGATTAAGTTTTCTTAAATATGAAAATGAATGCTTTTTAGCAAAATGAAAATGATTTTTTTTTTTTTTTTTTTTTTGCTTCTTGTAATTCTCTTGTTGAAGCATTACTTTTGTTTCATTGTAATGGATTCCACAATTAAGAAAGCACATTTATGACATTCAGAACTTGTGAGTTCTGTCTTCAGTCCAAATCTGACTAGCTGTCTTGATTGGTTTTCGAACTGGCACTGCATTGAATGCCACCAAGTGCAAGTTATGCAACCCATCATACCACAGTTGTCGTTTTGGTTGCCTAACCGTCGTAATCAAGTTACGAATGAAAGCTATACATTATAACACACATGTTTTACAGGTTGCCTAAATTCGAACCGCTAAGTAAGAAGAAAAACACCACTAAACAGAACACAAAATCATTTTTGTTTTGTTTTAAAAAATCTCGTTTACGTCTCGTTCTCCGTACGGGAAACACTTTATCCTCAGCTTGAGATATCAAGTAGTCTAAAAACTATTGAGCGTTTTGTGCACAAAGTTGTGTTAATGTCTCAAAGCGCAGGGTATATGAATCGCAACGGATGAGGCCTAATGTCATTTATCGACTGACAGTAAATGTGCAAACTGTGTTAGAAATCTTGTAATAAAGCGTAAATTATTGCATCGTGAAGACGAATAAACTTTCCACAAAACTATGCTACATTTTACAATTTTATTTCCATAAAGGCACAAATACTGCCGAAGCGCGTGAAAAGATTTGTACGAATAGGCAAGATAAGTTATCAAAAGCAACAGCCAAAAGAGGATTCAGTTTTCACTTTTGTTCCGGAAATTTCAATGTACAAGAAACTCCTCATAGAGAGCGACCGATCAGAGGAAAACTGGGTTAAGCAAAATCGCCAAGTAAGCATTCATGACATCACCAAATAGTATAATTATAAACTATTTGGAGAAAGCTAGCTACAAAAAGAAGCTCGACATTTGGGTGTAACATGATCTGAATCAAAAACATTTACTCGATTGAATTTCTGTCTGCGAATCTCTACTGAAACTTAACTAACTCCAGCCATTTCTGAAGGAGTTGACCACAAGTGTTGAAAAATGGATAACCTACGACAACAATCTGCAAAAAAGATCGTTGTGGAAGCAAGGAAAATGCCCCAGAGTCTATAGCAAAGCCCACACTGACGCACTGGAAGGTTATGCTGTGAGTTTGGTGTGATTAGAAGGGCGTCGAGCATCACAAGCTGCTGCCGTCAGATAGAATGATAGAGCCGGACCTCTACTGTCGGCAATTAGCGCAAGTTCACTTAGCGCTTCTAAAGAAGCGGCCAGGAGTGATCAATAGATGTGTTGCATACCACCTTGACAACGTCAGACCACACACACATTTTTAGCGGTTCGTCAGGAACTGATAGGTTTTAATGTGTCCCTCGTATAGCCCGGATGTGGTACCGTCAGACTATCATTTGTTTCGGTCTCTCCAGAGCTCCATTAATGGTGTTAAATTAGTTTCAAAATAGGCCTGTAAAAACCATGTGCCATAATTTTGTGACCAGCAACCACAGAAGTTCTATACCGAAGGGATTATGGTGTTGCCGGAAAAAGTAACAGATCATCGAGCAAAATAGTGTTCATGGAACGTTCTATTCATGGCAGCGAATGTTCTTTTGGTTATCCTGTGGAATGTATCGGAAACGAGACTTCCTTAAGGATTCCTATGCGGCATTTCTGGACTCTTAGTGTGATAATTGCAGGACGAATCTTGGGCATCCCGTGACAAACACATCTTACTCACTGCAATAGGAAAACTTACTCACTAGCACCTCATCAAGGTTTTTCCATTAGGCATTTCCATTTGTTAAAAGTTTAACATCCCTGGATAATGCACCGAGGCTAAGGGAGACAATGATGCGAATATGAAATGAAATCATTAAGTTTTACGTCTCACGGTTATGCCGGCTAGGCTAAAGAAGACGGTGCTGATGAGAAATGAAGGAAATTGTGGAATGAAGAAAGTGGGAGGAAACGGGAGAACCCCGAGAAAACCCACACACACGGTGTTTGTTCACCACAAGCTCAATTGACACGAGCTAGGATCGAACCGAGGACTCTAGGCACCAGAGGTGAACTCTCTACTAATGAGACACCGCGACCCATGATGATGCGGGATGCGGAAATAATGGAAGAATGACGAAAGTAGAAGTAAACAGGAGCACCCGAGAAAACCCACCCACACGGTGTTAGTCCGCCACAAAAAACACTTGGGCGGGTACTGGGATCGAATCAGGGACTCCACGTACCAGAGATGAATGCTCTACCACTGACAATGATCCAGCGTGGTCCAACGTTAGACTTGTAAAATATCTTCCTAATAGTGTTGGTGAGAGTTTATATCCTGTCGAATATTATCTTTTTCATACATCTTTAGCATTTTCTTTTCATACTCTTGTGACTTGATTGATATAGAAGATTCAGAAGATTTACTGATCTTAGAAGCCGTTTCCGCTGATCTTGTGGATAATGCGCTCAACCTTGTTGAACAGACTCCCGGATTTCATTCCCAGATGGAGTAGCCAGGAATTGAACTAATACGGTGGTTCGAATTCCAACTTAAACCATGAACAAAACTGGAATTTGTTCAAATAATGATATTATTATAGCCTCTAAGATATCTCTTAGCCATTCTCCCGTTTCACACATTTGGCTACAAGATATCTCAAAAGATCAATGTAATCTTTTCATGGGGCCGCGGTGGCTCAGTGGTAGAGCGTTCACCTCTGGTGCTTGGGGTCCCTGGTTCGATCCCAGCCCCAACTAAGTGAACTTTGTGGTGGACAAACACCATGTGCGTGGGTTTCCTCGAGGTTCTCCCGTTTCCTCCCACTTTCTTCATTCCACCATTTCATTCATTACTCATAATCACCGTCTCCTTTAGCCTTACCGGCATAAACGTGGGACGTAAAACTCAAAGATTTCATTTCAATTTCATATCTTTTCTTCCTTCTCCCACATTTTTAAAACGAAGAATATAATGTGAAATGCAACACTGTTGCAAACTAAAAATAAGAAGCCCCAATAAATAAATAAATAAATAAATAATAATAATAATAATAATAATAATAAACTCTAGACTTCTTGGCGTCCAATGTTCCAGAAACGCTAAAAAGGTGACAACTTCGAGGTCAATCCCATTCACAACCCTGTTTTCCCGTTTTCGCACCTGTATCAGTTTAAGAGAACAGTTTAAAAATAAAAATAAAAAAAAAATGGTACTAAACATTTGGAATGCGGGCAAATTGATTATACCACTACTCATACAAGCAATAAAATTATGAATAACAGTATTGTTTTGAACTCCTTCTCTCTGTATTTAGATTTTCTGAACATACACCATTTTTAAATTTTGTTTCATTCAAATCAAAATAGCATTCATAATAGCTCTTAAACTTCCCCTAGGCTGAAGAAGAAAATACCTTTGACAGGATTTCTGAGGATTGACAAACTTGACAAGGAGGACTGAACAATTAAAGTACATTAAAAGTGGAAGATGTATTTACTGACTGAACAGTTTCAGTATACTGAATGTGGAAGATATGCTTATTTCGTGACTAAACAATTCCACTATAGTGAAAATGGAAGCTATGTAAATTTAGTAACTTAATATTTTTAGTATTCTGAAAGTGTGCTATTTCATTGACTCATCAATTTCAGTATCCTGAAAGTAGGGGACGTGCTATTTAACTAACTGAACAGTTCCAATATCCTCCTGACGCCCAGAGGAAATCACAACATGAAGCACGGGGAATCTCAACTGCTGTCCAATTGCACAACATATTCTTTGTCTGACGGAAGCACAATTTGAAGTGTAGAAATTACCCTACAAAAGGTTTCAACTCAGCAAAGCTCGAGATATCCGCAGGAACGAAAGGGCAAATGTTATTTTTTGTAGAGCCGGCTCTACACAGGGTGTCAGGAGGGTATACCAAAAATGGAAGAGAAACATAACGCAATTGGTATTGCAATGTGTTGCATTAGAGAGAGAGAGAGAGAAAAAAAAAAAAACAGCCATATCCAGTTTTTCTTAATTTTGTAATCAAAACTACCGGCAATAGTCTCCTGAAAGACGTCGCATCAAAATAAAGCAAGAGAATTATTTCCACACTGGCAATTCAATTAATTTGAGGGATTTCAGATTTGATTGGGGTAACATTTTAGGATTTAGGATTTAGGTTTCTGGGCTTTCGGAATCTACGGCCATTTAGCTCGTCACGGTTTGAGGGATGACGTCCCTCGGCGAGCACACTATCCGGGGAAAAGGAAGGAAGAAAGGATTGGGAAAGGAAGGAACCAGCCTGGGATCTATAAGTTAGGTACCACCCCGGCATTTGCCTGGTGGGAATGAGAAAAACCCAGGAAAACCTCATTCAGAATGGCTGGCCTGAAAATGTTTTTTACACTTTTACGACCGAGTACCCCCACGGAAAATCGAACCCGGGGTAGGGATGCGCACGAGACACGATTTATGGCTGTCTCGTCTGTAAAAGTGATATATCAACTCGAAAAATGTATATTTTTCTATTGGAAGAGCCACGTCTTGACTCGAATTTTGACAGGAAAATCCTGTCTCGACTCGTCTCGTGCGCATCCCTAACCCGGGTTAACATTTTTTTCTGCAAACTTGATATTCGGCATTCTACATTATCAATGACAGTAAGTGTTTCATAACCAAAATGTGTTCCATAAAATAATATTGTAAATAGTAAACAGTGTCTAGCACTGTTGTGCATTACATGTTTACCTGAAACATAACTTCACAAATGTAAAACATTAAATCTTGACAGCAAAGAAGAAACATTCAAAATAAAATATGGTACATTTGAATTTTGACAGAATACTATTTCTAATAATAATTTAATATAGATGTAGAATAATAATAGTGTATCACCAAATTTGATTAACAGATGTATCTTGTAGAGTTTAAAATAGTGTTGTAGCCAGCAAATTCTTCTAATAAGGGGAAAGAGGGAGAAGAAGAAGAACCAGGAAGACTACTTTTATACACACTGAAAGCAAACTAGAAGCCTTGTTTCAGAACATGAAAGCATTCATAACCTCCTCATCGGGGTTTTAGGCCGTATTTTGCGCTTAGGGATGCGCACGACACGAGTCGAGCCGGGATTTTCCTGACAAAATTTGAGTCGAGACACAGCTCTTCTAATAGAAAAATATACATTTTTCGAGTCGAGACATCACTTTTACAGCACATTTTCCAGACGAAACAGCCGCAAATCTTGTCTCGTGCGCATCCCTATTTGCGCTCATAAGATTATTTTTCATTTAAAATGCCATAATAAAGAAGAATGATAAATTTTGGGGGAGGGGAAATTATAAATTTGGGGGAGGGGAAATTATACATTTTGGAAAAAAAGAAATCTTTGAGTTTTACGTCCCACGGTTATGCCGGTAAGGCTAAAGGAGGTAAGGTGTTGATGAGTAATTAATGAAATAGTGGAATGAAGAAAGTAAGAGGAAACGGGAGAACCCCGAGGAAACCCATGCACACGGTGTTTGTCCACCACAAAGTTCACTTGGCGGGGGCTGTGATCGAACACGGTACCCCAAGCACCAGAGGTGAACGCTCTACCACTGAGCCACCGCGGCCCCTTATACATTTTGGAGGGAAATGGTAAATTTAAGGGGGTTGCGCCGAAGCTCTTAGGGAGAGATTATTTCCTGCTCCTTATACACGCATACATATTGCACATATACATACTTACGTATAATTATTACATTTGCAGCACGCTACTTTATCAAAACATGGATTTGACAGTGTGTGAAGTTATAATCATAGGTTGTAGGAAATTTACCAATAAATTAATTATTCATAAGGAAGAAAAAAATATATTTTAACTTTTATTACAAACATTCTTCATTTGATATGTTTATGTATTAAAAACATTTAATAAACATATAACAAATGAACTACATTGGGATGCCAGAAAATCTATTAGAGGGGCCGAGCCCACTTTTGTACCCGGTGGCTACTCCTTAATGTAAGAGAAGTGAATTATATTCACGTAGAAAGAGGTCAGTAAGTTTATACACCAATTAAGAACAGATAGAAGAAATACATTAAAAGCCAACTTTTAGCTTATACAGCAAAAGAAAATCCCTTGATCGAACCACATTTAAGCACACCGGGCAAAAAGTTAGTCACCCTCGGTAGAGTTTATTTTATACCGGATAATATCGCATTTGGTTTGCGTTCATGGACTTCAGATATTTTTCTCGGGTTTGAAAATACATTTCTTGAGCATGGTGTGAAGCTCGTGGCCGATCCCTCTGAGTGAGGATCTTTTTTCCGACCACAATTCTGATCTCATTTTACTTTCACACATATGTTACGTAACTTCTTGTAGATACGATGAACAATCTACTTTGATATACCAACAAATTAAGCAACTTCATTTATTGTGTACCCATGGGCAAGCCCAAACGCAATGGTCCCTTTTTGGCCATTCCGTCACATCTTTACTTGAACCCATCTTGACGAGCTGTTTCAATAAACCGACTTGCACACTCACTCCAGTTAACTCGAATTCTCAAGCGTCAGCAGTAGTCTAGCCCACGAGACGAGACGAGACGAGAAATAAGATTTGTTCGTCTTGTCTCATAAATTTTGTAGATCTCGTCTCTATTCTGGGAAAGCTTTCCTCAGCTCGTCTCGTTCTGTAAATTTATGTACAAAATTGATGCCGTGATTTTTTTCTTAATTCCATCTAGAAGTTAATTCCCTCTAGCGATGCGCACGAGGCAAGATTTGTGGCTGTCTCGTCTCGAAAATGTGCTGTAAAAGTGATGTCTCGACTCGAAAAATGTATATTTCTCTATTGGAAGAGCCGTGTCTCGACTCGAATTTTGTCAGGAAAATCCTGTCTCGACTCGTCTCGCGCGCATCCCTAATCAGAATCTATATGTGTCACGAGAGACTCACGTAACAGTAGAGTATCGAAGGAAGGTTGGTGAAGGTTGTAACCCGTTGAAATGAAAACGTTTTACTAAATTTTGGAACTGCAAAATTATCTTGTGTGTCGGACGTTCATTTCTCTGTATAACGATACATAACTTACAAATATTTAGATATGAATGGGTAGAGTTTCTTCTTTGCCAGGCAGAATGAAGAGACGAATGGATTTTTTTCACATAAAATTAAAAATAGTTCTATGACATTTCTGGTGATTTGAATATTCATTTAATCGTGCAAAGCTTTGCGAAGCTGGAAGAAAATAGTCTGTTTTTATACATGTCTGTGTGAGAACATAGACAAAATATATGTACATGTAATTTGTCCACCACTTGGTACAGTCCGCAGCAAAAAAAAAAAAAAAAAAAAAAATGCAATATGAGCATGTACGTTTACTGTGAAACTACGCCTAATAGCCAAGCGAATCAACATAACGTTTATAGCACGAATCACGCCAGGAGAAACCTCGGCGTCCTCCCCTGCACACTTATTTTGGAGGAAAAGACTTCGTCGTTACACAATAAACTTACATGCTCATGTTGCAGGTTTTTTTTGCTGCGCACTGTATAAGCTTGGATTGAACTAATTATCTCATGAATCATAACTTCATAATTACAAAGATAGTTATTGAAAAACACACAAAGGCAGTTATTGAAAAACAGTTTTTAAACTGGAGTGGTGGGGAGATAACCAACGTACTAGACACACTGGAATATCGGTTCTTGTGAAATCAGCAAAGTCAAGCAATGCCTATTCTGGTGAAAGCAAAAATGGGTGACCGTTTGTACTCACCAGGTAGTGTTGTCATTGTAGTGCTCAAGCAACACCGTGAGGACAATTGGAAAGCTACTCGAAAGAAAGAAGTAGTGAATTCCGATTACAAAGCCAGCATTATCGACGAGTGCAGTCGATGTGCTGACCACATATCACACCAAAGATTTGCATGCTACAAGCCGGCTGGTTGATCCTGGTCTCATAAGTGTTGTTGTCCCTGGAGCTGTGTTTTAGTTTTTAGGGAAGAGAGACATTAACTCTTATTCTTGATTGATTTTAAATGAGCTCCCCCTTGGTTTAGCGGTTAGCATACGCGTCTTTGGCGTTGGAGACCCGGGTTCGATTCACGGCGGGAGCTCATGTGGTTCGGATTCCACGTTATGCTGTAGATCAAAGTCTAATATAGCCTCGCTGCTGAAAGGGACCCTAAACTAAAAATCAAATCCAATCGATTGATTTTAAAACCAAGTAATGGAGGTGATTGTGAAGCCTCAAAAAATATCAAAATCTAACTATTATTATTATTATTATTATTATTATTATTATTATTATTATTATTATTATTATTATTATTATTATTATTATTATTATTATTATTATTATTATTATTATTATTGAAAACGAAAATTGGAACATATTTATCAATCTTGTAGGGAGCTACCATTCATTCTTGACTGATTTTAAACATTGGGAATTATGGGAAACCCTCAAACAAAATATGCAAGATATTGTATCAAAATAAAATAATTTTAACAAGAAATATTTTTAAAAAAAATTGCTAAGGGAATGGGGGTTATTTACCCCTTTACTCCTTATTCATTTTAACTTCATGTAGAGAGAATGATGTAGAAACCTCAAGGAAAATATACAACATATTGCATTAAAATCGAACTTTTTTTTTTACTTAAAAATATCGTAATTTTTTGTTTGTTTTCTTTTGTTTAATTGGGGAGAAGCAAATTCACGCTTACACTCTTGGCAGATTTTAACAAGTTAAGGAGATAATCGAAATTCCTCTAAATAAACTACACATTATGTTTTGTCAAAAGTAGGACATTTTTTTATTTTACGTGATTTCTGATGCAAAATTATTTTGTATGTAAATGAATAAAATTTGCAAATAAATAACATTTTGCGACAAAATTAGTGGTCACAGATATCATAGGCACCGACTTTTATGTTTCTCAATGGGTGCTCAAGCTTCGGCACTAATGTTCCATACTCTTTTTTTTTTTCTTTCTTTCCTTTTTACTAGATCCAATAGACAAACAAGTTCTCAAATTCTTTCTGAGGGGTAACAAGTGCTGGTGAAATAAAATGAACCGTGAAATTGTTTTTAAATTAAGAAGACCAAAGAAATTTTAATTTATTTTAGCACGATTTCCTAAACTTTATATTGAACAAAATTCCTAAACATTATTTTGTTTTTTCGTATTTCAAACGTGTTTAGCAATATTGGCCAAAATAAGGAGACAGAAAATTATTAAAATAATAATGATTACAGTCAAACATTTAGAACACTTGAGAATAATTTGAGTGAACATAGAAAATGATTCAACTATCTTGTAATTTACGTAAATCATTTTGCATTTTTAAAAACTAGGGATGCGCACGAGACAAGATTTGTGGCTGTCTCGTCTCGAAAATGTGCTGTGAAAGTGATGTTTCGACTCGAAAAATGTATATTTCTCTATTGGAAGAGCCGTGTCTCGATTCGAATTTTTCAGGAAAATCCTGTCTCGACTCGACTCGTGCGTATCCCTATTAAAAACATAAAATTAACAACATCAAACACCAAGTTCTTTAAAGAAATAATTACACTCGAGAATTACTATTATCGTTGTAATGTTATATCGCTCGATCCTCGATATGCCATAAACCTGAAGAGACTAAAATATGTATTGATAAATTATAATTCAACACATATGTATCCCTATCTAAAATTTAACTTGGGATTACATGCACTATAGTTTCTTTTTATTATTCGCCGCATGTAAGTGTAATGTCGAAGTTAATTCGAACTCAAAAGTTCAATGGGTCTTCATCACCCATTAAATACCTCCAATGGGTTGAGCCCCGGAGCACCCACGTAGTCGGAGTCTATGACAGATATCCATAGTTATTTCCAATGAACTTAAGAAGTTCGTTACTGAATTCTCTATGTGTATGTGTATGTCTGTTATTTGCATTTTTTTTTTTTTTTTCAATTTTGAGCCATCAATTCGGTAGGGCATCAAAAACTATCTGGAAGAAGTGATGAAATTTTTAGCGTCACTTTTACTGTTCCTGAGATATTGGCCAAAAAAAAAAAAGTTCCGATTTCGGGAGATTTAAGGAGTCATATTTCGGGAACCGTAAGTCATAAGAGAAATCATATTGGTGTTGTTCAATACCTAAGAGGATGATGAACATTTTGGTACCAAATAGTAACCGGTGGTCACTGGCCAATTGGCCACCATTCCCTAGATATTGGCCAAAAATATTTAGATTTCGGGAGATTTAAGGAGCCATATTTCGGGAACTATAAGTCATAGAGAAATGATATTTTTAGACTTTTTCAATTTTGAGCCCTCCATTTTGAGCATGTGTCTTCCTAAAACAACATATGGTAGAACGTTTTAACAGAATTCTTAAGAGTCTTCATCCCGGCAAAATTAAAATACCGCTAATTTTACAGAAATTATGTGATATCTTCAAATAGATAAAAGATAATCGAAATGTGAAACAAGAGCGCCCTAGACAATATTATTTTACATGAGAAACCGTTATCACGACTCACTTATCTGCTTTCGATTTCGAGCCATTTTGAAAATCGGCATTTATTTTCGCGTTTCTAAACAGCTGAAAACGGAAAGCCACTAGGTGACTTGTGATAATGGTACCTCACGCAAAATAATATTGTGTAGGGCGCTCTTGTTCCATATTTCAATTATCTTTTATCTATTTGAAGATATCACATAATTACTGTAAAATTAGCGGTATTTTAATTTCGCCGGGATGAAGACTCGGAAAGATTTGGTACTCAAGGAAAATATAAATGAATAGATATATTACAAGAATTGTTTAATGAGTATAATATGAGTATAATAGTAGGACAATTGGTAAAAAACCTGTAGGAGTTAATAAGAAAAAATAATTATTTTAAAGTTAGGTCTGGCAATGTTCTTGGAGCATTCTCACTAGGTTAAATATAGATACTCATAGTTACTCCATGTATATTTATACCTGACGAAGAACTTCTCCAGTAGCAAGTAACTTCTAATCCTTTCATGACTTCATACGGGTGGTGAGCAATGAAGTGACACCAAAGTACTACAGTTAAGTAATGTCATCACCACACAAGATAAGGACAATTAAAAATTCGTATAGGGAGGGGTAATTATCAGCAGAAAACAAAGAAAAATACTCAAGTACAACGTAAGACGCGTTTTAACACAAGAGGACATCCGTAGACAGAAAGAGATACAAACAGAGAGAATATATATGTACGTGAGTATATGTGTATAAGAAAAGCCTATTTTAAATTGTAGAGAAAATGGATTCTCAAACGGATTTTCCATGTTTTATGTGAAATTGCTTTTGTACTAATTCCTTGCCGGGGAGGTGAAGAGGGGAGAAGAAGGGATATACGCCCAGGAAAGCTAAGTAACTAAGTACAAGTGAATTTCGCTTTCTTTACCCCTTGCCTCTTCCATACTTCCTCTTGGTGCTGTTAATATTTTTTTTCTGTTTCATTACAAGCCCCCCTCCCCTGCCCCTCCATTACCAGGAGCCACCACAATTCTCAATATCTCTTTCTCTTATGTGTTAGTATTAGTATGTGTGTGTGTGTGTGTTTCATCCTGCCTACTGGCAACCAACCACTGTAAACCACCAGCTTTTTTTTCTACCTATGGGAACACTACTTTTGTTCAATAGGAACACACACACAGACACATATGAGCATATACACATATACAGTGACAGAGACGAGTACCGCTTGAAGTATATAACGTAATAGCACACATACACTTGTTGGTGTATGAGGGCAATTTGGCTTAACACGATAATTCGATTTAGTCTCTCTTCGAAGACGACGAAGAACTTACTCATCATATTGTATTTTACTACAGTATTCAGTATTGCACCTACACTTTGCCTCCTCTCTCCCCACCAGTAGCTACTGACTTCTGGAAATCCCCTCCCCACTCCTTTGCGTTTAACCCTAAAGGCTACTGTGCGAATCCCCCACCACTATCACCATTCTACTTCCACTATTACTCCAAAAATCACCCACCCACAACTTTTTTTTTTGTGAGAAATAACGTCATCACCTCCATAGTGTGCAATTGACCACCAATTCCTAAAGTTTTTTTTTTCGTTGCGCCACAGTGACTTTTTCTTACACGAGACCCTCCAGTTTATTGACGACAATACAAGAAGATACAAGTGCTTTACTGATAGTGCTTCTTCTTTCACAACTACAACAACACCTGTATTATTTTTGTGATTGCGAACCTTATCAAGATTTACCAACAAACAAAAAAGGATCGTGGAGTTTTATTTAAAACTAAGATTTTAGGTTTTTAGTTGTTTGATTGTTACTGTATTTGGTAGTAGTGATTTTTGTTTTTCAAATCAGGAAGGTGAAAGCCACAGTTGAAATTGCATTGTCAAGATGGATACCTCTGGTTGTTGGGACCAAGGCCCAATACCCTGCCAACCACAAGAAGAAGATGATAGTATTGTGGAAACAGATGAAGTAAGTACCTTGATACACATTTCATTTTTATTTTTATATAAATAATTTTCTTTTTCATGTTTTTACGGCCTAAAGGAAATTTCTGCAGGGCATATTGAGAGGAGTTATGTTCCACCATCTTATTCTTTTCTTGAAGACAGGTGCACAAAATGGCGCCCGCTCTTGTTGCTTTCTCCCTTGGCACAAGGTCTTTTGTTCTCAATCTGTTGTTCATCGAATAAAAAGAAAAGAATCACAAAAGAAACAGATAATTTATCCAGGAAGAATATTGAACAATGTGTGTGTTTGTATGTATGTTTTTGTAGCTTCTCGACAGAACAAAAGACAGATGAAATGTTCTTTGTTGAAACAGAACTTAAGGTCAGATATTAGATCGACCTAGTTAATTTCAATAAAAGAAGGATATGTTCCGAATTTGAATCAACATTACAAGATCTTTACATACCAACCACGTTCTTCTTCTTCTTCTTTTAAATTATAACCGTCATTGTTACTCATTCTTCTGTTAATATTGTTAACGAAAGCCCATATCTAATGATTCTCTTCTGAAGAAAACTTCAGTAGAGGGAAATTCGTCCACAAGTCGGTGAAACATTAGAAAGTTCGCGAAAAGAAATTTATGATATATGCATATATTTAATGCATGTAAGTGCTTTAAACATATGTTTCAAACCAGTTATAAGGAATTCTAGTACGAAAGTATTTTATTAATAAGGATTATCTTACTCTTGAAAGTTGGAAATTTGGAGATAAGTGTAGAACTATACTATTATTCTCTAAACATAATTTTCTGAAAGTTAATCTTCCTTAGAATTTCCGTTTCCAGATGAAAGAACTTCATTTCTATATTTATGAATCAATACCTGAAAATTAAAACCTTATATATATATATATATATTATTTAAAACTTTAAAGTCACCAAAAATTATACTAATAAAGTTGTATCTCAAAATACATTTGCATTAGCAATAGGTATACGAACTGTTAACAGAGTGGCATTAGCTGTTTTACTAGTATTAGATACCAATACTAGTAAAAGCAAGTAGCGATACATAGATCTAATTAAAGGGCAATCGCATTCTGATGTGTCTATTAAAAAACCGTACTCAGGGAGGGAATATTGTAGGATCATAACTCTCCCCTTCCCCGAAATTATCAAAATATTTACACTTCTTGAAAGAACATGTTAACTCAATTTCAAACTTCTATAATTAATGTTCTTGTATATGTTTCTTTTTTTTTTAAATTTTAATCAGACTTGCTTTTCTGGGTGCTTGCTTGATGTATTATCTAAATAAACATTACTGTCACTATATTCCCATTCATTTCCTGAATTTTTGCAACTCCACAATAATAAATGGTATGATTATTTTGGAAAATAGAATGTTTTCTATTGTAGACATTTGAAGGCTTGATTATTAAAATGACATAAACCATTGATTTCTGAATTATGAGGTAAATTATAGTCATGTCGATTTAAATGACTTATATTCATGTCCATTTAAGTCATTTAAACTCATTGTGTAAATACTAAAGGTACTTTCTAAATTTTCGATGTTTCCATGATTGTCATTTCGGTTTTAAATCAGGAACATTTCAAGAGCAATATATTTACTTTTTGATGCTGAATTTCAGCCTCAGATTAAATCGTTTTTACCGTAAAAATGTATATAACCTACTATGACTTAAAACTCTTGAAGTATACCATTAGCTTTCAACTGAAAGAAGTTATTTTCTTTAATGGTCAATATGCACCTAATGAGTGGAAAAGGCAGTGAGTTTATGAAAAAGTCAGAAATTACAAAAAAATTGGGCTTCAGCATTTGATTACACACAATTTTTGAAAGATATTGAAGAAAACTCCTAAAACAATAAACGACCATATCGTTGAAACTTTCTGTTATTACAAGCAACTATCATACCGTATAAATACAAGATATTATACAGATATAGATTACACAAAACAATTCCTAGTCTAATGTTTTTACGTTTTAGAAGGGGCGAGTATTTCAAGTTTGCTAAAACATTTGTATGAATTCAATGTTACTTTTTGAAAGTGAATTTCCATACTGATTAATATCACTTCAACCTAAACACTTGTTGATTCAGAAGAACAAGTGTTCCACGTCTACCGAAAATGCATGAATAGAATGTTACCGTTTTAAAATAAATTCAATTGACCCTTTTAAAACAAAAAGCCCTATGTTGATTTTTTTGATATTATCAGCAGTAATTATACTGATTAAATATATTGCAATTTCAACCTTAACACTTGTTGATTCAGAAGAACAGTGTTCCACGTCTACCGAAAATGTTGTATGAACAGAATGTTACCTTTTTAAAATAAATTCAATTGACCCTTTTAAAACAAAAAGCACTGTGTTGATTTTTTTTGTTAAATTTTATCATCAATTATTGTTCAGATAAATAACACAAAATAGTTTCCGTGGCAATGCTTTTGTTTTAGTAGAACAAATATTTCACATTTACCGAAAAAGATTTTATCAATAGAAGTACCTTTTGAAAATAAACTCCTCAATGTATTCATCTCAAGTTGTATTTTCTGTTATTATTAGGGACTACTATACTTAAGAAATTTTCAACAACACCAATGATTTTCTTTCAGAAGAACGCTATTTCAGTTCTACCAAAATAGTTGTTATCTTTTGAAAGTAAATTCAATTAATCCGTTGAAAACAAATACAACTTTGTTGAAATTTTCTGATATTATTAACGGCTATTATGAAAATAAAGAATTCAAGACAATTATCACACGAATCCTTTGGTTTTAGTAAAACAAATATTTCATGTCTATCGGAAAGCTAATATAAGTGGAATGCAATCTTTTAAAAGTAAATTTTTCAAGGCTTTTCATCTTAAAAAAAAGAAGAAGAAGAAGCTTTTAGTTGAAATTTTCTATTACTATCAACGGTTGCTATACTGATAAGCAATACAGGAAAATTTTAAGAATACTAATGCTTTTTGTTTCAGATGAGCAAATATTTCACGTCTACCGTAAAGCTTGCATGAATAGAATTTTATGTTGTGACCCCCCCCCCCTTCCAATTGATTCTTCTAAAACTAAGACCAGTTGCACCTTAAAATTGTTATAATTAGCTCATGTTATAGTAATAAATAATATTAGATAACTTCGGAGTATCAATGGAATGAAATTAGCTTTAGAAAAGCAACAGTTTCATTACTATTATAAAAAGGATGTATAACTGGAAATGTATGCTTCCCGAATGACCCGTATGAAAGAAAAGGACTTGGACCGTTGAAATTATCCATCAGTCAGCTTCTGCGATACTGTTAAAGAAAGTTCAATTTTCTATATTTTCTGCAAAAGTAGGATTAATAGACATGTTATCTTATGAAAGCAAACTCTCTTTTTTAACATCAACATAGTATGAGCAATATCAGAACACAAAAACTTACGTACGAAACGCTAAAGTTACCTATTCCTCATTCCAGTACTTTTCAGGCTTTAAAGTAGCTTTTGCAACAAACTACTGTTATTATTAAATTCTCATTTCATTATTGTATTTTATACTTGTGCTTTATAATTACTTCGTAAACAAATATCTTTGTTAGTAAAATATTCTAAAGTTAATCAAGGTAGTATTTATAAACATATAATTATTTAAAAACAACCTAAAATATTTTGAATAATTTCTATTCTATTCAATCATTATTTCATGTTATTGTTAATTTCAACTTATCAAAGTATGAAAAAAATCTGAATTCGTCAATACCCTTTCAGAGAAAATACTACAGAGAGAACAGCAAATGAAGAAGGTCGTTTTTTAAATAAAAAAATGAATTTAATAATTGTTTATTACTAATAATAAACTAGAGCTTTCAAACTTCGGTATCACGAGATTCTTGTTATAAATTCAGAATATTAAACGAATGAAGAACTTAATTAAATTTCATTCTTTTTCTTCAGTGCATTAACTGCGTGATCGAAATGTTGATTTCTATAATTCTATACGAGTAACGTTCGATGATAGCATTAAATGTGTCTGTTCTTAATGTTGTAAGAATACAAAAGCAGGAGTGTGTAACGAGGAATACCTAAAAAGTCGGTTTTGCTTCGTGTACCGATAAAAGATTTTCTTTACCGGCATATCTGATATATGAAGAAAAACCATTGAATAAGTGTCGTGTAAAATTGTGTCTACTGATAAGGCACCGCCGTGAGGGAAAGGTTAAAAAGCACAACCATAAACTGCAGAACAATTTCTAGATATCATATTAATGACGTGCTGAAAGGATATCTGTAAGATTTATATTAGACAACTGTTTATATAGATATTTCTTATATAAGAACATATGTGATAGATAATATTAATTACGTACATAATTACCCAATAAGTATGAACTGAAGAAAATTTTCTACAAAATATCATATTAGCAACGTGCAGTAAAGATGTCTAGAAGATAACTATTAGATAGTAGATAATCCCTATGGATATTGTATAAACATACTATATATATATATATATATATATATATATATATATATATATATATATATATATATATATATATATATATATATATATATATATGTGTGTGTGTGTGTGTGTGTGTGTGTGTGTGTGTAATAGAGAGATATTTGTATAGATATCTATGAATAATGGAATGATATCTCATGTTAATCGCCTTCATAATTACCTAAAAAGCAAGAACTGAAGTACATTTTGTACAAAATGTAGTGCACAAAAGATGTCTATAAGATTCCTATTAGATAAACGTAACTATTAAATAACGGTAAAATACCTAATGTTACTTACCTAATTATGTAATAGATATCTATATAATTTTCTAACTATCATGAATCTAATAAAGTCTTATATTAGCGACGCGCAGAAAAGATGTCTAGAAGATCCTTATTACATAATTGCTACCTATTAGATAACTATCTACGTAGATAATAACATAATACCTAACATTAATTGTTGCATAATTACCGAAAACTATAAATTGAAGAATATTTTATACAACATGTCATATTAGCTACGGATAGAAAGACTTCTATGAGATTTATATTACACAATAAATATCGATATAGGTATCTCTTAGATAAGTATCAATATAGATATGTATTAGATATACATATCTATATATCTATCTGTTAGATAATGACTTAATATCTAATGGTAATTACCTATATAATTGTTATGTAACCATTAACTGAAGAACATTTTCTACAAAATTTCATGTTAGTGACATACACAAAAAGATTCTAAGACCTCTATTAGATAATTGATATCTATTAGGTAAGCATCTATAGAGATATCTATCTGACAAATATCTATATAAATATATATTAGGTAATCACATAATACCTAAAGCTAATTATATACATAATTCATGTAATTATAATCATAAACTGAAGAATATTTTTGACAAAAAGATCACATTAGCGATATAAAGATAATATATCTATATAATATTCGTATTAGATAATAGACATCTATTACAAGTATCTATGTACAGTATATATATATATTAAAAGAGTATCTGAATAGATATTTACTAGGTAATGATATAATATCTAATGCTTTTAACCCATATAATTACTTAGAAACTATGAATTGAAGGACATTTTCGACTCTCGTATTAGTGACGTGCAGAAATATATATAGGATATCTGGATTATTCTAAATGTAGATACCAATTAGTTAATCAATCAACACCTATTTTAATTACCGACATAATTACGATAATCTAAATATTTTTCTACAAAATTTTATATTAGCAACATACAAACAATCTATATAGATATCTATTGTGATCAGATAATAGGTATATAATAGTTTAAATATCGATTTAATAATTATCCATATAGGTATATATTAGATAAAACCATACATACACATTGTTTCTTTAAATTATAGATATTAACGTTTTATAATTGTTAAAAAAAAAGATTGATGTAAGTATCATTATCAATTCTCAAATCCATTTTTGTGGATTGAATCTGTTTCGATAATTTCAATTGAAATGACAAAAATTTAACCAAAAAGTCACTATGAATATTAAAAGGAAAGGGAGTGATATGATGTGATGACATTTCAGATTTTATAATAAATTGATACAAAGAACAATTTTTGCTTGATCTTTAATATTACTATATTTAACCTTTCAATTGTAGCTTG
Source organism: Thermobia domestica (assembly GCF_964235325.1). NCBI lineage: Eukaryota > Metazoa > Arthropoda > Insecta > Zygentoma > Lepismatidae > Thermobia > Thermobia domestica. Next base: position 42,103,918 of record NC_137460.1, read on the forward strand.
TAAATTCCACAATTATATCCGAAACAATAGAAAGTAACATAAGGCTATCTCATTCCTAAATCTAATTATAGTAAATATATTTAATATAAAATAACAGACCTGTACCGATGTTGTGTACTTGTACGAAGGTGTTTGAATTAATTCTTTATAAACTCACTGAAAATTATAAAATTATATCTGAATACTAGCATAGGTTCCTTCAAGGTAAGTCGATAATGACAAATCTCAGTGCAATTAACAATTTGGCAGCAAATCTCTAAAAAGGTCGAATAGTCGTTATTTACACTGTCTGCAAAAGTATTCTGCAGAGCAATAATGGATAAAGTTTATCGGTTTATTTTTACTGCTCCAATCTATTTGAGTAGTATTTGTTGCAGTATATAAAGAAATGTTACAAATCGGCTTGGAGTTCCACAAGGATCAAATTTGGGACCTTTGTTATTTATAACAAATCTTTCTGAGTGCACAATAAAATCCCGAACACTTTTATATGCTAATGACCTTAAACTTTTTGACTTCCACATTATGCTCTCCACGAGTTTGGAGGTTTGACAGAATTGTTCTGACTGTCTGTCGATAGATATTAGATCAAAAATAGTAAGAGAAAGATACATATATTTATATAGGTGGATTCCATTTTCTCCATTAATATATTAAGATTATGTTAGATTCCCCTGGCATGCAAGTTCTTCGTAATATGAAACAAAGCTCATTAGTTTAAATGTATCAGATCAACAATAATTTTAATGAACTTCAAAAATGTATGACTGCAGTAGTTAAGTGATAACGAAATAAGATACCAAATGTAAGTAATAGTAAACTTAAAATCATAAATTGTACAAAACGTAAGGGGTCAGTGCAATTTCAAAATACAATAAACAAAACTGATTTACCGCTTGATAATATAGTAGTATAGTAATTATACTATACGACGTTTACATTTCAAACCTATATTCTAACAATATTCTAATTAAAGAAAATAGGCATCTTGAATTCATTCCTAGGAATTAGTAGAAAGTTTAGTACACTGCTATAGCCAGAAATTGTATTAAACTCAAATTACTCTCTCCGAGCTTGAATATAACCTTTATACGAAACCCAGACACACACACACACACACACACACACAGGAAACTAAGCCCATAAATCGAAAAAGCACAATCCGAATTCTAAGATATTTAGAAGCGAGCAAACATTTCTATTAGAATTAAAAGCTGCTAGACTTCCTGGTTCATCATAGTATTTATCATTCAAAGAATTACAATAGTATTTATCAATCCTGCGTGTTTCGGTATTGTTGGTCATTAAGAGAATACAATGTTCCTCCGATCATTATGTACACTCATGTCCAAAATGATTGTCGCATATCTATAACTGTGTTCTTGTAAAAATATAATTTGATAATGATTTTGCAGTGTATTTCTAATACTGATACTATGTGTATAATCGGGAAATGTATATTTGTGGCAAATTTCATACGAAAAGAGTTATAAATACGAACATTAGAATGAGTAAAACAAAATGTTGCTAAATGGACAAGAAAGTTTTATTTTCGTTTTATTGTTCTTATTTACTGCTCTTTTGACATGAAATTTACCACATTCATGTCTTTGCCGATTATACACATACTAACATTATAAGAAATACCGGGCGAATTCGTTATCAAACTATATTCCTACAACAACATATTTATGGACATACGACAAAAATTTTGGACATGAGTGTACATGTCGTGCTCTAATCATTAGCAATTGATGTTATTTAAAATAACGACTGTTTTTTTCACTCTAATTTAACGTTCCTAAAAGCAAGAGCTGTTTATAGTTTTCTTACGTTCTTTCCTTAAGTAAGAAATACTTAATAAATCTAACTGAAGAGGCATCTGGGGTATAATAATAATAATAATAATAATAATAATAATAATAAAGATTTAGTAGGATCAATATTAACAGACCAAAACCACTATTACATGCTGCGAAGAAATTAAATGTTGACTGAAAGCAGGGAAGTCATGTTATTATCCAGTTTAAAATCTTTTGTTGTCGCGAATTCTGTCGAGAAATTTCAAGCTTATAAAACGATAATTATCCCTGTCGTGCTGTATGGTTGCGAAACATGGTCACTTACTCTGAGAGAAGAACGCAGACTCAAAAGTACTTGAAAATAACATTTTGAGACGAATATTCGGACCCAAGAAGAACGTGGGGGAAATCATAACGGCGAACTGCACAATTTATTTCGTTTACCAAACATTGTTAGGGTCATCAAGTCTAGAAATCTCATGTGGGCAGGTTATGTAGCCAGAATGGAAAAAAGTAGCAACGCTTTAAAAGTTTTAACTAGAAGTCCAATCGGAAAACGACCATTAGAAAAACCTAGGCGCAGATGGAAGGACAATATTAAGATGGATCTCGCAGAAATACGAATACAATGTGGAAACTAAATCCAGTTGGCTAAGAACAGAAGTAAATGGAGAACTTTTGTGAATGCGGCATTGAACCCCCGAGTTCCATAGGCCATAAAGTTAGAGTTAAACATTTAGTGAATTTCATTTCTTTTGTGAATGCACACCAATACGTACATGGTTTCCTTAAGTTTGAATTTAGATTAATTTGTTTGAAAATAATGTGAGCAGGCAATGATAAAATAATTAATATGAACGAACATTTTGTGCAGATTTATCATTTCAAATTGTATGTTACTTATATCTAGTAATGATGTTTGTACATTTGACTATAAAATGTGTTAAATAGCCATATTATATTTTATGCCAAGCGAGAACTACTTCATATGACTTATACATAGTATTATACCGTATATATTTCATTTAAACACCTTTCAATGGATATCTCGCATTTATTATGAAATGAATCCTGAGATAGAACTACTACGCATGACAAAATAGATTATGGGAGAAGCTAAAGAAGGAGGATCTAAAGAAACAGTACCTTAATTCGTACCAGACTTTGAAAATTTTGTGGTTGCTTAATATTTGTTTAGAGTCTTGGATGATGAATATATGAAAAAAAAAAATGAGGAGCTACTGGTCACGAACGACGGTTTGAGTTGCATATCAATTCAAAAGTTAATCACAAATAGTTAGATTTCAGTTACTGTTGTCATATCGCAAATTCACAAAATTAATATGTAATACCGATTACTGCAAATTTTTGTAGTTACGTTGACGTAAACCGATGTTAATAGGTCCCAAGGTCTCCTGCGAATATTTGTGGCATTTCCCGTCGACCCACAATGAGCAATGGTGCATGAATGTAACAAACGTTTCGCAATTTATTCTACTTATGTACATTTTATTTCAAGTGCTTTTTTGAGTTTCATCAAGACTGGCATTTTACATTTATGATAATATACAGAGCAAACTCTTTTTGACTTCCATCAAGATTGGTTCTTCAATGATATACAATAAATATTACTGTATTATATATGCAACTTTTACTATATTATACAGAGATTGCTTGCATGTAACTACATGAACATGTATTAAGATATTCGTACTTTACTAACAGCAATTAACATCAATAAATGGATATATATATATATATATATATATATATATATATATATATATATATATATATATATATATATATATATATATAAACTAACTAACTAACTAACTCTATGGCCTATGGAACCCGGAGGTTCAGTGCCGCGTTCACAAAAGCTCTCCACTGACTTCTATCCTTAGCTAATTGGATCCAGTTTCTACTTTGTATTCCTATCTCTGCGAGATCCATCTTAATATTATCCTCCCATCTGCGCCTAGGTCTTCCTAAGGGTCGTTTTCCGATTGGTCTTCCAGTCAAGACTTTGAAAGTGTTTCTACTTTCTTCCATTCTAGCTACATGACCTGCCCACCTAAGCCTCCTAGACTTGACGACCCTAACAATGTTGGGTAAACCGTATAAACTATGTAGTTCCTCGTTATGAAGCTTCCGCCATTCCCCATTCTCGTTCCTCTTGGGTCCGAATATTCTTCTCAGGATCCTGTTCTCAAATACTTTCAGTCTAATATATATATATATATATATATATATATATATATATATATATATATATTACTGGAAGTTAGACTTACGTTTTCTTCTTGCTAGACGTGCCAAAATGAATTTCTTTTTCAATTTTCGTGAGGAAGGACTGTAAGTATAAATATTTTAAAGTCGTATTTCTTCATATTCCATCTTTCTGTGAACTGAACTGTAATGTCAATGATTTGATTTCTTCAAATCTATTCACAATAAAGGTGTTCTCTTTGATATAAATAGTATTAAATTTATATATGTATAGTACAAATGTGTTTCCACAAATCAAGGAATATTTAACTGAACTTCAAGAAAAAAATCAGTAAATCAAATTATTAAAATTCGTTCGTTTAGAAGAAAACAGAATAATAATTCCCGCATAAATGAAAGGGCTAAGAGAACTTATGTAAATACTCAGCAACTGTCAATACTCAAATAAAAAATATGCAACTTTGCCTAGAAAGCCGAACATCGAAATACATCGTATTATAAGGTCCCGATAAAGTACAACATTCAAAGTTAAATCAGCTTGTCATGCACGAAAATTTTACTTCCTAAAGACAAACTATACAGGGTGTTACAAAAGTATGGTGCAATATTTTGGAAATTGGTTCCTTACATCAAAATAAGAAGAAAAAGTTTAACATAGATCTGTGCTCAAAAATGGATAGTTCGGAACTATAGGGTGCCGAAACCGTGAAACATGTGAAATGTAAAAGTTCATAGTCCCACTACTATGGGACCTATCGTAGTTAGGTCAAGACATTACTGAGGAACTGGTATGTGAACTATCCAAATATCCATGTTTAAGAATGCTCCAGTACTTGCACACCAATTCTTAGAGAGGTAGGTGGAGAGTGATCAAGTACTCCCAAACAGCCCTTCTAAAAATGATTCTTGCAAGTTCAGGAGGTCCTGTAACATGGATATTTGGATAGTTCACTTACTAGTTCCTCAGTGATGTCTTGACCTGACTACAATCGGTCCTATAGTAGTGGAACCATATATACATTTAAAGCTCAGTTTTTCACGTTTTCGGCACCCTATAACTTCGAAACTATGCAATTCCAACCACATGTCCGTACGAACTTTTTTCTTGTTTTGATGCAAGGAGTCAATTACCAAAATGTTGTGAAATTTTTTTCTAACACTCTGTATTAAAAATATCATACAGAAACATGTTTTCTTCTCAAGTTTCAAAAGTTGACTTATCCATTAATGAACTGAAAACCTTGTTAAGTCATATATATGATACAATGGTCAAATTTACTCCTTGCACTTCAGCACAATATTAACCTAATTTATGAATTTAGGAATACTTTGTCACTTTTTCTTTTTAGCAGTATACAAATTATATGAAACTACTGCCCGTTATAAAATTTAAATCGTGCCTCCGTTCTGCCTTGCCTTAAAAATTTATCTGCCCACGTTACTGTCATTTATATATATATATATATATATATATATATATATATATATATATATATATATATATATATATATATATATATATATATATATATATATATATATATACAGAAATTGGATTCGTATTACACTAACCAAAGCATTAAATGAATCAATAGTTTTGAAAACGTCGTAAGTATGAAAAATAAAGTTATGGTAAAATCGAACAAAAATCTGTTTAATTTTTGAAAATCTTGCTAGATATGGAATTACCGAGCTTTGTTTGAAAAACTAGTTTTTTTGGGGGGGGGGTAATTGTGTGCAATGAACAATTTGTTTAGAGCAATTAGTGTACTCGATGCAAACTTGCCATTTTCTGACTCATGATCTTTTCAAAACCACTGATTCAAATACTGTATATTCATTGCTATTTACTGTATTGATGTGAGTGTATTGCAATGAAAACTTTTAATGCAAAGGATAGATCTGTCTCATTCCGAAATGTTTTTTTTTCTGTAATATTTCCTTTTCCCAATATTTTTTTGTAAAAAAAGAAAGAAAAATTAACACTGTTCAAGCAGATGCATGAATTAACTGACACAGCGTTTGTGCCCATATCTAAAAAGACAATAATGTAAAAAAAAAAAAAAAAAGAAAGAAAAAAGGAAAGGAAACTAGAAATATGGTTCACGTTTTATGCAGTTCTTGTATACCTTCAAGGCTTCAGTAATAGAATTTGAAGCTTTCCGGAAATTTAACATCAAACACATTTTTCTTTCTTCTTTTTCTTAAGGAAAATTGAAAACTGCTCCGAAAACTGACACCATGTACTGTGTTAAAAGGAAATAGCGCACCTGAATTTTGGGAGAACTCTTTATTTTTTTTTTTTCATTATTATTGTTCATTAGAAATGACTGGGAAGAGGAGGAGGCAGTTGTAAGTAGAAACCTTTAGGCTGTACCGGTAAAGTACCAATTCCTTGTCATAGATAACTTCACAAAATGTACTTGTAAAATGAGATTAACCCAGGAATAAGCCCCAAGAGAGAGAGAGTGTGTGTTCAAAAGAATCACCTGTCTTTTTTTGAGATAAAAAGGTATGAAAATGGGCTGCTAATCTTCAACATTAACCTAACCTTCCATGACAACTCTTAATATCCGCAAAAGGAAACCAATCTGATAACGGACTACTAACAAGGCACCAAATAACAAAAAAAAAAAAAAAAAAAAACATTACATGCACACACAGACAATATGCAGAGAGAGAATAAACAGCAGATGTGTGAAATATCGTACATGATTTTTCAAGCACATGCTCGTACGCTTCCATGTAGGGAGAGAAATTTTCTATACAAAAAAGAGGAAAGAATTTCGCTCTCTGATGTTGGAGACTGATAATAATGGTACCCAAGATGTCTAGAAGCTAAATCTTTATTTAAATTTTATATATACATATATCAAAGGTAAAAAAAAAAAGAAATACACAGTGTAACATTTCCTTTGGGAAATGAAATTAAACACTTATTTCCCTAGAGCAAAGCTTCCAGAAAGAGCTTCCGGCGATACTATTAGTACACGTGAAGAAAAATTTTGAAAAAAGCGAAACACTATCTCTCACACACTCAAACAGGTGTCCAGAAGCTAAATCAACCTGAAAAAAAAGATAAAAAAGAAGAAGAAGAAGAAGAAGAAGAAACTGCAGGTGCCTGTGTAATCTAGAAACTGCCTTTAGCTACCAACAATTTTCCACCACTGCATTAAATTTTATAAGCGTTTTCTTTCCGTACTTACAGGTGGGTCTCATACATAACAGTTTAAAAGCGATAACTTCTGCTATACAATTGCCGCTACTTCTATTTTATTCCCACCAGTAGATGCGGGCACGTGCGGTGATTTCGAAGCCCGCAGGCCAGCAACGTTAGTAAAATTGACGCCTGACAACTGTCTCCCTCATTCATGTGCAAAAATGAGTTTAGTCTCTCTCTCTCTCTCTCTCTGTAATATAATCGTATAATAATTCCGAAAAAGACAATGTTTATACCCAACTAAAGAATTGGAAAGCAAAATAGCACATTATATTTTGTATACTTAATATACACATTGCTCAAACATACAGTATTAATACGTAGAAAATAAGCTAAACCTAATATTCCATAGTAGAGAAATTTCATAGGAAATATGACATACACAAGAATTTCAATAAAACTCGTCACTTGATAACCCGGTAGTTCGGATAACTCGGTCCCACCTTGGTCGGGCGAAAAAAACCCAGCGCGCAGACCTGTTCAAGGTCATTGCCGGGCATTTTTCTGAAGCCTGTCTTATCAGGTAAATTAATGTACAGTGTGTATTCATTAATTTTCATTTCCATGTATAGTAAAAGCACTATGCATTCATAAAGTACGTACTTTCCCATTGTTTAAAGGTAATTGGGCAGTTTATTCTCTGTTGTATTCTCAAGTAACCAATACATACTGTATTTTTTTTCAGAGGAAACACTCGTTCTTTTTCAACCCTATTCCCGACAAACCGGCATTTTCACAAATTCGGTCACCCTCCAGTCCACTTAGGCCGAGTTTTCGAAAGTCTACTGTAGTAAATGCGATTTACTTCGTTTTTTAATCCAATACACATTAATATATATATATATATATATATATATATATATATATATATATATATATATATATATATATATATATATATATATATATATATATATATATATGTGTGTGTGTGTGTGTGTGTGTGTGTGCAACAGATTCGCCAACTATTCACATCAGACACATGGCGAAACTGTTACACGTTAATATATATATTTTACAATAAAGATATTGTTTTGCTCAGCAAGTAGTTTACACCAATACAACAATTTTATAGAACATGTATTACAAATTTTAAATACAGTCTGATTCGTTGAAAGTCTGACATAACTAAGTTTTTAGAGCTTACTCTATATTTCAAAGAAAAAATATTTAACCTCTAAATTTTCAGTGCATATTTGTTTTTAAATTACGTCATACTAAATTACTATCAGAGCAGGAACATTTTTATAGAAATTATGATACATTGGACTTTTAAGACTTCGGTGGGGAGGAGGGGAGGACAGAAAGTAATACTGAATTTAAATTTTCAAATTGTGTAGAATACTGAGTGTTTCTGGCATAAATATATTTTCCATACTATGTTATTTTCTTAAAAATGCCATACTGTTTTTTTTTATTACCCAGTATAGAAATTATATTTTATGCGATCACTGAATGTTTTTTCGTATGACGAAACTACGGTAGGTTTTTGATGCTACAGAGAATACAAAAGTGGTTAAGTCTATCACTTTCGGCTTCAATAAAGGAATAAACTTTGATAAAAGACAGTAGAGAGAAGATCACGCCAAAGAATTTAATGCGTGGGATATGGATAGCTACCGTTAAAGTCACCGTTACTCGTTAACGGATTACTCCGTTAATGAACTCAGCCGAGATAATCGATCTATCTATCTGCTGCAAAAATATCTTTTTTTTTAAAAAAAAATCGTATTTGTTCAAGCGTTATCGTGTGAAGTAACGGACGGACATACAAGTACTAACAGCCAGGGGCGCCCGAAGAAAATTTTGCTAGAGGGGGGCCATCTCCATGGTTACCGTATTACGTATGGTATTTCTGGTATCTAATATACGTGGTTTGCTACTATATTACGTACACAGTTTCGTAAGCCAGTGGCGGCCCGGGTCCCACCCTGCCCTCTCCTTCTGGCGCTCATGCTAACAGTACAATCTTATAGGTTTGATTGCGTGCTTCTAAAAAGTTCGGAGGTGGAACATATTCCTGTGATTCTGAATCATATCAAAGATTGTTTTCCTCATTTTATAACAGTTTTTTTTTTCTCTCTATGGAAATCTATATTGATACTGGAAGTTTTAGATTTCTATTACGTTCAGCTTCAACAGAGCGATAACAACTAATATGGAATCTAATTTTGAGTCCCTGAATTCTTACCAAAGAACCGATTCACGCTATACCTAGTACTACTTTTGCTTTATAGTGATCAATATTGAAATCAAAAATGATAGGCGTCGGATTATGGATTTAGTGTATAAATTACACTTGAGATTTTAAAGTAAAATGATAGACGGAGAAAGATGGAAGATAACAAGAATTTTAGGAATGAACAAAAAATGGATCGAAAGGTTGAGATCTTGCCAAGAATTTTAGGAATGATAAAAAAAAAGGATCAAAAGATTGCGATCTTACACAATAATTAGTTTTTGGATCAGGGGCTACAAAAGTTTGGAACGGCCCCTAAACCGAGTTTTCGTATTTTTTACGGAATAAGGACATCATATTGAGTAAATTGTTAGTTTTGATATGGCTACACTATATGTAGTTCTCAAAATATGGGGTGTACAAGATAATGTTTAATTGAATGAAATATATTATTTTTTTTTATCAAGGGCCACAACATTTTTCAATGGCTCGTAAATCGAGTTTTCATATTTTTTTACGGAATAAGCACATCATACTGAGTAAACTGTTAGTTTTGATTTGGCTACACTGCATGTAGTTCTCAAAATATGGGGCGTACAAGAAAATGTTTGACTGAATGAAATATATTGGATTTTTTTTTTTTTTTTTTTTGGATCAGTGGCCGCAAAATTTTCGAACGGCACCTAGATCGAGTTTTCATATTTTTTACGGAATAAGCACGTCACACTGAGTAAATTGTTAGTTTTGATTTGGTTGCACTATATGTAGTTCTCGAAACATTTGAATGAAATATATTGATGTTTGATTGAATGAAATATATTGAATTTTTTGGATCAGGGTCCACAAACTTTTTGAATGGCCCCTAAATCGAGTTTTTTTTTTTTTTTTTTTTTTTTTTTTTACGGAATAAGCACATCATACTGAGTTAAGTGATAGTTTTAGTTTGGCTGCACTATATGTAGTTCTCGAGATATAAGGCCTAGAAGAAAATTTTTGCCTGAAATATGTTGGATCTTCTGATCCAAAAAAGAGATACTTCTGATCCGAAAAAGAGTATAGTATTTTCATGTATATAGATAGGGTTCTAAGATTTTCAGACTAAAAACCCAGCTATCCTGATTGAGTTGGCTATCTTGATTGATTTTCAATCAAACTGGCATTGAACTTTGTTTGTATGTGTAAGTTATGCAACTCAAATATCACAAGTGACGCTTTGGTTGCCTAACCACCTGATTGGTTATACAAGGTAGCCTAAATTCAAAACTAACTGTTCTTGTTGTTTGTTGAAACTTAGCGTTGCTTTTAAGTATCGGAGCTTTATGGAACGAGGACCTACAGTTAGAATGGAATTCAAACCATTATCGAGTTGTTCGAATTTCATTATTGTGCCGCCGGGATCGAATCCGGGACCCTGTGTATCAAAATAAATAAATAAATAAATAAGTAGGATTGTTGAAAAACCACGCCACTACTCTTCAGAAAGACTCGAACTTGCAGTAGTTATAGGCTCATGATCGACTGTCTAACCTCTCAGACAACTCGACTGCACCAAACCTTACGCTGTTATAATAAAAGAAATGGGTAGAAAACAACTTATATTTTGGTTATAAAATCACGCTTTCATATCATTCTCTGCTAAGGAAACATTTTTTGTGAGCTTCAAATAATATGTTAAAAGAATCTAACGTGAGTTCAGTCCCCAAAATTAAAGTCGTAAACGGGCATTTTGGCTGGTTGAATTAGTGTTTAGTATCTTTTCTTTTTTTTAACACGACGCATATGATGTATTATTATTTGCATACACACATCAAAGTGTGTGTATTCGCGACTGTGCATGTATCTTGCCCTCCCCCCTTGGAATCGGTCTGTTTTATTTTATTGGATTTGAACACTACAGGTTAGAACCCATTTACAGTATTCACACATTTTTTACACTATTTTTACAGGTACTATACATTATTATAAATTCCTGTCACTATATTTTTCTTATAAGTTTTTATCTTACTACTTAAATAATTCTTTAAAACTTTTTTACTTATACTATTATAGGTTGCACTCATTTTCCATATTGGCGACTTCTGGATAGGCCTGTATCCAGGGGGTATAGGGGGCCGGGCCCTCCTAAATTTTTATTGGCTTCCTCTAAAATTTTCACAGTAGGTTTGCAAATGAACTATAATATGTGATGAACTATAATATTTTTGGATCAGGCCCCCCTAACTTTTACCGGGCCTCCCTTACGTTTTCGGGCTGGCAACAGGCCTGCTTCTGGAGTATATTAGTCCTTGAAAAAATGAAATGAAATCTTTGAGTTTTACGTCCCACGGTTATGCCGGTTAGGCTCAAGAAGACGGTAATGATGAGTAATGAATGAAATGGTGGAATGAAGAAAGTGGGAGGAAACGGGAGAACCCCCAGAAAACCCACGCACACGGTGTTTGTCCACCACAAAGTTCACTTGGTGGGGGCTGGGATCGAACCTGGGACCCCAAGCAAGAGGTGAACGCTCTACCGCTGAGCCACCGCGGCCCCTATATATTAGTCCTTGGTTTTCCGGGATAAAATATATCAAAGTTATCTGGTCGTGTATTTCGAGATGGAACATGAATATGAAAAGATGAAATAAGTTCGTTACAGTTAACTTTTACCATTAAATATTTTATAAAGAAATACCATATCAAATAGAGTTCTTCTTTGTTGTAAACTCATGATACCAAAATTTGTATTTTGAGAGTCACTGTTATCTGTCTGTGGGTATACATGTGTTGCTTTGTACGTTAGATGCCTTTAAAATTTTAATTGATTTTTTCCTAGTTTGGCAATATTATATCTGAAAAGTGGATTTCAAATAGTACTTGTATATTCCAGTTTGGAACGAACATAGACTTCATAAAGTCTGAAGTGTTTTAGTTTTTTTGAATTCGCGCCTAATTATAAGTATCAATCCTAGATTTCTATGCGCTTCATTAATGATGTTGTTTGTCAATATGACAATCGAATGTTAATTTGGAACTATATAAGATACCTAAGACCCTAAATTATTCCGGAGCTGGTAGTATCTTGTTGTCAATTGAAAATGAAAAATATATCGATACCTTTCGTTTTGCAAATGTCATTACTTTACATTAGTTACCATTTATTTCAAGTAAATTTTCCTCACGCCACTTAACTACAGAGATAAGATCACGTTGGAGATTCTCGCAGCCCTGAACAGAATTTATTGAATAATTCTCTCTTGGAAAAAATCCTACAGACACCCCTGATCACAAACTTTTAAAGCTAAGAAATATTACTGCCGTCTCTTTATCATTTCAAAAGAAAATTAAGACATACACAGAAAGTGCTGTAAAGTGTTTGTAGATAATCCAATTATATTCTTTTTAAAAAAGAAAAGTAAACATTTAAGATTGTGATTAACAAACAGACAATTTGTCAAATGCACATGATATAAGTATAACAAGGAGCACTTACATACCATTAACATATGGCTACATTATATATCTCTTTGTATTGTCATATTGACGACAACACAACGGTACCATACTAGGGACAGGTAGAATTTTATTTTAACAAAAAGAACATGACGGTACCTTTATACAGTATGCGGGTGGCTTTAAAACTATAACGATTAATGACTTTTTAAATTTGTTTTTAGTTTACTTCAGAGTTGTGTTAAAATCATGAAGTTTTAATGTTGAGTACGTCTTAACATGTATTGTATTTTTCTAAGCTAGTGTTTCTCAAATCGTTGTCCGCGGATCACAAGTTGTCCTCGAGTAGGACTCCCAGATTTTGAGTCTTAGAAACCGTTACAGCTTATGAAATTTTACACTAAAAACTTCAACATCCTATGAAAATTTAGAGTATAGCCATAGTTATGGACTTGTTCTTTGCTGAAATATCTGAATTAACTAAATAGATCAGCACTATAAGTAAGTGTTAAAAAGTAGATTATTTAGAAAGTAGATTATTCCTAATAGTTGAGTATCGATAATTAATAATATGATACCAAAATGTCCTTTATTATTAAAGCTCTTTTGATATTTTTGAAAGTTCTTTCCCTCTCATAATTTGGGACAATATTTGGAACAGTGGTAACGCTATTGTATCTTATGTAGTGTTGTTTAAATACTTAATATACCTGTATTATGTAAAGTTTTAAAGAGGTTATTATATCGCGTACCCCTTCGGTATACCATTTCCTAATACTCGGAACAGACCTCAAAATTTGACGCCAAAATGTGAATTATGAAAGTGTACAAGGTTTACGTGAACTATTCCTTGCGTTGTTTTGCCTTGATTCATATAAATGTAACGACCCACTACACATGTAACTTAATAACAAATATAGTTACAAGTTTGTCTCGTTCTGAAAAAAAAAATATTCTTCTGGTTAAATATCATATAACACCATATGTTAATTGATGTTAATTGCCTTTGTCCATACTAAATCTATTTCTTATGGTCGTCCTTCCTCAGTTTTCTTCTTCTAATAGAAAAATTGATCATAAGAGTAGTGTGTGTGTGTGTGTGTGTGTGTGTGTGTGTGTGTGTCACACATGATCTGTAAAACTCACTTGATCTTGAACAAATTTGACATGAATGTAGACATTGGTTTCTTTACTATGGATGTGAAATAATTTTCTGTATATACTTCTTTGGTTTGTGAGTTATTGGCCATCAAAGTGAAGGATTGGTCTTAGATAAATTCATGGCAAAAGAAAACTAATTTCTATTTACAGCAAAAATTAGAAGAAAATACATTGAATAAACGTGTCAAACAGTAATTTGAGAATTAACGTTTTTACTTATGATAAAAATTTGCTAAAATCATTAAAGGACGGTTAAACTTTAAGTAAATGCAATATGTACTTATATAAAGATTTTCTAAAATCAGTGGAAGGTTAAACGTAAAGTAAATGCAGTGTATACTTATAATAAAGATTTACTAAAGTCAATAAAGGACGGTTAAACATTAAGTAAATGCAATGTGTGCTTATAATAAGGATTTGCTTTTAAAAAAACAATGAAGGACGGTTAATCGTTAAGCAAATTCAGTGTGTACTTATAATAAAGATTTGCTAAAACCAAGAAGGGCGATTAAATGTTAAGTAAATGCAATGCGCACTTATAATAAACATTTGCTAAATTCAATTAAGAACGGTTAAATGTTAAGCAAATGCAGTATACTTATAATAAAGATTTGCTAAAATCAATGAAGGACGGTTAAACGTTAAGTAAATGCAATGTGTACTTATAATGAAAATTTGCTAAAATCAACGAAGGACGGTTAAACGTTAGACACATGGGCGTCTCTGGCAAGTAAATTTTATTGAGGGAGACGACCAGAACAAAGAATGCTTGTAGTAGATTCCACCTAAATTTACGGCAAAATACGTAAATGGGGAACTGTTTGAATTAAGAGCCAGCGGTATTTGGTTTTTACCAGTACAATTAATCATAATTTGATTCCATAACTAGTTGGTCACTTGCTATAAATCTTATATATAAAGTTTCCGTATATTATGGTCCTGAGGAAATTTTGGTCCTTATGTAGAAATAATACCATTAATACTATTTTATACTTTTATATCTCTTTCCCTTTCATCATACCTTTTACCACATCATTCAAGGTATGATTTCTTATCCAACTATGTCCTAATATACTTTAAATTATTTCACATTATATTCCTTTATACAATTTTTATCATCCTCCCTCATTGGCTTATCGTTACATCTTCTTAAAGACATTTCACATTTCTCTCATTGCTTTCATTTGTCGTTTATATTCCATATCTTCGTTAATAATACTACCCATTTATTGAAAACTTATCAGATTTCTACAATTGTCATATCCTCAATCAGTCCAGCTACCATTATTTTAATATTTTTCATATTTATTCCCAACTCAAGCTATTTCCACAGCTTCTTTTTATCTTTTCTGACAATCACATTGATTTTCTATTCAGATTCCGCAACAATGGCTTTATCTGAAAAGTAAATACTAATCGTTCTAGTTCCTATCAAGTTAATCTATTTCCTAATCACTATACTTCTAAATATTCACGTCAATTCAACGTCACTGAAAGGCAAAAGTTTTGTCAAATACCTCTTCTAACTTTACTATCTTGTATCATTTATTGTATTCTAAACTTGAATATTTGATTCAAGTGTAAGTTTCTTCTGAGTCTGATCTTTCATCCGCAACATATTTCAGTTTATCTAGCTCAAGAAGTTAATAGCCTTTTCTAAATATGCGAATACTACATAGAGTTCCTTTCCTTTGTCTGAAAAGCTTTCACCCAACAGAGCCCTACCGTGTTTACTCGCGTATTAGTCGCCCTCGGATAATACTCGCACTTTAAGTTTGAAGTAAAAATATTCGCAAAAAAATTTCCTCGCATTAAAAGCTTCAAAAAGACCGCATATCCAACACTTTGGACAGAAGTGAAATGATACACTGAGGAACAGTTACTCAACGACAGACGCAGATATGACAAAAACTTCGGATGAGAATGAATAGTGCTTTTCGTATTTATGGACAGCTCTGACACTTCTTGTGCGTGTGTGTTTCTTTTCTGTGGTGTTACGTAGTTGTTATTCATTGTTTCCCGAATATGTAAATACTGTATATCATTCTTTTGTGCCAATGCCCAGGAGACTTTATTTTGTCTCGAGGGCATGCTGATCTTTCTTTTGGGGACCCAACACACTGGTCACCTTAAAAGATAGGCTGGTTGTAATGTCTGTAGCAGGTATGCTGCTACTAGTATGAAAGTTGTTGGACAACAAGACTTGTATAGTTAAAGTGTGGATTACATTGTGTGTCTGCAATCTCAGGACGATGCAGCAAACATCTATGGTACAATTAAATATCTTCAAGCGTGGCCATATACTGAGGCAGCGAGAAATCGGAAGGTCGTTCCATTGAAGTACCGCTCACATGTCATGTCGTGTCAGTGGTTCATCGGTGTTATATACGACGAGAAGCAGAGGGTTCTCATTGCCGATATCGCCTTTTCAGTGCCTCCACGACGGACCGAAGTGCTCCTAGAAAGGATCATTCGGGTAGCTCCATAACTGGCAGTATGGTGACCACTAGTGCAATCAGATACACCATGGTTCTCTAAACACTAAACACAATAAGTGCATGAACACAAAACTACCGATTACTGAAGATTGAGGTACCATCCTGCATTCTTTTCGTACGATTACTCCTGATACCTGTTCATCCCCCAAGAACTTTCCTGGTGATATCGAGAGATTACAGTGGCAAGACGAGTTGAGGGTGATGGTTTTCAGTGATGAGAGTAGTTTCTAGCTTAGAGACAGTGACGTCCTGTGTGCGCATGTAAACTTACAGGTGGCAGGAAAATTACAGCGTGTTTTCACTTGCCATATGGAACTCATACTTTACTTTGTTAAAAGGGGAGCTGAAAATAAGCCTCCATTCGCCTCTGGTTCTCATTCAAGGGAAATATGACAAGTATATTGTGCATACAGGGTGTAAGTTCTGTCCTCCAGTCTTATCTGGACACTGTCTCGGATCTCATCTTCCAGCAGCATATCGGTTGTCCCCATACCGCAAAGTGAACTCAGTGTATTCTGTTCAGTATATGCTCTATACTGTAGCCTGCTGGTCTTCGGACTTACACCTTATCGAGAACGTGTGTGGCATGATGAAATGGCGCCTGACCACCAGCCGGCTATGACAACGATGATTTCCCAAACAGACATTACCTAAGTATTTGACCGACTATCCATCCTAACAGTTGTATGGCCGCTTGTGGAAGTTACACGTTCTATTAAGACAAGTAAATAAGTACTGTATGTTTTGTAACATGCTCAAGATGTGCCATGGGTGCTATGTTGAAAACCTTCCCCACCATCGTCTTCTTCTGTACCAGCTTTGCGCTAGATCCGTGGATTCATATTGTGTGCTCTTAAATACGTTTGCGGCACTGTACTCATATAATCCTCATATATGTTATTTTATTTTATTTATTTTTCAAGCTAATGCAATCTTCACTTTTTAAAGAAGTCTTATGACTACTCTGTACTCATTTGATTACAAATTTCGAATATTTTTCTTTTCTTTTCCCATATTCTTCTTAAAAAATACAATAGTACGTTACCTTCTTCAAACTTGTTTTTAGTATCGCAATTCCTTTGCCATTCTTGTTTATTTCGTTCTCTTTGTTAATGCCCAAAATACAGTCTGTTCTTTCTGTTATACAACTCAATGCATCTTTTCCATCTTTCTCGAGCTGTATTTTACTAGTCGAAGACTAATTTCCATCCTTAGCTTCTATATTAGCCGAATAGTTTCTTCTCCTTGTTAGCTTTCTATTTCCATTGAATTTACTTCCATGTACATTATTCAAATTTCCCTGTTCTTTAAAATTTCTCTTGTCATCTTTACGGCTATTGTACTGACGGCCCTGACTTTGTCAACTTACCGTCTTCATTCTCAGTTTAACACCCTCAAGGACACTTTATTTACAATATTCAGTGTAACTGTTTCCATACTTTTTCTTCCCTAGTTGCCCCAGGTTTCTTCTGTTACTCATGCTTCTTAGCTGTGCTATCTCCGTGATACCATGCCTTTACTATTTAGCAATGTTCGAAATGCTCCATCAACTAGCTAATTCCTATTATCTAGCTTCTCTTAACTCATATGCTTTTCTTTGAAACTTCAAACAAATCTATTTCTACTTTCCGATCTTTAAACTTTCCAGTATCTAACTTGTTGTCACCGTCTTTCCTTTCTGGCTGTGTTTTTCAATGAGATTCCACTTCAGTCAGCACAAGATTGTTATAAGACAACTTTTTGCGTTTTGTCTTACCATTGGCGTTCGTCACAAGTTTTATACCACATTGTTATGTCACTTGCTATAAATTTATAAGCTTCCATACGCAAAACTCATTACGTAACTTACGTAACCTCTTCGTCTTCACATTGTAATTATGTGCTTCAATACCATTCATTAATTGTAGTTTTTCTTTACTTCAATTGTTTTACTTCCATCACACCAAAGAACTCAGAAAACAACTTTCATACAAGAAGAAACACAATGTAATCATATAGTACGTAACAACAGTTAAGACATTCACTTATTCTTTCTATTTCTATACTTCTTCCATATGAGCATTAGAATCATCTAACAACCAGTTTTATTATTAGTATAGACGCTGAGTTAATATTATAGTACTTTGGTGATTTAATACATGATATAATAATAATAGTAGACTCTAATATATGGTCAGTAGATTCTAAAAATATTAGGAGTCCCATTTCGTATGATTTTGGATCAGCACTTCGTACATTTTGCGTTTTTGATCGGAAATTAAACATATGTTACAGAAAAAACTGGGTTTGCAAATCGAAAGAATCATATCCCATTAATAATATGGTATAGAAAATACCATGTTTCAACTGCAGCATATCTTAATTGTCTCTTTAAAAGGCCTAATCACTGCGAAATTAAAATACCTCTAACTTTACAGTACTTATGTGATATCATCAAATAGATAAATGGTATTCGAAATGTGGAACAAGAGCGCTTTAGTCAATATAATTTTGCATGAGGTACCGTTATCACGAGTCGCCTAGTAGCTTTCCGTTCGGAGCCATTTAGAAACGCGAAAATAAATGCCGATTTTCTTTAATGGCTGAAAATCGAAAGCAGATAAATGAGTCGTAGTAACGGTATCTCATATAAAATAATATTGTGTAGGGAGATCTTGTTCCACTTTTCGATTACGCTTTATCTATTTGAAGATATGACATAATTACTGTAAAATTTGCGAGATTTTAATTTCGCCGTGATGGGACTTCTTAAAAGCTCGAAACGAAAAGTACCTAGGCTTACTAGATATATTCAAAAATGGTACTGGAGATTATTTTCGTAAGTACTGGATCTAGAAGGTGGAGATATAATTTTAACATCCGTTTCTGGGAACATGAAAAATTTTAACAACCGGTTCGGCGAACTAGTGCAAACTGGCTGAATAACACCACTGCACGTAAGTACTTTCACCTTAATACATCTGCTGATCTACTCAAAATGTTAGGGGTGACTTGTCCCCCTCGTCTCTTCACCAGAAACACCCGTGGTTAAATAAATACAGTGTGTATTTATAATGTCGATTTGCTAAAATTAATGAAGAATGTAGTCCAGAAAACCACTACTATGACAGTTATTTATCTATCTTCCTAACAACCATCAACAAAAACACTCCATTTTGCATGGAGCTAAAAAAATATGACATTCATGGTCAACTCGTACCACTAGAAATTATGATTAACTAAAATAATTAAGATAATTACTTGAAATTAACATAATTGGTTAATTATCGTTGCAGGTGCAACAAACAGTGAGGTCTTTCATTATTATGTCATACAAAGTGCGTGATTTGACTTCCCGTTGCGTGTTGTATTAAATTGACACAAGTGGTCAAAGTGAATGACAAAAAACAACGTTTTCAGAAATACTGCTATCTTTGTTTTACAGTACTTTCTAAGTATTAGAAGGCTAAATACAAACCCTAATCTTCATATCATCTCTTGTTTCTTTGTGATTGGTTGATTGCATTTACGTTTTTAAGTATTTACGTTCTTTGTCAGGAGTGGGGCTGAAGAGGACAAGGGCTATACTTTAAAGTGCTATCTGATTTGTATTTACGTTCTTTGTCAGCAATGGTGCTGAAGAGGACAAGAGTTACATTTTAAGGGCTATCTGATTTGTATTTACATTCTTCGTCAACAGTGAGGCTGCAGAGGACAAGAGCTATATTTTAAAGTGCTATCTGATTCGTATTTACGTTCTTTATCAATACAGGAGTGGGGCTGAAGAGGACAAGAGCTACACTTTAAAGTGCTATCTGATTCGTATTTACGTTCTTTATCAATACAGGAGTGGGGCTGAAGAGGACAAGAGCTACACTTTAAAGTGCTATCTGATTCGTATTTACGTTCTTTATCAGCACAGCAGTGGGGCTGAAGAGGACAAGAGCTACACTTTAAAGTGCTATCTGATTCGTATTTACGTTCTTTATCAGCACAGCAGTGGGGCTGAAGAGGACAAGAGCTACACTTTAAAGTGCTATCTGATTCGTATTTACGTTCTTTATCAGCACAGCAGTGGGGCTGAAGAGGACAAGAGCTACACTTTAAAGTGCTATCTGATTCGTATTTACGTTCTTTATCAGCACAGCAGTGGGGCTGAAGAGGACAAAAGCTACATTTAAAATGCTATCTCGATCAGTATAGTGTCTTTGAAGCACTCCCATTGAGAATTGAACTCACCTTGTGCACGAAAGGCACATGTACAGTGTACTAACCTCTAATCAGCGAGAGTTACACTCTTATTTCTTCGGTTTTCATAGTGACACAAATTCTTCTAACAGTGGCACGCACACTCCTAACAATGACATACGTTCTTCTAACAGTGACACGTATACTCCTAAGAGTGACACACATTTCTCTGCCAATGACACGCATACTCCTAACAGTGATATACATTCTTCTAACAATGACACGCATACTCCTAACAGTGATATACATTCTTCTAACAGTGACACGTATACTCCTAAGAGTGACACACATTTCTCTGCCAATGACACGCATACTCCTAAGAATGATATACATTCTTCTAACAGTGACACATACTCCTAACAATGACATACGTTCTTCTAACAGTGACACGCATACTCCTAACAGTGACACACATTTTTCTAACAGTGACACGCATACTCCTAACGGTGACGTACATTCTTCTAACATTGACACGCATACTCCTAACAGTGACAAACATTCTTCTAATAGTGATACACATACTCCTAACAGTGACACACATTCTTCTAACAGTGACACGCATAGTTGTGACAATGAAATCATACCCTAATAGTGATACACATTCTCCTAAACACTGATGAACATATACAAGTTGTAACTTAAATAAAAGTTTATCATTATATATATATATATATATATATATATATATATATATATATATATATATATATATATATATATATATGATAAAAGCGAAAACAAGGATAAGTTAGGTTTATTCAAAGTACTTAATCCACGCATGAACAATATAGTTGGGAGGTCTATTGGATCCACTATTTTGGGGGACCACCTGTGAGTATATATAGACAGAAAGTGTGTCTGTGGCCCATTCTAAGAATGAAATTAATTGTCGATTCAGTTTTGTATAAGTAAGTCTTTGAGCGTTTAACGTCCACCTAATTAAAATTGACATTTATTGTGGCTGTTTCCTGCAGTTTATGTGCTGGTTTTATTATAATTATGTGCATACCTTCAGGGCCTGTACAGTCTATCATGTTTGTTATGTAAATTTATTTCTTTCATAAAAACCCCCGCACACACGCCCTTCTTCCCGTTTTCGTGTTCCTTTTGACTCTGACATGTTACCTCTGTTTCTATTCGAGCATGTTTATGTTTGTGAGTGTTCATTCTTTTTGAGAACTTTTCTTTTATAAATAACTAAATATATTCAAGAAGTATAAATAATAATTGGTTGCACATTGATAATAACGTCGCTTGTTTATATTTTCCGTTATAGATCATTATCATATTATATATATATATATATATATATATATATATATATATATATATATATATATATATATATATGTGTGTGTGTGTGTGTGTGTGTGTGTGTGTGTGTGATGAAATACTTATATACTCAATGCTTGTTTTGCGTAACCCTGGGGGACCAGGGGGACCACGTCCAGACCTTTAAATTTCGGTTTTTCATCTTGAATTTTTGTGACTCCGTTCTTCATATTTTTATTTTGTGTCAGCAAGTGCCTAAAAAGTACTTTCCTTGGGAAAAGTCTTTTGTGTGTGTGTGTTTTCTCTCTGAATAACAAATGAAAATATGGACAGGGAACACACAATATCCCCTTTCTCCCTTGGTCGAATTACAGACTTTGAATTTTAAGACATTTTTGTTTAGTTACAACCTTTAGCTGGCAACTGTGTAGATATACAGGGTGACCCAAAAGTAGATATACAGTATCGTACTGATCAGCTCATTGCATTTTATATAATTTCTTATTGTTATACATCAGGTAGACTTAGTTTCTTTATTATTTGTTCTTAATGTGTTTTTACTTATATCTTAAGCTCGGAAGAACCAAAATAAATAAATGCATAAACTAGAATGTTATACTTGATTATTGCAGGGGTGTATACCTACTTTTGGGCCACCCTGTATAGTTGACAAATAACTGTCTATAGCTTTACTACTAATTGTGAAAGGGAGGCACTATTAAAAAAAAAACAGAAGTTTTACCTATTATGAATAGAAATAAAGGACCAATATTATTCAATTTGTAATGACCTGGGATGGGATTCTTACGATCAATCACAAAAAGCATGTTAAGCAGTTTAGACCTCCGTTCAACATTGAACCCTACATTCAGACTCGAGTACTCAAGAGGATTCTTGAAACTATGTCTTTTATGCCGCTCCGAAGCATCTGCAATGACGCAGCTGATACTGAGTATTTCGAGAAGTCTTTGAAGAGCTTGCTGGAGAGTAATATTCGTATGAAGGTAAAGGGGGAAACCTGAAATTTTTAGCTTAAAAGTGGTATTTGATTCATCAAATTAATACATTTTCCTTGTGTATAAAACTAATTTTGAGATCAGTAAGACCTTGCTAGATTATAATATACAATAGACACTTTTAACTCCTCCTCCTCCCCGTTTCCTTGGTCCAAGGTAAAACATAGTGACGCTTGGTCCTCTGAGGATTAATTTATGTTGTCTTGATGTTTCTTAAAAAAAAAGCAAAATCACAAAGATATAATATACGTGACTGATGAAATTTTTCTGAACTTGATCAAACTTTTCACAAAGTGATAAACTTTGGCAAGCTAGTACGTATATGAAATATGGTATACTGCTCTTTGGTTTCCGAATTATGGATCATCAAATTCGGGGTTTAGATTTAGTCATAAAAAAACTGGGTGACCAATGAAACTAAATATATTTTGTCTACGCTTGACATAGTGGTCGACTTTGGCGACCTTAGTAAGTTTGCAAAATATTTTCCTGTACAGAACTTTGGTTCTCGAGTCCCTCGATCGGGAAGTGTACTCGGTCGGGAAGTGTAAAACTCTTTTTCAGGCCAGCAACCCTGAATGAAGTTTTCCTGGGCTTTCCTCATTCACACCAGGCAAATGCCGGGGTGGTACCTAACTTATAGGTCCCAGGCCGTTTCCTTCCTTCCCCAATCCTTTCTTCCTTCCCTTTCCCCGGATTGTGTGCTCGCCGAAGGACGTCATCCCTCAAAACGAGAAGGGCTAAATAGCCTTAGATGCCGAAAACCCAAAAAATTAAATCCTAAACCTAAATCTTGGTTCTCGAGTTATTGGCTATCAAAGTTGAGTTTTGTATTTGATTAACATTTTTAAGACAACACAAGACCTAATTGTGATTTAGAACAAAAACCTATAATTGTGAATATAATGGACACTTACAATAAAGATTTTCTTTAAAAAATCAGTAAAGGACGAATGTTTTCCGTAAGAGAGAATCTTATTAGTTGTTTACTTTTATTGTTTTAAAATAAAGTTAATTCTAACTCTAACTAGCTAACTCTATGGCCTATGGAACCCGGAGGTTCAGTGCCACGTTCACAGAAGCTCTCCACTAACTTCTGTCCTTAGCCAACTGGATCCAGTTTCTACCTTGTATTCTTAGTTCTGCGAGATCTATCTTAATATTGTCCTTCTTTCTGCGCCTAGGTCTTCCGAATGGCCGTTTACCGTTTTGATTTCCAGTTAAAACTTTGAAAGAGTTCCTACTTTCTTCCATTCTGGCTACATGACCTGTCCATCTGAACCTCCTAGACTTGATTACCCTAAGAATGTTTTTAAACGATACGAATTATGTAGTTGCTTGTTATGAAGTTTCCGCCATTCCACATTCTCGTTTGTCTTGGGTCCCAATATTCGTTTCAGGATCTTGTCCTCAAATACTTTCGGTCTACGTTCTTCCGTTAAAGTAAGAGACCCTGCTTCACAACCGTACAGGACAAGAGGCATGAAAGTTGTCATTTATCTCCACTACTCTCCGCTGCTGCTGAAATATCCCAGAAATCAATCAATTAATTCTCCATTGTAAATGCAGGATACGAGTCATAAACACAAAAGCAGATTGGTTGACATACAATGCAATACACTGGTTATTTTGACATTTAAAAATATATGAAACATACATTTAACTACTTAACCGTTTTCATTAACAGGTACTTAATGAAAATCAAGTGCTTAACTCTTTCTCTTCCAGGTATAGAGCTTGAAATAAAGATCGGTTTTAAAAAGAAAACAGATTGTAATATTCTTTCATAAAACCAGCATATTGAGTTTGGTATGGCTTAAAAATTTGAACTGCTACCATACCAATAAGCAAATACAGAACATGTGTTTTCTGTACAATCTTCATATCCCACAGGATAGGAAAAATACTAGATTGTAAAATACTTGATAATCCTGTATATACGGGACATTCGACAACTATACCTTAAAATTTATATTAATAAAATCATTGTGTATTACATCATCATGCCAAAACAGCTCAACCGAGTGTGATAAAAATGTTATAATAAGGCAAAACCTCAGCCCAGAAAAAGTTTAAATCATTTAATTTAGACGATACTTCAATTCACTTCATTTGATGGGGGTAAGAATGATTCTTCCCCCCCCACTATTTGATGAAAAAAATTCAATTACCATGAACTGATACAATTAATCACTATGTTAAAATGTCTTATGCAGTTCCTATAAGGAAGCAAAGTGGCCACATATTTAATACCTACGTTCGTGCAACAATGTAAGCATTGGTTTTTGTATTTGCTCAATTTGTGTTTTCTTGATTTATATTAGGCTAAAAAAATTGGGAACCCTATGAAACTTTACAATATATTTATAGTTACACAATTTATTTCTTGCCGAAATATCAGTTACAATAATTAAATTATAGATCAATACTCACCAAACGTGAGTGACAGAGAGCAGATTGTTATTTCAATCCATTGAATATTGATTACTAATACTAATAAAAGCAGGATTAAAAAAAACTTTTTACAACCAAACAGGTGAACGGTCTGAAATGAATTTTTGAATATACTCAGTACTTAGGCTGAGATAGGCTTTTATAATTTCAATTTAATGATCAACTATCCGTTAGTTTACTCAATTAGTTCATTAGTTAGATCATCACATTGTCCATTCCATTACAATTGAGCTAATTTTTCACTGTTACCGTTGGTCATGTGTATTGATTTTATTTTGCATAAAACTTGTACTAACATATTAAGGGCGTTGGCACTCTACTCAGAATTACTAAAGAACGCAATTTATCGAAATGATCTGAGTATATAACATTATAGCAATATATTTAATAGTAGTAATGATTAATTTTATGTTGATATAATCAATATGCGCTTATATAATTAATTAATAATTAATTAAAATTTGTTCCAATTTAGTGCAATAATTAATAAAAATTTCGTTCCGAAACTTGAATATGTTATTCCCTGATTATTATTGATTAGAATGAAATGGTATTAATTTTTTCTTGAAGCTTGGTTTGTTTTTAATTATCTTAAGAACTAGATATTGGAATGAAAAAATGCAACTAAACTGCACACCACAGCGCAAGTCCGTTTTTTGACTACTTATATTTGTCGAAAGAGGCCAGCGATCTTCAACATTTATATATCGTTCTAAACACTGAAATGTCTTCTTCCTCTCGATATTATACTTCATCATGTATTACCAACGTACTTTATGTATTTCGAGAATAAATGCGCAAAGTGTTAACATTTTAAAAAGAACATCTGTACGCTAGCGCCACTCGCATTTTCGACGGGATGTTCGACAACTACAAGGTCCTACTATCACTTATTTCGCAGTGTAGCTAACGAGTTGAAGGTGTTACCAATCAGGCGTGAGCTGATATACTGCAAATACATAATGGCTCGTAAACGACCTTTATCAAAAACCAGAAAACGAAATAAGCGCTCAAAATCTGCTCGAGCCGCCGCTAAACGTCGCAAAACTGAAATTGTTGTTTCTGTTGATGATTCTTCTCCATGTTATCAAGAACAAGGAACCGCTGAAGATTCAAGACAGCATGATGAAAGGTAAGATTATGTGTATATATATGATATATATAAGCTTCGTGTTACTGGAGTATGTTAGTAGATAACTCTTTATATTCGTTTTACTTATTATTTAATGTATATTTACATTATTTTTTGTCTCTGGTTTTTAATTATGTTTTGTTTTCGTTGTTTAGCATCTGTTCTCAGTACCTACCAGTTTCTATTTACAATCTGTAATATATTGACTCACTATTTAGACTGGGACATAAGGGTACCAGTGTACTATAAGTTACTTCAATAAATTACAGTGCTGAGAACAGTGGCTCGCAAGGATACCCGTGAACCGTAAGCCATACCAGGGGGGGTCTATCTTCGAAATCTTGGTTTACGTAGGTATAATATTTGTGAATTAGGATCGGACAGTAAGCAAGATATAAATAATGTTGACGATTAAATAATATAATAATATTCACATGTGAGAATCATTTTCGTTCTGAAATATTCCATGGTACGTATAAAATTTGTGCGTGTTATTTTGTTCGATCTTTAGCACAATATAATAATAATTTAATGTTAATGGACTAGAGATTATGTGCAATTAATTATGATGATGATACATATCATGACAAAGAGCGATGTATACGAATATGATGTTGATTAAAGAGAAGAAGTACGATTATAATTACATGCCACTTGGTCCTCAAACATATTTGTCAAATAAAATATTTACTTTTGCAAAACTGAGATAGGCAGCTTCAGAACTGCGTAAACTGAGGAGCAACTAGTTATATAATGCAGTATAACTATATGGATATTGTTCATGGGTGGACAACTTCACACTATCCCTCCCCTCCTCTCCTCTAGTATAAAAGAACTCTTTCG
Source organism: Thermobia domestica (assembly GCF_964235325.1). NCBI lineage: Eukaryota > Metazoa > Arthropoda > Insecta > Zygentoma > Lepismatidae > Thermobia > Thermobia domestica. The sequence goes on from NC_137460.1 coordinate 42,131,385, forward strand.
AAAATAATAATTTTAGCAACTAACCTAAACTAACGATTTGAGGAGAAAAATCTCAAAATCGGACGGGTAAGTGTGAAGTTGTCCCGCCCCTTATTTCATTAGTTTGAATAATAATAATAAGTCTCATCTATCAGTTATGAGTACATCCTATCTCGCAAACGGTATGCAAAAAACGCAAATATGAACCAAGAATTTCTCTGCTTTGCACATCACATGACTGACTAGCTTCGGGTTAGAATTCCAAGAATTGAGAAGAAGAAAGCAAACGAGGGGATCTGATAAGACTTTTTTTTTTTTTCATTTGTGCTGCACAGAGGGTTTTCACATTGGAATTGGCATGTCATTTCTACTCCCCCTCCTGCCAGATTGGTTTTCCTCATTCTTGTTCCGCCAAAATTGTTTCTAAGTATTGACTCAGCCGCGGGCATTTCAGGTGCCTTAGTAGGGTATCTGTTTCGCTTCCTTTCTTTCAAGGCATGGTAAAAACGCCAGAGTCACTACGAAAAGTAGTGCATTTCATATATTGTAGCTACAAATGAGTGTATTCTCCATGTTAGCATGCGTCTCAACCCTCTCATCTGGCTTATAGTTTTAGTCGTCTTGATCCACCATTTTTTTTTTCAACGTCGACCAAGTGTTCACATCGGGAATCATATTCGCAAGCCCCCGCATCGAAGGCTATGACTTGAATGATTTTTTTTTTCTAAAATTTATTTACATGTTGTACTATAGCAAGCAATTTATGCAGCTATTTAATTCACTTGGGTACTTTCTAGCGGAAAAAAGTTGTGTAGAAACCAAGGATGTAGCTAGGGGAGCACGGGGTCCAAATCTTGACTTGCCTTCCAAATATTTAAACTAGTATATAAATACTAGTTTGCTATTTATACTACTAGTTTAGTATATATGCCCCCACCCAAATCAGAACTCTGGCTACGTTCCTGGTAGAAACTAAAAAAATGTAATTGCTGAGCATTTTGAACGTCCAAAAACGTGATTTGCAAAAAAAAAAAAAAAAAAAAAAAAAAAAAAAACTGTTGACGCGCAATTACCAGCTCTGATGATCATCACAAAAGTGGTATGATAGAAGAAAAAATTCATTTCTCAGTGAGATCCGACTTTTCCAACTTCTAAAATGTGGAATTTGCTATTTATTTTTCTATAGGAGTATTTTTTCATTTGCTCAGAATTTTCTGGGAGGGGTGTGTATGAATCCATAGACCCCCGTTCATCTGCACGTCTCTATATATATCACGTAGCTATCATTGTATCACAATGATGCCTCTATGCTATGCATAAGAAATTGAAGTTCTTTAGAACGGCTGTGTCCGTCCGTCTGTCTATCTGTCAACAGGTATCACAGCAAAAACGGTAAGAGCTATCGATAAGCGGTCGTTCCAGCATCCTAAGAATAGATTCCATCTCCTTCAGAAACCACCTACTTACCAGAAGTGGTAGAAATCGGCAATTTGCGGTTTTAACTCATAACTCATAAAACAGTACCGTAACAGCTATCGACAAACGGTTTTCGGAAATTGATTCAGGGTCTCAAGGAAGCAAACCACTTCCACTTCTGCATTTCTACTAGAACCGAAAGTGGTACATATTCACTATTTCTTCCGGTTTCAGTTTATTGTCATACAATTAAAGCGGTAAAATCTATCGACAAGTGGTTTTCGGGAATCGATTCAGCATCCCATGAACAGATTCCATCTCCTTCAACAACCTCCTACTTAAACCGGAAGTGGTCGATTTTTACCACTTCCTGTTTCAACAGTAATAGTCATAACCCAGAAATGATAATAGCTAGCGTCAAACGGTTCTCAGAAATCGATTCAAGGTGTGAAGGAAACAAAACACTTCGACTTCTGTATTTCCACTAAAACCGGAAGTGGTAGAAATTCACTACTACTTCCGGTTTCCATATTGATTTTCATTGACAAAACTGTAAGAGTTATCGACAAGCAGTTTTCAGAAATCGATTCAGCATCCTAAGAATATGTCCTATCTCCTTCACCAATCTTAAGTTAAACCGGAAGCTGTACTAATCGGCCACTCTCGGTTTCAACAGTATTTGTCATAACTCAAAATCGGTAAGAGGTATCGAGAAGAGGTTTCTGAGAATCGATTTATCGTTCCAAGAATAGGTACAATCTCCTTCAACAATCTTCTATTTAAACCGGAAGTGGTAGAAATCAACTACTTCCGGTCTCTACTATTTCCAGTTTTACTATGTAATTTGTATAGTTTGGAAGTCTACCGTAGTTTCACACTGTGGAACGATACTCACTTGTTTCTTCTTTGCAGCTTTGATTCTGAAACTTTCATATTTGAGACTGAGCGTGGAAATGTGATACAAAATGGCGTCCCAAGCGGCTATCGAATTGTTAACTTGGAACATTTTCTTCAATGGACATTAACTCTTCAAGATAACCATAGAAGAATATGCACTGGCGGTAAATTGGACTTTATAAAAGAACGGCGACTAGGACTTGTTAGTTATTTGTACTTCAAATGTCGAGCATGCAACCGGGAAGTTAGCCATTCTACTGAGAAATTGGACTCAAAAACGAAAGTGTCAACTGTTAATACGTCAGCAGTTTGGGCCACGGTATCTATTGGAAGTGGTTACTCTCACCTAGAAGAATTCCTCAGCATTTTAGATATTCCATGCATGAGCAAGACTATGTTCACTAACATTGAAGGGAAACTTGAATCCGTAAGTATAGTTTTTTTTTTTTTTTTTTGTTCTATATTTATCCAGACACATGCACACAAACCAATCAGACAGCATCATATTGTGCGTGTGCGTTTAAAATGAGATGTATTGTATATGTTAACCTATAGCGAGTGACAGAATCTACTATCTCATTTTGATAAAGTATCTGTAAATAAAATGAGTTCATGTGGTTAAAATAAAGAATGTACTACAAGTGTCACTAGTGTGAGAAAATTCGTAGTATTTTGACGAAAACAGGAAAAAGATCTTCAATGTTTATGAAGGGATTAATGATTTGGGGAAAACCAAATTGTAGCCTAACGTTCATTCGCTACTATGACTCAACCTTACTGAAAGTGATGAATAAATCTTAGTTTTTCCTTTCCGCCCGAGTCGAGCGGCAAGTTTAGTTCTCTGCCTCGCTGAAGTTGTTCCAATCAGGTGACTAATAAACAGCGGTACAACTCAAACCTTTTCTCATCTCTCTCCCTCTTTCTTTTTTCTTTCTTTTCATTCTGCGAATTCCTGGAAAGGGTAGTTGTCACTTGTCAGCTTACCATTTCCGCAAAATAACATAGTACAGATGTCAGTTTGTGATCTTTGGGAAAGATTATAGAAAAAATATTGGAATCAATCTAGGACAAATTTACCCTTTGAAAGAGAGGTCAAAACCCTTTCAGAAATAATTGAAAGATAATTACATGAATAATTTTTGAGGGAAATATGATCAAGTGAAATGGTATGTGGATAAAATTCCTAGGCCCTGTTTTTTAAAAAATCACTTTCGTTCTTTGTTGCCTGTCCACATGGCCACTTCTATATTATCTAGATCTATAACTTTTTTAAAAATTTTTCACTCACATATGTCTGGTGACAATACAATATTTTATAAATTACCGTATACTCATGTGTAATATCTGCATCTTCCTTTTCCTGGAAGTGCAGAAGGAAGAAAATATAGATCCATGTAATGTTCACACTAGCATTTCCTAATTTTAGTTTTTTTTTTCCCTAATAAATGAATTTCGCAAGGCGCCTGAACGCTGTGGGATTCTACCTAGGTATCATGTGCATAAGTACACCCGTATAAGATCAAATTCGTGTGAAATATCTTGTGCAAACTTTCATTGTGAGTTCGAACAGAAGAGAACCAAGATTAATAAAGCTGGGTAACGGCTAATGCAACATTTTATGTTCTTGTAACTAAATGATAATGGCTTATTTTAAAATTGAGCATGATTTAGTAGTAAATTTATTTTGCATTATACAAATTTGTTTAAATTATGTAATACCTGTAAAAACCTTGTTGACCAGGTACGCAACCAGCCACTGAAGTTTGGGGGACATAAATATGCTAGGGGGGCAATCGTAACAATTCTAGGTCTCTGTATCAATATCATACGGATGCATTGTGGTTTGAGGGGGCTAAAAAAATTTAGGAAGGAACCAAGCCTCCTAACCCTCGCCGTAGTTGCGGGCCTGTTGACGACTATGTAAGTAGATTCTTCAATACTTTATTTCGCAAAATAAACATTACTTTATTTCGCAAAAAAAATATTCTTCACTACGTTATATAAAATTTGGATAACTGGACGGGTCAGTGTGCGAATTGAATATTTTTCCCAGGGCAGATGAATTTCACTTATATACGCACCCAGCCATCACACACGTAAGAGAGGGGAAAAGTTATCCCTGTCTGGGATGAAAATTTTCTCTTGCAGGGGGATAAAGATTTCTCAGGAGAAATCCCTGTCATCCCCTCGTGAATTAGCACACTAGGACGGGCCTCCCTCAAGTTATAAGGAAATCGACGCAAAAGGCTGTAAGATGACATTTTTCATGCCTTTTCTTTCCATATGACATATTTTCGACTCGAGACGTCAGTGTAAGTCTCGATCAGGGACGGATCCAGGACAGATTCCTGAGAGATGTGGCAGCGGTGAGTTGTAACACTGCTACTTAGGGTTACTTTAGTGTTATTATGTACAGACTTGAACTTTTGCAGCACTGGTGCTTGTGCCATTGGGGGTGGCGAGCGACCCTTACCTCAGGATCCGCCTACAAGTCTCTATACCATCCCTACAGGATAAAATTAAATACGCAAGAATGTTTTCCACTTATGTTTGAAAGCTTAAGAGTAGCCAGAAATATTCGTTGGTCGGGTTTAAATATAGACCCCTAATAATAATAATAATAATAATAATAATAATAATAATAATAATAATAATAATAATAATAATAATAATAATAATAATAATAATAATACCCCCTTCGTATTGTGTTTTGTAGAACAGATGTAGACTTCTTCCTCTGACACTGTCCGTCTCCGTATAAGGATGTAACCCCCACATCTTTAGATTCCAAATCAGTCTCGGTGATCCGTTTCTCTGTTTATTGTTAATTTCACTGGAATGCATTCTTTATAGTCTTCCATCTTTGCATAAAATTAACAATCCTCACCTAAAAGATGTGTGGTGTAGTGTGTGACGCAATACTTCCCTCTGGGAAACCTGGAAATGTACTTATTGCAATTGGGGGTCTTACCTGAGTCTCCCGTTTAATCAGTAAGTACGCTGGGAATTTTATTTTGTGAGGTTTTCAAAACACAAGAGGAGGAGCATTTAGAATAGTGACACATATTTTTACACAAACGCAAAGGAAGCAATTACACCCAGGGATGTGTGTAAAGAAATTCTGGTTGATGTTAGAGAGTGTCTAGGGGTTGGGGAAGATTTTAAACAAAGAAACTTCATTTCCTAGCCTTCTCTGGATTACAGGGCTGCCCACAGTCAGGCTTTGGGGCACAGGTTGCGTCTATGATTTATTTAAAGGAGGGGGCACAATTTGCAATTGAAAATGGAACAATCGAATTTTATTATACCACAATGATGCTTTTATGAACACTAGTGGCGTATTTAGGAATTTGTTTCGGGGATAGCTATGCACAATACGAGTATAAGCACTTATATTTTTCCTTTTGGATGCCGACAAATTTTAATGAATTTGTGAATATAACAAATTTATTTCGGGGGATTGAGCCCGATAGCCTCCCCCTAAATACGCCACTGATGAATACTAAGTATGAAGGAGAACTTAGTATGAATAACATTTTTAAATAAGTAATTGTCATAATAAAGAATGGTAAATTTGGGGGAGAACAGTAAATGGGAAGAATGGTAACCTTGAGGGGTAATTAGGAACCTCTGGCTGGGTGTGTATATTCTCTACCCATTTACTTTTCTAAACATTGTGATGTATCGTCGTACGTATATGTAAGTCCCTTCTCAACACAGGAAGATTGTTGTTGATCCAAGATGAAAGCTAAAATCTTCTCATTTCAATAGTATATGAAAGGAGGGATTACAACCTGCACCAACACCTCTTGAAGTACGCCACTGTTTGAAGGTATTTCTTTACTAATGTACATACTTTTCAAGAACTTCAGTTTGATGTGTTAGGTCCTATATATCTTTTCTAGCTATTTATATTTTTAAATTTGTAATCATTTTTGGAAAATATTTTTCTGCATTTATATGCCTATCTCTCTCTCTCTTTCTCTCTTTCTCTCTCTCTCTCTCTCTCTCTCTCTCTCTCTCTCTCTATATATATATATATATATATATATATATATATATATATATATATATATATATATATAATTTTACGTCTATCTGTCTACCTATCTATCAACCGTTCGATTTATCATCTTTCATTCAACATTCAAATACTGTATAGAAATAGCTACATAGAAACGCAAGAAATAACCACGGAAATATGAAAGACAATAGCACTTCTTTCTTCTCTTTTCTTATGTTTCTGAAGCCGAAAGTTGGTGCGATATTTTTCCTCGGTCGGCAGGAATATCTTGCTTTCCGTTGTCTTTTCACGGCACAGATATTTGTACTGCTATCTCTCCTGCTGTCACTCACAAAGTGATTATCCGTCGGTATTCACATTTCAAGCAACCACGACTCGAAGGACAGGCAGAAAGATGACCGCTATACGCTAGATAGAGAGGCTCACGCAGGAGTCAATAGACATTTCAACAAAAGCAGGTACCAGCTCAAAATTTGAGTGGGAGGGTTGCAGCTGCGTTGCCAAGTTTTTAAAGTCAAACATGGAAGCTGTTTTAATGTGTTTTTTTTTTTCAAAATCTAAAACAGGCAGGGCATAGATATGTGTCTCCTGTAGGTTTGTTCAAATTTTGACGTTTGTAACTTTAATAATAAAGAAGAAAATAGTGAAAAACTTTGCTATTCTTTTTAAATGGGCCAACTTTCAAGGTTGTTAGGGGTACCAGATCACCTTATCGTAAATATTTTGATTTACTTTTTTTTTTTTTTCGAAATCAGACGTGATTATTTTATTTTTCGTTTTATAAAGTAAATTTGATGTGTTTTACGTGTGTCACTTGTTTTTTCTTTCGTGATTTTTATTTCGGAGAATCTCATCATGAGGTCTCATTTCCCTTTTCCAACATCCTTCTTCGTACGTCCACAAAAACACTAAGAATTACTTTTCACATTCATCTGCGAACCTTATACATTTTATCGTTGTTCTGTAACTGACTCCTTTCTCTTATTTAAACATTTTTTTTACGGTGTATTCTAACGTATAGGAGAGAGAGAGCACCCCTGCTTTACACTTCCATACAAAAAATTTTAGAGGATTAGCGGGAGACGATTGTTGCGGTTACTTGTTTGCTGATACTCATGAACGCGAGCCGAAACATATTTACGTGTGGGTCAACATCAAATGTGTGCTTTGTGATCACACTTGATAATCGCAGATGCACACTACATTGCCATGTATTTTATTTAGGTTTGGAATGAAACTCTCTGGTCACAAATGAAAGTAGCAGGCGAAGAAGAGAAAAGAATAGCGATTGAAAAGGGTAATGTTGATGCAGATGGGATGCCTTGGATTACGGTATACTTGGACGGAGGTTGGAGTCAAAGGAGTTACGGTCACAGCTACAACGCAGCTTCAGGAGTCGTAAGTTATGCATGTCAGAATGCTTATATTTATTGCCATATATACTCATATTACTACTAACCTAAGATTGTTTTTTTTTTTTTTAATTTCTGTATGAGTGTTATCAGCGGGAATCAAACTTCTGATAGCTCGCATATATATGTGAGCAATTACTTCTACGCTATAGCGGAGACATTTGTCAATAAAGTATGAAATGTATTAAGTCGTAATAAAAACTTTATATATGTTTAATAAGTTAATGAAAATAGTACTTACTGGCAGAGGTAACAGAAAAATAAGGAACATTGGCATAATGCCGGATCCAGTAGCGTAGCAAACTTCTGCGGGGGACTCCCGCAAAATAAAGAGAAGGGGCTCCAGCTGGAAAGTCGATGGTGGTAATAATAATAATAATAATAATAATAATAATAATAATAATAATAATAATAATAATAATAATAATAATAATAATAATTTACAACAACTATTATTATTATTATTATTATTATTATTATTATTATTATTATTATTATTATTATTATTATTATTAACGTGCACTTTCTGCTTAAAGTTAAGCAGGGGGACAACTTTTAGCATGGCTACAACTACCAACGCAAACTGTGGATTTGCTTGATATCTCCGTAGTGCATAAGAAACAAAAAGTAGGAAATACATGCTTTTTGTATATCGGCCAATGAGAGTGTTGAAGAGGGTAAAGGCCCACCTAAAGAGCAAATTTCGGGCAATGAGACAATTTTTATCACGGCCATAACTACCAACGTACACCGCGGATTTCTGCAGTGGATAAAGAAACAAAAAGTAACTAATACGTGTTTTTTTTATATTGGACAACGTGGGGGTTGAAAGGGGTAAAAACTCTCCTAACCTCTACCATGGCTGTAACTATCAATGCCCACTGTGGATTTGCTTGAAACTTCTCAATTGGATAAAAGAACAATAAATAAGAAATACGTGTTTTCTTATGTAGGCCAACGTGGGGGTTGAAAGGGGTAAAAACCCTCCTAAATGTCGAACATAGGTCAAAGAGACAACCTTTACCATGGCTGTAATTACCAAGGCACATTACGGATTTGCTTGAAACCTCTGCAGTGGCTAAAGGAACAAAAAATAAGACGCACTTACTTGCAATATATAATCTCTCCATTGCATCCGTTTCAAAACACCGCGGACATTGATTGCATTTGTCATTTAGTATTCGTTTTCGTGAAGTATTCGTTTAGTAAATTATGAGTATTCGTTTTCGATCAAGAGTGTGTTCCCATGTCAAAATCTCAAATTTTAATTGAAATACTTGCGTTGGATGATACTGTGTTCAACAATAACATTGCTTTTAGGCTCGGGTTTTTATTATAACATTTTCTAACGATAAATAGTTTAGAAAGAAATAAAAAAATAGAAAAATATTATTTATTCTAACTTCGAACGCTGAAGAGCACCATGAAAAAGGTATCATTCCGTTGAGCAGAAAGTAACAAGGATAAACATAATTTTGACGCAGGTGCGTTTACTATGCACAGTGCTGTTTTGTTGTGCAAAGTTTGAAATTTTCAAGTTACCCCCCACAAGAGGAGCCATAGGTATCGTCTCAACGCCATTTGATGGACTTTGTCCTACTTCTCTATGTTATTCTCTTTTTTTTGTTCATGTATCGCCAATCGTTCTCACACTACGCCTAATTACCCTCCCCCCTAGGCCGGCCAGAGAACAGGGAAGCCAGGTCATATTCTGGGGGCCCAGACTACTAAAAGGGCCCGACGTGACTCATTTTATAAAGTTTATATTTTCTTGATTTCGGATGTTCTCATACACTTACGTACTTCTTAGATATCACCTTCATACGACTACTGAAATAGTACACATTGATTGAAATAGATCTACCAAGTACCATTGAAATAGATCTACCATCTACCATTTGTCTTGTCCGTCTCCCTTAGCCTCGGAGCATAATCGTGGGACGTTAAAGTAAATACTTCATTTCATTTCATTTCTCTTGTTTTGAAATAAAAAATCTTCAATACCCGTATTGGTATATCCTCGGGGCTGCCTGGGATTTCTCTCCACGGCCTACCCCGTCCCTCCCTCCCCAAAATGAAACCCAAATGTCTAACTATAGCAAGAAGCAGTTTTATCTTGCCTTATCTAGTGCCTATTTGCCATGTATTTTAAATACCATTTTATCTGCCTATTTACACAAAAGTAAGGCCTAAACTTTCGGGAATTAGTAATGTCTATTGTAACAGATTTTCCATTATTTATTTTCTTTTAGGCCTGTATCATCGGTCAAGAAACAAATAAACTTCTCTTTCTTGGAGTTAGAAATAAATATTGCTCTGTGTGTGCCTCAGCTGCTGCAAAGAATATACAGCCACAAGATCATATATGTTACCGTAATTGGACAGCATCTTCAAGTGCAATGGAAGCAGACATTGTTGTTGAGGGTTTTAGTAAGAGTGAGGAAATGCACGGTCTTCGCTATAAAAGGTTTGTAGCAGATGGGGATTCAAGTGTGCACAGCAGAATAGTTGAACGAGTGTCATATGGACGTGAAGTAGTGAAGGTGGAATGTGCTAACCATTGTGTGAAAAATTACACGAAAGTATTGCACAAACTTCGTGTGGATAACACATTTTCGCCCAAAAGCAGAGCGATCCTGCGCGACAGAATTCCACGCCTTACAGCAGCTGCTCGCGGTGCCATTTCCAGGAATGCGGCAGCAAAGAAGAGCGTCCAAGACCTGCAAGATGATCTTCGAAACGGGCCTTCACATGTATTTGGAAATCACGAAAAATGTAAGCCATACTATTGCTCGAAAAAGAATGATGAAAATTTAGTACCGATTCTTCAAGAAAGTGGATTATATTATCATATAATGTCAGCAGTCCAACAGCTGATAAGGAAGGCAGACAAATTGCTACCTAATGAGACGACTAATAGAGCAGAAGTCTTCATGAGCATTTTGTCAAAATTCAACGCTGGGAAAAGAATTAACTTTACAAAACGAGGGTCGTTTCAACGGAGGTGCTATTTAACTGGCCTTGCATACAACAAAAAGGCGAAATGGCATCTTAGTCCCTGGAAATCTATGACAAAACGAAGTCCTGGAATGCATTTCAAACGCTTTCTCGAGAGAAGATCTGAACAACACCGATCAAAAAGTGTTAGTAGGAAAGTAAGAAGGAAACTACAGCTTCCATCAACTAATCGTGATTATGGACCGAACGCTGACAAACCACCACTCTCTCCGGAATCACTTCGGGCTGCTTGCGAAGTACAGCTGCAATCTTATGATGTAAGTCTTTATTTTTTATAATAGTCAAAATTTATATGAATATTGTTTACAAACATTAACATATTGCACTGACAAGAACATTTACATGTACAAATACTTTGACGAAGTTGCTCGTACTAATTTTCCTTTTCTATTAGGAGCGGATAAAAATGCGTAAGTACGGATAGTTCTCATCACTACAATCAAACAAAAGAGCTCAGTAAGCGTAGCCCTTAGAACGCATATTAGTAAAAATATAGGCCCCGGATAGCCGTGAAAATGAAATTCAGAGACAATCCTGAATCACAGAATTGATATGTCATGCTCCACTAATTGAAATCAAGCGAAAATCTTTTTAAATTCTTATAATTTATGTGTGGATGGATACACATTGAGTAAGTAGAGAAAATTACGAGAATTTCTGGGAGCCTATCAGTTTTGTGGATTCATGTAATTATAAAATATGTTTCAACTCTACGATTCCAGGTTGTCTCGAAACTTCTTCAAAATTATCTTTGTCGAGGTATATGTTTGCGAAATATGTAAAAACGGACATGTTTAATGAACATTCCTTTTAATGTTTGTAGGAAAAGTAGCTACAGAAGTTCTGTATTTGTAGGAAAAGTAGTTCTGTATTTGTGCTTACAATATCGCTTACAAATTTCAGTTCACCCTGTCCTGTTTCAAGAATACTTTATTTTATTTTTCATATTAGGTCAGTTCAGATGAAAGAACTTTGATTGAAGTATCCTCCCGCGGACAGCATGGGAATTTGATTTATGAAGAACATCGCCGCAACCGTCTAACGTCATCCACGTTCGGTAAAGTTGTGAAACGTAAAGATCACACTTCGTGCCATGTGTTGGTGAAAGACATTTTATACAAGAGAAATCTATCGACACCATCAATAGAATACGGAAGAAATCATGAAGATGTTGCTCTACGAAAGTTTGCGGAGGAGAAGAATGTGACAGTAGAGAAACGAGGATTATATATTGATTCTAAGTATAGTTTCTTAGCTAGTAGTCCAGATGGTAAGAAATATTTTTCAACTTCTTTGTTCATATAATATAATAAGTGTTTAACTCTAATAAGTGCTGTTTGTTCAGTGTGCTATAATTAGAGGTATTAACTGAATCTGAACGAAACCAAACCACTTCCTTTTTGTTTATGGAAAAGGGACAGATTATTATATTACTTTAAAAAAAAAGGCCGCGGTGGCTCAGTGGTAGAGCGTTCACCTCTGGTGCTTGGGGTCCCGGGTTCGATCCCAGCCCCCGCCAAGTGAACTTTGTGGTGGACAAACACCGTGTGCGTGGGTTTTCTCGGGGATCTTCCGTTTCCTCCCACTTTCTTCATTCCACCATTTCATTCATTACTCATCATCACCGTCTCCTTTAGCCTAACCGGCATAACTGTGGGACGTAAAACTTAAAGATTTCATTTTTTTTACTTTAAACAAAATCTTTTCATTCTAGTCTATCAATTAATTCTCTTCTAATCATATTTCAGGATATGTAGTAGAAGATGATGCGTTAGTGGAAGTAAAGTGTGTTCCTTCACTCAGAAATAAGGATGTCACAGAAGAGATAAAGAAAAAGAAAGGGGCATTTTTTCTTAGAGCCCTTCCAGACGGAACTATAGGACTAAACACTAACAGCGACTACTACTACCAAATTCAGGGCCAGTTGAATATTACCAAATTAGACAAATGCTTTTTAGTTGTATACATTGATGATAAATCACCTTTACACATTGTGGAGGTAAGAAGAGATGAAGAATTATGGGAAAATGTTATGCTACCGAAACTTATACGGTTTTTTAAAGAGTGTATGCTTCCTGAGATAGTAGATTCTATGGTACAACGTGGGATGCCCTGCAGAGACCCGGAATATATCCTAAGTGCTCAAAGCAAGATCGCTAAGAAAAAAGACAATGATCGAGCAAAGATGAAATAGGTGTAATAGTGTACATACTTACTGCAACGAATTTGTGTTCTAAATAATCGTGTTTAGCATGTGTATATAATTATTGTTACTATTATTGTATATTTGCAGTTCGTTGATTACTCTTGTAATATTTTATAATACTGCTTCTATCATGTTATTCGAAATGCTGGAAAATGCCATGATTTACTGGATCATGGTTAGGAAATATAACCATGTGTGTTTATTTGTTGCTCTTTGTATTATAGTTGCGCTGTGTATGTGTTTGAATTTGTTCATGTTGATGTACTTGTTAATATTGAATAAAGTAACTTAGGGTATTATCATATGATATAAAGACTCAAAATAGAGAACTAAGAATGATCTAAATAGTGTAAATAATTTATAAAATTAAAATTATCATTGCAACACTTTATTTTTACTCAAATATTCTGTACATATTTTTTTATTCACATAGACTCTTATGTACTTATGTTACACTCAAATAACTACTTAACATTACTTAAATTTTAAAGTTCCAAGTTTTTAAATGTAGTTTATAATGTAGTAACTATATTCTTGCGCTGAATAACCAAACAATCATACCATTATTTGTATTTTAGCATAAATAAAGAAATCGCTAGTCTGACTAGCCCCAGGTAACTGGGAAAGCAGCCAAGAAGACATTGTACCAGTGTTTCTCAAACTGTTTGGTAACAACTCCCAAAATCGGTAAAATATCAAGGAGTTTGTAAGTTTAAAAATATTCATTCGTAAATGACTTTGTAACATTAGTATTATACAAAGAGGAGACGTCGTAACTTTTACTGACTTCTAAAGCGGGTCTAGAGGTAAATTGTTTGAGAATCACTGTGTTACACATTCTTGACGGTCACAAGCCCGGTGAATGCTGAGTGACAGTTGCCGATTGCTTTTCCTGTCATTTGTATTTTGTGTATATCTTTATGTAGCGAGGATAGAAGTGTGAAGGGGAGATCGACCAGTAGGGTCAGTGAGCACGAAGTACGTCAAGGAAGAATGAACATTCCGCTCTATAGGACAAGTTTTCTGGAGTGAGTGACAGCTTCTACATGGGGAGGGGTACTGACCACGGGTTGAACAGAAGGATGGGTAGACCACCATTGAAAGAACTCCCCCGCCACGGTTAATGCTATAGATATAGACTGCTGCTACCAAACATGTTCTTCTAATTACTTGGTTCTCAAGACAAGTTTTTGGGCCATTCTTTTTCCTTGAAATCCCATCCTTTCAATTCGTATTTGATGCTTTTGTATTTCAAGGCGACAGAAGAGGTTTCTATGGCTTTTTTTTTAATATTGTCATTTTAAAATTTTATTAAATTTGATAAATAATAACAAATGATATATATAAAACCAGAGTAACCAGACGACGGTGTATGGCCCTGCACCGGCCCCAACCAAGGGTTTTCCCAGAATTTTGTCTCGGGTTCTGTATTTTTGCTGGGGGAGTTTGGATATTGATGCATGGGGGAACAACATAACGTAAACGAAATTACATGTGTGATAAAATAAGGCAGAAAAAAACATTCTCTAACAAGTACACATTCTCCAAAAAATACTTTTCATGGCTTGATCGGGGGCTATTTCAGAATTGACTATCTCTACAGGGTACCCCTGGAATTTTCAATTAAAGTTTCTAACATTTCTTCATACATTTACCCAGGGACGTACGCAGAGGGTGGGTCCTGGGGGTCCGGACCCCCCCCCGAAATTCCGACTTTTTTCTAAATTTAGTCTAACTTTAGGGGCAATTTTACACATTTTAATATAATTTAACCTTAAATTGTATTCGGACCTCCCGAAATGGTTTGGATCCCTCCCAAAATAAATTCCTGTGTACGTCTCTGAGGCAAATACAGATACTTTATCTTTAGGGGTGATATGAAAGGCTATGCATTTTTCTCTGTATCCATCGATGAATTATGGCAACAACCATTCAAACTATTGAGACAGATCAACGTGAAGCTTCCATCACAGCAAGCATATATAGCAGGCACGTATCCAGGGGGGACCTGGGGGCTCATGTCCCCTCCGAAACTGAAGCACGTTTTTAATAAACATACTTTTACGTTTTTGAGATTCTTTTGTTTCAAATTACTTCGAGTCTCTCAAAATTTTGGGCAATGTGTTGTCGTCTTCTTTTAAGTCCAAGAACATACCGTGATGCCATTGCCCCTTCGTGGAATAAAAAAAGAACACTTTTAAATAGGATTAAAATTTCGTTTCTGTTCTGTTTACAACTTTAAATGTAATAGAACTATACACTCAGTGTTTTCTTGTTATTCTTGTTATATGCTATCGCAGACAGTTTCCTTAGTTACATATCTCTCGGAAATATTTGTTTGACTTTCTTTGTGCCACAATACAGTTCATTCAAACTAAACTGGTTCTTATAATGAAAAGTAAGGAAAAGTTTAAGCAAGAATAGAACTGTTACATTATACACCGTATTATTATTATTATTTTGAAAACAAATTGATATTTTAAAACATTAGAATTACGTGCTTACGAGACTTCCCCTTGTCACCCCCCGCGAAAAGAAAACCTGGATAAGTGCTCAATATATAGTGATTAAATTCCCATCAAATCAAATAAGTTCTCATGTATCCGAACCTGATACATGGATACATGTATTCAAACTACAGACCAGGAGAGCATAACGTGTTCTACAAGATAAAATTTTGAGATGACCAATTTCACATCACATCACATCAGGATTGTGAAGACAAGGGACGTACGCAGGGAGTGGGTCCGGACCCCCCAATATCCCGACATTTTTGTAAATTTAGTCTAATTTTAGGGGCAAATTTACAAAGTTTAATATAATTTAGCCTCAAATTGTATTTGAACCCACCCAAAAGGTTTCGACCCCTCCCGAAATAAATTCCGGCGTACGTCTCTAGTGAAGACTATCTGAATTTGGTTTTTCGTAATAAATAATATAAACAAAATTTTATATAGGCATATGCAACATTAATGTGCTCTTTTGAATAACAGTTTCATGATTTGTTAAGACTGTTTTCTGATTCATAAGATATTATATTAGATTCAGCTAAAAACATTCCACAATATTTTAAACGTTATAACATATGTGGCAACAGTAGCGTAACTTGAAGCCTCAGAGTCCCCATAGCCTTTGGTTATGTGCCCCCTGGGACGCAAGGCTTGTGGGGGCGCAATTTACGCCTATGTGTGGCATATACTTTTGGGAAATAAACTATTCAATAAAATGATTCTGACAAGTATTCAGTGACATAAATAGAAAATATTTTGTCCAGCAGGATAAGTGGCGTAACAAAATGAAAGACCAAGAGGGGTGCCCCTCCCTCAATTCTGATAGAGTTTGAGGGGCGTCAAAGGTACATAAGATTCATTTTGCAGCCCTCAATAAAACAAAAAGGAGGCAATATTACAAACAAAGAAAATAAGTATATTAGTTATTTCTTTTGTCGGCGCTGACTGACTACGGTCCGCCTTCGGTAGAATCTTTTTGTACATAAAGTAGTTACTATATAAATTTTCTTTGTAACGTATATGTGAAATGAACCCTCCAAACATAATGTATAAATAAACATGAATAAAAGAATAAATAATGCTATGTAATATTGCAGTCACGGGAGATGTAAACATATGCCTTACCCCCTTTATCTATCTGTTAGGGAAGCGTAATAAAATAGGTTTACCCCGACATTTTAAACTTCGTTACTCGGCTGAGTAGTGTTTTCTTGTTTTCTCAAAACCAGCTAAACGGAACGTTTTCCTTCTTTAAAAAGTAGTATTACTGTTTTATTACAAACAGTAATAGTTTTTAAAACTATATTGAGGAATAAGAGCTCAAGATTTAAAATTATCGTACTTTTCCGTACGGTAATCGGGTTTGGATGTACATCTGCGGACAGCCAAATTACTGTACAATTTCCATCTCTAAATCGAACAAAATCTGTTTTTAAATACTTTAGTATTTTATTTCGTAACAGAAGAAAAGACTTGATGGGTTGAAAATATATAAATATTGGGAACAGAAGGAAGAAGTTAAAGGGTTACTTACAAAAATAAAAACAACGTAAGTGTATTAGCGCGATATTGCGCTCATTGGTACGCGTTTTCGTGCACAGAGAAATAATAATAATAATAATAATAATAATAATAATAATAATAATAATAATAATACGTATCAGATACTCCATAGAAACACATATGTACCAAGCAATACAGAACAAGTAATCATTTCATTTCTTCCTTTTCTCTGTAGGTATTTATTAAATGTATTTAATTTACTGGTATTTCGTATTCGAAAAATGTACAAGAATGAAGATAAAACAAGAAATTCCCATTTATCACAAACTTTCAATACTTTTTTTTTTTCCTTTTTCTGAGACTTCAAGGGGGTCCGAATAATGATGAGAATCTTGAAAATATTTTCATTATTTCGGTCACTGGTTCTTAACAATGGCTTAACGCCCCCACAGGAGTTTTCCTTTCTAAACGAGGCTTGGAACAAAAAGGGGCGATTGGAGGGTGTTTGAGATTTCATGACATGTTATAGACCGTTTTCTTATTATTAGACGAAAACTATGACTTATTTTACCAATACACACAAACATACACGTATAAATATACAAAATAATTGTGTATATATAAAACAATTATGTTCTTTATGTTCATTATTTGTCAACTGATTTGACTGTATTTAACACTTTTTCATTATTGAGATGGCAACATCGAATTAAACAACAAACATTTTCACACACGTTTTTGCGAGCGGAGGCAAGACCGACTGCGATGCTAACTCCATCTCTGGACGGAGAAATAAAACTCGTGAAAGTCCTTGACTGTTAAAGAAACAATCCTAATGACATTATGCTCATTTTTTATCTTGTACTGTTGCGTTATTATCCTGTGATTTTCGCCATATTTGTGAATTCTTCTTTATAACTACATGTTTGTTTCTTTAACTTTATCCAATGGTTCAACTGTGTTCTCAAATTTTGCAACCTTAATTTAACACATTTCCCAACGTCATATAATGATGGCATTTCTTGCACAAAGACGCAAAATTTGGTGACAATACAATATTCTTTTGTTACTTTTAGTTTTAAAAAATCTCTATAATAAAATTAGGATTATATTTTTTTTGAAGATAGAATCGGCTTTTAAAACGTTCATAAAAGCGTGACTTTTGCCGAAAAGAAAATAATCTATCAAGGATTTTTTTTTTCAAAAATTCAAAACTAAGTTTCGGCTTTTGTTTCTCTTATGCCTACCGTTTCACATTTGTGTTATCATTCATCAATAAATAGTAAAATAAGTTTAAATCATTAAAAAAAAAGAAGACGTAAGTTTTGACTCTTTTCTCTTAAGTCTACTTTTTCACATTTGCGTAATTACTTGTCAATAAACAGTAAAATAAGTTTAAATCGTTTAAAAAAAGAAAACTAAGTTTTGACTCTTTTTCTCTTAGGCCTACCTTTTTGATATTTGCATAATTGTTTAACAATAAACTGTAAAATAAGTTTAAATCATTAAAAAAAGCAAACTAAGTATTGACTCTTTTCACATTTGTATAACCATTTATCAATAAACTGTATAATAAGTTTAAATCATTTGTTTAAAAAAGAAAACGAAGTTTTCACTATTCACACTTGAGTAATCGTTTATCAATAAACGGTAAAATAAGTTTAAATCATTTGTTTAAAAAAAGAAAACTAAGTTTTCACTTTTCACATTTGTGTAATCATTTATCAATAAGCAGTATAATAAGTTTAAATCATTTGTTTAAAAATAGAAAACTAAGTTTTGATTTTCACATTTATGTAATCGTTTATCAATAAACAGTAAAATAAGTTTAAATCATTTGTTTAAAAATAGAAAACTAAGTTTTGATTTTTCCCATTTGTTTAATCGTTTATCAATAAACTGTAAAATAAATTTAAATTATTTCTTTTAAAAAAGAAAACTAAGTTTTGATTTTTCACATTTGTGTAATCGTTTATCAATAAACAGTAAAACAAGTTTAAATCATTTGCTTAAAAAAACTAAGTTTGGACTGTTTTCACATTTCTGTAATCATTTATCGACAAAAAGGATAATACACTTAAATTTTTCATTTTTTTATAGAATAAGTACGATTTGTTTCATTTTGTTTATTTTTAAAAAAAGGAAAGCATGCTTTTTACATATTATTATGTGTTCTATTTTGTTTGTTATTTTTAATTTTGAAAGAAAGTTTGTTTAATATAGATTTGCTTATCATTTTAAAACTTTTGGATTATTTTTCATTTTAGATTTTTCAATTTTAGTCAGTCACTTTTTATCGAATTGATTCCATCTAGTAATATGGTGTTAGTATGAGTTTCATAATCGAAATTGAGTTTCATAATAAAAAATCTCAAAATTCTCTATGTCTGACTAGTTCAAAGTTTTGAGAAAGAAAGTGAATATTTTTTATTATCAATGTTCTTGTGCCTATATAGTGTTCATAGTCTAACGCGGTGCTGTACTTGACTCATTGCTGTTCCTCTATCACAAAAATAAATTATTATTATTATTATTATTATTATTATTATTATTATTATTATTATTATTATTATTATTATTATTATTATTATTATTATTATTATTATTAGAAAAGAAGTGAACTACAAACCGTGCAAACATCTAAATCTTCAACTAACCGAGTAACTAAAAAAAAGGCAATCAACCTTTAGAAATTTCACATTGTATCACAGCAATGTTGCCAAAACCAAAAACCATAATTATTCCATTCTGATTAGTGTTTATTGTTATCCTTTTTAACGATTTCCATATAATTGTTTTATTGACTTAAATGATGGTGTTAGTCCTTTCCTTTTTGTGCGTGTGCGATAAGTTTGAGTTTCAAAGTAGTATATAATTTCATACCTCTTCCCATTACGTACGTTTCTGGTTCTTTCTTTCTTTCAAAAGTATATTTCTAGTGAGCTTTTTTAAAAATAAATATCACGTGTGTATGTGTGTGTGTGTGTTCCGGAGCTCTTAACAAAAGAAATATCATAAAAGTTCAGAACATGTTACGTGTGTGAGCAGGCAAGCACGGACCTTAAAGCGCACAATCCAAATGCTTATAATATTGTTTCTGCATATATATATATATATATATATATATATATATATATATATATATATATATAGTTATCATCTGTGCCTGCCTGCCATGGCAGTACCACACACACATGCATTTATATATATATATATATATATATATATATATATATATATATATATATATATATATATATATACTTTAAGGTGTGAATTTAAAAAATACCCGGACACTATTTGAAGGTGTTAAAGCGCGTTAGGTGTGAGAGAGACGGTTAAAGAGATCTCATGTTTTGATAAGAAGGAAGAAAAACACATCCATACTCACTGAAAATTGAAAGAATTAAAAATACGTATATATACTATCATGACCTGAATCACGAAAGAGAGAAAAAAAAGTTTTTTAATAATAAAAATAATTTCTTCTATATAGTTGGAGTGGAACGTGTGACGGGAAGTGTTGAAACGCATCAAGGAAAGATGCATGTACAGAAGACTTTGAACATTTCCTGCGTCCTTTGTATAGAACACTATTCTGTTCCTTCTTTCCACCTCTTCATTTTCAGAAAAGATAATTCCTTGGAGTTTTCAAATTATATATATATATATATATATATATATATATATATATATATATATATATATATATATATATATAACGTTATTTATGATTCCTTTTGTTACATATATTGGCCACAATTCGAATCACTAGATAAGTCAATACGATTTAATACCTTAATTTTTACACTTAATTGCAAAAACTAACAATTGCATACCTTGGAAATTAGGCTTGTCAAATATATATAGAACAACTAACTTTTAATCTCAAAACTTCCATGAATAATAATGTTTTTGTTGTCATAGCAACACAAAACAAACAATTATCTATCATTACATGAATAACAATCAATCTCAACATATATTCTACATTTTTCTTCTTCTTCATAACATATTGTGCACTTTTAAGCATCGTTTTCCGAAATGAAAGTAATTCACAGTTGACCGATATACAATATGTCAGATATACAATATCGTTGTATATATATGATATACTATGAGCTACATTTCTTTTTCAGGTATTAGTTGTGTTTTGTTAACGTCAATTTAATGTAATATTTGTTTGTCTTATCTAATTTTTTCTAGTTCATGTAGCTAGTGCAGTGGTTCTCAACCGATGTGTCGCGACACACTGGTGTGTTACGATATCCCTTAAGGCGTGTCCCCAAATTTTAGAATTCAAAAATCAGGAAGAATCTAATAATAATTAATTAAAATCGAGACAGACTGTACCAGTCAACACCTCCAGCGGTAGCAATAATGCTAAGTGCTATATAGAGTAATTATAAAAATAATAAATTGGTTTCACTATAATAATAATATTATTATTCTTTATAATAAAATATCAAACAAGTCTGTCGTGGATGTCCTGGAAGTCAGTCAAAATAGGTTGAGAAACACTGAGCTAGTGGGACCACCAAGCCCCTAAGAAATTAAGGTAAACTGCTCACTCAGAAGTACAGCGTAACGAAAATATCAAAGGTATTTATCATATATGATTCCAATAAATGAAAATGTCAATTCTTAGTTTAACGTAAAGAAAATAAGAAAGAATTATTTATGAGTCTACAAATGAGTAAGAACTTATATAAATTTATTTTAAAGCTTCAAGCACCGTACAATGAAAATAACAAAGATATTTGTGTAGTACCAACGAATGGAAGCTTTAGCCTAAAATCCAGAGTAATTAACATAAGAAAAAAGTATTAACCCTAAGAATACCAAGGGGGAGTTCCCCGAGACCACAAGGTAGTTTTTGTTTAAAAATTCGTACAAAACATACTATTGTGCTGCCAAAATGTCTTGAGCCGTGGCAAAAATGCGAACTAAAGCTCACACCCACGCGTTGAGCCAATCAGGGCTCAGCTGTTGCTAAGCGAGGGAAAGGGAGTGGAATTCCGTCAGCCGATAGCAGCGCTTGCAGCGGAAGACTAGGGATCAAGACAATGTGGTATACCTTTAATATTGTCGTATTTTGTTGTTTGATTAATATGCCAATGTGGTATATCTTTAGTCAGTTTATCTTTTTCTAGTTGTTTGTTAGTTGCACTTACATAATTTGCCATACTGATGTTAAACATGAGTTCATAAATAACTTATAAAATAGAGTAGTAGATCCAAGGAGTCAATAGTCCTTGGTGTCCAACCAGGCGATAGTTCTGTATTATTGGCGACAGATGTGTCTCTTTTGATACACTTTCTTGTCAGTTCGGCATCAACAAAGAATACTACAGCTTCTTGTAGAGATAAAAAAAAATTGTATGTATTTTATGTACGAGAGTACATGGACCAACAAAATTTAAAATAACTTCTTTACCTTTAATTATATATAAAAATATTGAGTGGGTTCGAGGAACCTCTTCCCCCTTTGGGATAATATACAATCTAAAATATTTTGGGATTCCTAGGGTTACTGAAACTACTAAAAATTAGAGCTCCCTAGGGGCTAAGCGGTAAGCGTACGCGCTCTTGGCCTGGGAGACTCGAGGCACATTCCCGACGGGAGCTCATACGGTTCGAATCCCACACTAAGCTATTGATCCACGTTTCATATAGCCTAGCTTGTTATAAATCAAATCGAACTACTAAAAATTGAAACTTACCCTACATAAATTTACTATAAACCTGCAAGCACAGCATAATGAATGAAGCTTGTATATCAATACGCACTTTCCATCATATCTATTCTGTCTATCAAGACAAAACTTAGTATAAGGGAAGTTCCTCTAAGAGCGCGCGGCCTCTAAGAGTACGATCAACAATTTGCCAGATCTGGCAACGCTGTACGATGTTTGTATTCCTGCAGAATCGTCGTTGTGTGAAAGTTGGTTGTGCGCAAGTTGTCTGCTGTCAGCATCTATGTCCTACGTTTTATTGGTAAGTAAATATTTTTGATACTTCCAGTGTAATAATTGGGTTCCCACTAACTAGTGTGTGTAGTTAAATACATATATATTCTGTTTCTAAACTTAGTATAAAATGATAGGTGTCACAATCAAGTTTGTGCATAAGGCAGATAATACCATCATATCTGGAAACTACTGCACACTTGTGATAGATTTGTAAAATGAGTGCGATTCCTCTAAGAGTACGCATTTTCTTTCCTTCAAGAGTACGCGCGCACTCTTCGGGACCGGTGATGCCGTACTCTTGGAGGACTGTGTAGACAATTGAATTTGACTATCAGAGAAGAATACCTTGTCAGATTCTTTTCCAATTCTGACACTGCGGGGTTACTTTGAGGCAAAATGAATAGGTTTCTCTAGTATAAACACTAGCGGTGTGCATCGCTGTTCATTCGCATGGCCCGAGAAAATAGGTAGGTCTAGGTATGATGTGAATCGCCGGTGATTTACACGGCTCAGTAAAGCAATACTAATGCGAATCACCAATGATTTACATTATAACAATGTGTCATTACGCTATTCCTGAAGTGAATGAAGTAGGACAAAATCTTGGTATGCTTATTTTCAGAATCAGATAATGACAAATTAGAAACTACTACACTAATCTTGGAAAAGAGTCTCATAATTAAACTAACATATTGAAATGAGTTTTTAAATGTTTTTTGTTTAGCTATAGTTCCCTTTTTTTCTTTTTTTTTTTTAAATTTTTCCAGGGTACTGTCTCTGCGACGGATAAAGCCAACATTCAGCCCTCTGCAAGAACAGGAATTGGCTCAGCACGTAAGGGACCTTGACTCCATGCTTTACGGTATCACATGCCAACAACTGATAAATCTTGTGTTCGACTTGCGTTCGAATCTGCGAAAAATCAGATCAACTCAACTTCAACAGAGGGAAGAAGAAAGCCGGAAAGAAATGGATATATGCATTTTGCAAAAGGAATAATAATATTGCGCACACCGCAGAAATGCAGCCTTGGAAGAATAATTGGCTTCAACAAAACTCAACACGCGATATTCTTCAGCAACTTTCAGGCAGTGTTACAAGACAAACAATTTCTATCTCATAGAATGTTTAATATGGATGAAAATGGAATTTTAACTCTCCCAAATAAAATTCTAAAAGTACTTTCGCCAATCGGTAAAAGGCATGTGGGTAAAGTTGTGTCTGGTGAGAGGGAACAGACGATTACTGTTCTCTGTTACATGCCTCAAACTGGAGTTTACGTGTCTCCAGCCATCTTATTTCCCAGAAATAGAATGAAAATAGTGTTGTATGAGGATGGGCCTGCAGGAACTTTATCTCTGGTCTCAGATTCTGGATACACAATCAGCGAACTTTTTTATTTTATTTTTTTCTTTATTTGTTGAAACATTTCTCTCACCTCGTGAAGCCAACTCAGAATGATGAAGTGTTGCTCGTTCTTGACAACCACACGACACACTGCACTTTGGAAGCAGTGCTGTATTGTAGGGATAATTACATTACCTTTCTTCCTCTTCCTCCGCATGCAAGCCACATGCTGTAGCCCCTTGACAAGGGTTCGGACCTCTGAAGACTGCCTTTGCAGCTGAATGTGACAAATGTATGATCAACATTTGCGCAGGAAGAATAACAAAGGGACATTTCCGGCATCATCCATATTGCATCGAAGGGATTGCAACAATTAAGAAAGCTAGGAGTTCGTGCAGGCTACAAGGATCCACCCTTTCAATCCTGACGTCGTGAGCGAAGTAGACTTCCAACTTTGGACGCTAATCGATCAACAACTGTCCTCTGCTGACAGCGAAGAGAATGGTGCAACAGCATCAGATGAACCAGTAGCAGTACTTCCGTAAGCATTTCTACAGCTTCCTAAACACTCAGGTGTACAGAAAAGAACAAAGCAGGGAAGAAGTCTGAGATTATGACGTTTCCACCGTTCAAAAACAAACTTGAAGCATCCAAAGAAGCAGCTTGCATGAGAAATAGGCCTAACGATTAAGTTGATGCCAAGACTGAAGGAAGATGTCATGTTTCTTCAGACCAACCAAGATCTTCATCCGAGGAGAATTATTTCTGCTCTGGATGTGATGAGCAGTACACGGAACCCATCATCGAGGATTAGGTGCTGTGTCGTGCCTGCAGGGAGTGGTAGCACGAGGCCTGTTCAAATTATGAGGGCCTCGGGGTTTTTAAGTGTGACAGCTGCTAATGATCATAAAAATGTCAGGTTTTAAATGCATAATTTCATTATAATGTTTCTATTTGTTTTATTTGCGCATATAAGTTTCTGTTTAGTACAAAGGCAGTGTCAATTATACTTTGGTATAATTTGCCAGTTTTCAATTTTATTTTATAATTGCACCTTCTAGGCTTAGGTTAATTGTAGGCTATCTTTTGGTTTCCCTCATTATCAAGAATTTTAATATTTTTGATGTTACACTTATATTTGTATTCATTTATATCAATTTCTAGCAAAACCAAAAAACTTTGTACCTCTTTTCGTGTTACTGTCATTAATTTCTTTGAATTGTGTAATGTCATCTTCATTTGCTGCCTTGTAATAGTATTATTTTCACATAGCAAATGCGTACTCTTGGAGGACACGTTGCGTACTCTTTGAGGCATAGTCCTCCAAGAGTGCGCAAATGCATTGTTTTATAACAATGCGTCTATTGTTGTAACTATTGCGTCACTGTCTTTATATTTGCCTCCAATTTTGACCTTAAGGAATGAATAAAGATTTGTGATAGAAATTATCACTCTGAGTGATTTCCTTTTTCTTCGTTACGTGTTTAAAGACTAAGTGCGTACTCTTTGGGGAACTTCCCTTACATTTCTTATTCACTATAGTATTTTTCGAGGTACATTTGGATTATGTGCTTTCACCCGGGGCCACTCCAGAGGGGTCCGAAGTTGATGGGAGGGATTTTAGGAGGGAATTTTCCCGTTATTCCCCCAATTTTCCCTGTTCAAGTACGTTATGGACCCCAATGTATAATACCTCTTGAAAGCTTGTTTCATGCTGAAGAAAATTAACTATAAACCATGACTTTTCAATGAACAGTGTTGATGCAATACCTATTTCACTGTGAGTCTAAGATATTCTTTATACTAACAGGGTTAATGGGCCCCAGGGACTCTCTCCGTTGTCCATGGCACCTTTTTTTTTTTTTGTGCATGAACATATCTTCGTTATGTTTATCGAATGGACTAGATTTGATTTGGATGTCCGGATGACACGTTCATATCCGTTCCTAGTGAGATGTTTTGTGTTACTATTTACAACTAACAAGAAGTATAATATAGCTCCACTTAGTAAAATCTTCTATCTACACTTTAGACTTTGAGGTAACAGAATTGTAATATAATCTTGTCCAAGTACTTTCAAGAAAAATTGATTATTTTCCTTTACCTATATACCCTAATAGGTGTCTTGTTCTTTTCATTTATTTATTTATTTATTTATTGTGTGCTGTAATTTGGAATAATAATTTACTCAAAATAAGCTGTCTGTTTCTTTTGTTTTCAATTAATTTTTCAGTGCATATTGCATTGTTGCATTCCCTTCTAGTTGCAAGAGATTCAAATTCAAGTGGTCAGAATAGTAAAAATAATAACTTGTATGGTTTCTCAGACATGTTGCTAAAATAGGCAAACGGCCAAGTTATAGATGTGGCCAATTTAATAGATTTTGCTGAATAAGATTGTTAAATTATGATATAATCTTCTTCTTTAATGCAAATAAATTAACATGTATATATTTAACAAACTTTGTTCTTTCTGTTTTATGAAATTTATCGATATTATGTTGTAGATATTAAAATTATTTCTTGACCTACTTTCCAAGTTCTGCGTTTCCGTTATTAGAAACATCTTTCTTTAATTTTTTTTATATAAAATATACTTTTAAAAAAGATTTTTATCCCCTAGAATATCTATCTATCTCTGTTCTTGTTATTACTAGACAAGCAACGTACAGAAACATTTTATTGAATGATAAATTAGACGAATTTTTTTCTATCTTGTAGTAAAAGAAAAGTGAAAAGAAATACAATTTTAATTTCTAATTCAGGTGTCGAACAAAGATGAATGTGTGTGCATATTTTTTTCCTTGTCTTTTTCTTTCTCTAAATCTATCTAAAATATCTTTTAAAATGAAATACCAAGAGGATAGAAATAGTCAAGAACGAACAGGAAAGGATACATCTTAAAAGAAAGGAAAGAATTATCATATGATTGCGTGTCTCAGTTTGAAGAAAATTTTATATATATATATATATATATATATATATATATATATATATATATATATATATATATATATATATATATATATATATATATATATATATATATAAATTCTCCTTCAATAGCTGTGTTTCATTTTACATGCATCGCAGAAGGGGAAACGAAAAATGGCTACGTCGATTTTATTGAGCGTTGAAAAGCTTGTAAAAAGATTATAGCGTGTGCGACAGGATAATTCATATCTTCCGCTGCAAGGCGTGAAGTTTCATGTGTGCAGTGTTCCTTTCATATTATGTTTCTTATCTGCTCCCTACATCAAAAACGTATCATTTCTTCCTTCCCCCTTGCTATTCGAATAAGCCTTCTATATAAAATAATATTCTTCGCATCAAGTGAGATATTTTAACTGGTTTTCCTTTGGAGTTATTGTAGTAATTAATTATCAATTAATGAATCAATTCAATTTCCATAATCTTCCACAGAACCTTTGTTTAAAAGAATTGTGCTAATGTAGCTATATCTCACTTAGTAAAAAGAGGTAGTTTTGCCCACAAGAAGAGAAATTTCTCGTCTTGTCTCGAAAATGAGGCGAAAATCGAGACGAGAAATGTATTTTTAAATCGAGACGAGACGAGACATTTCTTAAGTCTTATCTGAAATACTAGTTCATCCAAATCTTATATCTCAAACATTGATCTAGTGTTACATTATCCATAGAATAAAAATTATAAATTGATAAAAGTTATCGCACAAATGAATCGATTTCTGTTAAAAGGACGTATGTGCAGTAAACACAATTTTCGGGAAATGACAAAAAAACTGTTTTTTTTTTCAAGAGTCGGTTCGGTTGATGAAAAAAACGAAAGATATGTGTAAATGTACACGGTTACTGATTGTTTATTAGCTATATAGGATGTAACTGTGAATTATGGCTTAATTTACAAAAAAAATATTAAACTTTGGACACATACGCCCTTTTAACAGAAAACATGGTGAGATAAAATGTGAAACGAAGGTTTTCCTCAAATATATCTAAAATTTTAGACACTGTTATATTGGTAGTATATTAATGAAAGACAGAGATACTAATAATAGTAATTAGTAATAATAATAATTTGAAAGCAACCTTTTTTCTTCCAAAATTACTTTTTTTTAAATAAAAATAATCTCTGTTAGGATAAGTTCTGAGTTAATACTTGTCGTCACTGTTTGCCTTACTCTGTGTGCCTTGTAAAGTACTTAGAATCCATATCGGGAAATACTGAGTTTAATGCTGGAATATACCTTGGCCACCTACATACTAAATAAAAATCCTGCAAACCTTAATATTGTGACAAAATAAAAGATGAAATTTTCTCATTGTATATTTTACGGGATCTAAAACTGTGGCAACAAAGTTGAAACTGATCTTCACCAGGTGTAACGCAATTATAAGTTTTAATTCAGCAGGCAATTATAAGTTTAGGTGGATTTTATTTATATTGTGCGACGAGACATAATTGGGAATGCAAGGAAGTAACATTGCATAAGAAAATAGGATTTGCATTTTTAACCTTAGCGAGTTTTCTTTAAGTTTTATTCCCCAAATTCCTGAGCGTTTCTCCAGATTTCAGTACAGCTGATAGACCGACCAAAAGGGCACATTAATATAGTAGCCTATAATATAATATATCATAATATAATATTATAATAATATAATTCAATGGATTATATTTTCAACACGTTCCAAGTAATACACTTCCTTTTAACACAAATCGTTGCATCTACTTCTAAAATACTCAATTTTATATATATATATATATATATATATATATATATATATATATATATATATATATGAAAGGAAAAATCGTAAAAAGTGTTAAATACGCTCTTTTAACAGAAATCGATTCAAATATAACAAAGAGCATTATTATCAATGTTTAAAGATACACAAGTAATTACACAATATACTCTAGTAATAAATATGGTTTTAATATTGTTATACCACACCTTTCGTGGACCTACAGTGACTCGGAAGAATTTCGATAACTTTTAGATGAAATTCAGGAGGAGAAACCAGGTCATAAATTTTGTAGTATATAGTAGTAAATTTTGTAGTATATATAAACTCATAAAACGAGACGAGGCTAGAAAAACTTTCCGAAAACTGAGACGGATCAATACTTATACTAAATTTATGAGACAAGATTAGAAAACCTTATTTCTCGTCTCGTCTCGTTTCATTTATAATACTAGTAAGAGGAAACACTTGAAAAAAATGTCATTTTGTAATTTCTTCAGAAAGAAAAAAATATAATATTTTGTACGGTATTAGAATCAATATTATCCATTTCTAACTTCTGAAAATACTTATATATTTGAGCTATTCCAATGATGGAAACTGCTGCTTAAAAATAAAAATATACAAATCATAGCTGGGTAAAAAAAAAAAAAAGTATATTCATCTTATTATTAAACTCAAAATTTGAGGTTATAAATTTACCAACTACAAGTGTTACATGGACGTGAAAAACATTTTTAGCTTCGTCGAGGTCGAGAAAAAAATATATTTATCTCCTTATTCAACTCAAATCTTTTAGGCTACAAATTTACAGGAGGCATTCTTCCTTATCACTAACTGGAGTACAAAGAACATTATTTTACAATGATAGACATCGTCTATTATGTTGTGTTATTATGTGCTTTACATGCTTATTATTTGTTTCATCTTAGAAAGTTTGACATAGAAAACTCTTATTGGCTTGAAAACTATGTACACTCATGTCCAAAATTATTATCGCATATCTATAACTATCCTGCTGTAAGAATATAATTTGATAATGATTTTGCAGGGTACATTGAATACTGATACTATATGTATAATCGGGAAATGTATATTTGTAGTAAATTTCATAGGAAAAGAATTATAAATACGAAAATTAGAATGAGTAAAACAAAATGTTGCTAAATGGACAAGAAAGTTTTATTTTCGTTTTATTGTTCTTATTTACTGCTCTTTTGATATGAAATTTACCACATACATGTCTTTGCCGATTATACACATACTAACATTATAAGAAATACCGGGCGAAATCGTTATCAAATTATATTCCTATAAGAACATATTTATAAACATGCGACAATAATTTTGGACATGAATGTACATGTATGAATGTGTTACGCTAATTTCTACACAAAGGTATGATGTAAAATGTTTTTTTTTTCCTTAAAGATATTAGACTTTCCTCTAGTATGTGTTGTTGCATCTATGTACAATTTATTCATATTAAATTTTTCGTCGGTTGAAACGAAAAACCTTCTGTTTGTCGAAAACATTCAAATGTGGAATATGCCACTTTTCCACGGCAGAAGCTCCTCAATTAAGCTTACAATTTGACGTATAGTGTACAGCGGGCCAAAGACTCAGAAGGAACAACTAACGTTCTTAAAAATTTGTCCTGATCCACACCCAACATTTGGATACTATGTAATTACTACATCTAAACTAGTAATAATGTTAATATAAATTTGATTTTAAGATATATCTCATTTGAATATTTATTCTTAATCAATGTTTGTCCGTGAACAGAGAGGATTTTAAGACAAGCTGAGAATCAAATATTTTAAAACTGAATTTAGTGGTTGACACCAATCATGCAGGACTTGGGCCAGAGAAACTGAGCAAGTTCGTCATAGAAAATTTAAAAAAAAAAAAAACTATAATTGGTAAAGGAAAACGTTGTCTAAGATAATATGGTGAAAACTACGGAAATAATGGTTCGTTTTCCATATATAAACCGAGTAAGATTATTACTCGGGACACTTAAAATTTGACACTTTCGAAGGTAAAAAGTTTACAAGTACAGAATTTTGAGATAGTGGTATCTACATGGTTGGGACTTCCGTAAAAGAACGTTTCAAGATTTCTTGAAGAGAAGGACTTTGAGAAACTGACCAAATGAAGATGGAAAACGTGCTTTTGTCTAATTCGTACAAGGCTGCAGGTCAGCTCTGCAACCTATCATGCAAATTGAACAAGACAACTTCCTTATGGTAAAATAAATGAAATCTTCCTTGATTGGTGTCAGTTACTAAATTTATGAAATATATACAGGCGCGGATTCAAGGGGTCATTAGAGGCTATAGCCCCTCCCGTGACTCTCAGGTATACCACTGGATAAAATGGACTTCAATCCTGCTTTACACTGGATAAAGCGCGAAACTATGGTTTAGCTCCTCCCTTGACTATATCCTGGATTCGCCACTGGATATATATATATATGTACAGGGTTTAACGACTTCATATAAAATAAAACGTGGACTAAATTTTATCACTTCTTAAATTAAATAATGCTATTCTGTGGATTACTGAAACATTTCTTGACCGCAGTGGCTCAGTGGTAGAGCGTTCACCTGTGGTGCTAGGGGTCCCGGGTTTGATCCCAGCTCCCGCCAAGTGAACTTTGTGGTGGACAAACACGGTGTGCGTGGGTTTTCTCGGGGTTCTCCTGTTCCCTCCCACTTTCTTCATTCCACTATTTCCTTCATTCCTCATCATCACCGTCTCTTTTAGCCTAGCCGGCATAACTGTGGGACGAAGATTTCATTTCATTTTTGGAACATTTCTCTATAATGAAATACAACGAAAAGTATAGACGTTTTTGGAAAACTTCGTCACTCCCAAGAATGAGCATGGATTTTATTTATTTATTTATTCCATAGAAATTACTTTTACCATATTTTAGAGTTATTAACGAAATATTTATTTACATAGGTATGAAAAATGAACAAAATCTCCACAGACCCGTATTTGAGAAAATTGTCAAGAAAAATCCTTCGCATCAAGACTAAACTATTCCCTATGGAATTTTTCAGGACGAATGAGTTATGCCATCTTATAGAGTTATTAACGAAACGCTTACTTATGATTCGAAATATAAAAAAAAATCACCAAAGAGTTATCTCAGAAAATTTGTCCGTAAAGAAATTCAGTAATTCACCTTCAAGGGTAAACTGCCCCGTCTGGAATTTTCCCAGAGAAATAACATAACAGAGTATACTGATGTTAATGAAATGTTGGTGTATGATTTAAAAAAAAAAAAATCCTCGAGTGGTTTTCCAGAAAATCACAATTGTTTATTTTCATCTTTATTTTGGAGTGTTGGAAGAAAATTCGAGAGAGAAATGAGAAACTTGGAATTATTAGCAGAGACTTTGTTTGGACGGTGCACTAAAAAGATAGTCTCTAGGCGAGTGTACAGTCTTGTTTAAAAAAATATGGCCATCTCTCTCTCTTTAGAAAGGACGCAGCCTCACAATTGTACTTAGAGCAACTCAGTTTCATAGGTTAAAATAAAGATCTTTAATATCTAAAGGTAGTTTATATTTGTTTCATACTGGGTGGGCAGAAGTTTTTGAACAAGACGGTATATACACCGGGATAAGCGAATAGAGGGATAACTTTTTTTGCATGTAGGAGCCAAGGATGTACGCAGCCCCCCTTAACCAAAATCCCGACTTTTCTGTAAATTTAGTCTAATTTTAGGGGTAATTTTAATACAGTGGCTCCGCGTAACGTAGTCGCTAACGATCTCGTCTTTAGTGTGAGCAGTCCCAAGTTCGATTTCCGGTAGAGACACTCGATCGAAAAAGTGTAAAAGCTTTTTCAGGCCAGTCGTCCTGAGTGAGGTTTTCCTCATTCACCTCAGGCAAATGCCGGAATGGTACCTAACATGTAGGTCCCAGACCGCTTCCTTCCTTCTCCAATTCTTTCTTCCTTCCCTTTCCTCAGATAGTGTGACTGCCGAGGGACGTCATCCCTCATACATGAAGAGCTATCATGGCCATATATGCTGAAAGCCCAGAAATCTAATTCCTAAATCCCAAAAGTTTAATATAATTTATCCTCGTGTTGAATTTGTACCCTCCGCCCGAATTCCTGCGTACTCTCTGGTAAGGACCATGATACGTGTAAACCCATTAAAATATCGAATTCAATTTTTTTTTTCACAATCACCATATTCTCTTATCTGCTAGCGTTACTCAGAAGTAAAAGTGGAAGAAGCTATTAGGAAAAGAATAAATCCAATCATGACATTTAATTACTCGGCAGTAAAAGTGGAAGAAGCTAATAGGAAAAGAATAAATCGAATCATGACATTTAATTACTCAGAAGTAAAAGTGGAAGAAGCTATTAGGAAAAGAATAAATCGAATCATGACATGTAATTACTCAGAAGTAAAAGTGGAAGAAGCTATTAGGAAAAGAATAAATCCAATCATGACATGTAATTACTCAGAAGTAAAAATGGAAGAAGCTATTAGGAAAAGAATAAATCCAATCATGACATTTAATTACTCAGAAGTAAAAGTGGAAGAAACTATTAGAAAAAGAATAAATCCAATCATGACATTTAATTATTCAGAAGTGAAAGTGAAAGAAGCTATTAGGAAAAGAATAAATCCAATCATGACATTTAATTACTCAGAAGTAAAAATGGAAGAAGCTATTAGGAAAAGAATAAATCCAATCATGACATTTAATTACTCAGAAGTAAAAGTGGAAGAAGCTAATAGGAAAAGAATAAATCCAATCATGACATTTAATTACATGATACAATGATGTTGATAAAGTACTAATGTTTGTAAAATAATCAAACTTTAAAAGCTTTCTGCGATGACACACAATTCCTTAACGTATATTTATTGTAACATATCACTGTAATTGTTCCCCTGAGGGTAGTCACTCCGACGTACCACTACGATTTCGGTACGACCTTTGTTGACTTATAATTTCGTACTTTTTTTCTGAGTCTTATCATTCTCCCGAGTTAGTTTTCATTACACCATTTTAATATACGCGGTAGAATTATCCTTAATTCGTATATCGAGTAGAAATCAGTCAATTATTAAAATAAGTTTAATTTAAAAAAATATATCTAGTTTACATAGATCCGTAATACAACATCAATTTACATGCAATGTTATATATGTTAACAATAGTATGTTCATTCACAACAGTTACTAGTAGGTTCCATTAGAGATCAATTAATTACATAAAAAATTAACACAGATTCAACTAATACTACAGAGACTTACAGGTCCCTCCCTTTGGCCACAAACGACGGTTCCAAGTACAACATGACGGCAATTGAAACAATGCTAATTGAACCCATGTGTATATCCGTGTCAAAGAACCATTCGGAATTCTTAGAAGGGTGAGATTCAATGGGGTGGGAAGTTAGCTTTAAGCCCAACCTTCCCTCCCAAGTCCTGGCATAAACCACTATTAAATTATTAAGTTAAACAGTACACAATACCCATTTTTTCAGAGTACAATTCGGAACATTAACCTGGACCTTCCGAAGTTGTAATCTACAAAGGTTCACGGCCGGAAAGAATGCTAATTGGGTGGTGTATTAATAAGCATATATTGACTCCCTTTTGCTACATTTTTCTTTATAGACCAAAGTTCGATTCCGAATTCCCTCTCGATGCTGAGCTAACTGCTCTGAAAAATTCACGGAAATAGAAAAGAGAAATCACCCAAGAAAAATCCACACAAAACAGATATATATGCTAATTCGGCTACACAAAGGTAAAAACAAATACACCATTTTGTTAGCTTTTGTTTTTAGAGGGCAGTACGTATTTTGTTCGTCAAGTCTATTTCTTCTACTTTAATTACCTGTAATATTACCTATATAATTAAATACCAGAATATAGTCGTGAATAATTTAACAAACTCTATGGCCTAGGAGCCCGGAGGTTCAATACCGCGTTCACAAAAGCTCTCCTTTGACTTCTATCCTTAGTCCAATTGGACCCAGTTCTTATTTTGTATTCCTATTTCTGCGAGATCCATCTTAATATTGCTCTCCCATCTGCGCCTAGGTCTTCCTAATGGTCGTTTTCCGACTGGATTTCCAGTTAAGACTTTGACAGTACTTCAACTTTCTTTCATTTTGGCTACATGACCCGCACACCTGAACCTCCTAGGTTTGATGACCTTAACAATGTTTGGTAAACATTATAAATTACCTAGATATATAGTTCCTCATTATTAAGTTTCCACCATTTCCTATTCCCACAAGTATAATATTAATAATACATTAGGAACACATACTTCAGATAATCGAAAAACGTTTAAAACTTCTTGTTTTCTTATTAACTATCAGAAGTGCACATTCTTCGTATGGGAAGATTAATGTTTGAAGGTAAAGAAATGCATGAAATTTATAATGACGAACAATGCCTTTGATATTGCCTTTATTGATTCTTGAGGCAGCTGAAATATCTGTTCTTCACAAGCGAGGAATAGAGGCTAGTACAGAAGAATTCAAACGTCTGAAAGGTATGCGACCTGCAACACAGACAAAACGGTTGGGTTGTCTACCTCACAGGTAATACGGTCCACTGTACATATATGTACTTGAAATTTTCACTCCCCAAATTTCCCCTCGAGTCGAAATTGTAAAAAAAAAAAAAAAAAAAAAAAAAAAGGCTTCGTATGTGATTGGATCAGGACTAAGCTATATCTATCCGTATACAATATTTGGCGACTCTAGGCGACTCCTGTGTGGAAAATCTTATGGCAGACACTTATGTATTTTATATAGTAGCTGTGAACACTCGTCATTGCCGGCAGAATCTGACTTTTTTAAAAAAAAAGTGTAAGCAGTCATTTTTCCCGATCTTAATTCAGAACGTGTATGAAAAGCGAGGAAAAATGTTCTTAATATGCTTTTAACTTTGTAGGCAAACATTTGGTTAATAAGAACTAGTAGTTTTATAAATAGATAAAACAACTACTCAGTTTAATACTCGATAGCTCAGATAATGACATTTATTAGCGCAAGACAGGCATGCGACAGCATAAATAGTGATATTTATTACCGTGATTGTTTATTATTAAGATTAGCGTGATGTGCATACTGAGGCGTGCATTTATTGTTAGGACATACTGTAATTGTATTATAAAGATAGAAAAATACTACTGTAATAACCTGTCACTAAGCAGAAATAGACTTCAACTTCATTTTTATTTGCCATTGTTGACAAATTTATTGCTATGATTCTTGATTTGATTTTAAACATAGCATCCTTTTCAGCAGTGAGGTTATATAAGACGTGGTCCTACAGCTTAACGTAGGATCCGAACCACACAATCTCCC
Organism: Thermobia domestica; assembly: GCF_964235325.1. Classification (NCBI taxonomy): domain Eukaryota; kingdom Metazoa; phylum Arthropoda; class Insecta; order Zygentoma; family Lepismatidae; genus Thermobia; species Thermobia domestica. The sequence continues at coordinate 42,167,763 of NC_137460.1, forward strand.
GCCGGAAATCGAACCCGGATCTCCTACGTCAATATCGATATGATTCAATGGTTATATTGCTCTGTAATATACGTACAGAAAGTTGAAATTTCTACTAAATTAAAAGGAATACGCATAATTAGCCTTTTTGTAAGGCTCCGTCCATAATCCAACATGGCTGCAACTGAGTTACGTCATATGTCATATTCTATTTCGTATTTAAACTTATTTATTTAATTAGAGATTTGTTTATTTGTGTAATTACTTATTTTAATGATTCAAATGGCATCTGATCTGAGTTCATTTTTAAAATATCAATTTTTAAATTTTCATCTCTGAAGGTTGATGATACTATTTTAGATATCTTTTAATATGTGATTTTGTCTTTTCCCTGAGCAGAATTGTTTGTTAGTATAACCCTTTTTAAGATATTGCTCTTTATTACTCTAGGCTGTTCCACTAACAGATCTTTGACTTGTAGTATCAATCAAGAAATCTTTTCAATCTGCAGCAGCTGTAAAAGTGAAGCAGAACGCGAGATGACACTGAAGAATATCTATGGCGTCCTTCCACTTTCTAAAAAAATTACAATGGGCAAAGATAGGCACAGGAGACGGCGTGATCTCATTCGTCCCCCTACATTTTCAGATCAACTTTTATCCCTGATCTGTAGTCAATTTACACTTAACAAAACCACTAATCTTTAAAGTTCTTTTTCTTCTAAATCGCGTTTTAAAACACTTCGATATTTAATCCCAGAATTAGGGATGGGCATGAGACGAGATGAGACAGGATTTTCCTGGCAAAATTCGAGTCGAGATACAGCTCTTCCAATAGAGAAGTATACATTTTTCGAGACGAGACAGCCTGAAATCTGGTCTCGTGTGCATCCCTACCCGCCAGGATACTGAACTGAGTAGATTAACATTCGCGTTGACGCTACATCTCAAATGCATTTTCCATTCGATCAGCTGAATATAACAATGAGGTACTTCCTGATAAATGGATTGGATGTGGTTCTTGTCCATTTGCCTGCACTTTTTGGAGTATCCACCCTGAAGTCCTGATCTGTGATCATGCGACAATGTATTATAGGGGTTCATTAAACAAAACGTTGCTCCAACATGTTACGAGACAATTAACGCACTTAAGGATGTTGTTCGACGTACATTTACTGCAATCATGCCAGCTATGTTGTGGAGAATTTCACATTGTACATGGAGAAGAATTATAACTAAACGATGGTATACACTCTGGAATAAATAGTAAAGAATAGTCACACTACCTCAAAGTGTCCTTTGCCATGATCCAACCAGTGGCGGGTCTAGAACGTAACAATTGTGGGGTGGCAATCAGAACCCAGACTATGGTAAGTATATCATGAGTTTACTATAAACTTTCAAAAATATATAAACAATAGTAAAGTGGGGAGGCTACGCCATCCCGGTCTCGTGTCAGATCAGCCACTGGACTAAACATTAATACAATGTAAGCATCTATGAATATATGGACATGCGATAGAGGATAACGGGACTTTGTGATCACTCTGTAGGATTTAATACAGAACAAAAACAGTTTCTAACGAACAATCCAAGTATTGTATATGTTCTTGGGAGAGAGAACATCAAATTCACTCGGTTAGTGCTCCACTTCAGAATATCACAGATTGTGACGATTACCGAACTTCCTCCGACTTCTTTTCTTTTCTTTTCTTTTCTTTTTTCTTTTTCTTTTCTTTTTTGATGATATTCAAAGAAACAAAAATGAAGATAGTAGATTTGTTCCACATTTTAATTCAGTACTTGGTGTGCATATATACATGAACTGACATCTGAGATAAATAGTCTTAACGCATGTCGTTGGGTAGTATTTCCCGACGCGATTTGTCACTGGGAAGTTGCGATCTAGTTACTTTAGAAACATGTCTTGAAACGAAATAAATGGCATGTCCTTTATCCTTCTAGTGTGTCCTAATCCACTGTTTCTAACAGGTTATCGTTAATTTTTAGTTTCAACATATCTCGACGTCGAAGTATTCTTAGGCAGAGTTATTTCTTTTTTTAAATCAAGTCTGGCAAAATTTTAAATAATTATGTACAAGTTTATTTTACAAAATGCTGTAATAATAATTTGCCTTTACCTCTGTTTCTTACTATAGCTTAAGCGACTACTGTTTTCCGTCAAATACGCGGGTTTACTTGAAAAGATGCTATAGAAAAGTTTGTTTTGAATTCAAATATTGCACAAATTCAACTGGTTTGTCTAATAATTTACTTCCCTATTTAGTATTAGGATATCAGTACTAAATGAATATTTCTAATACGCAGGATACTTTAGAAGTTACCGAAAGTGTTTTTTTTTCTAAATATACAACTTACTAAGAATTAAAGCACTTGGATGATAAAGGTGTTATGTTACATTTTCTGAAACGTTGCATTCTGGCGATTCATGCTCGTATTATATGTTAATCATGCTACGTAACACATTATGTAGTGAGTTCTCGTCTGAGTGCAGATATTTAGAAACGATGAAGGCAGTATGTTAACGGACAACATTCTGAAAGTCAATTTTCCCGTCATATTCAATTTGTTACATAACACCTTTATCCTCCAAGCGCTTCAGTTATTATTCTACTACTGTCTATAACCTACACATACACGTTAGCAGTTAGATTAGGTCAAGTTAGATTTTGCTTGTTTCAGTCTCTACGAATTCTCAATTTTTACATTACTTCAATTAAACAATTGTAACACTATATTCTTGGCAGTAAATTTCACAATCTGTAGTAGACTAACAATCTACAACCATATATGAAATAGATTTAAAAAACCGAAATATCTTTATTATTATTATTATTATTATTATTATTATTATTATTATTATTATTATTATTATTATTATTATTATTATTATTATTATTATTATTATTATGATTATGATTATTATTATTATTATTATTATTATTAGAGGAAGGTGTTGTACCTTTGAAACAATGTACCTTTGAACACCTATGCTTTTCTCGAATTCAGAGCTATCTAGGTGCAGTGATTAAAATTCGTATGAATAAGTAAATAAAAAAAAGCACTACAAATGCGTTTGGCTGTTGTTTACTGAGTGTTTACCGAGTAATGTTCCTTTTAATTTTTTCACCCCCAAAACGAAGATTTTTTGTAGTTACCTTTTGAGTTTTGTGCTCTTCGGTTTTTGCAACTTGTGATATTTATTTGTCCAAACTTGGAGTAGAATCATTGGTAAATACATTCATATTTTTAGTTTTAACTTCTGTTCAATATTTAAGCTAATGGAGAACTTTTTCTCGTAATGGTTGCCCTCTTGTACCTATGAACATTAATGCATCGTGTACCTTTGAACGACAAATAATACTGTTTAAAGCTACACAATGTAAGTAGTTAAAACAATTAATATATTTTATATAGGTTAGGTTAGGATATAAAGTTATTAATTATAATTTTAAGTAGTTTCTAAATATTCGCTTATTGTATAACATATAAGGTTATGTTAAAAGAGCTGTATATGCTCAACTTTATTGTTCACAAGTTTTTGTTAGAACTTCTCTTCAATTTTTAATTTAATTAATAAAATTTCAATTTTGGGGAACTATTTATAGCTAAACCTTTTATTACAATTTATAACTGTTTATTTATCTTTTTATATTATTGCCTCAGAAACATTGTAATTATCAATTTGTTCAAAGGTACAAGACGGTCTGTTCAATGGTACATGACCATAATGTACCTGTGAACAAAATGGATGTTTTCTTATTATATCCTATAAAAGCTACTGTAATTATGTAACATGTTTAAAAATCATCCTATCTGATAGCAAAGAGGTGGCACTTCAAATATACGACAAAAATTGGGGGATTATTATTATATTTTATTTTAACCGAAATATAAAATCTTCAGAATATATATTAATCTTGGAATATTGTGTAAATTTTGTTTGACCCTCAAATTTACGCATTTAATCTTCTGGTTACAAATTTTATAATTACAGCCACAAAATAGAATACAATTCTTCTTCAGATCTAGCGATTGCCCACAGACATGTGCACTATCAACATAGCCGCGGGGGTGCTCTATTAGGCTAAAAGAGACAGATGGTTAATGAGACTGAACAAATATGAAATTAAATTTTTATCTGAATGGTAGATCGCGGTCTACGCATTGGCCACTCCTATACATATAACGAAAAAAATAATTTTTAAAATATCTTTAGTTTAACATCGTACGCAAGAGCCAAGAAAGAACTGAAATTCATGTATATATGTATTCATATTCATCACATTGCAACGGGTATATATATATATATATTCATCATTGCAATTTCACTTAAGAAGCTGTTTTGAGTACGAGAGCTGATTTATTAACATTAATTGAATATACAGTAGCAAGCCTTCTAAGAGGTCATAGTGTTTAAGAATAATATTTAGAAATAATGACTGATTTTTATAATCATAATTAAATATGAACAAACCATAACATGAATAAGAAACACCCTCATATATCATCAAACACAGAGAAACATCGTATGGTAATTAAATGCGATATTGTCGACATCTATTTATGTGCATATATAATACATATATACATACCACCATACACACACATATATATCTGTCTTGCATTGTTGTATTTTCTCTTCTTAGTGAAGTATATCTGTCAGCACTCAAGATATTTAAATATCTTATGCAAGGTGCTGACTGGCTGTTAGGCTTTTATATGTCTATGCTTACGTGAGAGAAAAATATCCAGTAATGTCGTAGTATCCTTGGAATATATACCCTCATTACGCATCTGATAAAGGTCAATGATCAATAGATGAAATGATATCACTTTTTTATTAACATGTACACTCATGGCCAAAATTATTGTCGTATTACTATAAATATGTTGTTGTAGGAATATAATTTGATAACGAATTCGCCGGGTATTTCTTATAATGTTAGTATGTGTACAATTGGCAAAGATATGTATGTGGTAAATTTCATGTCAAAATAGCAGTAAATAAGAACAATAAAATTAAAATAAAACTTTATTGCCCATTTAGCAACATTTTGATTTACTCATTCTAATTTTTCGTATTTATAATTCTTTTCCTATGAAATTTACCTCAAATATACAATTTCCAATTATACACATAGTATCAGCATTAAAAGTACCCTGCAAAGCCACAATCAAATTATATTCTTACAAGAAGACAGTTATAGATATGCGACAATCATTTTGGACCTGAGTGTACATAGTTCAGTGCTTTAGCCCAGATTGTGTTATGTATTCTAAGTTATTGGATTTTATCTGTAAATCGTGGAAGTTTATGTTACCATCTGCATTTTAATACTAATGAGTAAATAATAATAATAATAATAATAATAATAATAATAATAATAATAATAATAATAATAATAATAATAATAATAATAATAATAATAAATTAAGACAAGGGAAGGCCATCTCGAGTCATGAATAAACATAGTGAAATTTCGAAAATAACAGAGCCAGGATTCTTAAGCAAAAGTAATTTTTTAAAAAATCTGGAACTATGAGGCACCAAACAATCATGAATATTAACTAAAATTCACTTGAAACTAGGTACAAATGATGGGTAGAATTTAAAAATAAATAAATAAATAATTTATTTGCAAGGGTAAAACAAGTAATAGTGTCACGTGTACACCATATGAATGAATTTGATTCGTAACTTGTGATGTTTTCTTAATTAAGACTGTGAAAACAGGAAGTAATAATAGATTTCTACATCCTGGCGAAAAAATGGTGATGGTCCATCAAAGTAGCTATTGACATGTTTCGTTTCCCAGACGGACGGACACATGTCCAAATAGGGTAAATATGAATAAATAAAACTAGTTCTGGTAAACGAAACTCCTTTAAAAAAAACAAATGTCAAATATTTATGTGAAAAACGTACACAAAAAAAAAAACTATAAGAATACAGATTTGATATTGTAACGAAGACGAAAAAAGCTTTGGATGGCAAAGATGGCATAAGTCAAAAATAAAAAAATGAGATGCAGTCATTTCCGTAAACTTGCAACCATACCTGTTGGATGGCAACATTGCCTATCTCAGAGTTGAAAGACCAGGTCATAGGTCAAATGATAGCACCACAAAGGACCGACTTTGTCTGCTTTTTTCTATATCGATTCTATTAAAAATTCTCAGCATCTCACAATGTCTCAAAACTGACTTACGCCACTTTTGTCAATCAACGCCTCTAAAGATTCACAAGATTATCATTCTGCGATTAGTTGATCGATTTCTTTAACACAGTAAAAATGATTTTTTCCGAATCAGAATTTCGTACAGAACAAAGATTCAATTCTAATGTGATTGATGGTATAGTGCTGCCAAAATATCTTGATCCGTAGCAAAAATGCGAACTAAAGCTCACATCCCGACATACCCACGCGTTGAGCCAATAAGGGTTCAGCTGTTGCTAAGCGAGAGAGCAGATGACGACAGGAAGTGGAATTCCTTCAACCGATAGCAGCGCTTGGAACGGAAGACTAAGTGTCAAGTCAACGAGGTTTATCTATAGTAAAATGGTGTGTAGCTCGATCAAATCTTGATGTAAGAAGGTATTTTAAATCATGTAACACTATCCCAGTCACTGTTGCAAGACCTGCTGATTTTTCAGTAGATCTCCTGAATTTTCAATTTACCTTCTGATCTATTGATATATATATATATATATAGAGTAGAGGGGGGCAAGAGTACGTGGGGGGTAAGGATACGATTCCCTAAAATCAGGTGAATATATTCGCGTATGGCAATAATGCGTCACGTGGAGTTTGATGTTAATAGCGTCCAGAACCTAAACAAGTTTGAGTGTGCTGCGGCAAATTACAAGCTATCTAGGTAATTATTTATGTATTTCTAATAGTTTGATATAATATTGGGACATAAGTAGTTTATGAATAACTTACACAATTTTATAACGATTTCAAAGTACTATAAAGCGTTAGTTTCTAACATATCCATTGTTTGACAGGATGGAGTAAATTGACTTTCTTCCAACAGTTGGCTGTACAACATCATGGGAAAGTCAATTGTGTAGTGAGGGGGCAAGGGTACGCAGATACCTTCGGGGCAAGGGTACGCGTGCGTACTCTTGCCCCTTCTGTTCTATGAAAAAGAATCCAATTTGATTTAGAAGTAACAATCAAAAAAGAATGTAGATTCCGTTGTAATAGAGAGTGACGGCAAACTTTACGAATACTGGTTCCCATATGTAGCCTCTAACGTTAAGAATTCTGAAGAATCCTGATGTTTTCTTATGTACGAGGGATAAATTTTTATTCTAAATACCATTCCTTACATAACAGTATCTAAGGTGGTATTTGAGTTTTCGAAACAGATAAACGTGTGAGATAGTGACATCTGCAGTTATTGAATAACGTTACGCTTGCTTATTTTATTCAGGTTTCAGAAATACTACGCTTTGTCCTCTTTTATCTTAAATGTCAATAGTCTTCAGTAATAAATTTCAATGGGCCTTATGCAGAGTCGTTCTGACGCGTGATTAGTGCCATACTAAAAAGTTCGACTACCGTATGTTTCCTGTAGTGGTCAGTCCTTTAGTAATCATACGTTAAAACGACTCTGCATAAGGCGGTATCAGTCCAATGATTGGTATGGGATTCTATAAAGATATATGAAGCTAACCTAACCTAACATTTGACAATATGTAGCTTCATCAAGGATAGGTCGAGAAGTTTTCAAGTTACCCTTGTAGGTGACAAGCATTCTGTAACTGATGGAATAAGCTGGAAATATATTTTTATAAAGGGTCTAAATATTATCTGATTTGTTTTTGTATCCTATGCATTCCCATTACTGATATAAGGAGAATTAAGGATTTTTCATTTCTTTTTTTGAATGAGAATCTGCAACGTCTTTAGGTACAATAAAGCCAGTAGGCCTATTTACCGAAAAATGGAGAACGAATTAGTGTAATATATCACATTACTGGACCAATTCTTCTATGAATTAACTTTAAAAGATCTAAGAAGAATGGCATACAATTTTGCTGAACGTAACTAGGTGCCCCATATCCTTTAGTCGTGTGAATCGAATGGCAGAAAGAGATTGGACAGTCTTCCCGTCGTAGACATTTAACAATTGCTTTGCAACAGCCTTCAAAGACTGGTCTGGGGAGAGCTCGTGGTTTCAGCAAGCCACAAGTTGAATGTTTGTTAATTGTCTGAAAGATCTTGTAAGACAAAACGGCTTTTCTCCACGGGATATCTACAACATGTACGAAACTGGAATAAATACGGTTCCTCATAAAGTTCCAAAAGTCGACTAAAAATCAGTTGTGAATAAAACTGTACCTAGTGATTTTGGAGTTAACATAACAGCTGTTTAATGGTGAGTGCATCTGGTTCCTTTATTCCCCAGATATTTCCTACAAAACAAATGAAACAAGAATTATTCGATGGCTCGCCGCCAGATTCTGTGGGAATATCTAATTCTGGTTCATCAACTCACAACTTTTTGTAGAATGGTTATATTATTTACACCAACATGTGCGATCAAATTCAGTTTCGAAAAAGGTATTTTTACTTGTTGACAATCAGACCTCTCACATTTCAATCGAAGCGATTGATTTCTGCAGGCAAAATAGGATAGTGATGTTGAGTTTACCACCAAATCCCAGTCATAATTTGAAACTATTAGATCGCTCCTTTTTTGACCCAATGAAATCCTGGAATTCAACTGTGTGTGATAAATGGATGGGGAATCATCCATCCCACATAATTCCAAGTTGCGAGTTTGTTTACTGAGGCTTACTACAAAAAAGACTCATAAAATGCTTCGTGTGTAGTGTTGTACTGTATGGGGTGGAAACGTGGACACTACGTAAAGGTGATGAAAATCGACTGGAAGCCTTCGAAATGCGGGTGTGGAGAAGAATGGAAAGAATTAGTTGGGTGGAGCGGAAAACGAATGAGAGAGTGTTAAAAATGGTGGGTGAGAAAAGAACACTTTTAGATATTATTAGGAAGAGGAAAAGAAACTGGTTGGGACATTGCCTAAGAAGATACTGTATCATGAGGGACGTCCTAGAGGGTATGGTGGCGGGAAAGAGAGGGAGGGGGCGAAGGAGACTACAATTAATGGATGATACAAAAACAGAAAGATCATAAGCGAAGACGAAGAAGTTAGCGGAGGACCGTGGAGCATGGAAGCTTCTCAGCTGCGGCAAGTGACCTGCCAATAAAGGCAGAATACCTATGATGATGATGACTACAACGCTGCAACCATTGATATCCAGCCTTCAAGAATCTGAAGTTGTCCTACTGAATCCAGATGTGTTCACTGAAAAAGATTTTCTTCCTTCTATTGTGGATGTGATAGACTTAAATGTAGAAGCCAGGTCTGAAGACGAAAGCATTCCTGAAGCAAAAAATCAAGCATCACACCTGAATAGAGTCCAAAATCGTTCATCGGATGATTCACTGGAAGTAAAAAGGGACCCATGCGGTGCATCCAGATCAAACACTCCTTTGCCAGTTGCTCGTCCTCCTCCATCTGTTACCAAACCTTTAAACAGTAACGCTAGATCCTCACTAGAAGCAAGCAAGAGCTCATGCTGACTGTCCACTTCAAACACTCTTCTGCCGGTTGCTCGTTGTCATTCATCTGTTACCAAACCTTCAACCAGTAACGCTAGATTCTCACTAGAAACAAGCAAGAGCTCATGCGGACTGTCCACTTCAAATACTCTTCTGCCGGTTGCTCGTTCTCATTCATCTGTTACCTAACCTTCAACCAGTAACACTGGATTCTCACTAGAAGCAAGCAGGAGCTCATGCGGATTATCCACATCAAACACTTCTCTGCTGACTGCTCGTTCATCGGTTACCAAACTTTCAACCAGTAAACTAGATCTTAACTGGAGGTAAGCAGGGGCCCATGTGGACCATTTACACCATGCACTCCTTTGGTGGTTGTCAGTCCTCCAACTGCTACCAAGCACTCAACCAGTAGATCTTGATCTTCTCGAAGTCAATCAGAGATTCTGACATCTTCTCCTTTCAAGCAGAACTTACTTTCGAAACGGCGTCCTCCAAAGAGCAAATGCAAACATCATCTTGCACCAGGAAAGCTACAACCGAAGTTGTAGCTACAACTCCTCAGGTCAGTGAGGAAGTAGTGTACGAGTGTCCATTATGCAATATCATTTACAGTGATCCACCAATAGAAGACTGGATCAAGTGCGCAAGATGCCATGAATGGTGGCATGAACAATGCACATCATATAAAGGAGTAGCACCTTCATCTGTGATAATTGTTAATGCTCTTTTGGATGCGTACTCTTGCCCCTTTGATTTCGTACTCTTGCCCCACATATAGGGGCAAGAGTACGAATTTGAATGTTTTCATTCTATGAGTTCTACTTCCTCTAAGAATAGAGGTATATAAAAGTTGAGTTCACATTTCGTAAAGGAGAGTTTAAGCTTTGTGTTCCATGCAAAAGTTTTCCGTTGTAACTATTTTTTACCAAAATATATAAGTTTAATTAAAATTTGCGTACTCTTGCCCCCCTTTCCTATATATATATATATATATATATATATATATATATATATATATATATATATATATATATATATATATATAATATTTTGCAAACTCCAAACTAAATAAATCACTATTTTTCTATATATATTCCGCGTCCGTGTCCGTATCGTACAAAGCATGAAATAGGAAAATATCCGTATTTGACAGTTTTTGGAGTTGCCCGAAAATTTCTGATTCGGGAATCGCTAAAATCTCGACCGAAAAGAATTGTGTTTTCATCACGTAACTTATATTGTAGTTACTATTAATAAAGTAGGTTATGTTTTTAAAAGTGTCTCATTTTTCAATTCCAAGATTCTTTAGGTTAGATTTAATATACGTAATCTAATGATATGATTTATTATATTTGTATTAATGAAAAAATTATAAAATATGAGAGTTTCTAATAGTGTTTTAAGTATTACAGTAAACCATTGTGTGATAACCTGAAAAGATTATTTTTAGGTAAGAAATCTCAAAATATTTATTCTGTGATTATTCACCGTGTCTTTAATGGGTCGTCATTTTAAGGCTTGTCCGTATTTTGGATCGAAAAATTATGGCAACCCTATATATATATATATATATATATATATATATATATATATATATATATATATATATATATATATATATATATATATAAGGGCGAATTCAAGAGGGGGCTAAGGGGCTATAGCCCCCCCTTGACGCTCAGGTTTACACTGGATAAAATGGGCTTCAATTCTGCTTTACACTGGATAAAACGGCAAATTATGGTTTAGCCCCTCCCTTGATCATATCCTGGATCCGCCACTGTATATATATATATATATCGTATTAACTTTTCAGTGAGTAATATGCAAACTTCAAAACATTTATACAATATGCAAACTGATCCAATTGGCCCAAAAGATCCAATATATATATCAATCAAAAATTTTCTTGTAGCCCTTATATCTGGAAAACTGCGTATAGTATAGCCAAACCCAAACTATCAGTTAACTCAGTATGATGTGCTTATTCCATAGAAAATACGAAAGCTCGATTTAGAGGTCGTTCAAAAAAATTTTGGCCCCTGACCCAAAAACTAGTTATTGGCCAAGATTGCATGGTTTCTGTATGTATATCGTAATATAGTGAATGTTTATTTTCCTTCTTGCATACGTCTCTGCTTCCCCATATAAATCAATAGCCAAAATACATAATTGACATTTTGCATGCTGCGATAGCCAATAGCATCTGACTTAGTAAAAATACGAATTCTCACAATCTGATCTTCCTTCATGTTTCATTCTTGTGCACGAATTTTTTTTCTTTCAAAATTCGCACTCTTGCATATGTATGAATATCAAGTACATATACATAGTATAAATTTGATCTCTTTCCTCGTCTCATATAACATTTTTATAATCTTTGAAAATACGTACTTTATAATGCTAGGAATATTGTTGTATATGAAATAATTGAAAAGAGAGAAAAAAATAATTATTATTATACCTCTTGATCATGGGTGAGAAGATGTAACGAGGACAAACGTATCAGGGTGGAAAGATAGCTTTTAGAGGTGGAGAGGAGGAAGGGGGTTAAAAGTGGGAGGGCATACAAAACAATTGACAATGACAGTCCGTCCGTTACGTATTCCGGAATCAGTGCGTGGAATGGAGCGAAAATGCCAGCAGTAAAAATCTTATTGGTTGAGAGCAAAGGAGGCCCCCCTTTTTTTACTCTTTGTTACTCGTGAAAAATGAAAAAAAATTACAAAGAAATAAAAAAGACAATAAGATAGTGTCAAGATAATCACACAAAGAATTACTGGGTGTGTGTAGGGGGAGGGAGGACTGCATAACGCTTCATCCGGCTGGCTGGAATAAAGCTCAATTTATTTCGTGAGTGCTTGGTTTAAAAAGAAAGAAAGAAAAAAAACATTAACTGCACAATATTCACATTTTAATAGCACGCAAACCAGCAATGACAGTCTGTGAAGTACTGCAGCGAACAAGCGAGCAGTATTTTAACACCTGAATTTTACATCATTTACCCTCAATGATAATCAATCACAAACACGTTAAGAAATGCATATATGAATAGGTAAATATATAAACATTCTGTATGTATATACCTATATTGCTATGAAACTAAAATCAAGTGCAAGTCAGTCTACTTTAACCCTTTAAGACTACTTTTTTTTTTTGGTCAATAAGAGGATTAACTTCGAATATTTTGGACCCAAGATGGACCGGAATGCGAAATGAGGGAAACTTCATAACGATGAACTGCACAATTTATACCTTCATCAAAGATTGTTAAGGTTATCAGGTCTAGGAGGCTCAGGTGAGGAGGCCATGTAGACAGAATAGAAGAAACAAGAAACGCTTTCAAAGTTTTAACTGGAAATCCAATCAGAAAACGACCATTAGGAAGACCTAGGCGCAGATGGGAGAACAATATTAAGATAAATCTTGCAGAAATAGGAATACAAAGTAGAAACTGGATCCAGTTGGCTAAAGACAAAAAGCAATGGAGAGCTTTTGTGAATGCGGCATTGAACCTCTGGATTCTATTTGATGATCCTAACAATGTTTGGTAAACAATATAAACTATGTAATTCCTCGTTATGAAGTTTCCGCCATTCCCGATTCCCGTTCCTCTTGGGTCCGAATATTCTCCTCAAAATATTGTCCTCAAATACTTTCAGTCTATATTCTTCCCTCAGAGTGACTGACCATATTTCGCAACCATACAGCACAACAGACATAATTATCGTTTTATATATTTTAAGCTTCAATATCCTGGACAGAATTCGCGACGAGAAAAGATTTTGAACTGGATAATAACACGAATTTCCTGCTTTTAGTCGACATTTAATTTCTTCGTGAATATAGTTTTGAATTGATCCATATAATCCTGTTAATATTGATTCTAGATATTTGAAAGTATTCATTTTATCGAACTTTATTATTTGATATTTTAACACCTCCATAATTTGCACAATTACGATCCCGACTAACTTCCATGCATTTAGTTTTCTCTGCATTTACTTCTAAACGCATGTCCCTGCAAGCGTTTAATAAAACCTCTGCGTTTCTTTCTATTGTTCTCCTATCATCCCCTATTAAATTTGCATCAAGTCTCTCTATTTAATTAGAAAATATATACGTGTATTTTCATATAAAATCATTAGAGGTATGCAAGAAATGGATGAATTTAGGTAAATCTGGATGGTGCAAATCAGAAACATTTAAAGTAGAAAAGTTTTACAAAAGTTAACTTTTGTTGTTTTATATTTTCCATTTTTCTTCATGTTACATTTTGTGTTTCTTAATTTTATCCTTTTAAAACATTTTTTCTGATAAAATGAGTTAATCAGGAGTTTGCAGTACATACAGTTCTTATGATTAGCGTTATAGTCTACAGCGACAAACATTTAGTTATCATCGCTTGAGGTTATACGATTCTGAATTAAAGAAACATTTCACTTTACAAATGACAGGTAAATTGAAAATGAAGGTTATAAAACGGATCTTTTATTTCAAAACAGCTGAAATACCTATAACATTGTAATAGGTAGTGTTAGCAAGTAACAGACAGCTTCTATAATGCTAATCTCAATAGGGAAATATGCTCGTACATCATTGAGATAAATCGATTTTTAAAAAAAAAATCATCTATAGATGAATTTTTGAACGCAGTCAGAAATCTCTCTGTACTTGACGAATGGATTAATGCATTTACATATGCATGAGCTTTTTTTAAGTCATTATGAATTTAATTCAAATCAAAATTGCCATTAAAATGAAGTTTAAAAATGCAGTTTGTGGTATATATATATATATATATATATATATATATATATATATATATATATATATATATATATATATATATAGAGAGAGAGAGAGAGAGAGAGAGAGAGAGACTTCCATAAGTCAACCACATGTGTCTGAAATGCCTATTGTTTATTCTTGTGCATAATCTATGTGGGCAATATTTTATACATATGCATAAGAGTGTGTTTGTGTATGTATATGTTTGTATGTATGTATACTACTCCTGTTGCCCTTACCATACAGTCAGCTACTGACAAGCAGCAATAGCTTCTGAAAAAAAAAAGAAAGAACGAAATAAAAATTTTAAAAATAAACAAACACATCTTTTTTTTTAAAAAAAAAACTCATTACCAAAACATACCCATAAATAAGCATTAATCATGAAAACATTCATCAACTGAAAGGGTGCTGTAACATCGTATATCATATCAATCGGGCCTTTCGCTTCGACACCCGCACGTCACAGCCTATGACAAACAGCACTGACAATTAGTTTTCGGAGCCCATTACATACAAGAAGCACTTGTCAATGTGTGTGGTACCAGCCTTGTATACAAGGACTGCGGCAATTAATAAATAATCAACATATAACCAGAAGCCCATCCTAAACCTTCCTCCATCCTTGTTTCCCGAAACCCCCCACCGTAATTTTCCCAATGTCTACCGACGCCTCTCATTCAAATATGTTCATATGTACGAACGAACACTAACTACACAATGTGTAATTCAGATGAAAAGTTGGGCTCGATGTAATAAATTATTAATGCTCGTTTGTCGTTTATGCTGTGTGGACATCTTCAAATAATACCGCAATTTCTTTTTTCCCTCTAAAAAAGAAAAAAAAGAAAAGGAAACAAAAAGGAAAACTGGTTGATTTTGTTTTCCATCAAATTTGAACACTAGAAACATATTTATGAGAAAATGTTTCATCTTGGCTATTAATTTGTCAAAGAAAGGGAAGAAAAACTTTTGTTAAAAAAAAGATTATTATTCGAAGGTGCGTTTGACCGAGTGCATCATTGTTAGGTTTAAAAAAATAGTAAGGAAAAACAGTGGAAATTTATTGTATTTTATTTTTAATCTCGTTTTCGAGAGAATGATGTATTGTATTTGCTACGATTTTTAATTCTTTTTTTTCTGAACTGGTTCCTAGAAACAAGCACAGGTGTTCCTTTTCTTTTCTTTCTTTCTTTTCGTTTTTGTTTCAAATATACCCACTATCTTCCTTCAGCCTTCATGATCTCATCCCCACAGTCAAATGTAAGTAAAACCAACATCAATATATGTTGTCTATATGCTCTATGATGTCAATAAATATTACAAGGAGTCTATATCAAATCATTATATACATATACATTTTAGACCAGTAAGAATTTATAAATGTAAGTTGTATTATAGTATGAATACGGATGTTTCTCGAATATCCCACCTCGCTCGAAACCTAATTAATTTCACAGACCCTGATTAAGATACATTGGCTAAGAAGGAACTGTATCATGAGCGACGTGGTAAAGGGAATGATGATTGGAGAGAGAGGGAGGGGACGAAAAAGGGTATAATTGATGAAAGGTGTCAAAACAGGAAAAAAAAATTTACATGAATACCAAGAGGTTAACTGAAGATCGTGGAGCATGGAAGCTTCACAGTTACAGCAAATGACCTTTCAATAATGGTAGAATACCTATGATTATGATAATTACAACTGGTTGTTAGAAAAAAAATCTATGTAATCAAACAACAATTCATCGTAATCTCACGACTAGATGTTTCTATTTCTCACAACTTAGTAACTTTGATGGTTATAATTGTATCTTCATTTGTATTACCATTATTGTTAAAACGTACTTGTATTTAAGAAAAAGTTCTTTATTGTCTTGCTTTTCGATGTTATAGAATATTGAAGAAAACATTAGAATCAATTGGAATATAATTAAAACACATTTATCCACATTCATAGTTAAAAAATATACTATGGTAAGTTGTGCCTCCCAATGTTATTCAATTCCAAACAGAAAATACTTTAAACAATATTTTTGGAATTTTATTAAATCCAAGAAAAAATATGATTTTGTTAAGAAGCATATGCTTTAATAATAATAATAATAATAATAATAATAATAATAATAATAATAATAATAATAATAATAATAATAATAATAATAATAATAATAATAATAATAATAAAAATAATAATAATAATAATAATAATAATAATAATAATAATAATAATAATAATAATTTGAATTCCAACAGATTTACAGGAAGTATTTTAAAAGTGTTTTTACTTCAAAATTTTATTTTTATGCTATTCTGATGTAAATACATTCGAAGTTTGTAACAATTTAACAATTAATTACATAACTTAATTTTAAAAAATAACGAATTGTTTCAAATTCCTTTTTCTTAAGTCAAGTTGTCTAGAATATATTCCTACCGATATATCTACAAGTTGCGGCAATGTTTCAATATTCTACTTTTGTATTAGACTTTTAGTTTGTCACTGAAAATAGCAACACCTTCTATATTATAGAAAGTCAGTAAAGTGTGTTCAGTATTGAAGGAAGGTAACCCGAATCTAATATAGAAATACCGTATATTATCCACCAACTCCCACTAAAATATTTGAGCGTGTACTACATGTTAATTCATATATAAATCCATATAAATATGGATTCTATCCGGGATGTTGAACAGTAACAATCTTCCATATAGCAATATGGATTCTATCCGGGATGTTGAACAGTGACAATCTTCCATATAGCAATATGGATTCTATCCGGGATGTTGAACAGTAACAATCTTCCATATAACAATATGGATTCTATCCGGGATGTTGAACAGTGACAATCTTCCATATAGCAATATGGATTCTATCCGGGATGTTGAACAGTGACAGTCTTCCATATAGCAATATGGATTCTATCCGGAATGTTGAACAGTGACAATCTTCCATATAGCAATATGGATTCTATCCGGGATATTGAACAGTGACAATCTCCCATATAGCAATATGGATTCTATCCGGGATATTGAACAGTGACAATCTCCCATATAGCAATATGGATTCTATCCGGGATATTGAACAGTGACAATCTTCCATATAGCAATATGGATTCTATCCGGGATGTTGAACAGTGACAATCTTCCATATAGCAATATGGATTCTATCCGGAATGTTGAACAGTGACAATCTTCCATATAGCAATATGGATTCTATCCGGGATATTGAACAGTGACAATCTCCCATATAGCAATATGGATTCTATCCGGGATATTGAACAGTGACAATCTTCCATATAGCAATATGGATTCTATCCGGGATATTGAACAGTGACAATCTTCCATATAGCAATATGGATTCTATCCGGGATATTGAACAGTGACAATCTTCCATATAGCAATATGGATTCTATCCGGGATATTGAACAGTGACAATCTCCCATATAGCAATATGGATTCTATCCGGGATATTGAACAGTGACAATCTTCCATATAGCAATATGGATTCTATCCGGGATATTGAACAGTGACAATCTTCCATATAGCAATATGGATTCTATCCGGGATATTGAACAGTGACAATCTTCCATATAGCAATATGGATTCTATCCGGGATATTGAACAGTGACAATCTCCCATATAGCAATATGGATTCTATCCGGGATATTGAACAGTGACAATCTTCCATATAGCAATATGGATTCTATCCGGAATGTTGAACAGTGACAATCTTCCATATAGCAATATGGATTCTATCCGGAATGTTGAACAGTGACAATCTCCCATATAGCAATATGGATTCTATCCGGGATATTGAACAGTGACAATCTCCCATATAGCAATATGGATTCTATCCGGGATGTTGAACAGTGACAATCTTCCATATAGCAATATGGATTCTATCCGGAATGTTGAACAGTGACAATCTTCCATATAGCAATATGGATTCTATCCGGGATATTGAACAGTGACAATCTCCCATATAGCAATATGGATTCTATCCGGGATATTGAACAGTGACAATCTTCCATATAGCAATATGGATTCTATCCGGAATGTTGAACAGTGACAATCTCCCATATAGCAATATGGATTCTATCCGGAATGTTGAACAGTGACAATCTTCCATATAGCAATATGGATTCTATCCGGAATGTTGAACAGTGACAATCTTCCATATAGCAATATGGATTCTATCCGGAATGTTGAACAGTGACAATCTTCCATATAGCAATATGGATTCTATCCGGGATATTGAACAGTGACAATCTCCCATATAGCAATATGGATTCTATCCGGGATATTGAACAGTGACAATCTTCCATATAGCAATATGGATTCTATCCGGGATATTGAACAGTGACAATCTTCCATATAGCAATATGGATTCTATCCGGGATATTGAACAGTGACAATCTTCCATATAGCAATATGGATTCTATCCGGGATATTGAACAGTGACAATCTCCCATATAGCAATATGGATTCTATCCGGGATATTGAACAGTGACAATCTTCCATATAGCAATATGGATTCTATCCGGAATGTTGAACAGTGACAATCTTCCATATAGCAATATGGATTCTATCCGGAATGTTGAACAGTGACAATCTCCCATATAGCAATATGGATTCTATCCGGGATATTGAACAGTGACAATCTCCCATATAGCAATATGGATTCTATCCGGGATGTTGAACAGTGACAATCTTCCATATAGCAATATGGATTCTATCCGGAATGTTGAACAGTGACAATCTTCCATATAGCAATATGGATTCTATCCGGGATATTGAACAGTGACAATCTCCCATATAGCAATATGGATTCTATCCGGGATATTGAACAGTGACAATCTTCCATATAGCAATATGGATTCTATCCGGAATGTTGAACAGTGACAATCTCCCATATAGCAATATGGATTCTATCCGGGATGTTGAACAGTGACAATCTTCCATATAGCAATATGGATTCTATCCGGAATGTTGAACAGTGACAATCTTCCATATAGCAATATGGATTCTATCCGGGATATTGAACAGTGACAATCTCCCATATAGCAATATGGATTCTATCCGGGATATTGAACAGTGACAATCTTCCATATAGCAATATGGATTCTATCCGGAATGTTGAACAGTGACAATCTTCCATATAGCAATATGGATTCTATCCGGGATGTTGAACAGTGACAATCTTTCATATAGCAATATGGATTCTATCCGGGATGTTGAACAGTGACAATCTCCCATATAGCAATATGGATTCTATCCGGGATATTGAACAGTGACAATCTCCCATATAGCAATATGGATTCTATCCGGGATGTTGAACAGTGACAATCTTTCATATAGCAATATGGATTCTATCCGGGATGTTGAACAGTGACAATCTTCCATATAGCAATATGGATTCTATCCGGGATGTTGAACAGTAACAATCTTCCATATAACAATATGGATTCTATCCGGGATGTTGAACAGTGACAATCTTCCATATAGCAATATGGATTCTATCCGGGATGTTGAACAGTGACAGTCTTCCATATAGCAATATGGATTCTATCCGGGATGTTGAACAGTGACAATCTTCCATATAGCAATATGGATTCTATCCGGAATGTTGAACAGTGACAATCTCCCATATAGCAATATGGATTCTATCCGGGATATTGAACAGTGACAATCTCCCATATAGCAATATGGATTCTATCCGGGATATTGAACAGTGACAATCTTCCATATAGCAATATGGATTCTATCCGGGATGTTGAACAGTGACAATCTTCCATATAGCAATATGGATTCTATCCGGAATGTTGAACAGTGACAATCTTCCATATAGCAATATGGATTCTATCCGGGATATTGAACAGTGACAATCTCCCATATAGCAATATGGATTCTATCCGGGATATTGAACAGTGACAATCTCCCATATAGCAATATGGATTCTATCCGGAATGTTGAACAGTGACAATCTTCCATATAGCAATATGGATTCTATCCGGGATGTTGAACAGTGACAATCTTCCATATAGCAATATGGATTCTATCCGGGATGTTGAACAGTGACAATTTCCCATATATCAATATGGATTCTATCCGGGATATTGAACAGTGACAATCTTCCATATAGCAACATGAATTCTATCCGGAACGTTGAACAGTGACAATCTTAATTATATTTGTTCAAAATATTTCAGAATCTATAAACGATAATACATTATGATTGGTTCCATATACGAATATACAAACTTTGAAATAACCTTTGACTTTGACGGGCTTACTTCATGATTTGTTACTGAAGATATTATCGAACTTTGGATTGCTTTACAAATTACTAGATAACATTGATTTCATCTTGTCCTAAATATGTATGTATTATGTAAACAGTTAAGTTTGCCACATTATAGGATTATATCGGATTATCTGTCAAAGTTCAAACTTTGGACCATTATTTTTATATGGTTTATTATGATCTGCCTCGTACAATAAAATACCACAGATATTTGTTATATGAAGAGGATATGAAACTTTATATAGGATTTTAAAAATTAACTATCGTATATTAAAATTTCAGATAGATTTTGATAGGTGTTACACATGGAGTATTGTCAGTAATTTGATTTTTAATGTAAATAAATGTTTAGTAATAATCTTTTCAAGAAAAGTTAACGTACATTATTTTGCTCATTTGATTACTAATGTAATAATACAAAGGATGAAACAGATACATGATTTAGGCACACTTATGGATAATAAACTATATGGTTCGATATGAATACAATGAAAACAATGAATGAAGTTTATAAATATCTAGGTTTTCTAACTAAAAATACAACAGAGTTTACTAACATACAAACTTATATAGTTTTCTGTAATTATACAGTTCGTAACAAGCTAGAATATGTATCAATAGTATGGTCTCATTATAAATAGTGTGAAAGAAATATTGAATGAGTACAAAATACGTTTTTAAGGTATTTGTACTTTAAAATATATTAGGTGAATTCGTATAACATTGAATTAACTCTAACTCTATGGCCTACGAAACCCGAAGGTTCAATGCCGCGTTCATAAAACCTCTCCATTGATTTCTATCCTTAGCCAACTGGATCTAGTTTCTACTTTGTACTCCTATTTCTGCGAGATCCATCTTACTATTGTCCTCTGCGCCTAGGTCTTCCTAATGGTCGTTTTTCGATTGGATTTCCAGTCAAAACTGAAAGCATTCCTATTTTCTTTCATTCTGGCTATACATGACCTGCCCACCTGAGTCCCCTAGACTTGATGACCTTAACAATATTTGGCAAAGAGTATGAATTATGCAGTTCCTCTTTATAAAGTTTCCACCATTGCTCATTCCCATTCCTCTTGGGTCCGAATATTCGTCTCAGGATTTTATTCTTAAATACGTTCAGTTTGCGTTCTTCCCTTAAAGTAATCGACCATGTTTTGCAACTATATTGTACAACAAGCATGACTATCGTTTTATATATATGTTAAACTTCAAATTCCTCGACAGAATTAGCGACGATAAAAGATTTTGAACCAAATAGTAACACGAATTCCCTGCTTTTAGTCGACATTTAATTTCTTCGTGGATATGATTTTGGTCTGTCAATATTGATACTAGATATTTGAAGATATCCACTTGATCGAAAGTATTATTTGACACTTTGACATTCCATAATATGCAGTATTACGACAGCGTTGAATTGCCATCTTCAGTACATTAATGAACATTTTTTATAAAAATTTCATCACTGTTACTTGGTGGGAAGTATCTCAATTAATTATTTTGTTTAAATTGTCATTATATTATTGGATAATCGTGAACGTAAAAGCTTGTTAAATATTAATATGAAAATTTCTCATATAATTATTCAGATAAATTCACGTAAGCGTAACTTAAAAAAGATGAATCTGACAAAATTGGGATCAAAATACAATACAAACTGTTTAAATCTGCTTAAACTCAACCTGTGTAGAATCCATTCTATTCGACTGATAGTTTACTTACAGGAATATAGGTAGGCTAGAACTTTAAATTAAAATTTAAGAACCGAACCCGATAAGACGACATGACCAGGACTCATTAACCATTTTCATGCTTATATTTTATAAAGACTTCAAATATCCAAATAACTGCCTTCCGCAGCCCAAATTACTATTGTAAAGAACCCAAAATTGAATAATTTCGTACCCTTGTTTTGAAAATGGGGACAAAATTAAAATTATAAATAACTTAGTTGTTTAAGGAAATCAAAGACTATGATTTCGACACTAATACGAGAATGATTCAGAAAGTAATGCCTCCAAGGTGATAGCTTTAGTTGTGTTTGATAGATAGCACCGATACAGGATCAGTGGAAAGCTTGCAATGTCAGCTACAAGTGGTGGCATCATTTTTCAACATAGTCCCCATTACGGGCAACAGATTTGCGCCAACGCGAAACAAGGTTTCTCATGCCGTCCGCGAAGAATTGTGGTGGGTGCTGGCGACACCATTGGCGAACTGCTGCTTCGATCTCCGCGTCACAATTGCCCGGCGAAATTAAAATACCCTAATTTTACAGTGTGATATCTTCAAATAGATAAGAGATAATTGAAATGTGGAAAAAGAGCGCCCTAGACAATATTATTTTGCGTGAGGTACCGTTATCACAAGTCACCTAGTGGGTTTCCATTTTCAGCCGTTTAGAAACGCGAAAATAAATAGCGATTTTTAAAATGGCTCGAAATCGAAAGCAGATAAGTGAGTCGTGATAACGGTATCTCATGTAAAATGATATTGTTTAGGGCGCTCTTGTTCCACATTTCGATTATCTTTTATCTATTTGAAGATATCACATAATTATTGTAAAATTAGCGGTATTTTAATTTCGCTGGTATGAGGCCTCTTGAAGTGACTCTTAAGTTTGGGGAAGAGCCAAAAGTCACAGGGCCTAAGATCCGGACTATAGGCAGAATGTCAACAACACTTCACCAGTGAATGGGACAACTTTGAATATTTTTGGCGAAGGAGAGGGTGTCTGGCTTTACTCCATCTACTAACGCTTCGATTCCGGGTAGAAAGAGTGTATCTACGACTCGTTGCCGGCGATGAATATTCCTGGGCGCACAACCTTCCGCAGTCAGAAATTCAATGACAGCCCGTTGTTTCAAACGGACGCCACGACTGGGTGCCAATGATTGCTTTATTACTCTGGAACGAGAAGAGATAGGAAGATGAAACAAATGACATTCTATAGCTTAAACATCAGTACATTAATGATAAATAGTTGAGAATGTTCACAGTACTATTGGCGAAGTAGTGGGCTTGGAGGTATTACTTTTTGAATCACGCTCGTATTTGTCGTTTTCAATTATTTTCAAACGTCACCGTTACCCACCTCACCCCTAGAGATGTTATGAGTGTCTTATCCCCACAATATTTTTTCTAGTGTCGAATTAAGGACCTTCTCTATTTTTTGAAGTCAGTTAAAAACTGAAAAGTCACAAGCCGTTTGCTTCTGATACATACATACAGTTATGTCAATGATGAAAACAGCAAATTACTCCAGGAGAGCGAACTAACATTTACCACAAAGCAGATTAATTCGTATAAAAGTTATTCTATTATAATTCCTGTATGTGTTTCTTTCATTTCACGTCAGTGAACACATGGGGATCTGACCTCTCTGTTCCCACTTATGTTCACAACGTGAGACACAAGCATTTTTTTCATATGCTAAATAGTGTTTAAAAAACGAAAAAAATGAGAAAGAAAAAGAATACAACTTCTGAAAAACTTCATCCAAGTAGCATTCGTTCTATTGGACGTCTTTATTACTATTTGTGTATACATATATTTTCCATATGTGTATATATGTGTACGGTATCCCTTCCCCTTTATATTATAATGTATACACAACCAAGTTTCTTGTTCAGCTTCAGAAATTTGACTTGCACATAAGTTATCCATAAATTCTCAAGACTCTTCGCTCGCTCCAGTTCTTTGTACTAACACCTTCCTGTATAAAACTCAAAAATCCTTCTCCTTTCATATTGTGTGCTGTTTTTTTTTTCTTTTTCTTAAAAAAAGTTGGCTTTTTTTTACGAAAAAGAGAATTGTATATATGTTTTTTTGAAAATGTCTTTTTCTTTCTTTCTTTCTTTCTTTCTTTCTTTAGGTGAACTTGCTGGAAAAATCTACATATTCAAATACATACCTTGTAGTGTACATAAGATATGAGTTTTCGAGTTTCGTCGGATAGAAACGTAGAATTCACGGATATATCGACACACACACACTCGCTCGCACTCGTACATGTGACTGGACTTTCTCATATTAAAAGAAACAGGAACATCTTACATAGTCAAAAAGGAAAAGTGAGAATATATCCCGCGAATTCACACTAAGGTATATATATATATATATATATATATATATATATATATATATATATATATATATATATATATATATATATATATATATATATATATATATATATATATATATATATCCTTCTTTCACTGATTCCAGGTGCCTGTTTCACTGATACGGATATATTTAAGAGAAAATACTACAATTGAAATTAGCTATTTTAAATTAAAATACTTTGAAAATAAATACTGACTTGAACGTCATACGTTATGCTCCGAGACTAAATAAGACGGCACTGACAATAATGAACTTAATGATGTAATGAAGAAAGTGGGAGGAAACAGGAGATTCGTGAGAAAACCCTCGCACACAGTATTTGTCCACCACAGTCTACATTGCGAGAGTTGGGATCGAACATGTTTCGCATTACATTTCCTTACAAACGTGTAAAAGACGCGAAATATTTTATGAAACAATACATCACTGAATCTGTTATTCCGAACACGAGGAACCGTGGAGCTGGCGTTTCCTAACACTTCCGACTTTCCAACCAACACATTACGTATTAGCTGCTGTCAAAGTTTGCCTTTTGTCTACATTAACCTTACCTTTAAATCAGAGCATATTTGAGAATTCTGTTGAAAGAATGTCTGGGAATGATGCCCTGTAGACAAATTTCGGAGTATGTTTAGTACAAGGGGTCCAGAAGCACGTAAAAATCGCAAAATTTACAGGAGAAATGACTGATGCAAGTACTTAGACGTAACATAACGTAACCGAATCTAACCTAACCTAACATAAACTAACCTAAGCTAACCTGAACTAACCTAAACTTACCTAATATTATAGAAATAAGCGAAATTCTATCTAAAATTATGCGGGACCCCTACACTAATTTAACATAACCTAACCTAAACTAAACTAAACTAAACTAAACTAAGCTAGCCTAAACTAACCTAACCTACACTAAACTAACCGAATGTGAATAGAAATTACCAAAATTGTAATATTTTTTAGAGAAAAGAGCTGGACCCCTTCTGCTAAACATAGGCCCAAATTTCTTGCGCATACATTACACGTTACTGAAATACGGTATGAATTTTAGATGGCGTATGTATGACTAATCTTTTGTGCTGATATGGATTGCCACTCACGGGTTTTCGTGTTCGAAATAATGAGTGTTGCCGTTTATATTTTCATGCTTTTAAACGGCCCTAGCTTTGCCCAGAGGAACGTGTGAATTTTGGTTCTTATTGTTGCAGTTTAACATTTTAAGAGGCCCCATCACGGCGAAAATAAAATATCGCTAATTTTACGGTAATTATGTGATATCTTCAAGTAGATAAAATATAATAATCGAAATATGGAACAAGAACGCCCTAGACAATATTATTTTAGATGAGATACCGTTATCAGGACTCACTTGTCTGCTTTCGATTTTCAGACACTTAGAAAATCGGCATTAATTTTCGCGTTTCTAAATAGCTGCAAACGGAAAGTTATTAGATAACTGGTGATAACGCTACTTCATGCAAAATAATACTGTCTAGGGCGCTCTTGTTCCACATTCCGATTTTCTTTTATCTATTTAAAGATATCACATAATTACTGTAAAATTAGCGGCATTTTAATTTCGCAGTGATTAAGCCTCTTAATAAGTATACAGAAAAAGAATACAGCAATGTTGCTCAATCTTACTTACAAACACATTTTTTTTTTTTTTGTACATAACTGCAAAATACTGCATAATTACATGCATTTGCTTAAATCAACTGAGGTAATTACTTTGTATAATACCTATTTACGAAAACAATTTGTGTTTTCTTTGTGTAACGAAAGACACAAACAAAAACTGAAGTTAAGAGTTATGAAATACTATTTTTTGTTGTTTTTTTTATTGTTGTTGTAAGTCCTTTTGCAGTTCTTTCGTTTAAATTTTTAGAGAAAAAATAAATAACCGGAAAACACAAACAAGTTGACCAGGAAGGCACTTTACTGCAAAAATTTTCTTCTTTTCACAAATAAAGAAAAATGAAAGATAATTCACACGAGGAAGACTTTAAAAAAGTGTTGAAATCGCTTATCCAGAACGACCTCCTGGAATCTGACATTTTTCGCTCATTAAAGAAAAAAAATAATAAACAGGATTGCCGCGTTTGTGAGAATTATTGTGCACATTACGATAATTTTCGAACTTAACCAAGTACGTCGTGGCATTTAATACGAGAATTTTTACAAAAAATGGAGATGAATATAATTTGTCGTCGAACCAGTTAGAAGAACTGATATCTTTAGTTCTTCACATGTAGGCATAATATATATAGAAAGCCGAATTTAATGTTATGCCGCTCCTAGGCCAAAAGATATTTGCCGTCTGTAACCTCGACGTACAAAATTAACCAATAAAAAAAATAACATTTTATTCATACCTTTGTTTCAATGTTTTTTGAATAAATTTTCATTTTAAGTCTGCTGAGAAGGAGTGTTCATAGGTTTCCTAAAGAAAATTTCCCTCGACTAACAAAAATTTCCCCTTTTCCTATCAAATTTTCCCTAGTTTGTTGAATGTTCAATTCCTATGACAGAAGTTCTGTAATAAGATTAATTTAGTTATGTTAAAGGAAGAGACAATCACATTTGTTTTGCTCATTTGCTTTTGGATTCCATTTTATAATTTTTCCTTTTTTTTTTTTTTTTTTTACAAAAAGAAAGTACAAAAACACTCATCTAGCAATGAGTGCAAACTATGCTACCTTGTACTAGGGTTGCCATGTTACCCGATTTTCAGGTCTTATATTCGTCCCCCGCTTAAGGTTAGTTTAAAGGGGCAAGTTTTGCCGATAGATGTCACTACAGTCGCCGTATCTGTCTCATGTATTTTTTTTTACCTTTCACGGAAATTCACGATTTCTCTTATAAATTTCAGCCTACAGACTTCGAATTTTTAGAGAGGAAACTTCATAACCTGTCGAAGGCAACAATCCGTGCCGATTTTTTATTTAGAATTTTCTTGATTGTTGAAATGGATATTCAAACCTCTAACAACAGAACACTTTCAACAATGAAGCAAATTCTAAATAAGAAATCGGCACGGATTGTTGCCTTCGATATATTATGAAGTTCCTTCTCCAAAAATTTGAAGTCTCTAGGCTGAATTTTTTTTTTTTTTTTTTACATTGCTAGCTAAGGCTAGCTACCTCTGAGAGGGTTACGCCCTCTTTTAGGGAAGTGATTTGAGAGGATTGTTGGTTTTTAGGGCAGTGGTTGGTCTAAGTGCTTTATTTATTTATTTCATAGCAGTAATGGTCATAAGGAACTTTGCGTTCCTTAACATTAGGTGGAGAGATAAACATAAATACATATATTTAACATTAAACATACATACATAGCTGATATGAAAGTAGATGAACAATGATTTACAAAATATTAAATGAGGAACACTAAATAATATACAATAAACACGATAATGGAGAATAGCAAATAAGTGATAGTAATATAATATTATGGTTATATAGTTGATGAGGATGAAGTATGAGATGAGGTGCAATCACAGGACAACACATAGGAAAATGTTAGCGGACAAATGCAGTTATCTTCTTGCC
Organism: Thermobia domestica; assembly: GCF_964235325.1. Lineage (NCBI taxonomy): Eukaryota > Metazoa > Arthropoda > Insecta > Zygentoma > Lepismatidae > Thermobia > Thermobia domestica. The sequence continues at coordinate 42,196,138 of NC_137460.1, forward strand.
TAGGGGGACTCTAGGCTATAATGAGAGACATGATGAACCCAAGTTAGTATGAGAAAATTACTGTGCATGAAATGATGGAAAAATGAGAGGTAAATGAGCATGAGTGACGTGATCGTTCAGAAGCAAGAGTGAGGGATCATCAGGAGGAAGAGTGTAATGGTATAACGTAAACAAAAGAGATAATGGAGTGTGAAGATAACGGGTAGGTGTAGGATGTAGTGCTAAATAGTGCATTGTGTCGAAAAGGAGTGGATGGTGGATTTGAAATCGGCGGCGTATGTATGAGAGTCGAAGGGATTCGAGATGGTACTGCAAGGCGGGAAAAGTAATGCGCTGATATAATTCTCGTGTGGGGCTAGGTAATGTGATGCGATAAGCAATTCGGAAGGCATGGCGTTCGAGAATAAGAAGTTTATGGTAGAATTTTTCTGATGCGGCAATCCAAGCTGTGAAACCATAGGTGAGAGTAGGGCGAAGAAAGACTTTGTAGGTGTTCAAGACTGTGTTTGATTTGAGACCCCAGGTGGTTCCTGCGAGACGTTTAAGCAGGTTGAGACGATTGTAAGCTTTTGTTGAAATTGTTTTAAGATTATGCATCCAGGTCAGGTGTGTATCAAATGTAATGCCTAAGTATGTGACTGCTTTTGTAGCTTGCAGAGGAACCTGGTCTACGTGGAGAGATAGGCAACGTCGATTTCTGCGTACTTTGCTTGTTTTCTTTGGTGGAATGAAGATGATAGCCTGCGTTTTTGTAGCATTGATGGTGAGTTTCCAGTGGCGGCACCAAAGGCAGAAGTCAGAGATGGCGGTTTGTAAGATCTTATTTATATGCTGGATGGATGTTCCTAGAGCGAGAAAAGCAGTATCATCTGCATACTGGAATGAATAAATGTTGTCAGGGAGGTGTGGCATGTCAGCAACAAACAGAATGTATAACAAAGGTGAAAGGGCAGAACCCTGTGGAACTCCTGACAGTAAGAAGATGGGATGAGACAAATGTTCGTTAATGGCAACATAGGTGATACGACCTGAGAGGAAGTTGAAGATAAGTCGTATGTATGCTGGAGGAAGTTGGAGCCTGATCAGTTTATAAATAAGACCGAGATGCCACACCTTATCGAAAGCTTTCTCAAGATCGAATAAGACTAAACATGATGGTTTCACTCTATTATAATGCGTAGTGATAAGGCTTGTGAGACGTAAGAGTTGATCGTTTATGGAGAAACAAGGACGGAAGCCTGCTTGAGTGAGAGGAATAATATTTCTGGTGTTGAGGTAAGTATGAAGCCGTTTAACGAGAATGCGTTCAAGAATTTTGCTAAATGTGCTAGTGAGCTGGATTGGCCTGTAAGAGGAGATCTCATGAGGGGGCTTATGTGGCTTTGGAAACATAAGAGTTTTAGATGTTTTCCAGGGTAGAGGAAAGTATCCTGTACGCAGTACGAAGGTAAAGAGATTGGCAATGAGGATGAGTATTGTAGGTGGACATTCTCTGATCTGACGATAGGTAATATTATCAAAGCCAGGCGCTGTGTTTCGTTTACACTTGATAGTGTTTGTGACCTCTTCAACAGTGATAGATGAAGTAATAGCTTGGTTTACACTGAGTTCATGCATGGTGTTGGGTTGCAAGAATGCAGAGGTGTCAGCACTGTCTGCAACATGGGGTGTAGTTCCAGGGGGCGGTGGGGTGAAGATGTTCTGCAGATGGTCTGCGAAAGCATTTGCCTTCTCCGTATCTGTTTGAGCAGCAGAATTGCCGATCAGAATTGGGTATGGTGTTTTTGTGAACTTGCCGCACAGAGTTAAACTTTTTCCAGAATTTGGTAGGATGACTGGTGGTAGACAGGTTATTGCAGGTTTTAACCCAACAACGAAGTTTATACGCCTGGATGTAGTTGCGCACAGTTCTTTGCAATTGGTGATGATGGAGTAGGGCTTCAGGATTTCTGGTATGAATGTAATCTCGATAGAGTTGACGAGAGCGTGAGATCATAGTCAGATAATGAGGGGGCAGTCGAGGTTGATATGGGATATTTTTGCTAGTGGGAATGAAGAGTGTGCTAGCTGCCTGTATGGTTTGAGTAAGTGTATCAACTGTGGTGTATAGATCGTCTTCTGTAGTGGGGGATGACAGGTGTTCGGTGCGTTGAGCGAGGTAAGAGCGATAGCTGGTCCAGTTTGCTTTATCAAATCGAAAACAGGTACGGGAAGGCAGTTGCGAGCGAGATGATGCAGAAGAATGGAAGTTTATGGTGAGTTTAACAGGAGCGTGATCACTACCTAGTGTATCAAGTACTGCAATGCTGCTATGGGTTAGGAGACTGCTAGATGTTATAACGATATCAGGTGTGGTATTTGACTCTGGGCGAGTAGGTTTGGGCAACTGATGAATAGTTCCAGTAGTGTGTGTGGTGATAAAAGCTGCAAAATTGGTACGATCGAGATCGGAGCGACTATGCATATTTAAATCTGCCATGATGATGTAATGGCGATAGGTGTTTGAAATGTGCTGTACAAATTGTAGCGGAAGGGGATGCCCAGGCCGGATGTAGATAGTTGCAACAGTAATGATAATAGATTTGAAATACACAGTGGTAATGATGTATTCGGGTAACGGAGTAAGAGCACAGTAGAACTGGCGATAAGGCAAATGAGGAGAAAATCCAACCGCTACACCCCCATTAGCTCGCTGTGCAGGCAGGAGATTGTCAGCGCGGAGAATTGTATATCCCGGTATGCGACATGGAGTTGATTTGGTTAGAAATGTCTCATTGAGGAGAAAAACTGTGATATGTTCCTCTAGTAACAGAGTTTCAAACAATAGTTTGTTTTTTGAAAATGATCTGATGTTCAAATATAGAAAGTTAAGTGCCATGATGAAATGAAATTTAACTGGTTGGAGGTGTTGGAGATGCATGAAAATGTACTGAAGTTCCAGAATATGTCGCGGTGAAGTGAATGTGAAATGTTGCCTTGGCTGCAAGTGTGATTTGCTGTAAAATGTGCGGGCGAATGAAAGGGTGGATATTCTGTAGTGCAAGGGTGAGAAAAGTGAGAAGTTGATTTACGGTAACTGGAGTATCTACTGTAGGCGTGGTGGGGGGAGTGATGGACGTTACACGTAATGGGACAACCAATTCTGGATGTTGCGGCGTTGGTTTCGGTTTCGCTTTACATTTATAACTATATGTGGGGTGGTTGTCAGGGCATGTAGAGCATTTTGCCGGCTGGTGCAAATTAGTACATAGGCGTGTAGAATGTGGTCCTGCACAGTAGCCACATTTGAAATCATTCTTACATTCAGCTGTACTATGGGTGTTATATGCCTGACAACGTTCGCAACGTACTGGTAAAGGTGCCATTGATCGTGATGGTTCGACTCTATGTTTCCGGTTGTATATGTAAGCTCCATGAGCTAGCAGGTCGTCTATTGTCTCTTGATGGGGAGTAAGAATGCGAACCATGAAGGTTGGCCCACGGTCATTGCGGATTCTAAGCACTTTGGAAATGGTGAAACCATCCAGTTTTAGTTCATCGTGAACTTCCTCGTCCGTGTAAGACGGGTCAACTCCGCGGATGACAACTGAAAGTTGGGATGGCCTCCGAGGTGGAGGGGGCTGCTTTCGTGTCGAAGTGTTGAGATGTGTGATTTCGGCTTGTGGCCCGAAGGTATCGATAGGAACCTTGTTCCGAATCGTATTGTAAAGATCAGGATCAGATGTTTTAAGGATGTAGCCGTTTCTTGTGTGCACGATTTCCTTGATGGAAGCACGTGGAAGGTATTTCCTGAGCTGAAGAGCAACAAATTTCTCATTTGAAAACTTGGTATCATAGTTACGAAGAAGGATGGAGAAAGTTGATGGAACAGGTGGAAGAGTAGAAGCTGCTGGTGAGTTTCCAGTATCCATGGCGTCATTATCAGAGTATTCCGCGGCGTCATTATCAGAATGATTATCCATGGCGTCATTATCAGAATGATTATCAGAGTATCAGAGTATTATCATTATCAGAGTATCAGAGTATTATCAGAGTATCAGAGTATCAGTGATGCTTCTTCTTTGGAGGTGAGTCTTGTACTCTGGCGGCATAACTACTCTTGGATTGAGGCGACCTGGATCGAACTGAAGCAGAAGATGCAACAGATGTGCCGGAAGTTTGAGAGTCTCTCCGTTGGCGAGAGCCTGAAGTGCTTTGTTGTGATTTTGACGGCCCCTTCCGTGGCCCCACCTTCGTGGAACAAACGGATGGTCCATCAACAACAGAAGGTAAATTTTGATGTCGGCCATTTGTTCGTTTGCCAGGTTTCGTGAAAGAGTCCGCCATATGGAGATCTATCCGGTGGGCTAATGCCCAGGAGACTAAGACAATACGATAATATGGATATGATGAGATGTAATGTAATGATAGCAAGGTTGGACTACCCGTTTGGATAGTAGCCCAGGTAAGACAGTTCCCCTATTAATGCAGTGACACTGTACACCCTTGGCTGAGATAAGTCTGATGAACAGTGTCCTGTAAAAACGCGGAGAAAAGTCCAGGATCAGGAGTAGGAAGGATTTTCCAAAAATCGTCACCGTTCTAGGTAGGTGGCGCTTCAGAGGCAAAACCTCTGGAAGAGTATGCTGAAATTTGTAAGAGAAATTGTAAATTTTCGTGAAAGGTAAAAAATGCATGTGAGAGATACGAAGATTGTAGTGACATCTATTGGCAAAACTTGGCCCTTTTCACCATTATTAATTATCTCTTACAAAAAAAAAACGCTTTTTTTGGATTAGAGATTTTATGTAATCGAGATTTTTAAAAGAAAGTTAAAGAAAGTGGAAAAATATAGCATAATCATACACATTTTGGTTCAACCTATGAATACTAATGTATGATCTCATGGGTTAGTTTTTTTTTTTTTTTTTATGACCATTCTGTCCAGTTCAGCGGAACAAGTCTATGTTTTTAACTAGTCTGTGTCTTCACCTAGTTTTTATATATTCTGAAATGATAGCAAATTGAATTACGGTATCCTTAGCACTTTGTTTAGATTCGTTATTAATATGTTTTTTTTTTCTTTTAAAATGTTTATGCTGTATTTCTTATATGGTGAAACCGTGGTTATTTTGTACATTAGTACGATTTCAAGTAGCAATCTTTAAAAATGATTAGAAATTTTATAAGAGATGGGCCAAGACTTCTAAATATGTTTTACCTTTCTTACGACAAAAATTTAGAAATTATTTTGTGTTTCTTAGAGAGAAAACTGTATGAACAATATCTGCCATATATATATATATATTAAAAGAAGAAACTTGCCTTGAAGATATCCTTACAATTACAGATATCTTACTGTAATATTTACTGAAGATATCCTTACAATTACAGATATCTTACTGTAATATTTACTGAAGATATCCTTACAATTACAGATATTTTACTGTAATATTTACTGAAGATATCCTTACAATTACAGATATTTTACTGTAATATTTACTTAATACTTACTTTACAATTCGAGACTCACATTTGTTGAACTTAATAAAACATTGAAGGCAACAACTAAATTTGCTTTACTTTATTTTCGTTAGAAAAGAACATTCGAAGGAAATCACTAAAAAAAAAAAAAAAATGTGGTGCGAAGGATCCCAAGTCAGTATTTGTAATACACATGCTCATACCATCACTTACGGCTTAGAATCCTCCGCTGTTCTAATTTTAAAATATGGCAACCCTACCTTGTACAGACACACACACTATTCCTATTGTGTTGGTTAATTTCTGAAGAAGAAATAAACATTTAAGCATTTATATTGTCCAATCAGTGAGCGCGAGAATTTTCCTTAATTTTCACGTTTTATGTTAAAAAAAACCCTTTTTCCCTTTCTGCTAAATTTCCCTCAAACTGCGAATACTGCTGAGAAGAAAATATTTTAATTTCTAGAAATTTTTCTTTTATTTTAAATATAGTTACAGAGAATGAACGATTTTATTTCTAACAATATCCGCTAATGCAATAATAATAAATTCGTTTAGAATTTTCGTCGTTAATAGTGTAAATATTCAAACACTGAAAATATCACTAAAACGAATAGAATAATTATTTTTTGATTGTTGACATTTACGTTTCTGCTGTAGTATAAAATGATTATTCTGATTACAAGAAATAAAATCACTATTTTAATTATTTTTTTTTTCAATTCACACTAAAATAGTGAAAGTAAATGAAACAGGAAAAAAGGGATATTATGAAGCAGTATAAGAAAATTTGTTGTCATTATCCAAAAACAAGTTTATATTAGCATTTACCTTTAAAATTAATTTTAAGTGCCTTCCCCCTTTCCGTTCCTTTTTTTTTTTTTTTTTTTTTTGAGCGAATCTGTCTATTACATTATCATACTGAACGTCTTGGAAGACGTTTACTCTAATCATGTTTATTATTATTATTATTATTATTATTATTATTATTATTATTATTATTATTATTATTATTATTATTATTATTATTATTATTATTATTACTAATTCAACTTTGGCCAATTTTCTTCGTCTAGCATAGTGAATTTTTGTCCAACGTGCACCTCTAGTCTCGGGCCTAGTGAGTCCAGTGGCAAAATCTATCACTGACTATGTATCATTATTATCAAGACACTTCCTTAAACTTGCAGCTTGTTTCTTGCTCAAACTTGCAGCAGGAGGGGCCCCATTACTTACACCAAGTTGTAAACTAAAATTTACAAAAAAAAAAAAAAAAAAAAAATCCTGAATAGCTTATTCATAAGTTTGTTATTTGAATAAATAAACATAGGAGAAATGGAAACGAAAAAAAAACTACTTTTTTTTAACTATAACTTAATCTGTTGATCTTGCAACACTGATGTTAATGGAAGAAACTTTAGGGAAAGAAAAACGTATAGTGCTAAATAGTTTGGCATTTATTATTTTTTTTCAGGAAAGAAAGAAAAAAATTAAAAAAGAAATTTAATGAGTGAACCTTCTAAAGAAAATGATTTAGGAAAAAGAAAAAAACAATACAATGAATCTATTTCCTAATATATCATCAAAACGTGTGAAAAGAATTCCGTGTTTCTTAAAAAGATCTCTTTTTCGTACAATCTTTTTTGGTGTGTATATCAAGGTCTCGGGAAAAAAAAAACAGAATGAAAAAAAAATATTTATTTCAATTACCAGAATGCTACCGCTGATGCTTTTATGGTTGTATCTGAAGGAGGAAATATATATTAAAAGTATGATGGTGATGATGATACAAGCAAAGATAGTAACATATGAAGGTTACCCATGTTAATTATCTTTCCTCTTAATAGTCTTCTCTTATGTTGTTCACGTATCTCGTCTCTTACTCATGTGTTTGATCTCCAATTTCAGTGTGTGTGTAGCGGAAAGAAGGGGTCGAGGGTTAATATATTGTGTGAACTTTTGTTACTGATTCCAGTTGCGTAACTGATGCTAGTATTTCTTGTTAAAAAGAATGATCGTATATATACACTCACTGAATTGTCTCTAACTAAATTGAGTATAATACTCGAATCTCTGTTGGTATTTTTCATATCTTCAAAATAAGTCACATTATTTCTTGAATTTCCGTATATGCAGTTGAATAGAGCTTTGATAAAAGGGCATTAGTCCAATTTTATGATACATTCACTTTTTTGCGTTAAAATATCAAATAATAATTTTAAAGACTATTCACTAAAAAATTAAATGTCGACTGAAAGCAGGTAACTCGTGTTATTATTCAATTCAAAATCTTTTGCCGTCGCAAATTCTGTCGAGGAATTTGAATCTTAAAATATATAAAACGATGATCATGCCTGTTGTTCTGTATGGTTGCGAAACATGGTCGCTTATTCTGAGGGAAGAACGTAGACTGAAAGTATTTAAGAACAAGATCCTGAGACGAATATTCGGACCCAAAAGGAACGGGAATGGAGAAGGGCAGAAACTTCATACCGAGGAAATGCATAATTTATACCGTCTACCAAACATTGTTAGGGTCATTAAATCTAGGAGGCTCAGGTGGGCAGGTCTTGTAGGCAGAATAGAATCCTGTGAACTACTTTTTAAATAACATTATTATTTAATTTTAATAATTGTATGTTAAAACTATTTTCTTTATTAGAAACTAAATACAAGTATTATTTAAAAAGTAGTTTAGAAGTTTCCAAAACACCATGATACGTAATCAAATACAGTTGAACTCGTTCGTCTAGTCGCTGCTTTAACTTAATGTTTTGGTGGAAATGCTATACTGGCAACATTGTAATTCCTATGGATCGTAACACTTAAAATTCTTCAGGTTCATGTTTTCTGTTGTAGACTAACATCATCTACGATTGTGGTCAGTTGCATTCAGGGGCGGATCCAGGACGGACTTCTGGGGGGGGTTGTAATACTGCTACTTAGAGCTACTTTTAAGAGCGTCAAAAAATAAACTATATATTTTATTTATATATAAAATAAAAAAGTTTCCTCTTCTGGGGGGGGCGATCGCCCCCCCCTGGATCCGCCCCTGGTTGCATTTTATTATCTCCTTTCACTTACCAAAAGCAAGCAACAGAAAAACGGTAAATTTTGTATATTTTTAATGTGTCAGGCTCTTAGCTTGCAGGGGCAAGTGATTCTAAAGTAAAATGGTTAAGATTCCCTCTCTTACAATGATTATAGTTTACAAGTAAGTAGCCACTGTTCTTCCATATAAGTATTGCTTTTTAACCTTTTAACATATATTTCTTTAAAGTAAACAAAATAAAAGTGTAGGTAATAATTTGCAAACTGAAGGAGTTATACAAAACGTAACAGGAAAAATATTTCTTGACAACACCGGATATGACGAAATCAAAAGAAAAAAAATCAATAGCGTGATCATGCAAGGAATGAGAGAACTTAGTCCACGTTTGCTCATATATGAACTTCACATATATAATAAACTATATAGAAATAAAATGCTCTTATGTATACACATATGTCTTTTCTGTGTAATGGTGCATGGTAATTTTCACTCTTACGAAACGAAAGAGAAATTGTTCATAACTAGTACTTGGCTATATGATGAAATTAATGTATTTGTCACGCGAAATCTTACTTAATTGAACAAGTTGTTTTAGAAAAAGTATTATTTACTTATTCTCAAATACAATTATTAAAAATACATTTTTTGAGTATAATATATTCTGAGAAAAAATCGAATTTCAGTCTCATCTAGCAGTTAATAAATGAAATCTTTGAGTTTTACGTCCCACGATTATGACGGCTAGGCTAAAGGAGACAGACGGTAACAATGAGAAATGAATAAAATGGTGGAATCAACAAAGTGGGAGGAAACGGGAGAATCGCAAGGAAACCCTACACACGGGTTTGCCCACCACAAAGTTCATTTGGCGCAAGCTGGGATCGAACCAGGCACCCTATGCACCAGAAATGAACGTTCTACCACTAAGAGGCCGCGGCACCTTCTAGCAGTTAATGATCCAAGTGTTGAGAACCAGGATTGTCCACTTTTATCTTTGTGAAAGTGGGAATAAAAAGTCAAAGGTTAAAGTTCGCCTTATGTAGATAACGTATTGTATTTCACCTATTTAAATCTTAATACATGCGAATACAGAAAATGTTCCTTGAAATTTAGGGGCGGTTACAAGGGGAAGTTGTGGTGGAGAGGGATGAAGAATTAAACCAGTCAGGAACTAAAAATTGTGTAAAATCTAATTAATTTGTACAAGATAAACACATTTTAGTCAAATGCCATATTGGGGTTGGATGACGTAGATATCAAAATCCTTGAATACAAGTTTAAACATGATACTGATTGTTTGTGGTGACATGTACAGTCAGCGACATTTTTTTTCCGTTTGATGAAATTAGTTTTGTAAATAACTTCATAATGGAAGGACAATTTGAGTACAGTTTCCAGTAAATTAAAGATAATGTAATTTTCTGTACATTTCAACCGTACCACCGTTACTACAAACGGAAATAACTTTTGTCTCTGATTGTATAGTGGAATTAAGAGCTAAATCAAATTTTTGTCTCTGACTGTATAGTGGAATTAAGAGCTAAATCAATTTTTGTCTCTGACTGTATAGTGGAATTAAGAGCTAAATCAATTTTTATCTCTGACTGTATAGTGGAATTAAGAGCTAAATCAATTTTTGTCTCTGACTGTATAGTGGAATTAAGAGCTAAATCAATTTTTGTCTCTGACTGTATAGTGGAATTAAGAGCTAAATCAATTTTTGTCTCTGACTGTATAGTGGAATTAAGAGCTAAATCAATTTTTGTCTCTGACTGTATAGTGGAATTAAGAGCTAAATCAATTTTTATTATCAGCAATAAAATTGTGAAACGTGCATTAAGGCCACGTCAAATATTGCTAGCAAATCATGAGTAGTTGAATGTTAGGAGTGCGTCTTGGACCTTGGGAGAGATTTGAGGCCTGTGTGACAAAAGAATATATATTTCTATACACATTAAAGTTAAATCTGAACACCGTAACCTAATAGCCTGGAAGAGCTATGATTGGTCAGATGATAAGTGTTTAGTTGGGTGATTGGTCAGTGCATTGGCTCCCATAATTACACTCTGGCGTTTAAGACTCAATTTTGTTACATCTTAACTCAAGTAGGTCCACAATCGCGTAACGAGGATGCGGCTGAACGAAACATTTTGTATTCCTTCTGAGAATCGGAGCTCATTTGTGGCTAAGCGATTAGCTTTAGGCGTGGGAGACCCGAGTTCGTTTCCCGGCGGGGGTTCATGTGGTTTGGATTCCACGTTAAACTGTAGGTCCACGTTTCATATAGCTTCTTTGCTGAACGGGGCGCTAAACTCACAAATCAAATCAAATTTACATACCACCAGAACCGGAGTCCTGGTGGTATAGTCTAGTGTCTGGTGCTGAATGGCTAAGAACATGAAGGTTAATTTTGCATGTCCAGTTGCCAATATTATGAGGATGACTTGTCTGGTATGAGGATAACTTGTATACGCACCGGTCGTGCTTCGGGAGTCCACGTCTTCAATAAAATCAGTTGAGTAAGGACGGAGAACATAGAAACTCCCACCTCTCAAAAAAAAAAAAAAAGCGTTCTCTTATATCCATCCTATATAGTCTTCTATGGGATATAACAAGTTTTTACTGTGCTTCAGTATTCCTTGAATTCTAATTGTGTTGGCATCTCTTAATGTAACCACACGCAAATTAAAATATTCGTGATGGTTCTTTGTTGTGAAGGTCCTCAAATTATTCGAAAATTTGTGGCGATAAAAAGAAAAAAAGATCTAAAAATCCTTGTAGGCAAAACACAGATGGCATCAAAACGGATTTTCATGAGAAGGTGGAGTGTAGTATCTCTCTCAAGATAGCAATTCTTGGTCGAGACCATTTTTCTTACAATTGACCATATGTGAATATTTTCTTCTGTATTGCGATCATAAAAATGTTCACATATATGGGGGAAAGAAGATGAAACAAGACTCAAATAATGTTCTTCCATGGGCGCGTGGCTGCCTCATTCATTTATATTGTATAACGTGCATAAGATAACACCCATATTTAGTGTATTTGCATTCCCATTGGCTACCAATTATACATTTCCATTTATCTAGAAGCTACGTTTATTTATCATTTAATGCCACTGCTTCTCTTCTGAAAAAGAAAAATAATATTTAGCCGCAAGTTATCACAGTTTACTTTTTTCTTTTTCTTCCCTTTTGTTTTGCTTTCTTATTGTATAGTTATTCGTCACAGAAGTTAGGTTTGTTCCTGCAGGGCATTGTTAAGTTGGATACCCGAAAAGCAGTTCTGGTGCAAATGTTACATATTCTAAATCCATTACAGCAGGTAAGTATTGAAGTATTACTCAAGCTTCGAAAATTTTATAACGTATAAGGCAACTTTAAGGATAATAATTCTGATATTTATCAAACTTGGCGTCGAGGTACACTGTGACCTATTTATTATACATGTCAAATATACTTATAGGTAGAGACGAGACAAGATGAGGAACATGATAATTCTTGTCTGGAAATTTATTCATTTATTTACTTATTTATTTATTCAACCTTACATGTTCACACTCCTTAGGTCACAAGTTTATTTATTTATCCAACACAAAATGAGATGAGAAATTTCATGAGCCTCATGAGGAACATTAGTACCCAAGTCTTGTATTTCAAACACATTCATAATTACAAACTGTAAATTGGTGAAGTGATTCTGAATGCTGTAAAAGAGCATTTATCAAAATATGAAGACACGCGAGTACTTACACAATATGCTCCAATTAGAACTATAGTTCAAATGTAGATCTTGCAAATTAATCATGTTCATCAAAGTGTAATCATGTTTATTTCCTATATAATTTAACATCATTTGAATATATAGCGTATTCTCAATATATATAATTTCTTCTTTTATAAATATTACAGGGGTAAAAGTGGATCTAAAAGGTAGGAGACGGTAGGTAACGGCATGCGATAAGCCGTTCTCCTTGCCTGTCTCTGCTCATTGATCAAGTTTCTTCTTCGTTATTGCATCTGGATATTCTATCCTTGGTCTTCCTCTTTCTGGTCTTCCTTGGTCTTCCTCTATCAACACAGTGATCCTATAAGAATGCCGAATAAGATAACCAAGCATGCTGTTTCTTCTTTTTCCTATTATCTTCATGACCTGTCCTCCTTCATCAGCTTCCTTTAGTACGTCTTCATTCCTTTTCCTTTCGGTCAATGATATGCACAGCATTCTGCGCCAACACTACATTTCAAATACTTCCAGCTTGGATATTTCAGTTTTTTCTCAATGTCCACGTCTCTGAATCGTAAAGCGCCACGCTGAATACCAGGGTCTTAATAAATCGTTTTCGAACGTCCAAAGACACATTTCTTGATGTTAGCAGTTCTCTTTTTCTAATAAATGCTTATTTAGGCTGCACTATTCTTGAACTTACGTCTTTTTCACTACTTCCGTCCGAGGATATGAGACTTCCTAAATAGGGAAACGTCTAGAAATAATGAAGGTCCGAAGTTAAATTCTTACCATATGTCATTATATAATTTTTTAATGGTTCAGAATTAAACTACTTATGCAATAGGCCGACAGCCGACTATTTAACTATTAAATTGTTTAAACTATTTTTGTGATATAAAATGGAAGACAGACTAGGCCTACTTTCTACGTGAATTATTTTTTAGCTGAACGTTCTTGTGTGTCTAATATTTGATTAATTGTGTACTATTATTTCTATTATATTATGTAAGAGGTAATATATGTAAGAGGTCAGAAATTTTGTTAGTGTCTTTGCATTTCATACCTATGGAAAAGTTTGCCTTGTTGAAATCAATTGGGGCTACTACTAGTAGTTTTATGATATGAATAATATTTATGCTCATTAAAGTTGAGTACGAAGGTTATTTATGCTCATTATGGTTAAGGAGCCTTAGTGATTAACGAATCTTCATTTTATTAATGCTAATTATTCAACAGTTATGCCTATGTAGCATTTGAATAATTGCCCATTGCTAAGTGCAACATTCTACCAAAACTCAAATACAGAAATTTCAAATATGGGCCGGGACTAGAAAAGCTTTTCGAGAATCGAGGCTACACGACGATAATCTATACGAGATGAAACAATAAAGTCATACTAATTGTCTCAACTTGTCTTGTAAGCAACATTAATTAGCACGTAGATATACTTTTAATATACATGTGAAATATTTTCCTGTGCAGACTTTTGGTTACCGAGTTATGGCATAAATTTAATAGTCTGGACTTAGTCAAAATGACTTCATATCGTACGCGATCAACAGAACTCATCCAACCTTAACCAAACTTGTCATAGAGATACACCTTTACTTCTATACTATGTATATTAAATATATTCCTGTGTATACATTTAATCCTGATTATTGGGCATCAACTTTAAGGTTATGGCCATTGGGTACCGAGTTATTGGCCATAAAAGCAATAGTTTGGACTTAGTCAAAATGACTTTAGACCCCATATATCGTACTCTATCTACAGAATCATCCAACCTTAACCAAACTTGTCATGAAAATACAACTTTACTTGTATAGTATATATATCAAATATACTCCTGTGTATACATTTAATCATAGTTATGGGACATCGAATTTAGGGCTTAGACTTACCGTGTTATGGGTTATTAATTAACGAGTTATTGACTGTAAGATCAATAGTTTCTACTTAGTCAAAGTGACTTTATATCGTACGCGATCTACAGAACTCATCCAACCTTAACCAAATTGTCATAGAGACACACCTTTGCTTCTATAATACGCATGTCAAATATATGACGGTGTATACAAGGGCGTAACTACTATGGCGCGAAACCCCGCAGTGCGGGGGGATATTTCCAAGGGGGCCCTTCACCCTAGTCTCTAACCAGTAAGACTGCAAATGAAAGAAGTGAAGCTAACTGCTTCATAGAGTCATCCACCAGAATTCTGGTAAATATTAATATGTAATCTCCAGATTGTATCTGGTCTTGACCAAATTTGGCATGGAGGTACTTTAACTTACTTAGTATTTTTACAGGAAATTTTACAGTAAAGATCATTAGTTCTCGAATGACAGGTTATCAAAGTTTGGGTTTGGTCAAATTTTCCCTATAAATAAATAAATAAAATCACTAATTGCATTCTCATAATAAAGACTAGCCTTTGGTTAGCTGAGGGCTCGGCCCCCAGACCCTCGCTTCACTCGGCCTACAGCCTCACACCTCTTAAATTTACAGATCTACCAAATTTCATGTTTCTTTTCGTATTTCATTTATTTAAAAGATAAAATTTTGTATCCCAAGAAAACGCCGATTTAAATAACATGGGAATTTCTTCATCCCCGCTTTAGACCCCTTAAAATCTAAAAATATTTAGTTTTGGCAATTTTCCTGTGCGTTAGTCCCAGAAGGCTACAATCTTGTCGAATTTCATCATTCTAATCCTGCCGGAAGTGCCTAAATATTTTGGGGTGTAGATGTCCCATATAAATAACATTGGAAAGATTTTTCAGTTCCTCATAAAACCACTCCTCAGTTGGAAATTTTTATTTTCGGTAATAGACTTAGATAACGCTAACGGAAACGTACAGGTATTCCGAATTTCAAGTTTTTATTCCAATTTCAAATACCCAAAATATGAGATTATAGGTCCATAGAAAGGCCCATTTAAATAACATGGAGAATTTCTTCATTTCCCTTTTAGACCCTCTAAAAATTAAAAATATTCATTTTTGGCAATTTGTCTGTCGGTTAGTCCCGAAAAGCTACAATCATGTCAAATTTAATCATTGTAGCCCTACGGGAAGTGTCCAATAATTTTGTGGTGTAAAAGGCATCCCGTATAAATAACATAGGGAAGATTTTTCAGTTCCCCATAAAACCACTGTTAAGTTAGAAATTTTTATTTTTAGTGATTTACTTAGGTAACGTTAAACCAACGTACAAGCATACCGACTTTAAAGTTTTTATTTCAATTCTAAGTACCTAAAATATGAGATTATATCCCCCCCCCCCAAAAAAAAAGTCCATTTAAGTAACATGGGGTATTTCTTCATCCACACTTCAGACAACCTAAAAATTAAAAATATTCACTTTTGGCAATTTTCCTGTGAGTTAGCGCCAGAAAGCTACAATCAAGGGCGCCCATCAGGGGGGAAAGGTGGGGCGCTCTCCCCCCTAGAAGAAATTGTACTTCAGAATATCGAAAACCCAACATAATTTTTACAGTAATTACAGCAAAATTTGAACCTATATTTGAAACGTCGCTTATATTTGCCCCCCCCCTTGGAAACCACAACATGGGCGCCCTATGCTACAATCATGCCAAATTTCAACTTTCCACGTCAACCGGAAGTACTCCTTTATTTTATGTCAGTTCATGTTTTATATATAGTTAGGATTTGTTAAAATCACTGAAGGACGAATTTTTCCCGCTATCGGGAAACTATTAGTCGTTCCATATTCTTCACAACGTTTCCTGGAAATGTTCAACCTCCTTTGTAAATAAATAGTTTTTAAACAAAAAGGTGCTAAAAGTTTGTAAAGAGTAAACAATGTTAAGTGGAATTATCAAGTATAAGAAGTAATAAAAAAAAAAAAAAGCTTGTTCTTGGCGTCTGTTTGACTCATGTACAATACATATTCTGCAGTGTGTACAATGTATAAATATTAAGCAATTTGACACTGTTTATTATATTTACAAGATATAATGCTTTTTTAAAAATATTTTTTATGGTTAGTTGTTCTTCTCCTACTTTCTGACTCCTTTATTATTATTATTTCTTTAAAATGAAAAAGAGTGATATTTGTAGAAATTTCTTCCTTTTTGTGATAGCTTTGACCCTTTGTGAGTGAACAATATGGAGCCAAACAGCAATTAACTTTTGTTGAACTGACTCCTGATAATCAACACTGTTTTATTGCCTCTAATTGTATGTCTCTGCATGGTGGCCTATAAGGCCTTGCAAGTACAGTACGTTGCATTTTTTTTTTAATTTTATGATTTTTTTGTGATAAAAAGAAGTATTTATGCGTACGAATTGTAGAGAGATATTAGGCTAACAAGCCTTTATCTATGAAGGTCTTTGTTCATCTGTGCCAAATTAAGCAGAAATATTTACGTATAAGAAATCAAGAGCTCTTTTGAATTCATTTGCAGTTTGTTAAGGAAAGGCTGTATTGACCTGAGGTCCAAACTCGTGGGTGTAAGCACTATTCCTATAAGTAGATAGCGAGCCGGATCCTGAATTCGAGCAAACGCGAACTCCAACGAGGCTAAAAGGAGCTCCTCGTGGCTATGTGGATTGTGTGTTCGTCTTTGGAGCGGGATACTGGGGTTCGATTGTTGGCGGGAGTTCATGTTGTTTGGATACTATATTAAGCTGCAGGTTCACGTCTCAAATAGCCTTACTGTTGAAAGAAATGCTAAACTCAACTCCAAAATCCCTATGAGGCTAGTGTGTGTAAACACTATTAAGAATAACGAGCCCGAATTTTAGTGAGCGAGAAGCCAACGAGGTTAATGCGCAAAAGCTCGAGCAAGTCTAAGTCTGATCGTGCGTGACCCTAATTGAGATTGGTAAGCTCGAGTTTCATTCAGGATACGATCCTTAGCTTGGGCGAGCCCCATCGCAAAGTAAGCTCGAGCCTCATTCAGGATAATGATCTAATCCTTAACCTGTGCGAAGCTCATTGCAAGGTACGCTCGAGCCCCATTCAGGATAGTAATCCTTAGCCTGTGCGAAGCTCATTGCAAAGTAAGCTGCAGCCCCATTCAGGATAGTAATCCTTAGCCTTGCAAAGCTCATTGCAAAGTAAGCTCCAGCCCCATTCAGGATAGTAATCCTTAGCCTGTGCGAAGCTCATTGCAAAGTAAGCTTGAGCCCCATTCAGGATAGTAATCCTTAGCTTGTACGAAGCTCATTGCAAAGTAAGCTGGAGCCCCATTGAGGATAGTAATCCTTAGCCTGTGCGAAGCTCATTGCAAAGTAAGCTCGAGCCTCATTCAGGATAGTAATCCTTAGCCTGTGCGAAGCTCATTGCAAAGTAAGGTCCAGCCCCATTCAGGATAGTAATCCTTAGCCTTGCAAAGCTCATTGCAAAGTAAGGTCCAGCCCCATTCAGGATAGTAATCCTTAGCTTGTGCGAAGCTCATTGCAAAGTAAGCTCCAGCCCCATTCAGGATAGTAATCCTTAGCTTGTGCGAAGCTCATTGCAAAGTAAGCTTGAGCCCCATTCAGGATAGTAATCCTTAGCTTGTACGAAGCTCATTGCAAAGTAAGCTGGAGCCCCATTGAGGATAGTAATCCTTAGCCTGTGCGAAGCTCATTGCAAAGTAAGCTCGAGCCTCATTCAGGATAGTAATCCTTAGCCTGTGCGAAGCTCATTGCAAAATAAGCTGCAGCCCCATTCAGGTAGTAATCCTTAGCCTTGCAAAGCTCATTGCAAAGTAAGCTCCAGTCCCATTCAGGATAGTAATCCTTAGCTTGTGCGAAGCTCATTGCAAAGTAAGCTCCAGCCCCATTCAGGATAGTAATCCTTAGCCTGTGCGAAGCTCATTGCAAAGTAAGCTCGAGCCTCATTCAGGATAGTAATCCTTAGCCTGTGCGAAGCTCATTGCAAAATAAGCTGCAGCCCAATTCAGGTAGTAATCCTTAGCCTTGCAAAGCTCATTGCAAAGTAAGCTCCAGCCCCATTCAGGATAGTAATCCTTAGCTTGTGCGAAGCTCATTGCAAAGTAAGCTCCAGCCCCATTCAGGATAGTAATCCTTAGCCTGTGCGAAGCTCATTGCAAAGTAAGCTCGAGCCTCATTCAGGATAGTAATCCTTAGCCTGTGCGAAGCTCATTGCAAAATAAGCTGCAGCCCCATTCAGGTAGTAATCCTTAGCCTTGCAAAGCTCATTGCAAAGTAAGCTCCAGCCCCATTCAGGATAGTAATCCTTAGCCTGTGCGAAGCTCATTGCAAAGTAAGCTGCAGCCCCATTCAGGATAGTAATCCTTAGCCTTGCAAAGCTCATTGCAAAGTAAGCTCCAGCCCCATTCAGGATAGTAATCCTTAGCCTGTGCGAAGCTCATTGCAAAGTAAGCTTGAGCCCCATTCAGGATAGTAATCCTTAGCTTGTACGAAGCTCATTGCAAAGTAAGCTGGAGCCCCATTGAGGATAGTAATCCTTAGCCTGTGCGAAGCTCATTGCAAAGTAAGCTCGAGCCTCATTCAGGATAGTAATCCTTAGCCTGTGCGAAGCTCATTGCAAAGTAAGGTCCAGCCCCATTCAGGATAGTAATCCTTAGCCTTGCAAAGCTCATTGCAAAGTAAGGTCCAGCCCCATTCAGGATAGTAATCCTTAGCTTGTGCGAAGCTCATTGCAAAGTAAGCTCCAGCCCCATTCAGGATAGTAATCCTTAGCTTGTGCGAAGCTCATTGCAAAGTAAGCTCCAGCCCCATTCAGGATAGTAATCCTTAGCCTGTGCGAAGCTCATTGCAAAGTAAGCTTGAGCCCCATTAAGGATAGTAATCCTTAGCTTGTACGAAGCTCATTGCAAAGTAAGCTGGAGCCCCATTGAGGATAGTAATCCTTAGCCTGTGCGAAGCTCATTGCAAAGTAAGCTCGAGCCTCATTCAGGATAGTAATCCTTAGCCTGTGCGAAGCTCATTGCAAAATAAGCTGCAGCCCCATTCAGGTAGTAATCCTTAGCCTTGCAAAGCTCATTGCAAAGTAAGCTCCAGTCCCATTCAGGATAGTAATCCTTAGCTTGTGCGAAGCTCATTGCAAAGTAAGCTCCAGCCCCATTCAGGATAGTAATCCTTAGCCTGTGCGAAGCTCATTGCAAAGTAAGCTCGAGCCTCATTCAGGATAGTAATCCTTAGCCTGTGCGAAGCTCATTGCAAAATAAGCTGCAGCCCCATTCAGGTAGTAATCCTTAGCCTTGCAAAGCTCATTGCAAAGTAAGCTCCAGCCCCATTCAGGATAGTAATCCTTAGCTTGTGCGAAGCTCATTGCAAAGTAAGCTCCAGCCCCATTCAGGATAGTAATCCTTAGCCTGTGCGAAGCTCATTGCAAAATAAGCTGCAGCCCCATTCAGGTAGTAATCCTTAGCCTTGCAAAGCTCATTGCAAAGTAAGCTCCAGCCCCATTCAGGATAGTAATCCTTAGCTTGTGCGAAGCTTATTGCAAAGTAAGCTCCAGCCCCATTCAGGATAGTAATCCTTAGCCTGTGCGAAGCTCATTGCAAAATAAGCTGCAGCCCCATTCAGGTAGTAATCCTTAGCCTTGCAAAGCTCATTGCAAAGTAAGCTCCAGCCCCATTCAGGATAGTAATCCTTAGCCTGTGCGAAGCTCATTGCAAAGTAAGCTCCAGCCCCATTCAGGATAGTAATCCTTAGCCTGTGCGAAGCTCATTGCAAAATAAGCTGCAGCCCCATTCAGGTAGTAATCCTTAGCCTTGCAAAGCTCATTGCAAAGTAAGCTCCAGCCCCATTCAGGATAGTAATCCTTAGCTTGTGCGAAGCTCATTGCAAAGTAAGCTCCAGCCCCATTCAGGATAGTAATCCTTAGCCTGTGCGAAGCTCATTGCAAAATAAGCTGCAGCCCCATTCAGGTAGTAATCCTTAGCCTTGCAAAGCTCATTGCAAAGTAAGCTCCAGCCCCATTCAGGATAGTAATCCTTAGCTTGTGCGAAGCTCATTGCAAAGTAAGCTCCAGCCCCATTCAGGATAGTAATCCTTAGCCTGTGCGAAGCTCATTGCAAAATAAGCTGCAGCCCCATTCAGGTAGTAATCCTTAGCCTTGCAAAGCTCATTGCAAAGTAAGCTCCAGCCCCATTCAGGATAGTAATCCTTAGCTTGTGCGAAGCTCATTGCAAAGTAAGCTCCAGCCCCATTCAGGATAGTAATCCTTAGCCTGTGCGAAGCTCATTGCAAAATAAGCTGCAGCCCCATTCAGGTAGTAATCCTTAGCCTTGCAAAGCTCATTGCAAAGTAAGCTCCAGCCCCATTCAGGATAGTAATCCTTAGCCTGTGCGAAGCTCATTGCAAAGTAAGCTCGAGCCTCATTCAGGATAGTGATCTTTAGCCTGCGTGAGTTAAATTGCAAAATCGCCATGTCTCTGGGTCTGACTATTTAATTATACACCCTAGACTCACAATAACTTTTTTCGAATTTTAGTAAAGACATTATACGATACGGTATTAAAGATCTAGAAAGTGAGTCCAGACAGTGTCTACAGAATACCATTAATCAATACTGCTCCCAGCTCTTCTTATGGTGGGGAGCACAGGGTAATGAAGATTCTTCCGAAAGTCATGGCTACAGGAAGAGAGTACCCTAGAGGTGCACTACGTAAATCTGGTAATTTCTGAACGAAGCGCTCGGTCGGCCGAAGAAAACACAATGCAGCGAACGTAGAGTCATCTGTCTGTAGGATACGTCAGTGAATGAATGAGTCATGGATCACTTGGGTCAGGACTTTTGTCCAGGTCACCTGAGTCTAGATCTCGCTTCCCAGATCCAGTGACTGGAGACACAGGTGGAGCCGATGACCTGGACAGACCCGGAAGCAACCGAAAAATGAGCTCTACTGCATTACTGCAGAATTTTATGGTTAATTAATGATGTTCATTAATTGAGTTCGAACACTCATTTGTTTGATTCCCGATGTGACATTTCTTAATCAAGATATTATGTCTTAAATATTTCAAATGTAATTTCATGTTTATTCGTCTTCCGATGCTGAAAAATAAGACAAGTTTCAGAAAGTACACTACAATATATATATATATATATATATATATATATATATATATATATATATATATATATATATATATATATATATTAACAAAACGCTGTTTGAGCTTCATGCAATCTTTTATAGCCTCTTCTAAACAAGTTTTAGATGTTCTCTCGGTTAAACTTTGACGATTTCTCATTAAAAAAAAAAAAAAAAAAAACACGTAGCTTACCTTTTCTAAGATTCTCGAGCGTTTATACTCTGAAAATCTTGTAGTTATCTATCAGTGCAATGCTTTGACACTCACAAACACAAAGAACAAGCGAGGAAGAAAATTATAAATTTAGTGAAAAAACAGAGAGAGAGAGAGGAAAATCATGTTTGTTAGAATTACATCCAGCTTCACATATACTCCCATGTGTATCATAATGGATCATCGTCTCCGGGTCATACTAGGTTTGTCTGGGTTACTCCGGATCATAAGACTGTCCGGGTCACCGGATCTGGTGAGTAGGTTTTCAAGCCTACCAACATAAAATTCGTAAGGTGAAAGAAGAAAATACAAAACGATATTTCCCGTTTCACCTTAAAATTAAGATAGAAAATGATAACAGGTTTTACATGAGAATTTCATTGCTGAAGATTGTAAGACGAAACGGGAAAAGGAGAACAGTATATAAACCAGTAAATTTGTGTATACCTATGTGATGTTTCATGTTCTATCAGAAACAGCTTTGTTTTTCTCCTACAGATCCAGGACCGACTTCTGGGGGGGGGGGCGGTGGGTTGTCATACTGCTACTTTTAAGGGCTCCAAACTTTGGGATGGGTTTTATTTATATATATAAAATAAGAAAGTTTCCTCTTCTGGGGGGGGCGATCGCCCCGATCTCCCCCCCCTGGATCCGCCCCTGACAGAAACCCAGCATGATTGGTCTTCAGTGATTGAATATTTATTTCATTCTCATACAAACACATTTTCCTCATATTGATCTGAAAAGTTACATTGTATTTTCTATTTATTCGTATAGCGTATAGACATAATAACAAATATAACATTTCAATGATGGATTTACGATAGTATTGTATATTATTTCAGTACAATCATTATTTTCTAAATAATTCTTCGTTATTACTAAATCTAAAACTTACACTTTATTGATTTCAGACGAGACTGTCATAAACATAATACACTTCCTATCACGAATTTCAAGTTCCACAGAGAAAACCAATAATGCAAGTTTATGGTACCGGTATACGTTAAGAGTTTCTATTTCTGTCATGCAAGAAGATTATTTTATATCTATTGTATATACATAAAGTTATAATATGTATATTCTAGATGTAACTTAAACATTTATTTCGTATCTAAAATTGAAACAGAATGGATGTTAGACGTGAGTATTATTCATTACTTACTTGACATGTAGGTCTCTTTGTGTTTGTTTCAAAGTAACAGTACATAAATTTATCTAATTTTCATACATAAGTAATCATTCAATACATCAGATACAACCGCAAATCAATAAAGGATACTAATGATCTCAATGCATGAACCACATATATTCATTGCAATTTATTTGTAGAATCAAGCCCATGTACAGAGTGGCCCAAAAGTAGGTATACAGTCCCGTATTGATCGGTCATGACATTTTATGTCATTTACTTATTGTTATTCATACAGGTATTGATTTAGTTTCTTCCTTATTTGTACTTAATTTATTTTCACTTATACCTTAAGTTCGGAACAAACCAAAGCAAATAAATTCATTGTCTTAATCAATTAAAATGTCATACTTGATTTATCAGTCTGTATATCTACTTTTGAGCCACCCTGTATAGCTGATTTGTTTCTCTTGTGTTATTGTTGTGCGTTGTCTCGGGTTTTTTTCCTATGGGACCATATGATTATTCAGTGTCGTCTTCATAGGAAGGAGTGCAAACCTAGTTTCACCGCTATTGCTACTATCTCTTTATAAAGCTCAAGAGCTGCCACTGAATACAGGCAGCTCTTGTATGCCGGTAGCTCAGGTAGACCTTGTATGTTGATCTACAATTTCAGGTGGAATCCTCAAATTCATTCTCAATGATTAGGTCACTGGTCATTCTCAATGATTAGGTGTATTTACGGTTTGTAGATGATATAGCGCTTGTTGCGCAACCTGAAAAGAAAATACACATAACATGTTAGAAAACTTGAGAAAGAGCTATCAAGAATATGGGATGGAAAAAAAATGTTAGAAAGACAAAAGCCATGGTGACTGGAACGAAGGGATTGGTGTCAAATATAGAAATAGGTGGGAGAAAATAGAACAGGCGATTAGTTTTTGATACCTGAGCAGTATTATTAGTGATGATATGAAGTGCAAACCTGAAATAAAAGCAAAATTGGCGAAAGAATTGGTGAAAGAAGCCTTTAAGTAGAAGAAAATGCTATTTTGTGAGACATTGAATAAAGAGTTGAGAAAAAGATCATAAAATGCTTCATGTGGAGTATTGTACTGCATTTAATATAAGACAGAAATATGGACATTATGCAAAAATGATGAAAAACGACTAGAAGATTTTGAAATGTGGGTGCGGAGAAGAATGGAGAGAATTAGCTGAGTGAAGCGGAAAACGAATGGAAGGTTGTTAGATATGGTGAGGGAGATTGAGAAGAGGAAGAGAAATTGGTTGTGACATTAGCTAAGAAGAAACTATATCATGACGGATGTGCTAGAGGGTATGGCAGCAGGAGGGAAGTGCGAAGGAAACTATAATTAATGGACGATATCAAAACAGAAAAATCATGCGTGAAAACGAGGAGGTTAGCGGAAGATCGTGGAGCATGGAAGCTTCTCAGTTGCGGCAAGTGACCTGCCAATAATAGCAGAATACCTATGATAATGATGATGATGATTATCATCATCATCATTCACACCAGCGATTGACGATCTGACCAGACAAGAGACTTCATTCTTTCCGTATTGTCATTCGTTGTTGAGGTTGAGGATCTTTTCGCACAAGGTTTGTCTTCCACTTGTTTTTCGGCCTTCCATGACAGAAAGGACTTGTGCCCTGGATATGGAATGTCCTCCATAAACCCTTTCTTACTTTTCATGGCATACAATAGCGGATTCACCTAACTTTATGTAAAATTTGATGGCGCAATGTTGCTCAAACTTTTGCCAGTCCATTTTCTCAATGCACTTCATAAACACATCTTCACTTTAGACGCGTTCAACAATCATGTAACTATTGGACCTAGCTCAAACTTTTAGTGAGTCAGCAGCAAGGGTTAATTTAACTGTCGTGTGAATGTGGAGGCAACAGTACTGGCAATTAGTGTAAAATGTTGCCGTCTAACTTACTTTTACCTTTTAAGTTTTACGTTCCACGGTTATGCCGGTTAGGCTAAAAGAGACGGTGATGATGAGTAATGAATAAAATGGTGGAATGAAGAAAGTGGGAGGAAACGGGAGAACCCCGAGAAAACCCCCACACACGGTGTTTGTCCACCACTAATTTACTTTTCTAACACACCTCGTATATTACACTTTTATTGAAACGAAAGTATATAAAACTGTACTCATTTTAGTTGAAAGAAAATGGTAGGGAAAAGACAGCTAAACTTAGGACAAAACGTCTATTTATTTATTTATTGAAACAAAATACAACAGATATATATTCACGTAGAGTGCCCATCTTTAATAATATATTTTCACAGTTTCACTTTTAGTCATTGTAAACTATTTTTATCACTATGTTTTAGCTAAACTATTTTTTTTATTATTATTATTATTGAATGCCACTCATTTTAGCTTTGGAACTTCTTGCATACAATAAAAGACAAATTCTGACCAAATAATATATTATCTAATAAATGACAGCGTTACAGTTTCGGTAAAATACCTTTGCCTTCATGAGACACATTATCTGATGAAGGCAAAGATACTTCGCCGAAACTATAACGCTATAATTTATTAGATAATATATTCTTTGGTGAGAATTCGTCTTTTATTGTATATATTTTGTTGGTTATAATAAAAAGGAGGATTTTCTACCAAGTATTGAAATAGAGAATATTATGTTCAACATATCTTTCGGATGTTGATCAATAATTTATCTTACATTATTTTCTTCAAAATTTGAAATACATTTTATTAAAATTCCATTTGAATTAATTTCAAAGATGTATTTGAGATAAACAATCTAAAGTAATTAATTCATTATTTCACATTGTTTTTCCTTTTAATTTTGTAAGAAATTTTTACTAAAATGACTTTAGAATTTACTCGTTAGATCTATAAAATTTTAACAAAACAATCTGAACTAATTAAGGTAATAGTATACATGAGAACCCCCTGATCTGTGTTTCTTTTGTGTTCTATTACCACTTCTACATGAAATACCATACATTTTCTACGTAGTGCAATAGTAAGAAGTATCCATGTGCACAAGACATGCGATATGCGTTAAATTTCCCCCTCCCCCCACACACACATAGTCATAGATAAAGTACAAGGTCACTACACATGCAGATATAAAGTACAGGTACGTTCTTTTTTTTTATTTTCGTATCAGTCGATAAGTAAATAAAAGTCGCTTTGTTACCCCCTTTGTAAGTTCGTACATACTCAATGAATAATCCCTAAAAGTATGAGCGTCCTGATCCATCGGGAACTGATGCAGCTTCATGTATACTATATCCCTAATTAAATTCCTATTTTACATTTTTCTTTTAAAGTTTACAAGAAATTTTATTAAAATTCCATAAGAGTTAACTTAAAAAAAGATTTATACTATTTAAATTAAACAATCTGAAGAAAAAATTAATTCACTATTTTCTCTTTCTTTCAAATTTGCAACAATTTTCATTAAAATTTCATAATAATTTGTTCAAATCATTTATAAAACTTTAATTAACAATATGAACTAATAAATGCAGTACAATACATTACTTTCTTCAGAGCTTGCAAGAAATTTTATTAAAACTCCATATGAAATAAACAATCTGACCTAATTAATTCAATATTTTACATTGTTTTTTTTTAAGTTTGCACGAAATTCCATTTAAACTTCATAAGAGTTAACTTAGAAGATGTATAAACTTTGAACTAAACAATCTGAAGTAATCAATTCAGTATGATACATTGTTTTCTTGAGTGTTTGCAAGAAAGTTTATTAAAATTCCATACGAGCTAAATAAATCTAAACTAATTAATTCAATATTTTACTTGCTTTCTTTAAAGTTTTCAAGAAATTATATTAAAATTCCACAAATAATAACTTAAAAGATTTGTATTAAACAATCTGAACTAATTAATATATTATTTCCCATAGTTTTTTTTTTTTAAATTTTCAAGAAAGTATATTAAAATTTCATTAGAAATTACTAATAAAAGATAGTAAAATTTGAAATGGAAAAGCATTTTCTATTTTTCTTGTTTAAAACAAAAGGGATTTTCTAATTTTTCTGGTTTCTTCTTCAATTCCAGTTATATTTTGTTTTGCTTCCTCAAACTTTATTTGCGTTGTAGTTGAATTTAACATTATTCAAAATAATTTCGAATTATAAATAACTGAAAACTATTATCATCATTATTATAATGTAACATGTCTATAAAATGTGTTACACTTTTATTCGAAGAAAATACTGTAGGATATTTCTGTTAAATTTGTCGAGAAATGTATTGATTCAGATATTTTTTTGTGTGAAAAGCACAGACATTTTATTCTTATTCTTTTACAGTAAGTCAGAAATATTAGAAATGTTGTTGTAAAGAAATGTGTCAAAAATATTGTTTCATATTTCTAAAATATCATCATTCATCTGTAATATCATCCATTCACCATTTTCATCAAATTATACATTAAAATTACTTCATTACGAAATAATTATTGACCTAACCTTCATGCTACTTGGAAATAACACTGAGAAATGAGTGCAAATCAGACCGGAAAATAAAAGAAAAAACTTATTTAACATTTTCAAACCAAAATCAAGTATGACTTACTCATGTTCCATTGCATTTCTTCATGAGACTGTGAGCTAGGTGATAAAGCAAGGTAGTTCGTCGCCATTTTGACTAAGTACATTACATACACTTTGTAAAGGACTATATAGATAAATAACACAGACGGGGCGGTAAGTAAAGAGAAAATAAAAGGTTTTCGTCCACCAATGAAGTAATTTCAAGACAAAGAATTGTGTAATAATAATCCAATAGAATAACGAAATCAAAGAGTGTTAAAATTTTAAAGAGAAGAAAGAACAAAAATTCAGTGATATAAATCACTAGGACCTAGGTCTGTACCTGAAGATATAAAACCTCAATTTATGTTAAGAAAGAAGAAAAAGAAGAAATTAGATAACTATACTTGTATTCACATTTTTGTAAAGAATATATAGACTAAAACTGAATTTGTTTATTCTGAAAATACAAACTTTTTAAAATCTTTCCTATCCTAATAAGTTTTTAAAACACAGAAAACATTATTATAAAGTAATGCGTCAAAGTATTATGTATTACATTTTTATTGAAAACAAGATAAGTGAACAAATATATTGCAACATTGTCATATTATCGAAAAAAACAAAATTTGTAACATGAAATATTGTTAAACAAACCTAGGACATATGTTCACAGAGCAAACAAGATGAGAAGATTTTTAGAAAAAAAGAAGCGCCTGTACTCTGCACTAAAATGATAAATTCGTTCTGTCTAACATTGGAAGATTTTGTGTAAGAACACAAAAAACCTGGGTTTCAATTTATTGAACACTACCATGTCGGTTGCAATATTGTTATTTTTCCGCCATTTATATAGTTTATACTTACGTTTTATATACGTATCTACAATATGGCATGATTTCTTGGAAAAATGTCTTGACGTAAGCTTGTGAAAGCGTGTTACATTCCAACACTTTTGTGGAAAAACATACACACAAAAGTTTCACGCAGCACAGGCTTGTCAGACTTGCCAACTAAGCTAACTATCTTTTAAAAAAAATTATTCAAACATCATGTACAAAAAAAGAATTTAACAGAAATTATATATAATCTATTTTGTATATATCACATATTTTAAGCTATCAAATGTTAACATGTTAACACATAACAAATATTTTATTGTATTTATATTCCCAGTAAAAATAATAAATGTAGTGATCACTGTATCCTAACGTCCGAAACAAACAAATGACGTTAAAGTAACAATTGTGATAATTTACTTCGTCATAAAGAAGGATCTAACACATAACTCGCCCTTTGGTCTAAATTGCTAATAAACATCTGTCCTTATCTATATTGTCAGTGATAGACCACATGCTGATGTAGAATCATTTTTAAAAACAAGTACGTATACTTGAATTCATACTATTGAAAAGAACATGTAGATTAAACTTACATTTGTTTACAACAAATGTACATATATTTTAAATATTTATATTTCTAATAAGTTTCCTTTTTAAATATTATTTAATATGTTGCATGTCAAATATATTATATATTAAATTCCTCATATATATATATATATATATATGTGTGTGTGTGTGTGTGTGTGTGTGTTAGACATACGAGACATAATTAGATGTATTAGTCTAGTTTTTAATATATGTTCTTCACGTAATTTAGATATTTACTATACCTAGAATACCTAAGTAGACGTGTATATTATATCTAATTATGCTATTTATTGTATAATTAAAATATTTTTTTAAAAAAAACTAAAGTTTGGTTTTGTTTACTTAAATAGCTAAAGCTAATAAATATCGCATTAAAGAACAATCATAACATTTGACACAGTATCTTATAATCACTGCAAAATATTTGAAGAAAGGAATAAACATAAATGTTCTACTGGTAAATGATATTCGCATTTTCAAACTATAGCAATACCATAAAAACTTTATGGCAATCAATATGCACGTGAATATATTCTCATTTCCGCTTTATAATTTAATCATGTTTAATTTATCTGAATCGTCGTTAGTTAAATTGTTGAATCTATTGTCACTTAAATCAGCATTTGCAATCAATTGTGTAATTTTAAGAAAGTTATCCTTCAACTCAATTTCTCAAGAAATAATAATAGATAACTTCCAGTGAAATGTATATATTAATTTTCTAGACAAGAATTTTTATTTAAAAAAAACTTTTGTGTGGTTAGCAACGCTGCACGAAGAGCACAATATTACAAGGGCGGATGCAGAAAGTGGGTGGTTAGAGAGGGGGGGCGAGAGAACGGATGCCCTCCCCAACACCATTGTTATGTTAGTCACCTCCTTTCCTTTTAATTTCTCGCACTGTAACAATTGGTTGGCTTCCCTCTCCCCTTTTTTTTATAATTTTAAATTGTTCGAGAAATCCTGTGAGAATGTTACTTGTACTGTTTCTTTTCTTTCATTTTTCGTGGTTCATCGACCGTCCGAAAACAAAGGTAGTTATTATTATTATTATCCGCTCTTGTTCGTATTCGCTCTGGCGAAACTAATAAATCTACTAATTTGGGCCAAAAATTAGTAACCATTCTTTTTGTTCTTTCTTCCCTTTTAAAATTTTAACACTCTTTGATTTCGTTATTCTATTGGATGATCACTACGCAGTGCTTTGTCTTCAAATGACGTCATTGGTGGACGAAAACCTTTCATTTTCTCTTCACTTACCGCCCCGTTTGTCTTATTTTTTCCTTTTACAAAGTGTATGTACTGTACTTAGTCAAAATGGCGACGAACTACCTTGCTTTATCACCTAGCTAACAATCTCATAAAGAAATACAATGGAACATGAGTAATTCATACTTGATTTTGGTTTGAAAATGTTAAATAAGCTTTTTTTTTCTTTCTTTTATTTTCCGGTCTGATTTGCACTTTTTTCTGTTATTCGCAAGTAACATGAAGGTTAGGTCAATTTTATTTCTATCCTATATGTTAGCGATTTAATATCAATAAATTAAAATGTTTTGGCAGGACTTACCTTTTCTTTAACCGCTGAGTCAAATATTGACAGCTTATATTAGTTTTAATTGAAAATTGAACCACCATCAATTGAAAACGTATGACTACTGGACCAATATTGCTCCAATGTTGGTCCGATGTTGTGCTTTTATCACTGTTGATTCATTTCTCAATTAAAAACATAAAATTCAAGAAGTACAAAGGTTGGATCAGGATTGGTCCAACCTTGATACGATTTAGTTATTTTCTCCACTGTTGGTGATAAAATACTCAAATAAAGTAAATAATTCAAAAAGTGAACAAAGATTGGACCACTATTGATTAAACTTTGCCTTTTATTCGCTGTAGGTGATTGAATACTCAAATAAATAAATAATTCAAAGAGTGAACAAAGATTGGACCACTATTGATTAAACTTTGCCTTTTATTCGCTGTAGGTGATTGAATACTCAAATAAAGGAACAATTCAAGAAGTCGAAAGATTGGGCCGGTATTCATCCAAAATAATCAAATTTGTATCTTTAAAGAAAGTATTGGTGACAATGCTAAACTAAATTAAGTAATTAAGTACAAATGTAGGACTAGCTTTACTAATTTATTTTGAGAATGGCGGATGAATACCTGATAAAAACGAACAAAATTTAAACATTACAAAAGTCGTTGCGTGTATTGTACAACGATCTAATTTAGAAGTAAGACCAATTTTTCCAATATTACATTGAGATTATAATTAAATATCAATTCAAGTTAACATTTTTAGGGGTATAAAGAGTCAGATGACATTTTTTTTAATAATTCAAAATATCATGCAACACGTGTTAATTTGGTTGATTGTGAATAGCGCAAGTAGCTAGAATTTGAACTGTAATACTTTTTTTTTTACACATACATAAATAATAAAAATATATTTTAAAAAAGATGAAACATTGTACAAGTTAAGCAACATTACTAATATAATTTTGAAAATCAAATTAGAGTAAATAGTCCAAGACACATGTAACTTGTCTTCATCAACTCAACGTTTTCACTTATTTAGCAAACGTACAGATACAACTTTCATGGCGAACTTCACACGGAAACTATTTTTTTAAAACTCTTCGTTATTCTGTTTGATTTTATTTATTGTATATTGAACACAACAAGTGTACAGTCAGCGACAAATGTTCTTTCCGTTTGATGAAATTAGTTTTGTAAATAGCTTCAGAATGGAAGGACAATTTGAGTACAGTTTTCAGTAAATTAAAAATAATATGATTTTCTGTACGTTTCAGTCATACAAACGTTGTACGTTCAACCATACCACCGTTATTCCCAAAATAAATTTTACCAAACGGAAAGAACATTTGTCGCTAACTGTACACCTGTTGACGGTGTTCAGCAGTATACATACGTGGATACAGTTATTCATGAATATTTATTTGTGTTACATGCTAAGTTGTATGCTTAAAGTATTGCTTTATATGTACATCATATATATATATATTGTAGAATTTTTATATTGGTAATTATTATACAGTACATGGTTCACACTCTTCTAATAGCCAATAGATGTAATAAATGCGTACGCTATGATGATTCGTGAAATATTAGTAACCGCAAGTGCATTTTCCTGCTCGGGGCATGAAAGAAAATTTAGGATAATATTATTGACGAATCTGTTTCATTATTTACAAGTTTATTCATAAAGCACAGAAAAAATAGTTTTTCTTGTTTCAAAATAATCCAATGAGTAATTTGTAAAAAAAAAAAAAAAAATGCAACACTTGCAACACTTCTTCGTATAGAGGATAGATCGATGCGTTTTTCTATATTAAATACCAGACAAATTTTGACTAAATTGACTCTAATTGGTGCTTATATTCCATATTATGGACAGGTATTCCAGTTTGGAACGTACGATACATATGAAGCATATAGAATTTTAAGCACATCTGTGTTCTTGAATTCATTTCCAAGCCCCATTTTATGTATATACGAAAGATTTGATCTTATTGACCTAGTCCACTTGTGATCGTTAACATAATATTCCAAGTAGTTTATCTTACTTGCATAAGACCTTACACTGCAATTCTCAATATTAGTAATTTATTAATTGTGCACCATTTATAAAATGCATTGATGTCATTTTGCAAACTAATACCTGTACAATCCTTTTCCGAATTTGTCACGGTAAATTTTTAAAGTCGTTTGCATATGTATAACAGCTTTTCTGTCTTTATTACGCAAGGTAAATAGTTAATATATAACAGAAACATCAATGGTCCTAACTTTAAACTTTGTGGAACACCTCAATGAACCACATACTCAGAAGTCAGGGTATTTTTGTAACGTGCACGGAGATATAACGATAAATATTTACGTAAAGGTTGTAAAAATCAAATATCACTATTTTACTAAGAAGAATATCATGATTAATAATATCGAACGCTTTAATGAAGTCTGTATACATTGTGTCAACTTGATCTTTATTATCAATTTCTGTCTCTAATAAGTGAGTGAACTAAACAAGATTAGTTATTGTTGATTTCCTAGGTAGATAATTGTTCTGACTGTGAAATAATAGGATATACATGAGAATATATTTTTGTCTAAATAATAATTTCAAATATTTTAGAGGGTGTAGAGTTTATACTATTGGGCTATAGCTTTTTATATTGGCATTATTTATGCTGGTTTTGGGAATTGAACAAATATCAGCAACTTTCCATCTTGAAAATTGAGAATTAGCAATGCCATATTAAACATAGCTTGCAATAGATATTTAAGTAAATGGAAGCAATCCTTAATAATATATGGTGTGATTTTGGTAGGTCCTGGAGAAGTTCGAAATCTAAACCGCTTGATGGAATCTGCGACTTCTGCAACTTCAACTTGATTAAATGTGAACTAATTAAGCAGATCAGAGTTAACATGATGTGATAAAGGCTCAAGGTCATAGATCTGTTGCATGAAATTTGAAAGTGTTGCATAAATGCATGAGAAACATATATTTCACTATTTAGTTGACGTTCTCCATAAATTACAGTACTGCTGTCTGAATTACGTTTGTTCTTTTTAACATTAATCCAAAAGAAATTTAGATTTGCAAGAATACTTGATCCGCAATTATTTACACATTTTCCATAAGCGCCTGAAATTTCGCGTTTGGATATAGCCTATATTCCTTTAAATTTATTTAAATTATAGGTGATGTCCCCTATTTCCTGTTTTCATTTCCTACGGTGATGGTCTTTACTCTTTATCAATTTTTATTATGTCAGGCGTGAACCACCTGATTAATTCTCTTACGAGGTAAACAGATGTCAAAAATATCATTCATTATTTTATAGAAAGTATCAACAGTTCCATCAGCCATAGAACTGTTAGTCATCGTATCCCAGTTGGCGGATGTCATTTTCCAGCTCGAAATTGGCTATTAAGACTATCACCAATCATCATGAACAACAATAGATGCACAAGTCATCCAGAGATTATAGAAAAGTACCATTACGGCATTCGCCTGATTAAACTGAAGGAAATCGCTGGGAAAGCCTTAATCAATATATTAAATACCAGATTCGAAACCTCGACATTCCGACTACGAAATAGGTACGTTAACCATTAGCTTACTCCCATCAAGTATAATTTAATATATTGAGCAAATTTGAATCCAAATCTTCCAAAATATTTCAATACATCATTATTTTCAAATGATCAATTTGAATTACCGAATGACATAAAGAATTTATGGAATATGAAGGCTGTATCGACATTCGTTGAAATTGGATTTATTTTGCCTATATTACCTTGAAGTCGATAGCGAAATGGTTAGTGAACTTACCTTTAGTGATCATGATCCCAGTTCAACTCCCGACGGGGAAACAATTTGAGGTAATGACACAATTTCGTGAGGACATTGCGTAGATATTTACTTGCATTAAGACATAGCGAACTCATGGGTAGAAACCAGAAATAAGAACTTTCAGAGCATATAAGCTGATTAGTTAATTAAATGTGAGAATCTGTTTTACTACAATCCACAAGAGATTGTAGTATTCAAGGAAGTTTAATCCGAGGGCACGAAGATTGATCTGATTTACAACTAGTACAAAGTTGTTAATGTAGTTTAATTTAATTTAGATAACATTCAAGATCAAGCACAAAATTTGGATCAAGAATTGATCTAATATATCGCCCAACTCTCTCAATAGATGATTAAGTACTTATATTTTCAAACTTAAATTAACAATTCAAGAAGCAGAAAGTTTACGCTAACATTCGTACGAAGTTGAAACAACTTTGTCAATGTTACAACGAAGTTAGCAATTGAATAGCCATTTACGGTAAATATAATTCAATAAAACGCAAAAGTTAATTCAACTGAGTCCAATCTTGTTATCTTAATTCAAGAAGCACAAAGTTTCTTTTCCTTTTTTTTAGAACTTGATATATAGCATTCCGAAAACTTTATCATATAGGCTAATATACCTCTCAATAATCGACATCGATGAGACATAATTATCATATATGTCCGTAAATGAGAAGTGTCCGTTACACGAGGTTAAACAAATTTATACTAGTCACAGCTCATGAGTTAACTGTGTGCAGTATACAGTAAATACATTAATTATAAACGTAAAAATATACTGATATCGAAGTACTACATTGAGTGTTTGAATTACTGGGAGAATGATGGGGTAATCTTCCTCTGTAAGGAAACAAAAATTTGGCTGGGGAATGTGTTTATATGGACGCGTACTGCAAAATATAATGCTTGTTTGATAATTTTCTTCTAAAGCATAAATCATACCTCTGTATCATTAATTCACTTATTCACTGTATTACAAGTAACTCAATAAGAACATGTAACATTATTATCAAATATTGAAACTGTAAATAGAGCTCATCAATTACAGTGATGTATGAATTTCTTGAAGAAAGAAAGGCAAAAAGTCTGTAATGTCTGCTGTGTAGACACTTGATTCTGATCGAAACTTGATTGTAACTGCTTGATCAATTGAAAGTTTATTTTTAAACTGAAGAAAATATTTTCTGACCTAAATACGTATGAGCTGAGAAAAATACCTGTTTATTATAGGAAGGTTCCTAAAACAGTGGAGGTAAAAGAAACGCTGTCCCTGTTCGTATCTGAGAGTAGAAGCAAAAGGGAGGGTACTCTTCCATAATTATATATACAAGTGAGTCAAAATTATGTTCCCGATTGCATTTTGTTTTTTACTTTTAACACGTATGTAAACAGAGATTACACACACTGATTGATCAACTCAAGAAGTTTTTTTTTTTTCTAACATTATAATATACGATCCACGAGTTATACGACGCACATCTAGTTTA
This sequence comes from Thermobia domestica, assembly GCF_964235325.1. Taxonomy (NCBI): domain Eukaryota; kingdom Metazoa; phylum Arthropoda; class Insecta; order Zygentoma; family Lepismatidae; genus Thermobia; species Thermobia domestica. Next base: position 42,231,660 of record NC_137460.1, read on the forward strand.
TAATCAAGTTCCTGTCAAACTCTTCCTAGCATGTCAGGGTCGATTTCGGCCACAGCTGCAGTGACATGCTCACTCAATTCAATCACAGTTGTAGCAAGTGGTTAGACAAATACATGATCTTTGATGAAACCTCAAAGGAAGAAATTACATGAGGTGAGGTCTGGGGATCTTGGTAGCCATTTCAGTCACAAAAAACGTTTTCTGCTGGCCTGTACAAGCCATATTGCTCACTTTGATTAAAATGTCTCATGGCGGACATCTACGTAACTACAGGCTAGCTAAAGGGGAAAAACTTTTTGAGATAATATTCCAGAAAAAAATATATATTGGCAAGAAAAGATCATTACTGTTCGAACAATAAATTAACGAAATCGGAACATCATTTTGACTCATCTGATATATATTTTTGGCAGCATGTAAAAGTTTGTCTCTATTTTGGAGATATCCATTAAGGGAGGTTCCACTGTATCTTCAAATTGTAAATTTGAATTTTCTATCTGAAATAAACAATTGAAAATAGCTTTTAATATTGGTACAACGCTTATTTATTTTTGTAAATGCTGTTTTGAAAGATTAGTAATTGAATTTATTCTATTAAATAATTGAAGCGCTTAGAGCAGTGGTTCTAAACCTAATTCTTATCATGACCCCATTTTATCACATCCTCTTGTCATTTCTGGTTTGTAATAAGCTTGTGTGGAATTTTTAATATAACTTACCTGTTACGGAGATCTAACGATATCCATCTATTTCTATAATAGTAGAATCCATTTCTTGTATATAGCGGATACAGTAACTTCCCCAAAAGTGAATGGATTAAAACCAAATTTGGTCAGTTCATTCATATTACAAATATCGAATTCGATCCGTCATACTGTTTCAAAATGAAGGCCAAATGAAAATTTTACAACTTCATAACTCCTTTAATTTTGGGTCATATGATAAAAAAAATAAAGTGATTTCTAATATCAGTTTTAAAAAACTTGGACAGTTGTTAAAAAGTTATTAAGTATTTTAAAAGACTTGATAATGTGCGTCACGAAGATTGAACCGGACATTGCTGCAGTAGTGAAATCACACCATGATCAGGTATCTCATTAGCTTTCAATTTTAATTGTATTTCAATATGGAGCTTTTATTGCATTTGTATTTTTCTGGTACTTCAATATGCTGTTCTCATTAGTTTCATATCGTACCTTTTTCATTTAAATTGATTTTTAAACAACTCTGTACCTGTTGAAAATGTTTAGTAGACCTATTTTTTCTTGTTCTTAACAGTATATATTAAAATAAAAATATACCTATCAGAACAAATCCAAATAATTTTAAAATATTTTCCGGTGTTAGGTTCTAATTATATTTATCTCTTCCGCTTAACTTCGCGACTCCCTGGAAACCCTCCCTCGACCCCCAGATTGAGAAACCCTGGCTTAGAGGATAAAAGTGTTATGTTACATTTTTGAAACGTTGCATTCTGGTGATTCATGTAAGTGCTATACGTTGAGTTGAGTTGATTTTGAGTTTAACGTCCCTTTTCAGCAGCGAGGCTATATGAGACGTTGACCTACTGATTAACGTGGAATCCGAACCACATGAGCTCCCGCCGGGAATCGAACCCAGGCCTTCTACGCCAAATGGTGTTATATGTTAATCATGCTACCTTATACATTACTTAGTCCTCGTCTGAGTGCAGATATTTAGAAACGATGAAGGCGGTATATTAACGGACAAAGTTGTGAAAGTATTTTTTCCGTCATATCCAATTTGTTACATAACACCTTTATCCTCTAAGCATTTCAATTTAAAAGGCACGGCAAGCTTGGATTATTGTCATATGCAATTAAAATTTTAAAGAAAGGTTCAAATATCCTTAAGAATATGCCGATATTAGTTCAATATTGATCCAAATTTATTCGTATTACAAATACTTTGAAACTAGCATCTGATCATCCAAATAAATTAAACAATTGAACAACCACAAAGCATTCACTGATGTTTGTTTGGTTTTGATGTCTTTAAACCAATGATTGAATACCAATCATCGATATTCATATTGCATAAAAGTTTAGATGCTCATTGAACAACCACAAAGAATTCTCTGATGTTTGTTTGGTCTTGCTATCTTTAAACCAATGATTGAATACCAACCGTCGATATTCAAATTGCATAAAGTTTAGATGGGCATTGAACAACCACAAAGCATTCTCTGATGTTTGTTTGGTCTTGCTATCTTTAAACCAATGATTGAATACCAACCGTCGATATTCAAATTGCATAAAGTTTAGATGGGCATTGAACAACCACAAAGCATTCTCTGATGTTTGTTTGGTGTTGTTATCTTTAAACCAATGATTGAATACCAATCATCGATATTCAAACTGCATAAAGTTTGGATGGGCATTGATCAAACATAAAGTGAATTTTGCTAATGACATTTCCAATTTAGCAAATAAATAACACGACATACGTAAAAATAAACTACCCAAAATGCATAATTGTAGGAGTAACATTTATATAACGATGAACCAACATTGTCAACCATTATTATTAAAGTTGTTGATTGAAGTTGATTGAATTCCATGTTAAATAATCAAGGGAGCATGAATGTTACACTGACATTAGTTCAATGTTTGTTGTTTATGCCAATTACATCTTGTGACTCAGTGGTAGAGCATTCACTTGTGGTGCCTGAGATCCTTGGTTCTATCCCAGCTCGCACCAAGTGAGCTTTGTGGTGGACAAACACCGTATGCATAGGTTCTCTCGGGGTTCTCCCGTTTCCGCCTACTTTCTTCATTCCCCCATTTCATTCATTTGTCATTACCGTCTCCTTTAGTCTAGCCGATATACGCGTGGGACGTAAAACTTCACTTCATTTTTTTCAATTATATCTTGAAATCATGATTAAGTACCCAAACAACTAAATAAGTGGATTGATATCGATGCATGACATAATGAGAATTGGGATTAGGATTTAGATTTATGTGCTCTCAGGATCTATGGCCATGTTAGCCCGTTACGTTTGAGGGATGACGTCCCTCAGCGATCACACGATCCGAGGAATGAGAAGGAGGAAAGAATTGGGAAAGGACGGAAGCAGCTTGGAACCTGTATAGAAACGGAATGTTGTTAAATTTCAATATAAGATAGGTGGTAAAGAATTAAAGGGGGAACAAACTATCAAAGATTTGGGTGTAATATATGATAACAAACTATCGTTTGAGCATCATATAAATCAAATTGTAAATGACGCAAACAAAAATCTTGGATTTATTTTGAGAATGGGAAGGGAATTTAATAAGTCGAATGTTTTACTGAAATTATATTTTTCATTTGTTAGATCAAAATTAGAATATGCGTCTATTATATGGAACCCCCACACGAAGAAAGACTCTATTAGAATAGAAAGAGTTCAAAATAAATTTCTGCGGTTTCTGGTGTACAAGAGAACAGGCATCTTCCCCACATATGAAAATAGTAATTCTCTTAATGAAAATTTTAACACAATGTCTCTCAATCACAGAAGAGTGTTAAATGACATGATATTCTTGTACAAAATATTAAATAACAAATTAAATAGTAAGGATTTGGTCTCTGCCTTTCATCTCAGGGTACCCAATGGAAACATACGTGTGAGCAATGGAAATTTCTTTTATTCTAAGAAATCTCGAACAAATGCAACAAAACAGTCACCAACGTGGAGGATGGGTGCAGTCTACAACAAACTGAGTAAATGTAAAAAAGTTCTGGATATACACAGTATGAGTCAGAATAGATTTCGCAAATATATTATAGATATTCTATGTAACTCTGATATGAACACTGTAATTGGGTAGAATAACCTGTTGTGTTCTTCTTCTTAAATAAATTAGGTATCATCCCGGCATTTACCTGTGTGAATGAGGAAAACTCAGGAAAACCTCATTCAGGATAGCTAGCCGGAAAAAGCTTTTACACTTTTTCTATTCAGTGTCCCCAC